>NC_134689.1:278170189-279370189 GCF_050947455.1 Rhinoderma darwinii | reverse complement strand
AACTCTCCCAGTGTTAGGGATCTGCCAGGTACTTCATCTAGCTATACTCCTGGGATTAATCAATCCACACCTGAGGCCAGACCTGTTCGACTGACACCATCTCCCACCAACCAGGGTGGCAGGCTCAGGAGTGGGAGAGCCTACTATGATATTGGCAACCGCGAACTTCTAGCCATTAAATGGGCTTTTGAGGAGTGGCGGCACTTCCTGGAGGGGGCCAGACACCAGGTAACGGTCCTTACGGATCACAAGAATCTGGTTTTCCTAGAATCGGCCCGGAGGCTTAATCCTAGACAAGCTCGGTGGGCACTATTCTTTACCAGATTTAATTTCTTGGTTACCTATAGGGCTGGGTCCAAGAATATTAAGGCTGACGCTCTGTCACGTAGTTTCATGGCCAATCCTCCTTCCGAGAAGGATCCTGCTTGTATTTTACCCCCTGGTATAATCGTCTCTGCCACGGATTCTGATTTAGCTTCTGATATCGCGGCTGATCAGGGTGCAGCTCCCGGGAACGTCCCTGGGGACAAACTGTTCCCCTGCAATACCGGCTGAGGGTACTCAGGGAAAACCATGACTCCGCTCTATCTGGTCATCCTGGCATCTTGGGCACCAAACACCTCATTACCAGAAACTATTGGTGGCCTGGGTTGCCTAAAGATGTTAGGGCTTACGTCTGTGGTGTGGGTGGTAGTAGACCGCTTCAGCAAGATGTGCCACTTTGTGCCCCTTAAGAAGCTACCTAACGCCAAGACGTTAGCTTCTTTGTTTGTGAAACACATCCTGCGTCTCCATGGGGCCCCAGTCAATATCGTTTCTGACAGAGGGGTACAATTTGTTTCCTTATTTTGGAGAGCTTTTTGTAAAAAGTTGGAGATTGATCTGTCCTTCTCCTCCGCCTTCCATCCCGAAACTAATGGCCAAACGGAAAGGACCAACCAATCCCTGGAACAATATTTAAGGTGTTTCGTCTCTGACTGTCAATTCGATTGGGTCTCATTCCTTCCCCTTGCTGAATTTTCCCTGAATAACCGGGTCAGTAACTCGTCAGGGGTCTCCCCGTTTTTCTGTAATTTCGGGTTTAACCCCAGGTTCTCCTCCGTCTCCCCTGGTTGTTCCAATAATCCTGAGGTAGAGGATGTTCATCGGGAACTGTGCACGGTCTGGGCCCAGGTTCAGAAGAACCTAGAGGCGTCCCAGAGCGCACAAAAGATTCAGGCGGATAGTAGACGTTCTGCTAACCCCCGGTTTGTCGTCGGGATTTGGTCTGGTTGTCGTCCAGGAACTTGCGCCTTAAGGTCCCGTCCAGGAAGTTTGCTCCCCGATTTATTGGACCTTATAAGATCATTGAAGTCCTCAACCCTGTATCCTTCCGTCTGGAGCTCCCCCCATCCTTTCGCATACATGACGTCTTCCATGCCTCCCTCCTTAAACGCTGCTCCCCGTCCTGGTCCCCCTCGAGGATACCTCCTGTTCCCGTTCTCACCCCTGAGGGGGTGGAATTCGAGGTGGCCAAGATTATGGACAGTAGGATGGTCCAGGGCTCCCTCCAGTACCTGGTCCATTGGAGAGGATACGGGCCGGAGGAGAGGACTTGGGTACCTGCCCGTGATGTTCACGCTGGGGTATTGATCAGGAGGTTCCACCTCCTCTTCCCCACTAAACCGGGTCCCCTTAGTAAGGGTCCGGTGGCCCCTCATAAAAGGGGGAGTACTGTTAGGGATCTGCCAGGTACTTCATCTAGCTATACTCCTGGGATTAATCAATCCACACCTGAGGCCAGACCTGTTCGACTGACACCATCTCCCACCAACCAGGGTGGCAGGCTCAGGAGTGGGAGAGCCTATCGCGGCCTGGTCTGTCGGAGTTAGCTCCGCCCCCTGCCCTTTATTACCTGCCCTGTGCTCTCCCTCAGTGCTTGTAATTCTTTTGGATTCCTGGCCCCACTGCTGCTTGCTCCAGCCTGCTTCTGCCGTGCTTCTGCCTTGCTGCAGTTCTGCTTGACCTGCTTGCTTTGCCCCTGGCTTGCTTCTGTCTCCGTGCCCGCTCGGGTGTACTCACTTCGTCCTGGTCCTGACTGTTCGTTCGCCGCCCCGTTTCCTCGTGGCGTTCCGTGGCTACTGCCCCTTCCCTTGCGTGTTCCCTGTTTGTCTTCCTGTGCACTTAGCCAGCGTAGGGACCGCCGCCCAGTTGTACCTCGTCGCCTAGGGCGGGTCGTTGCAAGTAGGCAGGGACAGGGCGGTGGGTAGATTAGGGCTCACTTTCCCTTCACCTCCTTCCTGCCATTACACCCAGGTTCCTCAAAGATCGAGCGTAAGGTCTGCAAGAAGCACTGCAAGTCACGGGTCTCTGGTCCCTGATGTTCCCACAGAGGATTAGCCCATGCCAGAGCTTTGCCAGTAAGGAGAGAGATGATGAAGGCGATCCAGACGTCATCCGAAGAGAAGGACCTGGCATGTAGTCTGAAGTGGATTAGGCACTGATTCAAAAATCCCCTGCGGGTCCTCGGGTCTCCGTCATAACGTGGAGGCAGCAGCAAGAAGCACAGGGAATTGGTACCGATACAGACAGGAAGAGTAGCAGGAGGAACAGCAGGAATGAATGCGGTGATGACTGTGGTAGAAACAAGCAGCCGATGGGCTATAGCGTTCACCGACAGGAGGAGTTGGTTTTGTCGTGACTGGAGATCCTCCATCTCTGCCAGCATGGCTTGTGTTGTCAAGGTCTCAGGTTGACCAGCGGGGTCCATGGCCTGAGCGTACTGTCACGAAGCGGGATAGTGGACCCACTAGGCCGTACCGCCGTAGCGGAGAGGCAGCTGGCCAAACAGGAAACCCCAGCAATACAATGTCCCGCACAAGGGTACCTGGATAGTTCAGACAGTGGCCGCAGCTCTGGCACTGATGGAGATGGGTGCAGCAGATAACGCCAAACGTGGCGGATGACAGGTGCCGCAGGTTGCGCCAGACGTGGCGGATTCCTCCGGACGTGGCAGTTGACACAGGACGTGGCAGATTCCTCCGGACATGGTAGATGACACAGGACGTGGCATGACTTGACACTATAGGCACAGCACGGGATATAGGAACAGGTAACAAGGCATGGGTAACAACTGGAACGGGAAACACTAAGGGACCATTTTTCAAGACAGACTGGGAAAACTAACAACGCTCAGGCAAGGGTCAGAAGGCCTGGGGCCTTCTTATAGACCAGGAAATCGCGGCAGTTGATGATGATGACGATTTCCTTTGTGCGTGCACTGGCCCTTTAAGGCCGGGCACGATAGTGCGCGTGCACCCTACGGGACACAGCAGACCGGAGCGAAAGTGAGCGCTGGCATCTCCTAGGAAGGAGATGAGGACCAGCGCTCACGGATCCATGGCTGCGGTTATTGGGAGGTGAGAAAACCCAACGGCCCCATGGCCATGGACGCTACACAACCATCACAGGACGAGGCATGAATATCAAAATAGTGGCCACCAAAGAGGTTTAAATTATGGTCAAATTAGTAATAGGAAATGTGATAAGACTACAATGTATTTCATATAACAAAATTAACATCTAGTTGAATAAAAAAAAATACATAGCAGAAGTGTCAACAATCATAGCAAAGAGAACAAGATGGTTTCCAGTTTTTACATTTATTATACCCAAAATCAATACAGTCTCATTCCTGATTTTTCTGTAGGATGGATTTTGCATGTCCTATTTTATCATTTCCTATTGATGCTATGAACTAGTATTTCTCAAATCCAGTCCTCAATGAACTTCAACATGTCATGTCTAAAAGATTCTCCACAGAGAAATTACATGGTAATTACTAATATTGTGTCAAACACGTGACCTGTTGGGGTTCTCTGAGGACTTGATTTGGGAAACAATTATAAGAAATGGCTTGATGCCCAATTACACCGTGGAATGCTTGAGAAACATACATTGACTTGGTGGTTATTATGACACAGTATTCCCACGAGCACCTCTGCTCATACACTTTACCCAGATCAGGTTAGTTACAAACAGCCGCTCTCTTTCCGCATTCCTAACTAGTCTTCCCAGTTTTCGTTTCTCTGTCATTATTATTTACAAAAGGCTGTTACCAGCAGAGCAATTCCTCTAACACCAACTACCAATGATGAGTGTGTGAACAAAATAAACTAAATAAATTTGAATTTTATTATGCTTCTTGGAGCAAAAAGGACTAACTAATATAGTTTGTTTTAAAATGAGAAATATCACCTCCATTTATGATTGAATAGGCTGTGCACCATATATATGTATATCAGTTGCAGTGCTGCTCCTGGCTGCAGCTCAGCGAGTCAGACACTCTGCGTTATTAGTAAACTATGGAGGTAAGTATTTAGATTAAAAAGTGTGTATTAGAGCCCCCCCCCCCCCCCCCCGACATGTTTCGCTGTGCTATACAGCGTCCTCAGGGGTTCAGGGGCTTAAATTTAATACACACTTTTTAATCTAAATACTTACCTCCATAGCTTACTAATAACGCAGAGTGTCTGACTCGCTGAGCTGCAGCCAGGAGCAGCACTGCAACTGATATACATATATATGGTGCACAGCCTATTCAATCATAAATGGAGGTGATATTTCTCATTTTAAAACAAACTATATGTAGTTAGTCCTTTTTGCTCCAAGAAGCATAATAAAATTCAAATTTATTTAGTTTATTTTGTTCGCACACTCATCATTGGTAGTTGGTGTTAGAGGAATTGCTCTGCTGGTAACAGCCTTTTGTAAATATATGTTCAATAATTCCTACTAACTGCCGGGGTCCTCTTTTGTTCTTGTATTCTGTCATTATTATAGAACCAAACAGTAATTCCATATGTGACATTGTCTATTGCAGCTTTGTAGAAGGTAATCAAAACCTTCACCCCAAAATCGTTCAGTTTTAGAGTTCTTATAAAACACACGTCGTTGCACCTTTCTAACCGCACCCATAACTGTCTCTGTCCAGGACAAATAATAATAGATTAAAAGAGACACGGCGCCACATAGTGCAAATAAAGCGAGGTAAACCACGGGAGCAAACTTGATGGTAAAAGAATGCTCACCCTAAATTGTACACACTGGTAGGTGTCACAAAAGTAATGAAGCTGCTGCCAAGTCCATGCACAAACAAACGGAGTTTGTTGTCAAAATATTACCTAATAGAGTAAAAAAAAAAGGGGACCAACGGCGCTGCTATACTGAACAATGTGAAGACTTAGACAGGCATGAAGAGAAAGTATTTAATTGTGAGGGTATGTGCACACGGTAGCAGGCTTTTACGTCTGAAAAGACAGACTGTTTTCAGGAGAAAACAGCTGCCTCGTTTCAGAAGTAAATGCTCCTCCCCGCATTTTGCGAGGCTTCTCTGACAGCCGTAAATTTTGAGCTGTGCTTCATTGAGTTCAATGAAGAACGGCTCAAATTATGTCTGAAAGAAGTGCCCTGCACTTCTTTTGACGAGGCTGTATTTTTACGCGTCGTCGTTTGACAACTGTCAAACGACGACGCGTAAATGACAGGTCGTCTGCACAGTACGTCGGCAAACCCATTCAAATGAATGGGCAGATGTTTGCCGACGTATTGTAGCCCTATTTTCAGGCGTAAAACGAGGCATAATACGCCTCGTTTACGCATGAAAATAGGTCGTGTGAACCCAGCCTAACAATCAGAGGCTACGCGTTTCAACGCCGGACCGGCGTCTTCATCAGGCCAATCTAGATGCCTGATGAAGACGCCGGTCCGGCGTTGAAACGCGTAGCCTCTGATTGTTACAATTAAATACTTTCTCTTCATGCCTGTCTAAGTCTTCACATTGTTCAGTATAGCAGCGCCGTTGGTCCCCTTTTTTTTTTTACTCTATTAGGTTACAGGACAAATCATGGGGAATTCAGAGGCCTAGGAGCTCAAACACCATGTAATGGGCTCATTCGCTCTATTCTGCCCGATAATATCAATCCATAAAAAGAAAATTTGTGTTCATTACATTCAAAATCAGGCTGCTCTTTTTGCACCACTTTTTGAACAGACTGATCTCCGTTCCATATGACGATTCATCATTTCTTGCTATTAGATTTACCATATCATCTGCCTATTTTAAGATTGTATTACCTGCTGCTCCATCCGCTTTACATAGAAGGAATAACAGCGGGCTTAGGCTGCAGCACTGAGGGACCCGCATATTAGCCAAGCAAACCGAGGAGGTCAACGTTCCTGCCCTAACCACATTGTTCTGTTAAAAAATCTAAAACCCAGTCACACAGCCTGCTGGAGAGTCTCAGACCTGATAGCTTCCCCACTAGATCAGATCGTACAACAGTATTAAATGCTAAAGTCCAGACACAGCATCCTCACATATACAGGGTGGGCCATTTATATGGATACACCTAAATAAAATGGGAATGGTTGGTGATATTAACTTCCTGTTTGTGGCACATTAGTATATGGGAGGGGGGAAACTTTTCAAGTTGGGTGTTGACCATGGCGGCCATTTTGAAGTCGGCTATTTTGAAACCAACTTTAGTTTTTTCAATGGGAAGAGGGTCATGTGACACATCAAACTTATCGAGAATTTCACAAGAAAAACAATAGTGTGCTTGGTTTTAACGTTACTTTATTCTTTCATGAGTTATTTACAAGTTTCTGACCACTTATAAAATGTGTTCAAAGTGCTGCCCATTGTCTTGGATTGTCAATACAACCCTCTTCTCCCACTCTTCACACACTGATAGCAACACCGCAGAAGAAATGCTAGCACAGGCTTCCAGTGTGCGTAGTTTCAGTTGCTGCACATCTCGTATCTTCAGAGCATAGACAATTGCCTTCAGATGACCCCAAAGATAAAAGTCTAAGGGAGTCAGATCAGGAGGCATTTCTTCTGCGGTGTTGCTATCAGTGTGTGAAGAGTGGGAGAAGAGGGTTGCATTGACAATCCAACACAATGGGCAGCACTTTGAACACATTTTATAAGTGGTCAGAAACTTGTAAATAACTCATGAAAGAATAAAGTAACGTTAAAACCAAGCACACCATTGTTTTTCTTGTGAAATTCTCGATAAGTTTGATGTGTCACATGACCCTCTTCCCATTGAAAAAACTGAAGTTGGATACAAAATGTCCGACTTCAAAATGGCCGCCATGGTCAACACCCAGCTTGAAAAGTTTCCCCCCTCCCATATACTAATGTGCCACAAACAGGAAGTTAATATCACCAACCATTCCCATTTTATTTAGGTGTATCCATATAAATGGCCCACCCTGTAGATTCCCTCTGTACAGATTTTCTGACGCCATATGTGTCACCAAGGCAATCACATCCTCAGTCAAATTATTTTTTTTATTTGCAAACGGGAATTGATCCAACTGGCCATCATTATTATTGTTTATCCTTCTCACAAACAGCTTTTCAAAGCACTTAGCAATGTGAGAGCACTGGCACCGTAATCATAAAAAAGATCCTACTTTTCCCTTTGTAGGTACTGGAATGATCTCTGTTTCTTGAGGCAATTGGGGACAGGAACCAATTAGGGTAAGTCCACACGTAGCGTAATTACTATGGATTTTCTTCAACGGATTTTATAGCGGAAAATACGGAACATAATACAGTAGCAGCAAAATCCCATCCACATGTAGAATGAAAAACCAGCTGAAAAAACATTAATAAATTGATCTGCGGTGCGTTTTTGGTTTAAACCTCAGCATGGCAATTTGTGTTGCGGATTTGCTGGTTTTGTGTTGTGGGTTTTCCCCATTGAATTCAATAGGGAGGTAAAACCTGCAACAAATAGCAGATGTTATGATTTTTTGACGGAAAAACTGTGATTCTGCCGCAGAAATCGCAACTCAGAAAATGACTGGATTTACCTAGATCTCTATGCTCCTGCATCCAGCCCGGCCTCCAGGGATGACGTTTCATCCAATGTGACTGCTGCAGCCAATCACACGCGTCATTCCTGGAGTCCAGGCTGCGGGACATCAGAGGGACACGTCGCCATAGCTACAGGTGAGTATACACTTAAATAGGTTTTTTGAATCAGACATTCCGGCCGAAAAACTGCACCACAATTATACAAATGTACAAAGGATCTACGTCAGGATGTACCTTTACACAGCGAATCCGCCCTGTGTGAACATATCCTTAAAAATGCACACAGGTGTCGAACCTTGGGATGGATTTGATCAGGCCCAGCAGGTTTCTGTGTCTTGGCCCTTCTAAATATTCTCACAACCCCCTCCTCAGTATTTTTACATATTACCTTTCCCTCCATTTCCCTTACACCTATCGTTTCCCGATAATCAGATCTTTCAAATTCTAGGTAAAAATAATTAATTTGATCCAAAAGCATCCTAACAAAATATAACATCTTGTAGGTTTAGTTACATATTCATAAATTTGGTAGCACAGATTTTAAATGACATTGAAAAAATTATTCTAGGATTATTTTCCGAGCATCAGGATACTTCTGCTCAAGAGCAATGTCAACTGCAGCCTGTGGATGGATATATACAGTGGTTAAATTAATTAAGATTAAGAATACACACGACAGGTAAACAGGATGGAATGTTATAGTTAGTATTCCACATTTCCCATACAAACTTTTCCTACAATCTCCATGGCACTACTTGTTGTTCACCATAAAGCAGACACCACTGCCTTTGGTTTTCTCATTATGACACAAGTTAAAGGGGTTTCGCCATCACAGACATTTATGGCATATCCACAAGACATGGATATGAACATAGAAGTAAAAGGGAGTTCCGGAAACAGCCTATCACAGCGAGCTACACTGTTTCCAGAACTTGAAAGCTACTACACTGTTTTTGGAGCTCCCTTTCACTTATATAGGAGTCCTGGAAACAGCATATCAAAATGTGCTCGCCTGTTTCCAGAAAACCCGGCCACCTTATAACTCAGTGGCTTGAGGACAGCAGCAGAAGGTAGGTTGGGGATCAATGGGCCCTTTTTAGAGATCGGTGCGGGTCTCAGAGGTGGGAACCACAAGTATCAGACATTTAAGGCATGTCCTGTATATTCTATTGGAACATGCCGGTACTATATAAACAATCGCTAAAAAATTTCATCAATTGTAATCTGAGCAGTAATTTTTATCATAGCTTGATAACTTATTATATAATAATTATTATAGGTTTATAAAAATGACCTTTTTTATGCTTAGCTAGAAGGTACAAGGCAGGTATATTTCACATTGAATAAACAGTACTCCGTAAAGTGCTCCAGTTGGTACAATCGGTCACATAAAGTGTATATGCAGGTCCTTTTATATTTTGTAAATTACCCTTATTTAGGAAGTGTAGATACAATTGAAAAAAATACAAAAACACTGCTAGGGCTAGAGTTATTTACCTGTTTTTTTCTTTCTAAATATGAAACATTTGTAATGAAGAGAAAAACATTTAATTATTTTTTCAATTTTATCAGTTTTGAAGAGCTACTTAGTAGACAGATATAGAAATATTGAAGAAATTGACATCTTGAAATATTCACCAAATATCTAGCCTCACCATTCTCTTTTAACCCCTTAATGAACGCCGATTAGCCTTTTCACGGCGGTCATTAATGGGCTTTATTCTAGAGCGCCGCCATTCCACGGCGCTGCTGTAGAATAAAGTAAACAGAGCAGGGAGCCGTCAAATCTCCCTGCTCTCAGCTGCCAGAGGCAGCTGAGGGCTGGGGGCGTCCCTGCTCTGCCGGGTGAGATCGATATTAGTATCGATCTCACCCGTTTAACCCTTCAGATGCGGTGCACAATAGCGTTCACCGCATCTGAGTGGTTTTGGAGAGAGGGAGGGAGCTCCCTCTCATCCCACCGACACCCGGCAATAAAATCGCCGAGAGTCTGTGTCTTCTATGGCAGCCGGGGGTCTAATAAAGGCCCCCAGGTCTGCCTGTCATGAATGCCTGCTAGATCATGCCGCAGGCATGACCTAGCAGATGCCTGTCCGTTTTAAACGGACAGGCAGTAATACACTGCAATACAAAAGTATTGCAGTGTATTATAATAGCGATCGGAGGATAGTGAAGTCCCCTAGTGGGACTAGTATAAAAGTAAAAAAAGTTTAATAAAGTTAATTAAAAAAAAAGTTAAAAAAAAATAATTAAAAACCCACTTTTTCCCCTTACAAAATGCTTTACTATTAAAAAAAACTACAATAAAGCAAAAAAGTTACACATATTTGGTATCGCCGCATCCGTAACGACCCCGACTATAAAGCTGTTACATTATTTAACCCGCACTGTGAACGCCGTAAAAAATAAAATAAAAAACAATGGAAAAATTGCTGTTTTCTGTTAATCCTGACTTAAAAAAAATGTGATAAAAAGTGATCAAAAAGTCGCATCTACTCTCAAATGGTACCAATAAAAACTGCAAGTCGTCCCGCAAAAAAAAAAGACCTTATACAGCTATGCCGACGCAAAAATAAAAAAGTTATAGCTCTTCGAATGTGACAATGTAAAAATGTAAAAAATGGCTTGGACATTAGGGCCCAGAATGCAAGCAGGGGGAAGGGGTTAATTTATCCAATAGGATAATGAAAACATGTAGACATATTTATTACGGTTTCCGAGGTCTTGTTTTTCAATGTTAGTTTGACCATGCTGAGAAAAGAATCTTGTATTGATGGCAAATATTTCCAGCTGTGAGTACGTCTTCTGTAAAGCCCGAAGGCGCTCAATACATTAATTAACCAGAAATACAATGCTCTACTTTCCCACGTTTATGTAGTTATGGCTACTCCGCAATTGAGATTCCGCTCCTCTGTTATCTGCTATGCTATTTGAAAACTATATAAATGATGACATTATCACTTTTGTGGATGGAAGTATGAGTGCAATACTAAAAATGATGATATGCCAGAATTATCATTGATCTGTACACATTTCTGGGTTTGAAACGTTGAAAACTGACAGACTGTGGAAACAGCAGGGCGCTTGAATGACATTGACGATCTTATCAATGCGATGGAATAAACAGATGGGGAAAAACATATACTCAGCAGAGGTGGTAAAAAAGAAATTATGATTTGTTGGGTGAAAACTGAATTACAGTTCTAGCCAACAGCAATTGACTATTTAACTTTACCACTGTCTTTAAGTATTTTCAGCATCATGACTTATGAGGGTATGTTCACACATGCTATAAACGTCCCAAAAAACGGTTGAAAAATCGGAAGCACAACGCCTACAAACATCATTGATTTCAATGGGAAATATGGCGTTCTCTTCCGACAGGGCATTATTTTAAGCCTCATTTTCAAATAACGTTGCGCGTAAAAAGATGCCCTGTAAAAATAAGTTCTTGTCACTTCTTGAGCTGTTTTTTGAGCCGTTTGTCATTGACTCAATAGAAAAATAGCTTCAAAAACGGCCATAAAAAATGCCGCAAAAAACGCTAGTTGCTTAAAAAAAACGGTTCAAAATCAGGAGCTGTTTCCTCTTGAAAACAGCTCCATATTTTCAGCCGTTTTTTGTTAAGCGTGTGAACATACCCTTAGAGAAGTTCTGCAATGGTGACAGATATCTTTACACTAGGGCATCTATTTAATTCCCTAATAAAAATATGCCAACTCGTGCCAATGCAGCTGCTGAAAGGCACCCCTGAGCTACCATATAAAGGGCTGCACTACATGTTAAGTAGCACATTAGATAATTGGCCCAGAGATATCATGTTGCTGCATCCAAGACACCTTTCTTGATAAGGTAGCACTGGCTGCCTTACTTCTATTAGGCCCGAATCACACACAGAGATTTGATGCAGTTTTTGGTTCAGTTTTTTGAGCCAAACACAGGAGTGGACACCAATGAAATGAGATGTATCAGTCTTTTTTATACCTTTACTTGCTTTTGGATCCACTTCTGGCTTTAGCTAAAAACAAACAGCCAAAAACTGCATTTGTGATCCTAATCTTAAGGAATCTAGTAAATGCTCTGATTTGAAGAAGTCTGCAAAAATTACAGGTGGTCTCTAAGGAAACAAAATCACAGTATTTTATCTGCTGATAATCTAATATCCATTGCCAAAAGACATTAGATTGTAAGAAAATTTCCAACAGAAATTGGTTGGACCTGCCAATAGATATCTATAGTAATATACATTGTACTAAAATGTTGCTGCTGAGAATGGTTAGCTGTAATAGAGGCTGCAGGCTCGTCCATATGAGCGGCTGCCAGGACACACCTGCTTCCACAGAACTATTACATTTTCTTGGTACAACTCCCTAGATTCAGCACAAGGTTCTTTGATGCTGTATCAAAATCTGATTATCTGTGGTTTTTCATACGACTGTAGGTAAAATACCATGAAGTTCTACAAAGAAATGGTTAAATGATAAATTTAACTGTGCATCTACATTGAGTATTGAATGTGGATTTAGCAGGAGCTATAGGGATTAACGCAATTAAACGATCAACATATATTAACATATAGCTCCAAAATATATATGTTGGAGGCAAGCATGGAAATTAATCTATAATGATGTGTGTAACCCACCACCTCTAGAAAGAAACCTGGGCCTCAGTGTGTTAAATCCCTGTGTACATTTTATATGCTGGAAATGTTTACTATGTACCACCATAGGCGTTTCTACCAGAGTAACAAGCATAACAAGTTCTATGGGACCCAGCAGCTAAATGAGCCTATGTCCACTGTTAAAGGAGTACCACAAATGGTGAGCAGTTAGTGATCAATGTGGATAACAAATGAAAGTGAAAGAGACCATGAAAAAAAATTTAATGACGATTATATAGAGACCAAAGAAAGAAGGGTAAAAACATAGGTGACAGAGTAGTCACCAAGATTAGAGTCTGTGTTCACATTAGTGTTGCCCTTCCGTTGAGGGGTTCCGTCAGAGGTTTCCGTCGGGTTAACCCCTCAACGGAAAGGCAAAAGGAAACCTTAGGTTCCGTTTGCATCACCATTGATCTCAATGGTGACGGAAACGTTGCTAAAGGTTTCCATTTGTCACAGGGTTCCGTTGTTTGTGACGGAATCAATAGCGCAATCGACTGCGCTATTGATTCTGTCAAAACAACGGCACCCTGTCACAACGGTGACAAACAGAAACCTTTAGCAACGTTTCCGTTACCGTTGAGATCAATGGTGATGCGAACGGAACCTAAAGTTTCCGTTTGCCTCAGACGGAACTCCTCAACGGAAGGGCAACACTGATGTGACCAGCCCCTCACATGTCCTGAACCCACTTGCTGTAGAATTTGGTCTAGATGGAGTGGGGCCACAATTAAATTTAGCTATGGGGCCCCATTGTAATTGTTATATCTTTATGTGCCGCATTGGAATTCTAGTGGAATGTATCACCAATAGTTTTTTTTATTACTCATTAAATCCAGATAGTAAACCATATTCATTTTTTTAATCTTTTTTTTATTTTCTGATTATAGATTATTTTAATTTTATTTTCTTGCCTGAACAGCTGCTCCTCTCTACAAAAATATTCTTTGCAGCAGCCACATGGACCATAGGAACCTGTAGGCTGGTGATTACTAATTGACTTCTATAGTAGATTTTTCTAGGCATTTTGTGCGACCTGTATAGAGGTCATTGTGCCGGGAGGGGGAGAAGGGGAATTGTGACCATCACCTATTGTCAAGGGTGGATCCTGTGTTAACTATATAGAGGTGTTACCTTTCATTGTAATCCTAATAATGAGATGACTGCTGTGAAAAAACAGGAAATGTATCTACAGAAAAGGAATTGTCATTCTACTCACCTAAAGCTCCATGGTCAGAGAGAAAACTGCAAGTTGTCAGGATTTTTGTAATATACATAATGGACGTGGAAAATTAAAAAAAAACAACAAAAATTCTTAAAAAATGTTTAACATAAAAATTTGATTTAAACAATAGGTCATTTTCTGATGACACATTCCCTTTAAATTTCCATCCTAGTGATGAACCTACAGATGTGTCCTTTCTTATCTTTCCTCTTACCTTAACATATCCTCAGATGAATGAAGAGATGACCAGCATTGAAAAAAACAGGATTTTGCAGTACTCTGTCACGAGATGTCTATTCTATTTGTGTCTATGTGTGGCCACCCAGGGGTTGTGATGTGGTTTTGATGTGAGCTACAGCCAAGGGTATTGCTAGCATGTCGCGATATTGTATTGAATTGGTTTGGAGTCCTTAACCAAATTTAAGCAAAAGTAAGGGTGGAGACCAGTAGCGGATTAAGTAGACCCTGGGCTGTTACCCAAACTTGACTCTGGGCTGTTACCCAAACTTGGGTCCCCTTTCTTCACCGCCGCCCTGCCGCGCTGTGACTGTCATTAACACTACCTTTTTGTGCAAGCATTAACGAATGGGTGTTACGATTCCCCTTGTCAAAGGGCTGTGTCCCTACATACTGACAATATCACACTGTGCAGGGACACATCCTCCTGACAAGGAGAATGGTAACACCCATTAGTCTATCAGTCCTGGACTGCACAAAGACTTTTTGTGAAATACAAGGATTTCCTATAATAAACATGTCAGGAGAGGTGACAGATTCTCTATAAATCCAGTGACTCACAGGTGACGACGTCTCAGGTTCTCGTAGTTGTTTTCCTCTTTTCTTCTCCATCCATTCCAGACTTCTTGACTACTTCTTCCGGCCAAGACCCATTTCTGCAAAATTTGCCACTCAGATGTCTTCAGCTCCTCACTTTCCAACATTTCCACACCTATAAACAAAGATAAAATGATCATCGTGCAACACACTGTGCTAAATATAATAGTACCATACAGTGCGCCCTTGAATAAAATTGGGTCAAACACTATCAAGTAAAGCACCACATACACAGTGCCACCTGTACATGGTGCCATATACAGCCCCTATAGATAGAATCACACACACACCTCGGTAGATAGCGCCACACAGCCCCCCTGTAGATAGCGCCACACACATAGACCCTGTAGATAGCATCAGACACAGCCCCCTGTAGATAGCGCCACACATACCCCCTGTAGATTGTGCACCCCCCTATATATTGATACATTGCCCCCGAAAAGAAAATATATTGTACTTACCTTGCCCTGTTTCCGAGACAGAGAAGAGCACTGCACATCTTCCATGCGGGACGCTTGCGCAGACCAGCGTGATGCAGTGACGTCATCACGGCGGCCTGCGCAGGGAGTCTTCCCAGCACCTTCAGCCTATAGTATTCATTTGTATCTGCATCCTGAGGATGCAGATACAAGTGAAAGTGGCTGTCGCTAGCACCGAGGCCCCCTACGGTGCTAGCTATGCCACCGGGCATGAGGGGGGCTGTGCTGCCCAGCGGAACTGTCGGGCGGCCATGGGCTCCCTGGGAAGATCCGCCACTGGTGGACACGTCTGTATCTAGATATGGATCAGCTATATATCAGCTGAGAGTGTGTCTAGCTAGAGAATGCGATATTGGTTACTTCTGTTCATTATCTCAAAATACTACTGTTCCATTAGTGAATATTGCAGTGCTTAACCCCTGCCAATAATTCCAAGTAATAATTCTATGTTATCTGTGTGAAATGTCACATGAAAACGCTAATGAGATTATTTCCATTCCAGATTTCCTCAGGAGCTCAACATGGGGAAGCTCAGTTCCGAGGTGACGTGGAACTTATTTGCCCAGGATATGAAATATGCTTTGGAAGGTAAAAGTTGTATAACAATACGCAATTAGTGTGCAAACCGGCCTTATATTTTGTGTACCTACGCTTAGTGGTGATTTGTTGGTACATATATCATTGCAGTAGGCTTTTTCTTTTTTCCTGCATCGCACTAGCCAGAAGTCTTAAGTTTATAGTTCAATTTCAAGAGGAACTGGCACATTTCCCATCCACAATCTACATATTAGTGTAAGGTGTATTGCTGCTTTTATAACTTTCCTAGCTTCATGGAAGTCAAAACTGCCTAGTTCTTTAGCAATTTGGAAGTGGGGAGTTATATAATTACAGATTTCACATTCAGGAGTCTGGGAAAGCTGACTTATGTTCAGACAGGTTTCCACTAAAAATATGTAATTAGAATTAGCTAAAAAGAAACGTTAGGAACTTGACAGAGGAGGAGAGGGAGAGGACAACTCAAGGACTTATATATACTGTTGACTTTTTTCTTTGTAAATTAAGAAGGAAATGTGAGTTCAAATAAATAGTTGACAGTTAATTCCATTTTCATTGGATTTATTCTGTCTCTGGAAATAAGGCCGTATATATGGCAGCTGCAAGGTGTCTACTTTGGCAAGTTCTAAAATCGTTTTTAGCCTTTGGAATGGTTTAATGCAACACAATCTTATTCTAAATGTGTCATTGGTATTATTATATCCATAAGACAAGTATATTTTCCAGATCTAGACTTCTTAGGCGGAGTTCACACAGAGTTTTTTGCAGGAGGAAAATTCTGCCTCGAAATTCTGTTTAGAATTAGAATTTTTCCATCTATTAGAGACATAAGATCCTTTTCCTACCAGGAGTTGTTTGAATGTGGAGAGAGACGGTAAGGAGCTTGGTGGAACTACAAGGATAAGAATTACCATCCACACCCTCATTGGATTGCGGACTGTCCACTGCTTTTTTCTGGGAGAGAGTACATACTGAATGATATTGGACTGTTACCAGTGCCGTCTGAGCGGTAAACTTCACTGTACTTTATAGATTTTCCTCTGCCTGCAATCCATTTGCCACATTTTTCGCTGCGTTTTTCGCTCGCGCCCATTGAATGCTACGGGCAAAAACGTTGCGAAATACTCTGACCTGCCATTGACATCAATGGGAGGCAGAGAAAGAGGCGTAAACGCCCGAAGATAGGGCATGACGCTTCTTTTTAACACGAGGCGCGTTTTCCGACGCAGTTTCCGTGTCAAAAAACTCTGTGTGAACTGGCCCTTCCTTATAGGGGGAGAATGTACAAATTGCCTAACCAACAGTATAGGGTTTCAAGTTGTTGACAGCCTTGATCTTTTATAGTGCTAGCTTTTGATACAACAGGTGCAGGGAGATGAGAACACATTTATAGCAGAAAGTCCAGAGTAGATCTTTTCAGTCATCTATGAGGGTACACTTATTCACAATATGGAAGGTTTCTGAAGTAGTATGCAGCTTGCCTTTATTACTATTGTATTATCATGGATTGCATAGAAATATATGGACAAATGTCTAACATAAAAGGATTTCACAGATACAGAAAAAGTTTTCTCTTCTCTTTGTAAATCATTATGCTTTTGTAATACCTGCAGATAGGTTCTATAAATGATTGCTCTGCGGACATATACTGTATGTCAGTGCCTGGAAGAGCTCCCGGTAAGGGGCAGCAGATATGTTATATAGATCATTTTAGTTAAAAAACTGTTCCTGTGATAAACTATTCCACAGATTCACAACTCTAAAGCCGACCTCAGACAGATACTTACATGCTCCAGGTAAAAAGGATCAGGCAAGCTGACATCTAACATGCTGACCCCTTTTTCCTTGGACATCTGCTGCCGAAGAGACAATCGAGAGGCCCACATACACATAAGATCATCTGCAGATGCCATCGATATCGGTGGGTTTGAACAACCTTTCCCTCAGGTCTATGGCCAGCTCTACAGGAAAGAATACTTTATAAGTAAACAGCATTTCACAGTATTTCTCAAATATACTAACTATATATTTTTATACGTTGGTCATCCCCCACTCCCGTTAATAACGACACCTTATGGAGGAATAGAGTCAAATCTGCTCATCCTCCCTTATAATTGAGGTTCTCCACGCTCTTATTAATTATGTTGCCCTTTTTTTGCACTCTTTCCATTTCCAGATAATTATTTTCTGAGATTTTGCCCAGCAATGAACTACAGTACCTATTTCAAATGAGGCCACATTAATGGTTTTGTATAAGGGCAAGATCATGTCTCTGCCTGTAAACAAGAATATTCTGGCAAACACAGAAACATATTAAAAGTAATAGTGTCCTCTTTTTATTTTATGGATCCATATACTGAACCCAGAGCACACTAATAACGTCAGATGTGTTCTAGAAAAGATAGGAAATACAATCTAAGCCACAGAAGACATGACTTGTCTCCCATGTAAGCAGCCAGTCTGAGGTACAGACATTCTAATTGCTTGCAGTTAACAAGCAAGATTGATTGTCTGCTTGGCAAGTGAGATCCATTGGGTATACCAATTACGGTGTATCCTTCATACTTGTCATTGTTCTGGTAGTATTCGTGATGCAGTCATGTGATTGGATAGGTTCTTTGCAGGTACAAGGTCATTTCGGAGAAGCCTCCAATGTGGGTAAGCAGACGTTCGACTATATTTATAAATCGAGCGAACGTTAACTCTTTGCTGTCCTTTTTGTCTGTAAAGACAATTTTGATGTGCAGTGACATTAGATCACTTATTAGGTGTGTTGGTTCATGCAGCAAGGTGTGTTTTCGGTAATACATATACAGTAGCTCTGATATAATTTTTTTTTCTGTGATGCTAATGATGACAAGTTGTTGTTTTCACACAAGATCAAACAACACCTCAAGGGAGGTAGCATAAGAAAATACATCTCCTCTGAATTCTGAGAGAATAACAAAAATCAATCTAATCTGCTAAATATAGGATACTAGCGGGAGTTGCATCCCGGAAAGCCTTGGGCTTTGAGAAATACATTAAATGTGACAAGAATGTATCTTTATCTTAGCTACATTCCTGATCATTTGAATGTCAGGTAGTTCACTAGCGGAAACGGTCAATAACGTCAAATTCACATTTATCTGAATTACATTTGGTAATTATCATTAACAAATGTATCATGTTTTGCGCTGTCATCGGAAATATGCCTCTTGTGAGAGTAAGCGTTGTGGCGGCTGCATGAAGCTGTCGGCTGTCACTCGAAATCACCTGCAATCCTTAGCAAGATCATTTCTCATACTATGTTTTTAACAGCTGTCACATCTGGCCCTTATGTAATGCATTCTGTAGTCCAGGTAGTATTTTGGCTCAATCCCCTCACATGTAGACTTACCTGGTGGTTTCCATTAAACAATTCTAAACATAAAACCCTTTTTTTCAACCTGCCTGTTTGAAGTGGTGAAGGAACAAAATGATAAATATTATAATATTACATCCCTTATATAAAAAATATTTAAGATGGACTATACAAATTCAGTCACATCACCGTTCATTTCCGTTCCGGGGTTCCGTCGGAGGGTTCCGTTGGGTGAACCCCGCAACGGAAAGTCGACTCCGCTATTGATTCCGTCGGAAAACCAGAAACCAGCTGGAATGGTGATGGACGGAAAGCATTAGCGATGTTTCCGTCACCATTGAGATCAATGGTGACTGAAACGGAAGCTGTGCTGTCAGTTTCACTTTCCGTTGCGGGGTTCACCTTACGGAACCCTCCGACGGAACCCCGGAACGGAAATGAACGGTGATGTGAACAGGCCCTAAACGAGAGTTGATCATTCTCTTTATTTACCAACCCTTTTTTCATTCACCCAGTTACTGATATTAAGTGCAATATGGCAACATCATGCATGGCTGGTTTATGCATACTTCCTGTACCGTGACTAATATTATAACTACGAATCATGGCATTTAGTCATTGAATACCACTTTAAACATCATGTTTACCAAAAACCCACCTTGATGGGGAACCTCTAGATTTGTATCTTAAAAAAAAAATACTGATACCCCTCTCTTACATCGTATATAATACTCTTGGATGTATTACACTTGGGCCATGACATATAACTGGCTTTCTGTCATGTGGTAAAAAATAACTGGGGTGAAGTCTGATGAGATTGGGGGGTACTTCGCAATAATGTGCATGATGAAGTAGAGAAGAATTGTTATTTTATTGGAAAAAGAGAACATCTAGTCATGTGTTTTTTGTGCTACTGATGTTTTTGCTTTAATATACCATATCTTGCTGATCACTGGTTATTTTACTGCCTTGATCCCCACCAATCGCTACAATGAAGGGGCCACAGTAGTAAGGCAGCTAGATCCCTTTGGATTTTTACGCTGCCCAACACCCCTCCCCACCAAGACCTGTGCAGGCACTGCAACACAGCCCTATTTATTTTGAATAGGGCATCTAAGAAGATATAACAATGGGAAATTCAGCTTGTTTCCAGCATTCCCTTTCCTATACATAAGTTATTGTATTCTTGTTGCCATGTTAGTCAGAATGTAAAGGTACATGAGACATAGCACATATCTATTGTATCTAAAATAATCAAGTGTGGACTCTAAAATACATTCTTGAGCTGAAATGTAAGGCCTTTATTATAAGAAACCACTTAGAAAGAAGAAGGAATATAAGCTTGGGCCCATAACTGTAATCCGGGAATTTGGTTCTAGCTTAGCATCATTAGTTTCTCTGAAGAAAACACCGGATTTATTTTCATCATGGACATAAACATTGAGGGATTATTTGTGAACATTTTTCAAACAATTTCCTTAGTGTTCATCTGCTCAGAAGTCACAATGTCTAATATTGGGCTCACATGTTGCTCTGATGTACATAGGATATTCAATAGGATAACTATTTGCTTTTGATTTCTTATTCCTGTGAGTCATTGTTATAAGTCGTTACTATTATTTGTATTATTTTGTTGGATACTAAGGATCCGTCTAATAGGTGTGAAATGTAATATGGCTATTGCAGGCTATAAAAAAAGAGTTTTGGAGAAATGTCAGTTATAGATTTTCTCTCTAAATAAGTGCCCACTGCCCCATTTTTGTTAGAATCAGACCAAAGTTGAGGCATGTCCGGCGATGTCATTGGTGGAGTTTGCAGCTCATAGGCTCCTGTCAGAATATAGGGGTTCAGATCAGCCATCTCCCTGTGACCTTATAAACAGTGGCCTATGGTGGATGTGGCATTCAGAACTGGCATGAAGGAAAAGCTGGGTAGTACTTGTATCGGGTATACTGAACTCTCATGTGCACCCACTACTGCTATCCATGATGCTTCAGTCTTGTTTACTAATAGGAGAGTTGAAGCCGAGAGGAGTTCTTGAATTGTTGGTTTTCAAGGTTCTAAGGTCATTTTAGACTTTCATCAGATTGCAGAATGGCAGTTCCAAAGTGACTATGATCCATGTGAAAACCATGAGCATTACTTGCTCTCCCTTGTCTAGGATTTGCCATAAGCCCCTTAGGAATCAGTATGAAAGTAGAAAATGCTCTCTGCTACAAGAAAGGTGATTCCACTCAGAGTACATTAAGATCATCAGTGACACATCATTTTAGCATCAGTTTTCTGCATTCACATTGGCTTTCAAATCATATTGTTCAAGTCTATTGTTTGCCTTCATCAGGATTATAATAGAAATAATTGTTTACTATAGCCGTAGTAATCATTTTATAGACATTTTGATTTTATATATTATTGTGTTTATTGAATTTGTAGTTTTATTTATACAGAAACACAAATGCAAACACTATAATCTGACTATAAGTTCACACAGAGTTTTTTGACGAGTTTTTTTACGCGGAAACCGCGTCTGCAAACGCACCAAAAACTGGTCGAAATTGCCTCCCATTGATTTCAATAAGAAGCAGAGGCGTTTTTTTCCCGCGAGCAGTAAAAACGACTCGCTGCAAAAAGAAGAGACTTGCCCTATCTCCGGGGCGTTTATGCCTCTGACTTCCCATTGACACCAATGGGAGGCAGAGAAAGCGTATTTTGTGGCGTCTTTTGCCCACAGCTCTCAATAGCCAGGGGCGAACGACGCTGCGAAAATTTTCATGCAGGCAGAGCAAAATCTGCCTCAAACTGAATTTTGAGACAGATTTTCCGCCCGCAAAAGACCAAATTGGGAAAAAAGCTCTGGAATACAAGTTTACTAGCTATGAGCAATATGGGACAGATACCAGAGGTGGAGTAAAGAGCTCTAACCTTGTATGGTGGGGACTGGAGATCCCACACAGAAAATCTGCAGCAGAATCCCAAGAAAAACGCTGGTAAATCTGTCACAAAAATCAGCAGCACATAGTGCGGAAACGCTGCGGTTTTTAACACCGCGGTTTTACCTGAGGATTTAGTGTTAAACATTGGTTATAGCAAATTATATGTGCACCTGCGGATTTCCAGCATATTTTACTGTGATTCCGCTGCGTATATGCTGTAAAAACCACAACAAAACAAATCTGTTGTGGAATTTCTGATCCCCATTGAAGTCTATGGGCCAAACACGCAGCATCTCCGCACAGAACATGCAGCATAAATTGACATGCTGCGGAATTGAAAGTCGCACCACAAAATACTTTCCACACTACTTTTCTGCGTGTTTTTTTTTCTACAGCATGGGCATGAGATCCTGATACTGTAAATGCTACAGAATTTCCGCACAGAATTTGTTGCGAAAATTCCGCAGCGTTTACGCTACGTGGGAAACCAGCCGTATAGTTTTATGTTTGATTTGAAAGTTTGGCGTGTGGGAGAGTGGGGGATGAAGTGAATAGGGCAGACATGAGATCCATCTTGAATTTGTCAGTGTGAACTGGTGTTGTTTTGTTTGTTTGGTTTTATTTCAAGACATTATAAAGTATATGTTAGGTTATTGGTAAAACAGTCATTGCAGTTATTCAGCAGCACCAAGACACTTACACAAACTGTGCGATGTATGAACTGTGGAAACGTATATTTGACACTCTAGAGGGACAGGTGCCATGCGCCATATCTATCTAACAGCTGCACTATCTTTTCAGGCTGCTAATTTCACCTAAGACACTTTTAGAAGTTTGTCTCTCAAAATTAGTATTTCAGGAGAGTGGCGTAGGCTGGTTGTTAGTTGCAGCTGTGAGACATTATTAATTCATAGAGACACCAAAGTGGAGAACATTTTTAGAAAGTCAGAACTAACACTGAGCTTGTTTGAATAGTTTTTGGTTGCAAAGATGAGCTCTTTATTCTGTATAATGGGGCTGAGTCACGCCAGTCTTATCATTCTGCTCCGCTGGAGTAAGATGCGACAGAAGTCTGATCAGGGGAGACCGTGTTCAGTGACTGGCATGGGCCTCTACCTTGCTACGCCCCACAGAGGGAGATATATGCCAGCTGGCAGCTAGTGTAGATTTCCACTATAATTTATGCCAGATTTCTGGTCTAAATTATAATAAATTAAAGTGGACTACCCCATTTTGATAAGCGTATAGTGCCCAAAAGTCTAAATTTTCAAAAGAAATTGTGACTTTTGGGCCTTTTGCAACTTTTCTGTGCCAGAGCAGTGGCGTAGAAAGGTTGATAAATTTTCCCCAATGTGTTGTAACATTCCAATGTGTTATCAGTGGATTTCGATAGGAATGTTGAACTTACTGAGCTTTTGCTATGCACGAAAACAGTTAAATGACAATTTCAGCTCTATTATATTTGTTTATTGAAGTCATCACTGATATTATCCTGTTCCTAGCAACAGAATAATAAAATCTGCCACAGTATTGCCAAAAGAACTTGGGAAGATACTTACTCTATTGTTTGCACCAAGTCTTTGGCTATAGATAATGGTTACCTATATTATGTTAAACACATTATGTCATTGGCCAACTTCTCTTTATAATAATTTGAAAGGGCTATGACTAAGGGCACTCTGCATGCCTGAAACGCGTAAGTGGACTTTTGCACTATGTCCTGTTTGTATTTTACATATGTGCTGTCAAACACGATTTTATGGATATCCACTAGTGTTGGACTTCCTTATTCTTAACCAATAGGAAAAGTTGACCCACCTTGTGACATACTCAGTACACCTTATATTTTATTGATGCGGTTGGTTGGAAGCTTTTTATATCAACTGTAAAAGGGCTGGGGTAATAGCAGGGTTCATCGGCTAGTGTCACCCACTATTACTACACTACCGATCAAAAGTTTGGGGTCACCCAGACAATTTTGTGTTTTCCATGAAAACTCACACTTTTATATTTATCAAATGAGTTGCAAAATGACTAGAAAATACAGTCAAGACATTGACAAGGTTAGAAATAATGATTTTTATTTGAAATAATAATTTTATCCTTCAAACTTTGCTTTCGTCAAAGAATGCTCCTGTAATGATGGGGGTAGGGAAACAGACAAGTGAGCCCTAATCTACCCGCCACTCAGTCCCTGCCTACTTGCAACGACCCGCCCTAGGCGACGGGGTACAATTGGGCGACGGTCCCTACGCTCAATAAGTGCACGACAGACAAATAGACAAGGGTACAAAGAAGCTAAGGGAAATGGGGCAGTTGCCCACGGCAACATCGTGAGCAACTAGAGTGGTGAACGAGCCGAGTCAAACCAGGAGTGTACGAGGTACCAAACGCAGAGCAGGAGAGTAGTGAACAAGCCGAGTCAAACCAGGAGTGTACGAGGTACCAAACGCAGAGCAGGAGAGTAGTCAGTAAGCCAGGGTCAGTATGAAGCAGGGACAAATAGTTCAAGAAGCTGCAGCAGGGCCAGGAAACCAAACGAGAAGAATCACAAGCAAGGAGGAACAGGAAAGGCAGGTATAAATAGACAGAGGGCGGGAGCTAGCTCTGTCTGGCCAGGCTGTGATAGGCTCTCCCACTCCTAAGCCTGCCACCCTGAGTGGTGGAAGATGGAGTCAGTCTCACAGACATAGAAGCAGGTGCAGACTGATTACCTATGGGCGTTGACAAGCTGTGCCTGGCAGATCCTTTACAGCTCCATTTGCAGCAATTCCAGCATTGCAGACCTTTGGCATTCTAGCTGTTAATTTGCTGAGGTAATCGGGAGAAATTTCACCCCATGCTTCCAGAATCCCCTCCCAAAAGTTGGATTGGCTTGATGGGCACTTACTGCGTACCATACGGTCAAGCTGCTCCCACAACAGCTCTATGGGGTTGAGATCTGGTGACTGCGCTGGCCATTCCATTACAGATAGAATACCAGCTGCCTGCTTCTTCCCTAAATAGTTCTTGCATAATTTGGAGGTGTGCTTTGCGTCATTGTCCTGTTGTAGGATGAAATTGTCTCCAATCAAGCGCTGTCCACAGGGTATGGCATGGCGTTGCAAAATGGAGTGATAGCCTTCCTTATTCAAAATCCATTATACCTTGTACAAATCTCCCACTTTACCAGCACCAAAGCAACCCTCGACCATCACATTACCTCCACCATGCTTGACAGATGGCTTCAGACACTCTTCCAGCATCTTTTCAGTTGTTCTGCGTCTCACAAATGTTCTTCTGTGTGATCCAAACACCTCAAACTTCGATTTGTCTGTCCATAACACTTTTTTCCAATCTTCCTCTGTCCAATGTCTGTGTGCTTTTGCCCATATTAATCTTTTCCTTTTATTAGGCAGTCTCAGATATGGCTTTTTCTTTGCCACTCTGCCCTGAAGGCCAGCATCCTGGAGTCGCCTCTTCACTGTAGACATTGACACTGGCGTTTTGCGGGTACTATTTAATGAAGCTGCCAGTTGAGGACCTGTGAGGCGTCTAGTTCTCAAACTAGAGACTCTAATGTACTTGTCTTGATGCTCAGTTGTGCAGCGGGGCCTCCTACTTCTCTTTCTACTCTGGTTAGAGCCTGTTTGTGCTGTCCTCTGAAGGGAGTAGTATACAACGTTGTAGGAAATCTACAGTTTCTTGGCAATTTCTCGCATGGAATAGCCTTCATTTCTTAGAACAAGAATAGACTGTCGAGTTTCACATGAAAGCTCTCTTTTCTAGCCATTTTGAGAGTTTAATCTAACCCACAAATGTAATGCTCCAGATTCTCAACTAGCTCAAAGGAAGGTCAGTTTTATAGCTCCTCTAAACAGCAAAACTGTTTACAGCGGTGCTAACATAATTGCAAAAGGGTTTTCAAGTGTTTTCTAATCATCCATTAGCCTTCTAACACAGTTAGCAAACACAATGTACCATTAGAACACTGGAGTGATGGTTGCTGGAAATGGGCCTCTATACACCTATGTAGATATTGCATTAAAAACCAGACGTTTGCAGCTAGAATAGTCATTTAGCACATTAACAATGTATAGAGTGTATTTCTGATTAATTTAATGTTATGTTCATTGAAAAAAACTGTGCTTTTCTTTCAAAAATAAGGAAATTTCTAAGTGACCCTAAACTTTTGAACGGTAGTGTACCTCCTTTATAATCAGGGTCACTATGGTTATGCCTAGTTCCCCTACCTTTCCTTTATACTAACGTCGCGCTAATTGCTTTTGCTGCTACTTAAGTGAATAAGACCGTACAGTAAATAAAGGTAATATTTATTAACATACAGTAATCACTCTTATATATAAAATACAGTAATCTCAGTACAGTATAAACATGGTATTACAATCCTAATCTATACCGCCAGCCACTTACCTAAACATACATAGAAGTTACGTTACAATACAATACACATAAGTTACTTGTAATTCTCACATGCTCACTATCGCTGTCCCACTCCCTCCTAATATAACTGTCCCTGTACTCTAAGGGTTAATCAGGTAAAGGATTAACAATGGGAAGGGTTAAAGGTTTCAAGGGTTAACCAGGGATACAACAGGGGATGCACAGGTCAGCAAGGGATTAACTCCGGGACTGCAAGGGCTAGTAAGGGTTAACTCAGGAACTCGGGCAGCAATGGGTTAACTTCAGGGACAGCAAGGGTCAACTTCAGGGACAGCAAGGATTAACTTCAGGGACAGCAAGGGTTAACCTCAGGGACAGCAAGGGTTACTCAGGGACAGCAAGGGTTAACAGGGACAGACAGGAAGAGTTTAAAGTGTAGCTGTGGCTACACTATGATACTCAGCGTTTGGTGGTGCAGGGGAGCAGAATCAGGAGCCGGAGCAGGTTCACAGGGTAGGAGACCACAGGACACGTGAGCTGACGGTGTTGTGGTGAGGTAGTTTCTGCTGCTGAGCGTACCGACGCAGGGCTATTTAACCCTACCGGTTTGCTCGCAGCTGGAGATGAGTGGCGCTCGCCCCCGGCTAACATGGGTTGGCATGGTGATAATGTATCACCGGCCGACTCATGAGTGCCCCGCGTAATCCCATGAGACCATCCATGCGCGCGGGAAATTTGAAATGGAGACAGGAGATCAACAGTATCTCCTGTCTCCATTGCTACCAAACAGAGCAGGACAATACTAATTGTCCTGCTTTATTTATACTGTATTCATGACCAGCCCTGGCTCATGAGACACATATGTATAATATACACACATATATATCTATATAAATAAAATACACACACATATATATGTTATGTGTAGGTATATATATATATATATATATATATATATATATATATATATACAGTGAAGGAAATAAGTATTTGATCCCTTGCTGATTTTGTAAGTTTGCCCACTGTCAAAGACATGAACAGTCTAGAATTTTTAGGCTAGGTTAATTTTACCAGTGAGAGAACCAGTGAAAAAACAGAAAATCACATTGTCAAAATTATATATATTTATTTGCATTGTGCACAGAGAAATAAGTATTTGATCCCTTTGGCAAACAAGACTTAATACTTGGTGGCAAACCCCTTGTTGGCAAGCACAGCAGTCAGACGTTTTTTGTAGTTGATGATGAGGTTTGCACACATGTTAGATGGAATTTTGGCCCACTCCTCTTTGCAGATCATCTGTAAATCATTAAGATTTCGAGGCTGTCGCTTGGCAACTCGGATCTTCAGCTCCCTCCATAAGTTTTCGATGGGATTAAGGTCTGGAGACTGTCTAGGCCACTCCATGACCTTAATGTGCTTCTTTTTGAGCCACTCCTTTGTTGCCTTGGCTGTATGTTTCGGGTCATTGTCGTGCCGGAAGACCCAGCCACGAGCCATTTTTAATGTCCTGGTTGAGGGAAGGAGGTCGTCACTCAGGATTTGACGGTACAATACTCCATCCATTCTCCCATTGATGTGGTGAAGTAGTCCTGTGCCCTTAGCAGAGAAGCACCCCCAAAACATAATGTTTCCACCTCAATGCTTGACAGTGGGGACGGTGTTCTTTGGGTCATAGGCAGCATTTCTCTTCCTCCAAACACGGCGAGTTGAGTTAATGCCAAAGAGCTCAATTTTAGTCTCATCTGACCACAGCACCTTTTCCCAATCACTCTCAGAATTATTCAGATGTTCATTTGCAAACTTCAGACGGGCCTGTACATGTGCCTTCTTGAGCAGGGGGACCTTGCGGGCACTGCAGGATTTTAATCCATTACGGCGTAATGTGTTACCAATGGTTTTCTTGGTGACTGTGGTCCCAGCTGCCTTGAGATCATTAACAAGTTCCCCCCGTGTAGTTTTCGGCTGAGCTCTCACCTTCCTCAGGATCAAGGATACCCCATTTTGTATGTCTTCCATTTTCTTACTATTGCACCAACAGTTGTCTCCTTCTCACCCAGCGTCTTACTTATGGTTTTGTAGCCCATTCCAGCCTTGTGCAGGTCTATGATCTTGTCCCTGACATCCTTAGAAAGCTCTTTGGTCTTGCCCATGTTGTAGAGGTTAGAGTCAGGTTAGAGTCAGACTGATTAATTGAAGTAGTATACCTACATGAAGAACACCACAAAAAATATTCCCCGGATACATTTATTGTAGTCACAAATCTGACTTATAACGTAATAGCTTATGGGGAATGAAGCATGGTAATAACGGTGAACCCGCTGATTAATAGCAAAAACCTAAAGTTCGGAGCCTGACACACCAAAATAATTTTAAAACAAAAATTTCTTTATTAAATACATCTAAAAATGCAACAAAAGTTAAAACAGAGATGATTTCCACAGTGCAGAAAGACAACCAGATTAATTGTATATATTTCCAAATATATGGGTAATGGGCAACACTGTTTAAATACAGGAATACATCCACAGTATGTTACAATTATATAATGTGATGTACATATTCTGATACTTTAACCAGCAAGAGAAGCTGTTCAGCAGCAAGACAAATTTTCTATATATATATCTCACAATTGAAGTATGATTTAAGTAAACATAAATTGGTGAGTGTACAACAGTACGAATACCCCTGAATGGAGCCAGATGCGAAAATCAGTAGTAGTACTATGCACGAGCAAAATACATGGCTCAGTTTAAACAGGTGAACAAAGACACATAAGGCAAGAACAGGGCAATAGCTGTATTGTCAGCCACAGGTGCAGACACTCAATGCACAATAGGTTTAATATAATAAGAAAAATCTTTTGCTGAAAAAAGTGCATATGCTGAAAGCGGAGCTCATACCCATTGTAACAGGTCACCGTCTCTGGCGTCAACCCCGACGCGCGTTTCGGCCCGAAAGCCTTCGTCTGGGGGTGGTGTTGTGACTAAAGATGCCGTCCCTATAAAGCTGCCCTCAACCAATCACCTTCTACATCAGAAGAGTACAACAGCTGTGCCTCAGTGCAGGAGATTGTGGTGACGTCGTTGCAGGTAACAACATCCGGTGTATTAGATCCGGAAACACTGGAGAGTGAGATCACGTGACCAGCGATCCGGCCACAGCCAAGGGGTGAAACCATAGCAACGAACGCCGCACATCTAGACACAGTATCAAAATAGGTACAGGTAGGTTGCTACATTAGAATCAGATACAAGACAAAGATGGAAGGAAAAAAAGAGAAAAAAAGCGGAACATAAGAGAGGACGAGAAACAGCTCAAAGAATAAATATGTCAGAATTAAAACATAATACGAGCCATTTCAAGCACTGGTGATCAGTGATAATTGACACAACATTGCTAGATGAAGTTCATAAACAGAATTATATATACATAAGTGAATACTTGCAAACACGTGAATAAATAAATAAATACACAATACCAAAGCAAACACTTTTAATAAATACAGAGTGTATAAGTGAATACATACATACAAAACGCATTAATTCACAAGTGCAAATATATATGGTCATTTGTATTTATATTGTTTTATAATTTTAACGCTTTCCCTAACCTTTCCCTATTGGTGTATAAACAGTGGTAAATTGTATGTGTTTATACGTATAAGCATACACAAACAATGTGAAATAAAGACATACAACAAGAGGTACATAGCACCAAACATATATAACACTGGTAAGTATATACAAAATTAAAAAACGAGGGTGAAAAAATGGGGTGAAAAATTATATATATATATATATGCATATACACCAACAAAAAAGTGATTGATCATACATAAATTACAAAAGCAATGATACCAAAAGGAAAAAGATATAAATATAATAATAAATGTTATATATAAACTATAATGAGATTTATTTATATAGGTATTAAATACAAAGTTATAAACAAATGTGACATAGAAAAATTAATTATATAATACAATAAAAAATATATATATATCATATAAAAAATTTATGTTATTATAATATAATTAAAATATGGTAATACAAAGTTGGAAAAGCTTATTGTTATCAGTCCATTTACATATATATGCAAATAAGTTATAACATACATATATATACACACAAATTAATTATAGCATACAATATTATTACAAAAAATACATAAAGTATATATATATATATATATATATGGATCACATTTAATATAGCAACAACTGGTACATACAATTCAAAATCTTATCAAGATACATCAAACAGTATACATTTCTTTCAATTTATGAATAAATAAATGATCAGCGCATGATTGGCACTAAATTAGCGCATAAGTCAATCCATATATCCACATATACACTTATATTCATATATGCCGCTACAATAAATAAATAAATAAATCCATCCATGAAAGTTGTAGAAACCACATCTAAATACATGTAAAATACATAAATCGCAACAAATTAATCTCCTCCAAAGGCCCGTTTAATGAACTGATTAGAAGGATGAGGAGGTGGAAGATCACATTCAACCAACTAGGGAAGCATCAGAATTGTGGATCATATCAGGTTCTCAAAGAATTGGAAAGTCAATCCATATAACTAAAAACAAAAGCACAAAGCACATGTATATTAAAACTTAATTGAGTCTGTGGACAGGAAACTTTTATACAGGTGACCATTTAAGACAGCTGCCTTTAATGCAGGCACCAAGTTGATTTGGAGCGTGTAACTGGTCTGGAGGAGGCTGAACTCTTAATTGTTGGTAGGGGATCAAATACTTATTTCTCTGTGCACAATGCAAATAAATATATATAATTTTGACTATGTGATTTTCTGTTTTTTTTTTATTTTTATATAATCTATCTCTCACTGGTAAAATTAACCTAGACTAAAAATTCTAGACTGTTCATGACTTGACAGTGGGCAAACTTACAAAATCAGCAAGGGATCAAATACTTATTTCCTTCACTGTATATATATAGACACTTCCCTTTACATCAACACTCCTTTGCGAACATGGTTCATAAGCAGAGATGAGGCAAGTACTAAAAATGTGTAAGTTTGTCAATTGAGTGAGCAATGAATTTTACATTGCAAAAACAGCGGCAGTCCTGTATATGGGCTTTGCCTGGTATACCAGTACATCCACATTCACGTGTATAAGCTGAGCTGCAATACCAAACACAAACCACGTCATTGATTCTGGAAAGATTGTAGACCTTTTTTTTCTAATCCTGAACAACCCCTTTAAAGACAGAATGTTTATTTATCGTCCATTGTTTTAAACAGTCAATATAGTTTCAGGTGAATTGTCAGAATAAGCCGATAGGATGTGTTCTATTGGAATAAAAATATTTCTGCCCATTTTATTACTTGTACTTGCATTTTCACCAGTTTTATCCCTTTGCAAACTACACCTCTGATTGTCAGTTTTCCCTGAATTCAACCTGAGTAGAGGTGGAGATTAGCTGCTATTAGGTCTCCCATCCACAGCACACAGAGAGAAGAGGATATCTTGCTCCCCTGTCTCTTTCTCACAGACACATACAAAGAAGCAGCAGCAAGGAAGGCCTTATACAGGAATAAAGAGCAGTTTAGCTGTGTATTCAGCTCTATGGTGAGATAGTAAAACACCTACTAGAAGCAGCAGCAGCAGTGACTGTGTCACTCTGCAGCATCTCCTTCCTCCTCCCTCTCCTCTCTCCATAGACTTCTATGCTCAGCAGCTGTAACCTGATCTCTGTGTATGGACTCCTGTGCATGAATTTCATCAGTGAATTCAGAGTGAGTGAACAGTGCAGGGGGAAGGAAAGGAGTCTGATAAGTGGTGAATGAAGTATTTTTTGGTAATACGAGATATGACAGTTTTATATCTACGCTTATAATGTTGATTTATGGAAAATAAATTAAGACAATAGTTACTCTTTAAAAAACAGAAATATTGTTTCTTAGTAAAATTTCTCATTCTAACCATGAAAAAATGTGCTCAATATACTAAAATACACATAGTTAACTAATTATATAAACTACATAAAAAAACAATTTGCAAGTGAAGTTCTTTATGAAAAGCGAGCGTTTTACATCTTATTTTTAAACATTGCATAATTAGTAGTAGGCTAATAAACAGTTATCCACTTGAGAATATTAAGTTTGCCTGATGAAAAAGCATAGTTCTGATGACCATTTAAATAATGATAGAAAGCCTTGCATTGTAATGCAAAATTATGCATTGTGCTGTTTCGTCAATTAATTGAAAATTGATGAGTTCTGAGGAGTATGCAAAACCTGTTATTATCTCACAATGAGACTTCTACTTACATTCTTGAGTTGGAAGAATAATGCTTCCACAGTTTTTAAAGTGACTATAAATCTGGAAATATGTAACATACATTAACAAAATATGATTTACTGTGGCCATTTGTATAGCTGTGTTGTAATGTCTATAAGACACGAGACTGAAGAGTTGCTGTTGGTTTAACTCTTTCCCTCCGCAGCCATTTTTCTGATTTTTTGTTTTGCTTTCTCCTGACCATTCAAAAGCCATGTTTTTTATTTTTCCAGCGATATTGCCATATGAGAGCTTGTTTTTTGTAGGACGAGTTGTAGTTTTCCACGGCACCATTTATTCTGCCATATAATGTACTGGGAAATTGGAATAATAATTATTTGTGGGGTGGAAACGGAAAAAAACTGTGATTCTTCCATTGTCTTTTGGGTTTCGTTTGTACGGCCTTTACGTCTGGTAAAAAGTTCATGTTAACTTTATTCTATTGGTCAATATGATTACCAAATCTATTTTTTTTTATGTTTTACTACTTTTACAAGCAAAAACGATTTGTTAAAAATAAGATTTGTTTTGTCTCACCATATTCTGAGAGACATCATTTTTAAATTTTTCTGCTGACTAAGCCGTATGAGGGCTTATGTTTTGAGTGGCGAACTGTAGTTTTTATTGGTATCATTTTAGAGTACATGAGACTTTTTGATCACTTTTTATTCCATTTTGTAGGAGTTGTGGTGACCAAAAAACAGTGTTTCTGGTGTTTTAATGTTTTCTTTTTTTATGGCATTCACCATGCAGGTTAAATAATGTTTTATTGTAATAGTTTAGACTGTTACAAATGCCGCGATACCAGTTATGATCCTGCTTGTTACACTGAAGTGTCAGTTGTATAATACAGCCAACACGCTTGTCTTATGGAACGGGCTCAGTCCGTGAGCTTCTCCATACTTCCCCCTCGACCTCCGCTGTATAAATGTTCAGTGAATGTTGGCAATGGATTATAGAAAAATCCCTGTCATCTGGAATTCATAGGGCTTTCTAACACATTTGCTTCTCAAAAGATTGTGTTATCTGGGTGGTTCAATGTGTCTTGTCCTAAGTAAAAAAAAATATATACAAATTGAGATGCTTACGCCACGTGCCCACCAACTAGGGTTCCATTAAACCATGTGTCCAAATGTTACAGATTAGGAGTGTGGTATACTGTAGGAGTCTTTAAAGTGTAGCTAAACGTTTGACAAACTTCTGACATGTCATAGTGACATGTCAGAAGTTTGTATTGGTGGGGGTCCGAGCACTGAGACCCCCACCAATCTCTAGAACGAAGCAGCTGAAGCGCTCGTGGGAGCGCTCAGCCGTTTCGTGTCTGTTCGGCTTTTTCCGGGAATAAATGTATCGGTGTACGGACTCAATAGAAAGTCTATGAGCCCGTATTCCGATACATCGGCTTTCCGGAAAAAGCCATCTGGCTGCACTAAAAATTGCTGTTAAAAACGCCACCAAAAACGGACAAAAAAATAAAGCAATATGCTGTGTGTAAATACAACCTAATAGGTGGAGTTGTGATGAATTTGTGTGCATTTTCAGCCTTACCTTGTAAATACTGTATGCATGGGAAGATCTATCTGTGTGGCCTAACTTCAGAACAGTTTTTTTTATTGTTCAGCTTGTCTACTTGTTTCTCTGATTACTGGAACAAGTAGACAGTGTAAACTTAGACCAGGCAGTCACAAAATTGATCACAGTGGTGCACGCTCTATGATAACTTTGACCTGCAGGTTCAGATGTGGCGGAATTGCTGTGGAATTCCGCTGCAGACAGTCGCAGTGGAATTCTCCAGCGGCCGTTTTTTACAGTTGTTTCAATACATTTTTAGGAAAGTTAGTTCAGACGTTGCGGAAAACTCTGCTGCGGACCATAGGCTGCGGTGCGGAATTTTCCCTCCGCAGCATGTACTGTCTGTTGCGGAGAAGAAGCGGAATTTCACTGCGGATTTCAGCCTTTGCAATGCAAAAACTGAAATCTGTGGCAAGTCCGCTGTGTTTTCTGCAACGTCTGAATTACCTGTCAAATATGCAAATGTTGATGCAGATTCGTTGCGTAATTGCCCCAAATCTGCACCAACATTTGCAGTGGAAAAATTCTGCCATGTCTGAACATGCCCTTAGACCAGACATGGGCAAACTACGGCCCGCGGGCCACATACGGCCCGTTAGGCTTTTTAATCCGGCCCGCCGAACTTGTCCAAATTATAGTAAAAACCTCCTTTTTTTTCCCCTTTCCCTGCAATGCCCACGTTTTCCCAATAGATGGCGCACTCAAAACACATTGACCGTTGTTAATGTGGCGCGTATTTCTCTTTATTTCACTTTAATTTTCACTTCGTTTCACGTCACCATTAAGCCCTTCTGTGAAAATGAGCGGACCAAAGAGAAGGAAAGTGGACAGCGAATGCCGAGTGTTTAATAAGGAGTGGACAACAAAATACTTCTTCACTGAAGTCCGATCAACGGCTGTATGTCTGATATGCCAAGAAGATGTTGCGGTTTTCAAAGAGTACAATATCAGCCGTCACTTTGCCACGAAGCATGCAAACTATGCTAGCAAGCAGTCAACACAAGAACGGGCGGCTACTGCTCAGAGGTTGGCAGCTAATTTACAGAGTCAACAGAACTTTTTTCACCGACAAACTGCAATTCAAGAGTCAAGTACCAAGGCAAGTTATTTGCTGGCATTCAAATTAGCAAAGGCTAGCAAGCCTTTCTCCGAAGGCGAGTTTTTGAAAGAGTGCATGGTAGAGACAGCAGGTCTCTTGTGTCCGGAGAGCAAAGCCAAGTTTGAAAAAATCAGTTTAGCACGCAGGACAGTGACTCGCCGCGTGGAACTGATTGACGAAGATATAGTCAGCGAGTTAAACAAAAAGGCGGAGTCCTTTAAGTTATATTCACTAGCACTGGATGAAAGTAACGACATAAAAGACACTGCTCAGCTCCTAATTTTTATCCGAGGGATTAACGACAGTTTTGAGATAACGGAGGAGCTTTTGAGCATGGAATCACTGAAAGGGAAAACGCGAGGAGAGGACTTATATGAACAGGTGTCTGCTGTCATCGAGAGAATGAAGCTACCTTGGAGTAAACTTGCCAATGTCACCACGGATGGATCGCCAAATTTAACTGGAAAAAACATCGGGCTGCTGAAAAGAATCCAGGATAAAGTGAAAGAAGAAAACCCTGACCAGGATGTTATTTTACTTCACTGCATCATTCATCAGGAGTCTCTGTGTAAGGCCTCATTTACACGAGCGTATTATACGCGCGTGCGACGCGCGTGCTTTTCACGCGTGTCGTACGCACCTATAATAGTCTATGGGGCTGTTTAGACGATGCGTGAATTTTGCGCTGCGTGAGTGCGTTGCGTAAAACTCACGACATGTTCTATATTCTTGCGTTTTTCACGCAACACGCACCCATTGACTTCAATGGGTGCGTGAAAACAACGCATGCCACACTGACGGTCCTGCGTTGCATGCGCGAAAATCACGCAAGAGCTGTCAAACTCCTGAATGTAAACAGAAAAGCACCACGTGCTTTTCTGGTTACAAACATCCAAACGGAGTGTCAAATTAGAGATGAGCGCACCGAACTTCACCGGGTTCGGCCGAACTCGTTTTAACCGAACCCGGCAAAAAATGTTCGGGTACGCGACGTCAGGAGACAGTCACTGCCCACGGTGCTGAAAGACTTAAACTGTTTCAGCACCATGGACAGTGACTTTCGATCACAATATACATATACGTGTAAAAAAAAACAGAAGTTCTGACTTACCGATAAGTCCCGGCTCCTTCCTCCAGTCCGACCTCCCGGGATGACAATTCAGGCCAAGTGACAGCTGCAGCCAATCACAGGCCAAGCACAGGCTGCAGCCAATCACAGGCTGCAGCGGTCTCATGGCCTGCCGCGTCATCCTGGGAGGTGGGGCCGAATGACAAGAGAGGGACGCGTCACCAAGGCAACGGCCGGGAGACCGGACTGGAGGAAGCAGGCAGTTCATGGTAAGTGTGAACGTCTTTTTTTATTCACAGGTTGGTGTAGATTGTGATCGGCATTCACTGTCGAGGGTGCTGAAAGAGTTACTGCCGATCAGTTAGCTCTTTCAGCACCTTGGACAGTGACGGGCGTCGACTACCTCATCTCTATGATGGCGGCTGCGCGAAAATCACGCAGCCGCGCATCATACACGGATGACACACGGAGCTGTCAATTGCCTTTTGCGCACGCAAAACGCAGCGTTTTTTTGCGCGCGCAAAACGCACACGCTCGTGTAAATGAGGCCTAAGTCTGTATTGCAGCTTAATCACGTCGTGGATCCAGTTGTAAAACTTGTTAACTTCATACGAGCAAGGGGACTTAATCATCGTCAGTTCATTACGTTCCTGGAAGAAACTAATGCGGATCACCAGGACCTACTTTACCACTCTCGCGTCCGCTGGTTAAGTTTGGGGAAAGTGTTTCAACGAGTCTGGGAGCTCAAAGACGAGATTCGCTCATTTTTTAATTTAATGGGGAAATCCGAAGAATTCCCCGAGCTGAGCGACACAAACTGGCTTTGTGACTTTGCGTTTGCTGTGGACATATTTTCACACATGAATGAGCTGAACGTGAAGCTACAGGGGAAAGATCAGTTTGCGCACGACATGTACACAAATGTGAGAGCCTTCAAATCCAAGCTGGTTTTATTCTTCAGGCAAATGTCAAACAAATCTTTGACACATTTCCCCACACTAGCCGTGCAGAAAGAGGCCGCCCGAAATGCGAAGAAATACTGCAAATCACTGGACGATCTGCACAGAGAATTTTGCCGTCGGTTCTGTGATTTTGAAAAAATTGACAAGTCACTTCAACTGGTGTCCTGTCCCCTGTCACAAGACCCCGAATCAGCACCGCAGGAGCTGCAATTGGAACTGATCGATCTTCAGTCTGACTCCGTCTCAAAGGAGAAGTTCAAGTCTCTTAAACTGAATGACTTTTACGCTTCACTTAACGAGACCGCGTTTCCAAACCTCCGGAGGACGGCGCAAAAGATGCTGGTGTTGTTTGGCTCGACCTACGTGTGTGAGCAGACGTTTAGCGTCATGAAAATCAACAAAGCCCATCACAGATCCAAGTTAACTGACCAACACCTCAGATCTGTCCTGAGAATTGCCACAACAAAACTAACTCCAGACTTTGATGCACTGGCAAAAAAGGGAGACCAACAACACTGTTCCCACTGAAATGGTGAGTTTTTCTGCTGTGTTATGAAAAAATGCATATGGAAAGTTTGGAAGTGCGTCTTTTAATTAAGAGCAATGCGCATTTACGCACAGCAGCGGTACAGTAGCTTAATTAACACGCCGCACATCGCTCTTAATTTAAATTTTCAGCTGCAGGTAGGATATTTAATACAGCCTATGTCTGTGTGCTTGGCAACGATACACGTGTACTGTTTGCGCGTGAAGGCGAGGGTGTCCGTGGCGAGTTTGTAGAGCGCGCGGTCAGGACAATCCATCCATGATTTTGCGGAGTTTAACACAAGTAGATATTATTGAGCTTGAGTATTTCGTTGTGTAATAATATGTTTTGAATGTTGAAAGTGATTCCATTTTTCAATAAATGTTGATTTCTTTAACTTTGCACCTTCGATTGAAACTTATTAAGAACAGACGCAATCTTGATAAATCACAGTGCGTATGTTATTTTAATCTATTTACATTTCCTCCCAGTATCTGCGAAATAGTATGTAAATGCCATATCTTGCATATTCCTTGAGACAAATTTATTAACTGGTAAGGGCTATTTTTCACATTTGAAAGACAGTTAATAAATTGGGTTGTAGTGTTCTTACTGTGCTATGAGGTTTGCACACACTACATTTAATGCTTTAGTATATCCGGCCCAAACACTCCCTCCAAATGCTCCTGGCCCGGCCCCTCTGTCAAATTTTAGAACCCATTGTGGTCCGCGAGTCAAAAAGTTTGCCCACCCCTGCCTTAGACACTTTTCTCCCCCTAGGGCATGTTCACACTGAGTTTTTTGGAGGCTGAAAATTCTGCCTCAAAATTCCGTCTGCATTTTTGAGGCAGATTTTGATCTGCCTGCACGCCGTTTGACCCATTTTTTGTGGCGTTTTCCGCCGATTGTCATTGAGCGCCGCAAGCGAAAAACGCTTTCTCTGCCTCCCATTCATGTCAATGGGAGATCAGAGACGTAAACGCCCAAAGATAGGACATGTCGCTTCTTTTTCCCACGAGCCAGTTTTACCGCTCGTGGGAAAAAAACGCCTCCGCCTCCCATTGAAATCAATGGGAGGCTTTTTCAGACTTTTTTGGCACGTTTTCCAACGCAGTTTCCGCATCAAAAAGTGTCAAACAACTCCGTGTGAACAGGGCCTTATACTTCTTTTGATTAGGCTTATTTTGCAACAGAATTATTCCTGTTTTTTTTTACACATTTTTGTCGGACATTGGCACATCTTAATCCATGCCCCAATTCCCCAATGTTATCATTTTGGAAGGGTATATATATTATTGACGTCCAGTTAGTATTAATAAACCATGACCACACAGTACAAGATTAATTTCACCTTCTCACTATATTCCTTTCTAGTCACTATAAATAATTGATAAATTGTCATCCCCTAAAAAAGATTGATTTGTTGCGATCTGGTTTAATAGACCTGGCTATGGGACATTGCTGTGTATAGTTTGTGTAAGTAAATGTTAGTGCTGTACTATCATAAAGAGATTGTACACGTGTGTAAGTGGAAATGTGTCCCTTTTACATCTAGATTTATTTACATAAATAGCTGCCTGTCAGTGATTTCGGGTTAACAATGTAAACTCTTCTTGAAAGTCCGCAAATCCATAGCTGGAAGCGGTTTTGGTTACCTTTTAAGTAATAGTAGCGAGTAACTGCAGAGATTGCTTTTTTCATGTGTGAAATTGTACTCAAATCCTTACTTTCAACACCAGCAGTCATCCGGGAGTACGACAACACAGAAAATCAAGATGAGCTTCTATGGCTTTTCACTTGCGGCCACCTCTCCCATTAGACGAGTGATCCCCCGCAAATGTCATTTATTGAGTCTGTTTCTTAGCAATAATTTACTTTTTTTTTTTGCTATTCATTCTTTGACAAGGTTATGCAACCCCTGCTGAACCCGCCATGTTATATTTTCAGATATCACCTTGTAACATTAGTTAGACTCTCTGTTATGAACCCTTTTGATAAAATCTCAAGGGCACTGCAACTGGGGCTGTGAATTGGGAATTGTCAGTCACTGATCTAGAACTCTGTAATCCCATTGTACATTCATATATGCACTTTTATCAGATGTAATAAAAAAAATCTAAAAACGTAGTAAGCTCTGTTTTCTGTAACGCTCAAAGAGCGATCGCTAGTGCATGTATATAACTGTGACATTGAGAGACCCTATAATCGGAAATTCTGTGTTGAACTTTACATTGAGTAGATAATGAGAAACTTAATAGATGGTTTGTAGATAGCTGCGGATTGTGCACCGCGGATTGGCAGCAAATTACAGTACAATACATGTGAATGGGGTTTCTAAAACCCCATCGACATGTAGTGAAAAAAATTAGCATGCTGCGGATTTTCAAATTTGCAGCATGTCATTTCTGTCACGGATATGTTGCGGATTTTCAATGTGGATCTCACCGCTTTAATGTATCTCGCCGCTTTAATGTGGATCTCACCCCTTTAATCCATGGGGTTTCCACAGCAAAATCTGCATGTAAATCTCATTGTGCTGCGGAGAGGTTTTTTTCAGCTCACGTGGACCCGGCCGACAGCATTTACTTTTATTGCCTCTTACTGTTTTAATTGAATCAATTCCATTAAAAAAAAAAAAAAACGCATGTCACTCGCAAAGCATAATGATGCATAACGCAACACACGGACCAGATTTACGTGCGTTTTTCACGCGCGTGAATCTGACACGCTTGTGTGAATGTAGCCTTATTGTGTATTGCTCCTTACTTGCTGTTCAATATTTATTGCTACGTGCTTTTAAATGATATTGGTACTGATATACTGTGTAATTATGCACTTTAATGGGGCTTGCCAGAGTGTCATCCAGCCACCCATCAGCTCACATAGATGCAAATCAGTGGACGCCCATTCTGATTATTGAATACATTGGGTGGATCCTCCAGTGTTAAGAGTAAAGGTCCTATCACACGGCCTGACATGGGTCATGTAATGGAGCGCCTATCAATGAGACTGCTCGTTGATTGCCACTCGTTTGTCCTTTCACACAGAGCAATGATTGCTTATGCATGGGGACGAGCGATCGTTACTCTGATCGCTCGTCCCCATACGTTTTCATTATATCTGCAGCACGTCTCCCTGATTGCACACGGACAACGATGAGTTTTAATTCTGCATAAATGAGCAGATCAGCCAATGAACGAGCGTTACACTTTAGTTACACTTTAGCTAGTAGACGGGTGTCCCTAGATTGACAGCAGATAGGAGACAACCTCAGACATCAGTTAAAAAGCTCACAACATACATGCTTTCGTCCCATTGAGCAAAATTCTGATAATGTGTTTCACAGGTGCAATGGGCACATTTTTTATTATGGCGCCAGATATGCAGCATAAGAGACTGGAGAGTGAAATGCTGAAATATGGATCCACTTTTTTATATGCAACAAATTCAGCTCTTTAATAAGAAAATCACCCACTTCCACCAAACGCTCATCTCAAGTTCCATTACCAAAAAAATCCTCCCCTCTACAATTTGCGACACCATCTTACATTAGAGGATCTAAATCAATAAATTTATTGAGTATTCGTTTGTATAGTGGGATTGACATCTAGAGGGTTAATACACTAAGTCATTGTGCTTCCACACCACTTGCATACACTACTGCTGTTCTCATATGTAGCATATGAAAGCTGTGAGCTCCCCAGTGTAGGCGCCTGTTTGTGAGTGCTACCTCTGTACATCTTACAGCGTCATGGCTGCTATATATACGATGTAGTCTGGCACACTGTGCGCTCATATTTCTAGTTTTCCAGTTGAAACGTCTTCTGTAAGCAATAGTCATCCATTACTGCTTATGTGAAAGTGTACTTAATAGATGGGATGTCAAATCTTAAACACCTAAATATAAAACTGTAGTCTTAAAATTCGGCTATTGTCACAATATATCATTTAAGAACTATCCAAACACTATTGAAATACAGCTTAGTAAATGGGCATGATCATTGCTGTCAAAACAAAGCCAGATCTTTTACAAATTCTTTTAAAACTTGAACATTAAGCCACCTAAATATAAAATGCCTTGCAAAACCAACACACCATAACCCACCTGAAAGCTATGAATTACATGGTCGCAATTTCAATTCTAGAAGAACAGCACAATGGAAAATAAAAAGCCTAAGCCTTGGTACAGCAGGGGAAGGGATTTTACTAGTCATTACAAAATGACTGGAGTCACAGACGGAGAGTGAAATAAATGGGGATCTCCATGGATGAAAAGCGGCAGGACCAGCTGAGAAGTAGTTCCTTTGCAGAAATCAATAGCGAGCCAGGATTAAATCTGGCAGAATCTTGGAGGAAAATGACTCGAATATTGCAATATATTCTTTCATTCTAAATCTGTGTCCCTGTGCCTGATGCTAAGGAGAATTCCATACATGTTGTATAACATAATCCAATATTATATAGGGTCTACCGCTTCTGCATTGTTGTATACTTGCACAATTCAGCAGATTTGCTTTTGTTTGGTTACGTATTGTATTTTTACTAAGGGTTGCGTAAATCTATACTATGCACTTTAAAAAAAATATATATATTAATCCACATTGTAATGTCAATACGTTGCTGCTTGCATTGCTTGGTGTTTATGCTGTAAATTGATTGGAGAGCAGCTTTACAATAATCATGAACATGTTCCACTGTATTTTAAGAGTGGGCATAATATCTTCTATTCTTCTACATGGAGGAGGGATTCTATTTTTGTAGACCGAACACAACGTTATGAGGCTATGTGACTGCAAGGTTTGAAATGTGTGTGAAAATCTAACTGTAGAAGTAGCAGGGCTAAATTTGACATTTAATTAGCTCTTCATGATAACTTGCCAGAAGCTTTACCCACAGCCCTATGGAAAACCCCATATGGCCGGGTTCACACATCACGTATTTATGATGTGTGTGACTGCAGCCTATAGATTTCTCACATAAAGTCAACACCCCAAATAATAATGCTTTAGTATGATTTTTATTCCAGCCAAATTTGCACCATAATGAAGAAGCGATACCTTAAAGCCCTTTATCAAGGTATTTACGAATGCACAGCTGCTTTTCAGTGTGTACACGCATTGAAATATGGATTTCGTTAAATAACAAACTCGACTCAGCTACATATGTATATCCATTTGTTTAATTGACTAAATTAGTTATTGATTTTTTCATCAAGTACTGTGGTGAAACATTTTTCCCTGTTTTACCGTATTGAAGTTACATTAGAGAGAGACTCACCTTCACATTTTACATCAAGTACAACCTTGATTTTAAGTTATTCTTAAACCAATGTCATACATTTCTACATGATCAAAGTTAGTCAGTACCAGCTACAGAAAGAGACAACCTGGTAAATGAACCGGGTGATTGCCTTCTTTTATTCTTCTTCAAACCCCCGATTAATAACGTAATAATGATGCGAGGGTTTGCTTTAGGTGCACATTTTTAGCAGTTGTATTGCTTTGTTCGAAGCATTTGTATTCCAATTTAGTTATTTATACCCATCTTATGTATTAAAGTCTTGCCCTTAGTCATATAGTAGTATGGCCATCTTCTCTTGAAAATGGAAACTTTTTTTGCATGCCATTCACTGGCGCAGTGCATTTACAGAACTATCCATTATGGTCATAGTAACCCTTTGTATCTATACCAATGTAGCATCTAGGTTGTTCAGTGCCAAATGAACCCACAATTTCAAAAGCAAAAATAAAATCTGTAAACATGTATTAAAATGAATTATTTGTAGATGAATGCAATGGCAAAACCGTACCTAGTGTCTGAACACTTACTAGAAACCTACATTTTAGTGGATGGCATTAGAGCCATAAATGAGTGTTGGTACACTGTATTCTCGCACTGTCACAGCACGTCGGGTGTATATTCTGAATTTGATATTTTAAGCACTGCACAGATGAAATAAACATTCCATTCATGTCCAATGAACAGATTTCAAGCACTGATAAATAGAACCGACCAAGCGATCAGATATATTTTAGTAACATTATGGCATATCAGAATCAGTGTCAAGCTAAAGTTGCATTTATCGATTTTTGGACAGTGTTTATGTCAGGTCTGCTTTTTATTTTTTTTGGTTCAAGCTTTAACAAAGTAATTCAAAAAGACACAAAACATTAAAATGAGAAAAGTTTTTCTGCATTAAAAGGGGTATTGAAACAGTTTTATCTTCCCAATGTGAACAGTTAATATAATAACATTTCCTTAAAGGCTATGTACACCTCAGACATTTTTATAAAAAAAAATAATAATTTAAATCAGTGTGATTGGTGCAACTTTCAAAATATTTTTTATTACAAATTATTTTTACTTTTTGAGGTACAGCTGCTCTGTATCCTGTATACAGGGCAGCTGTATTGTGCTTGAGAACTGAATCCATCAGGTACATGGGACTGACAGGTTCAGTGACACGCAGGATCCACCTATGATCAATAGTATCCTGTGTGTCAGAGACATAGTTACATAGTTAGTACGGCTGAAAAAAGACACATGTCCGTCAAGTTCAACCAAGGGATGGGAAAAGGGAAGGTAGAAATTTCTACACATAGGAGATAATATTTTTTTGTTCTAGGAAATTATCTAAGGCCTCATTCACACGGCAGGGTTTCCCGGCCGGGTGCCGGCCGTTCATAAATCGGCCGGCACCCGGCTGCATTAGGAATAATAGACTCCTAATGGGGCTATTCACACGGCCGATTTTTTGACGGCCGGGAAAACCGCCCGTCAAAAAATAGGACATGCTCTATTTTCGCCCGGGTACCCGGCCGCCCGGCTCCCATAGAAGTCTATGGGGCCGGGTAATACCCGGCCATCACCGGGATGTGTCCCGAGTGACGGCCGGGTTTTCCGGCTCTTGCGCTCTATCTCCTCCTCCTCACAGCGCAGAGTGCATGTGAGGAGGAGGAGTTGATGCCATTCTGACGAATGGCATCGCTGTACACTGTGTTGCAGGGCCGGGGTGTACAGCAGGTGGAGGGAGCGCTGCGCTGGCTCCCTTCCCCTGCTTGTTAAAAGCACCCTGGCTCGGCGACACCTTCGATGGCGCCGCTAGTAGTAGTAGCAGCAGCAGCTGCTGCTGCGGCTGCTGTTACTACTGCAGCGACGCCACTATAGCAGAGCGGGGAGGTATCTCCCCGCTCTGCTATGTGCTAGCCGCACTTAGCTCCTTGAAGGAGCGGAATCCCCGTGTGTTCGGGGATTCCGCTCCTGGACAGAGCGCTTGATGTCTCTGTCCATATCTGGGCAGTGACATCAGGGGAAACTCCAGAAGCGGAATCACCGGCCACATGGGGATTCCCCTTCAGGAGTTGCCGATGATGTCACAGTCCGGATCTGCCCGGCCCGGCACGGATGCATAACTTTATGCAAACCGGCCGGGCAGAATGGCCGATTTTACCGGCCGGCACTCGGGCTCGGACGCGACCCGGTCGTGTGAATCCCGCCTAAGCCTTTTTTAAAGCCATCTACTGTCCCTGCTGTGACCAGCTCCTGCGGTAGGCTATTCCATAGATTCACAGTAAAGAAGACTTGACGTCTCTGCAGATTGAACCTGACAGATAAAGGTTTCAGCGCTAGATACAGCTGCTTTGTATACAGAATACAAAGCAGCTGTATCTCAAAAAGTTACAATTATTTTTAATAAAAAGTATTTTGATAGTTGCACCAATCACACTGATGAAAAAAAAAAGATTTAAAAGGTTTACATAACCTTTCATCTTATTTCCGTAGGTATTGACAAATGCTACAGTATAAAGGCGTTGCAGACTATTAAATTGACATTGTGGAGTCACACTTTTGCATAAATATATAAAAAATTTCTTTAAGGGGTTGTCCGATTATTCCAATGTGTCTTCTACTGCCAGTATGCTTTCCAGGTTCTACAAAATGAGGCAGTCGTGAACTAGCACAATAGTTTGGCCATTTTCTGATGAAGTACAGACACATTATTGTATTATTTACTATATTCTTATTATTTACTGGACATGGTTATAATCAAGTCCTGCTTACTTGTAGATATTGACTGCTTAGGGAATGAGCAGCATTTTCTCATTCCATTAAGATATTCCTTCCTCTTCCTTTCAAGGGAAGTGAATATATTTTTGTCTTTGCAAGTGAATGTGATACTGAATTTCGTTATCACTTCTTATAGCACATGACATGACTATAATTAGATTGCTTAGCCCTACTTGATCATGTAAAGTATTAAGCTGTTTGTCACCAGGTGAAATTCATACATTTATAAGGTGCAATGAAGAGCTGAGCATAGGTATTTCACAGATCCACGTTATGATACACATGAATTGGACACCACTGAGTCACTGTAATCACATAATAGCAAACACAGCCTTGATGTCACCATTGCATTCAGAGCCCATTATAACTTTCGGTGTTCCCCTGATAGCCTCTAGAAGCCTACTTTTTTACTTCAAGACTTAATTACATAGCCCAATATTTATCTTATTCTATGTAATTGCCCCTGGCAGTCTGATGCCCTTCTAGAAAGTGATGTATCTATAGTGGGAGCAAAGGTTACACCTGGGCCTTGGTGGCTGCAGGGGCCCAAATGCCCTCTGCCTCAGAGAAATTCAGTATAATGAATAAGTTATTCAAAAGCATGATGCTAAATAATAATTGTGACACATCATGACAAAGCTATCATATTATGGAAAAGAATACTTTCTTTTATAATGCATATACTGAAGTAACCGTGTGGGGCTTCAAGCTATACCTCTGCTTCTAGATTGTCTAGAATAATTAAAGACATCCAAAATCTACAATATATATGCTGTGTGGTAGAAGAAATGTCCAAAAAGGAGTCTAGCCTTTTAGCCCAGAGGTCCCAGATTACACCAAGTTTTTTTGCAGTGGTTCCCATTGCAGGCTGAAACTGATAGCAATTATCTTTAAATCGGATTTTCTTTTATGGCCAATGTTGCAGCAATATTGTGGCATGTATTAGGTTTCTCTAGCTTTTGAACAATCAAGGCTCGTATGCATTCTTTTTGTTAAAGGGAATGTGTCATCAGAAAATCACCTATTGTTCAAATCAAGTTTTTATGCTAAAAACATTTTTTTAAGAATTTTTGCTGATTTTTTTTATTTTCTGTATCATTATGTATATTAAAAAATAAACCTAAAATCTTGCAATTTGCACTCTGGCCACTGAGAATTACAATAGACTGACACTTCCTGTTCTGTAGAGATCACTTCTCAGCAGTCATCTCACTATCATCACAGGCAGAATTACAATAAGGTGACACCTATATATAGATAACACAGGCTCCACCATTCATAATAGACTAATCCTTCCTGTTCTGTAGAGATCACTTGTAAGGCTATATTCACACAACAGTGAAAAAAATGGCCATTAAAAACAAATCAACTGTCAGTTTTTCATGGCCATTTTGCATCAGTGTGTCTCCAAATTTTCATCCATTTTCAGTCCGTCTATCTGTTTTTAATGGCCGTTTGACATCCATTTTGCAATCGTTTCTCATGGCCGTTAAAAAAAAACGGATGAATTTCATTTGTCAGGCTTTTTTGTCCCAACACCCTGAAAACACCCAAAGGAAGGTCATTGTCATGATTGTTTCACAGCCCCCTGTAGATGATGGCACACAACCCCCTGTATATGATGCCACACAGACCCCCTGTATATGATGCCACACAGACCCCCTGTATATGATGCCACACCGACCCCCTGTATATGATGCCACACAGACCCCTGTATATGATGCTGCACAGACCCCCTGTATATGATGCCACACAGACCCCCTGTAGATGATGCCACACAGCCCCCCTGTAGATGATGGCACACAGACCCCCTGTAGGATGATGGCACAGAGCCCCCCTGTAGATGATGCCACACAGTCCCCCTGTAGATGATGGCACAGAGCCCCCCTGTAGATGATGGCACAGAGCCCCCCTGTGGGGATTGTGTGGCATCATATACAGGGGGTCTGTGTGGCATCATATACAGGGGGTCTGTGTAGCATCATATACAGGGGGTCTGTGTAACATCGTATACAGGGAGTCTGTGTGGCATCATATACAGGGGGTCTGTGTGGCATCATATACAGAGGGCTGTGTGCCATCATCTACAGGGGGTCTGTGTGCCATCATCTACAGGGGGGCTGTGAAACAATCATGACAATGACCTTCCTTTGGCTGTTTTCAGGGTGTTGGAACAAAAAAGCCTGCCCAATGAATTTCATCAGTTTTTTTTAACGGCCCTGAAAAACAGATGCAAAATGGATGTCAAAAGGCCATTAAAAACGGCAGACGGATTGAAAATGGATGAAAATTTAGAGACACATTGATGCAAAACGGCCATGAAAAACTGACAGTTGATCAGTTTTTAATGGTTATTTTTTTTTCACTGTCGTGTGAATATAGCCTTAGAAGTTAAACATGCAGTATAAACAAAAAGCATTAAAAGAGTCATAGCTTTTATCTGTATTAGGAAAAAAGATGTAAGCCGATCACATAGTGGGGAGGGATCCTCAAGACACTCAGTAATGCAAATTGTCCTATACGTGTTTATTGACTTTATTCTGCATGATAAATGTGTAGAATTATCATTTATGCTGACAGAGCCAAATATAAATAAATAACTATTCGGGCAAATAATGCAACTCTGCAGTCTTTATTGATTTATTCTACACGAGTTATGACAGTTCACTGCAATATATTTTGGGGATTACAGATTATTTTTATTATTATTATTATTATTATTATTATTACAATGATTATTGTTATTGGGATATCGAAAATTTGTATTATTTTAACAAGTACGTAGAAACAGGATAGAAAAGGAAAGATTGGGCTATGTTCACACAGAGTATTTTGCAGTAGGAATATCTGCCTTAAAATTCAGTTTGGAAGTTTGAGGCAGATTTTCCTCTCCCTGCACGCCGATTTTCGCGCCGTTTTTCGCCCGCGGCCATTGAGCGCCGCGGGCATAAAACACCGCGAAATACGCTTTCTCTGCCTCCCATTGAAGTCAATGGGAGGTCAGAGGCGTAAACGCCCGAAGATAGGGCATGTCGCTTCTTTTTCCCGCGAGGCAGTTTTACTGCTCGTGAGAAAAAGACGCCGACACCTCCCATTAAAATCAATGGGAGGCATTTTAGGGCCGTATTTGCCGAGTTTTGAGACGCGGTTTTCCGTGTCAAAAAACTCGTCAAAATACTCCGTGTGAACATAGCCTTGAGGTTAAATGTTAAGCATCATGGGAAAGCAAATCAGGCACTGTGTTATGTTACAGTAAACATCAGATATTATAATATTGTTGGAGGGTATGTTCACCCTTACAACCATTTGTTTTGTTGCTCTTATGCAGAGGTCCCCAACCTTTTGTAGGTTGCAAGCCACTTAAAATATGACAGATGGTGTTGGGCCACACTGAATAATGAAAGTGAAGACTCCTACTAAATATATGGCCTGTTGATATGGTTTTGAACCTAGTTCCAAGTACTAGTAATTCTATCACCTACCAGGTGCCACTATTGTGCAACAGTTTCTAGAGCTGCCAACTGCTGGGGAGCCAGTTACAGGGGGCCTAAGAGCCACATATTGGCTCCCGAGCCACTGTTTGGGAAGACTGCTCTAAGTCATGTAAAATAAATACATACACTCACTGCCGGCATACATCTGTTAGTTTAGCAAAAAGGAAACTAGTAGGTACACAGGTCCAATCATGCACAATAATATCAACATGTTTTATGGAGTTTTCCCACTATACTACTAAAAGCTTTCAAAAAGTACAGTACAGTACATAGAGAAGTCGTTGCCCAAGTAAAGCTTCTTCCACCGGTGCCCAAGTTTACATGACTGACTGCTAATGGCTTCCTCCTCATCTCAGCTTGATTTGTAAATATCCTCAGAATGAGTCTTGTATTCGAGGTGGACACATCTTATCAGTTAGGATTTGACTAAGAGAATTATTTAATTTCACATTTAATCGAGTTAGACTTTGTTCGCATCTGAGTGGAGACTCCGTTCATGTGTTCCGTCAGAGCTTTCTGTCAGGGGAACCCATAACCGGAACCCTGATTGAAACAAAGGGAAACCATAGGTTTCCGTTTGCATTACCTTTCATCTCAATGGTTTCCGTTTCTCTCAGTTGTGCAAGGGTTCCATTGTTTTGACGGAATGAATACCGTAGTCAACTGCACTATTCATTCCGTCAAAACGACGAAACCCTTGCACAACGTGGACAAACGTAAACCATTTGCAGCGAATCTGTCACCATTGAAATCAGTGGTGATGGAAATGGAAACCCATTCTTCCAGGGTTCCAGTCCAACGGAAAGCTCAGACTGAACGGAGCCCCGACGCAGATGTGAACGAAGCCCTTCTAAGAGAGTGTTTGTAGTCTCTTCTGATGATGGTATTTTGGAGGCAGTTCATGCTCTTAGCACTTTACACAATTTTCATTTATATATTCCCACTATTATCCCAACAATGAAATTGCTACAACGTATTGTTACTCTCGATGTACAATGGAGTGTTTAAATCTTTCTATTACAGAACATGAAAAGCACCGTCTATGCAAGAGTACAGATTATATGAATTTGCACTTCAAAGTAAAATGGTTTTATAATGAATACGTTCGAGAACTTCCTGCATTCAAGGATTCTGTCCCAGAATATTCTCTGTGAGTCTTATTTCTGTAATTCTAAATTAAATTAATATTGAAAATAGATAAAGTGATAAGATGTTAGTTGTAAATGTCTGTTTTTACCCAAAATGTATGCAATATGATCATGTTTTTAATGCGCAGACTAGAATATGCAAGGCTTTTCTTACTAAATATATATCCAATTTATGCATATAAATAAACATTTTCCTGAACAGTTTTTTTATAGTGCATTCTTTTATTTTTTTCACAACTGTTCTGTTATGTTTTCTTGCATTTTTAATTATTTGATTGTAAAGTATCTGTAAAAAGCATCTGCAAGACAGCGACATTAGTAATATTTTATTTTAAGGTAGGGGTTTACTACGCTATTGACTCCGTCAAAACAACGAAACCCCTGCACAACGGAGACAAACGGAAACCATTGGCACCGGATCCGTCACCATTGAAAACAATGGTGATGGAAAAGGAAACCTCTGGTTTACGTTTGTGTCAGTCAGGGCTCCGTTCCGACGGGAAATTTTGACGGAGCGTCGGAATGGAGCCCTGACGCAGATGTGAACGCAGCCTTATGTCCCAAAGGCTTCTATTGCACTGCACGTTGTAAAACAGATCCCCTACATTTCTAAAACTATAGGCATATTTGTACGGGATATGTATGGGCATACTGCAAGAAAATTATGTTCTGGTGCCCTTCATTGACATGTGAATTAGAATTGGTAATGTAGTAAATTAACAGTTTATGTTTATAGAATAAAGACTTAAAATTGGCATTAAAATATGGTTTCAAATGACAATTTTCACTTTTCAACCAAACTGGCACTCCTGCAAAGAAAGGTCACATTGATAGCCTCTAGCATTTCTACAATATGGAAGGAATACACAAAATAGTAAGGATCTATGTCCAGATTTTATAATTATGCATTACTTTTCATCTTACACTGAGAAAGATGAACAGTAACATTGTGTTCTCGATCTTTAGGTGGTTTGAGCCTTTTGTTATTCAGTGGTTGGATGAAAATGAAGACGTGTCAATGGAATTTCTTCATGGAGCTTTGGGAAGAGATAAAAAAGATGGAGTAAGTTAAGAGTCTTTTCAAGTCCATTTCATGGTGCTAATAAAATATACATTAGTGGCTTAATAGCAAAAATAAAAACTGCCCCACTCCTGCCCCCCCTTAATGGGCCCCGTGGGTGTTTCCATCTCACTTATGTCTTCCTATTTTACAATCTTGATCTATTATTGCATCTAGGTATTGAATTACTAATTTTTCCTATCTAGGAAAATAACATTTCATACTTCATAATTATTTTCGATAAGTGAAAATTTTAAATACAAATGGTTACTGATCTTCTGAAATGGATAAGATCAGAAATATTTTCTCAGATCCTCCCTTTGTTCCTCTCAGTTCCAGGCCACATCAGAACATGCCTTGTTTTCCTGCTCAGTTGTTGACGTCTTCACACAATTAAATCAAAGCTTTGAGATTATCAAGAAACTGGAGTGCCCTAATCCGGAAGCACTTTCCCATTTAATGAGAAGATTTGCAAAGGTAAATCTCAGTGAGCTGTTGTTTTGTCAATGTGTGTGGCTTGTAATGAGTATTTAGAGTAGTGCAATGGGTCTCATGTTTCAAACGAGAGAAAAAGGGGCCGTGTTGTTCATGGCAACCAGAGTTAATTTTTTACTAATTCCTGTGGGTAACAAGGTCTCTTTTTCTCAGAGATTGTTTAGATACATGATGCATTCTATGTATTGCAGCTAATAACATGTATTATATTATTAAGCTACATCCTTTTTTCCTAGTAACAGAACTAATTAAAGTCTCCCTTAAAAGGCACAGTATTTCTGCTTCACCAACGTTACTCCTGCCCCCTTAGACAGTGCTACTCTTCCCTTTGGTGAAATGATACCTGTTTATTTGCAGTGCTCACCCTACAGTTGCAAAAAAAAAAAGTAAGTGAACCCTTTGGAAATAGCTGGATTTCAGCATTGATTACTAATAAAATGTGGGCTGATATCTAAGTCACAATTATAGACAAACACAATGTAACTAAACCAATAACATACAAAAAGTTGTACTGTTCGTGCCTTTTATTGAGCACATTGCGTAAACATCCACAGTGCAGAGATAAAAATTAAGTGAACCATTGAATTTAATAACCTACTGATTCCCCTTTAGCAGCAATCACCTCCACCAAATTTTTCCTGTAGCTGCTGATAAGACCTGCACAACATTGGGGAGGAATTTTGGACCATTCCTCTCTCCAAATGTAGTTCATCAATATTTCTGGGATGCCTTGGATGCTTGCTCTTTAGGTCAGGACACAGTATCTCGATAGGGTTTAGGTCAGGACTCCAAAACATAAATCACATTGTCTTGTTGCATTACTTAACGTCTCTTCAGCTTGAAGTCATGGACTGCTGCCCTTACATTTTCTGTAAAATGTTTTGATTGAAGGCCCTGAGGCAGCAAACCATGATTCTCCCTCTACCATGCTTCACAGTTATGAAGTTTTTATGTTGTTTGCAGTGTTCTTCTTCCTCCAAACTGAGAGTTGTGCGTTTGTGCCAAAAATTTTCACTTTTGTGTCATCTGTCCATAGAACATTTTCCCAGAAGCATTGTTGAACATCCAGGTGGTCTGAGGCAAACTCGAAACAGGCAATGGTTTTTTTGGCCAGCAGTGGCTTCCTTTGTGGTGTCCTTCCATGAACACCATTTTTGTTCAGTGTTTTTCTAATAGTGGACACATTAACAGGTGTTTGTAGAGTCTTCAGTAGGTCTTTTGCTATTACCATTGAGTTCTTTCTCACCTTTTTCAGCATTATCCATTGTGCTCTTAGAGTGATGTTAACAGGATGCCCACGCCAAAGGAGAATAGCAACAGTCCTGAATTTTATAGACATTTGTAGACCATTAGTTTATTCATGAATTGATGTACACCGAATGCACAATAACCAATCTTTCTATAGAAGAACATATTTGTCAGTAGCCAGGCTTTGCGCGCTTTTATTTAATACAAAGTACCTGTGAAACCCACACTTCCAGTCTAAACTCCTTACTTTAAACACCTTTTGCAAATTACTTTTTCTCCCTGAACTGTGGTTAGTTACTCAATGTGCTCAATACAATACATAAACAGTACAACTGTGTGTTTTGTTAGTTCAGTTAAACTGTATTTGTCCATAACTGTGACTTAGAGAACAATCAGACCACATTTTATTAGTAATTTAATGCATAAATTCAGGTAATTACAAAGAGCTCACTCACTTTCTCTTGCAACTGTATGCCTACAGTGCTGATAGGTCCGCTTGACACTAGTGTAGCATTGCTTTAATTCTGACATTTGTTCTTCTATCTAACATTGCTCTGCTCGCTAGTGCTGCATTTTGGCACCACTTATACTGTATCTACAATGCTAATGCTCATACGGTTTGCTCATTGTGAATTGTTGTCGCCAGCTCACCATAATTACTATTCACAGCTCCTGGACAAATGTTTGTCCTTAGAAATATCTATGTTTTTCATTATCAACCAGCTTTTTAAAAAAGCCCCTGTTATGCAACATGGGGCAATGATCCCCCTTTTAACATTTAGAAGACATAAATGAAATAAATAGATGAAATTCAACTAGGAAGAATAATTTAAGAGACATGTCTTACTGCTTCCTGTGAGCCCTTAGGCCTGCCTAGATATTACTTCACTTATGTTGCTCCAGTGGATCTTCTCAGCAGGAACGGTTCCCTGGAAATAGTTTTTTATAATGTTGCCAACTTTGCTATATCAGCGACACCATCTCACATTATTCTTACTATCTGCTACTTTTGGATACTTTAAGCATAATTTTACAGATAATAGAATAAAATAACCGAAGATCCATGCATCCCCTAGATGATCAATGCTCCAGAAATGTAGTCTGACCAATCAGCATCTTTATCTCTTGAATACAGAAAGACAACTTACTACCTCTGGTGTACAGTTACAGTATATGAAATCTGCATTGTTATTTTGTTATGATACTTTATAAAACTTTGTTACTATTGGCTACATGTGTAGGCTGTAGCTGGCTAATAATTGAACAAACCCATGTAAACAAATGAGGGACATAAATACTGCAATAAAGTCATCACCTGGTGAAAATTTAAAGGGCTTTTCTACCTATAACATTGGTGATATATAATTACATATGCTATCAATTTCTAATCGATCCAAACATTGGGACCCCTGGCAACCATGAGAGCAAATAGGCCCAACCAAGGGCTGTGGGATATCAACCAAGCCTTTCATGAGCGGCATCCCACAGATCTCCAATGTAAATGATCTAACATTAGAACATTTAATGTTCCAATTCAATGCACTGTGCTATTCTTTGTAGCCGTGTCTGCTTTCATTGCACTGGGCGTTGTTAATGTTCTCAGTAATTTTTGGTATGTTCACATTTTTTATTTTTTATTTCCTAAAACAGTTAATTTGAATGTATGCCAATGTAGGCTGGAAGCCGTGTGAATTTAGTAAGTGGTTAGCAAATAACAGAGCACAATGTACATGCTGTTGTTCTATAGTAATTATATATGCTTTCATTTTAGACCATCAACAAAGTGCTTCTTCAATACGCTGCAATTATAGCCAATGATTTCAGCTTGTACTGCGGCAAAGAAAATGTGGTAAGTACAAAGCGCTGGATTTTGTTGTGTTTGTTTACAAAGCTAAAAAGCCTCATAATCGTAGTTTAGATGCAAATGTGAAACCCCCTGGTGACTGAGTCCTGATTTCACATTTTTTGTGATGCCATGGGCAACATGACCATGTACACATAAGTGATAGAGAAGTGTTATTGCCATGTCATGCTGGGTGCAGTTAGACTTACAGATGTACTCTAGTTATCCAATGTTAGAGCACTATACAGAGCAATGTTACAGTAGCCTTAGAAAAAGTTGTTTTTGATGAAAAATGTTAGTTTATATGATATAATATATCCTCTGCTTTAAATGAAAAGGACATTCAAATTCACCAAGGAGATCCATGACTATATGTTTATAAGGTCACGGAGCTCAATGATGACTAATGCATTTATTTTATTTTAAAAAAACAGCTCATTTGCTTGCAATGTAGCACTGAATGACATGACAGTGATATGGTCCAACACTGACAGGCCTCCTCGACATAACTTAGGCCAAAGTCCGTAGGGAACCATAGTGCTGTAACTTTACTTGAGTAGAACAGAAAGGGGGAATCAAATCAATTCACAAAATACGGCGTGCCAAATAGAATATCATTTTTAATCATCGTTTTTTAAAATACATATTCCATAACCACATAGAACAAACAAAACCAACTCCTAACATCCTAGGAAAGATTTTAAAAAAAACCTGCAGGGTACCATACAGTTACGTACGATAAATGATGCCTAACAACAATGATACTGTAATGGTTAATGAGCATAAATGGTGCTGTCTTACCATATCCCTAGTTTCGTCTGAGTTAGTTACCTGCAGTGTAGAAAATAAGATGTAAACTGTAAGGTAAGGGTTGCTGTCTCGAACAGATGTTTTAACCCTACTGGATGCAGGGACGTTAGGGTTAATGCCCCAAAAGAGGCTGTGTTACTGTATGCCTCTGCATAAGACCCTAGACAAATGGCGCAATAACAACTGTAGCTTACAAGTTGGAGTTCATGCAGACAAACATGCGCTACTCATTATTGAATACAGCAAACCACATGACAGGACAGCAACAGACCCAAACAATAGAAGCATGCAAATATTTCATTATGCAAATAATGCATTATGCAAATATATACTTTACAAATTGTATGGGTAATAAATATATGTCGAAAGAGACTCCTGACAACCAAATCAGAGTCAAGTGTAGATGTTAGTAAGCCAGCTTAATTAAATGGGACCGTAACAAGTCATCCAAAACCAGTACTGTATATCCTTTCCCCAGATATAGATTTGGTGTAATTGTATCCTCCAAAAGTTCAAGCTCCAGGTAGGGGTAGGAGTTATACTCTAGCTTAATCTATCAGACAAAGAGTATAAATGGTTACTGTCTAGATAAAGCAGCTGAAGTTCAACTACTCTGTTAAACCGTCTGCTGCCACTGTTTTGAGATGGAAAATCCACTGGGTTGCCTTCTGTAAAATCTTTTTGTCCCAGTCCCCACATCTCCCAGATGGTCTGATCAGCTAAAGTCCAATACGTCTTATGCAAGTAGAATCACCTTGGTGTTCACTATGTACGTGTAGTAATATAAGTCTATCTCTCACGTGTATGATATCCCCCAAATGCTCTACCTATACGGTACTTCGACGGAACTCGCGTATAGTCTTTCCTACATATTCAAAACCGCATATAAAAAAAATATATATATTTTAAAGGTGAACATAGCCTTTTAGGTGTAAGACAGAGTTTTATCTTACAATAGTACTGCACAATTATGACCGGTCATAGCTGGTGCAGAGCGTGTGTTCATTCTAGAACTCCATTCAGCATTAAAAACATTTATCATGAGCCATGCAGCGGTTTAATAAATACGTCACGGTGTATCAACTTAATGACTGTTTTTACTGTTTTGATACCTCTTCCCCATTGTGCTTCTAATTTGTAATGTTTTGCAATAATTTGATATTTATAGCTATAAGAATTGATTACATCTATAGATGATGAATGACTGCAGAAAGCCAGCCATACATGTGACATAGCAGTTGGCTGAAGGACAGCTGGACTGACAACTGTATCTTCCGACTCTCCCGTAAACATGCACATTTAGATTGGTCAAGCATTCCAAGGCGTGATTTTCTGTCCTTTCAGTGTATAAATAAATGCTTGCTGTGATAAAAACAGTAATATCTAGGGGAGAATTTGAGGCAGCTCAGTACCTGTGCCCTGTAGGAGATGAGAGTATCATGATCTAAACAAAACAAGCCAAAAGATACCCCAATATCTCCAGAGGTTGGGTAGAGTGTACTATGCCTTTTATTCAGAGTCGTATATCAAGGCTTCGCTTCACCTAGGGCCAAGAGGCAATTTGCCGCTCTAGCCTTGTATCTATATACTCTGGAAAGACATAGAGGCTTATTGTCACCCTCTTGGCACCAGGGGCACATGTATCAGAAGCCCCCTATAACTATACCCCTGCTTTTATCTTCCTCGATCTGCAAGTGAAATGTATAATCTGGTTTTGTTATCTTACAAAGCTTTATATTTTGGAAAGATTTTGGGATATTTACTATCAATGAATGCAAATGTGCAGTACTTGCAACCAAATGTTAAATTAGTCCAAATGGATGGTTGCTTGCTATAAGGAATGGACTCTTTAGATTGCTTTAAATGCTGATTCATTTTGTCTTGATATCTGTAAATTGTAGAATTAAATCCCTAAGTACTTGGTCACTACTATAAAATATTTTACATTTATATTAGAAATGTTAGAGTAGAGTAAAAATGATGAGACACAAAAGCAGTACAGCTCCTTTTGTTTATATCAGACTTAACATTTTAAGTGTTGTGAATTATTTATTAAGGCCAGTTATTTATATAGTGCTAACATATTCTGCAGTGCTGTGAAGAGAATACAGTCACATCAGTCCAAATCCCGTCGGGCTCACAATCTATTTCCCCAAACTTGGAGCACTTGCACAGTCGATGGCCAATTTTCTAAGACCATGAATCCATAAGTATGTTTTTGAAGTATGAAAATAGTGAGAAAAACTCAATGCAAGCACGGGGAAAAAATACAAACTCCATGCAAATCTTGATGTTTAACTCCAGTGCTGTAAAAAGTCAATGCAAACCACTGAGCCAACTGGCTTCCCAAATAGCAATTTTTATTTGTATAGCAATTTACAGTCATATTATTGGATTGAAACAAGTATGTTTTTTGTGTGAGTGTTCTCTTTCGTAACATGAGCATTATGAATGAATGGCAACATAAAAATAGCTGAAAATGAGCGATCAAATCCAAGCCTAAGTAAGCAGACAAGCAATAGCATAGCATCAAAAAGGCCCTCAGATACCTATGACTAGTGTCTTCATCCTTGGTAGACAATATAACTACATTGGAATGAATATATAGACTCCAAACAGAGTTGTGTTAATGGCTGGAGACTGCTTTAAAGCACCACTGTCCCCTCAAAAAATCTTCTAGGCAGCTCCATACACAGATAGTTATAGCACAAAGAGACAAAAGAGCTTTTGACGCCAATGTATCAATATATAAAAAGTTATAAATTTTATTTGGACAGACAACATATACATTAAAAATAATACAAAAAGTATGACTCCTAGTAAAGTTACGGAGACCGCACTCACAAACTGCTACACACTATAATATATGGGCAAGCAATACCCAACACTGTATGGACCACCCCACAGTTAGAGTCAAAGACAATGCATAGCATAGGGTTAAATGGTCAGATCAAGGGACTTACCCATGTGTGAGACAGAAGGTGAAAGAGTGTCTGCTCCGCCGTATACCCCGACGCGCGTTTCACCACGAAAAGCTTCCTCAAGGGGATGTGTAACTTTACTAGAGTCATACTTTTTGTATTATTTTTAATGTATATGTTGTCTGTTCAAATAAAATGTATAACTTTTTATATATTGATACATTGGCGTTAAAAGCTATTTTGTCTCTTTGTAATATAACTACATTGTTATTTAACCACTTACATTGTACTCAGATCCATCCACTCACCAAAAAGATGAAGTTGTTCGTCAAAACGACAAAAGTGTCCCACCAAAAAAAAAAGAATATATTGTTTGCAATGAAAAAAGCACTAAGATATCAACTGGCTAATAATCCTCCTGGATCCTTGACTATAACACATATTTAAGTCACTGGTGATACATTTGGTTTGCTTTAATAGGATGAGCATGGCTAATGTGCGAAAGAAACATAAAGGGACTTTCCTAAGCCTGTTTCCCAAATGGCCTGTAATGGCATCTATCTGTAATACATCTGCAGATAAATGGGTATTTCTTAGTCACTTTAATAATGTAATGTGGTGCTTTAGTCATACCTTTTATTAAAAATATTTTATTTTGTTTACACTAGCAATATGTATGGCCATTTTAGTTTCCATTGACAGCATCAATGTAAAGTATTTTGCAGTAAGAGAGCTCTTAAGGGCAATAAAATTGCCGGTGTGTGGTGCCTGGTGAATTGCATAGATCTATGAGTAAGTGCACATTACAACACTTGTCACTTAACCTACCCCTGGGATTCGTGTTTGCTCATTAGTATGATTGACCATACACGTTCCCTAGATAGGTCATCTTTATTAGAGCTGCAAAGGGAATTAGACTTGCCATAGTGGTAGCATACAATAAAATACAGTGATGCCAATACATCCTATTGTACTAATGTTTGATGCTACCGCTCCTTCCTTTTACATTCGTTGATGAATTCCAGATTTATTTAGTTATTTCCTTTCTAACCTACTGTTGTGGTTGGTCATGAGGCAATGAATATAGGTCAATGAATTATTACTCTAGCTGGTCTTTTACATTGTAAGAAAATGCTGAGCCATTTCGAACCTGTTTTCCACTTTTTTAATTATAGTAATTTTCAGTTTTTTTCCTGTCCCCATTCTGATCAAATATGTATTGCAATTTTTGTATTTTTTCTGTAAAGTACAGTATGAACATATAACACAGGAAGTGTAATAGAATTTTACCGGTCATACTTTGAAGAGAACATTTAAGCTAGGATTCAATCTTCTGCCATTGAAAACACGCAAAACTCTGCCTTAAATGAGTAACCTTGTATATGTCGAGGGAATACGTGCATTACACCTAGAAGCTGCTATTACACTGTGATTCTGTCAAATTCAAGAAATGTTCTGAAATGATCTGGACTCTAATGGAGCATTGAACCAGAATTCGGAGCATTTGAGGATATTGTAAGGGGATCATTAGGCAAGGTTCATCTCTAAGTACAAATCCAAGAATCTGAAGGACATACAGACAGGTTCAGCAGCAGGACAGCAGATTATTTCCACCAGGACCAATAAGGGGGATTTTTTTTTCCAACTAGGATTTTTTTTGAAAACTAATAAAAGCTTCTAATTTACTGTTGTGTGGACTATTGTAGCTTCTTCTTGGGTTCCTTATTATTCTTTTTATGATATTACCTTCATTGCCTTCTGTCCGCCTACATTTCCTTGATCACACCTATACCATGTAGAGATGATTCTCTGAAACAACACATCCCTTTAAAGCATCTGATACTGATACCATATATTTAGGACTTGTGGCAAAACTTCTATGTCACAAGTACAGCTTGGTTGTCAGATGTTAAGGTGCTATATTTGGAATTTCAACTTAGATTAGAGGGTTTTTTGTTTTATTTTAATAAATTTTAATCATGGTATAAGGCTGAGTTCACACTGAGTTTTTTGCAGGAGGAAAATTTGCCTCAAAATTCCGCTTGGAACCGATGAACGGAATCCCGACGCTGATGTGAACACACCCTTAAGCAGTTGTTTTTATTATTGTAGTATTTCTTTATTTCGTTTTACATCTTAAATCAATGGAACATGTTATCTCTTATAAGGAGCATATCATCTAAATGTTCGCTTTATATCCATATCAATATTAGTTTTAGGCATTTTGAATGGGAATATACTTACCTACCCACTGACATTTAAATAATAAATTGTATTATTTTTGTAAATATTGTTTGGGTTTGGTTCACATTATCTGGTCCAACCCTCTTTCCGGGTATGTCTTCAGTTTAGGGACAGTTGTGTTACAACATCTGTGATGTTTCTATTATAATATACAATATTCTTCACTTGTGTTTTGTAGCCATATATTCTGATGAACAACGTCCAGCAACTAAGAGTTCAACTGGAAAAGATGTTTGAGAACATGGGAGGGAAAGAGGTAAGACTACTCGTGTTTCTACCGTTGATGTTTTACTAAAATGCATTTAGAGATCATTAGATAAATCCTATTCCATATTTAGTTTATTAGTTTATATCAATCTTGATCTGCAACTTTGTTACAGGCAGAGGAGCATTATTGGATTAAGAGGTAATGGCTAGTGATGTAACTAGACCTAATACATGCACCTCCGTCTAATGATCTTTGAATGAGTTAAATTTCATGTTGTCTGTTGTAGTCACGATGCAAACATCCCCCACTGTTTCCCGATGAAGCAGGCCTAGGCAACCTGTAGTTTACTTCCTATAATAAAACTAGGATGCCCCCTACCCAGAGCCTGGCAAAGTGGGACATGTAGCTTCACCATAGGTGGACAACTACAGGTTGCCTATCTCAGGAATATTGAGTTTTCTTTATCTGTGTTGATAGTTTTGTGTTTTGTGCTTTGTCTGTAATGTGTCATGTCTTTGTCCATCTGCCATCTACTGAGCAGAAGAAAGAAGGAGCAATAGCCTTTTACAAGGTTTGTCAAGGCGAGCATGCATTGATATCTCAAACTATATGTAACAGGCTGTCATTCAGTGCCAGACTGACAGGCTATAGTGACTGTGTCAGCCTAAGAATACAATGATTCTGATTGATATTGATGCTATAGAACAATGGAGCACAAAGGAAAGGAAGTCAGTATTGACATCTATTATTTTACTGAACATTACAAAGATAAAATGGCCAATACAAGAACACAGAGAGCACTTGAAATGCATTTACAACCATTGACTTACCTGGGGTGCCATAGTACTGATGATATCATAATTATATATTTTATATAGTATGTTCTATTCTTGTAGTGTGTCTGTATTGACACTTATATATTTTATGTCCCTCTTCCCAGTGCCACCTCATTACCTAATGCTACATTATGCTTCATGATTTCCTTTGGCTGCTACTATATAGTAACAATTGAATAATCTAATAAAATAAAATTAGTTCCAAATCTTTTAAATATGTTTCTGAGTGTCAAATGGCTTAGGCTGAGCCTTGTCACTATATCTATATGCATACCGGCCACGCATGCCTAGGAATGGTACTTGATAATAATGGTTCATCATTAGCTAAATGGTTCGAAACCTTTAGCATGTGTTAATTCTCAATTACACATTGTGACTTAGCACTAGGCTGAATAATATTCTGGAATTCATATCAGAACATCAGATTGGGCTAAAGTATCTTTTATTTGATCAGTGATACAAAACTGCTTACGCTGGCATATTTGCCTAAGGCTGGACTTCAGCTCAGTCACTGATTTCTCAATAACTGGATAAAATCAGATACTGTATGCCCTCCCCTGGCTCGTATTTGCATGATGTAAGAGAACTGGGAATAGCTGCTTTCTGCTTGGATTGATTGCACTCTCCTGACGCTGTGCGATCAGCCAGTTTCCTGACTGACCGCTGCGTGAACTATTTTCCATGACCGCAGAGTGGCTAATTATTTTTATTTTTCAATATTTGCAGACAGATTTAGAAAATTTGACAGGTACTAATATAATACTTTATTCAGATTACATATCATAGATGGTTACAAATGCATTCTTAAAGGGCCAGATCCCAGAATAAAAGATGAGAAACTCAAGGTCATCACTGCTATGATAGACCCTTCCTATTTGAGACTTAAAGGCGAAGTACACCTTTTGGAAGAATTTTTTATTATTATTATTAATAAATCAGTGTCTTATGTGTTCTTAAGCAACTTTTAAATGAACTTTTAGTAAAAAAAAAATTACTTTCTACAATAAAGTTTTATGTATCCTGTATACGGTACACAGAAGCTGTATCATTCTCTCTCGGCCAAATTTGTCAGTTTAGCTTCTATGTATACAGGATAAAAAAAAAAAAAGTAATAAGAATGAATTTAAAAGTTGCTTAAAAACACATAGGACATTGATTTAATAAATAAAAAAATAGCTTTCAAAGATGTACATAGCCTTTAATGCATTAAAACATTTCTTCCTGTACAGTCTTTTCCAAATCTGCCTGCTCAATATATTAATAAAACAGACATTTATTAATATATGCAAAAAAAAACACTGTTGTCTGCTTTTTTGTCACAATGTGTTAACTTAACAAAATGTCCAGTTGGCATGAGAATGTCAATGACATACAATGTAAGCAGGTAGACATAAAAGTTTATCATGTGAAGGTGTTAAAACTCAGAACATGTCACTGTGTTTCATATGCTGTAGATGGATGTCTGCCTTAAGGGCCTTTTACAATTGGCCGGTGCAGCGAGCGCCGATCAACGAGACATCGGGGCTTGTTTGCTCCTGTCATACGGAGCTATGGATGGGGACGAGTGGTCGTTACTCCGATCGCTCGTCCCCATACCTTATTATCATGTCGGCAGCGCGTCTCTTTGTTTACACAGGGAGATGTGCTGCCGACAGCGATAATATTTAACATTTTTAAAACGGTGCGATCAGCAGATGATTGAGCGTTTACTCGGCCATCTGCTGATCGCTGCCCTGTTTACAAAGGGCGATTATTGGCAATGAGCGTTCTATGAAAGCTCGTCTGCCCAATAATCGCCCAGTGTAAAACCCCCTTTACTTCAGAAAATTGCTCACACGAGCTTGCGTTATCTTGTTGCTGTCATTCAGCATTATTATTCTATCCCAGATATTCAAAAAATCATTATGTTACTGATCTGTTTTTCTGGAATTGCTGTCGAACTCTCGTTATTTATATATGTATGACACAGTATAGCCAATGGAATTATTTTGTGAAGATGCAAGTAGATATTGTATCCAGTGCATAGCGTAAAACTGTGTCTCATCCACTAGTTCAGCTACTCTCCCATCATGGTTTAAAAAAATGGAGCAGATGACCAGCGGGAGAGTAAGAGAATTCTTACACCCGCCTATAGTTAATAATTTAGACTTCATCTCTTTAAGTCTAATCATTAAATCTTATTTATATTTCATTATTGTTTGATTTTGGGATATTTTTTATCTGATAGTAGAACACTTTTTAACACTTTTTGTAATCTCTTGCCTTTTCTCACTTATAAATCTAACAGTGAGTTTTCACAAAAAGCTGGCACTGCTTTTTATGCTTTCTCCAGAAATACTGTACAAAGACAGGTTTTTACACCTACATAGTGCCAATGATAACATATGATAAGAATATCACACACACTTTTCAATCATTCCAGTTCTCAGATCCAATTGAAAATGAGTTTGACATGTCCACCAAAACATGGAACATATTTAACGCTGGCAAGTACAGTACACTACATTTGGGTCTACCCGCACCTGCATTACCCACTCTACCTAAAATAATACTTTTAATAATGCAAAGAAATTCTGTGTCTAAATTGAGTTGATGTGGTTTGATCTTATTGCTTAGAGGATCAGGAGGGGAGATGCAGTGTCTAAGTAAATGCAAGTAAGGCCTCATGCACACGACCATATTTTTTATCCGAAATTATGGATCTGTAATTGCAGATAAAAATACTGATTCATTCCTATGGGCCATGGACACCTTACCGTATATTTATGGGTGTGTGTCTGGGCCATCGAAATGACCCGCAAAAAATAGGACATGTCCTATTTTTGCATTTACGGACCGTGCTCCTATACTTTTTAATGTAAGTAAGGCCCGCAAATGGGTGACAGTCCGCGGCCCATCTGTGCAGTATTTACTGACCGTAAATACTGCGCGGACGTGTGCATGAGGCCTTAATGCTCAAATATTGAATTTTAATACAGATTATATGAGCAATTTAGAGCAATATAGGTACTACAGGTTGTTCAAACCATACAGGCTCTTTAATCCCTGCTTCTTTAGAGCTGGGGAAAAATAATTAATTTGATTTACTTCTTTTACAATAAGTATATTACTTAATATGACACAAATATATAATAAAAATGTTGGTCACAATCTGAGAAACTTAGTTCGGGTTTCCAGTTCTGACACATAGGGATGGGAATCCTTATTGAAACATCCAAGAGTTATCTTGGTCGGTATGAACAGATTGTATCTCTAAAAGTCACAGGTTGCCTTTGGAGACTTCACCAAGGGAATAAATATGAGTTTCCCGATAAAAGTACCAAATATCTCTTACAAAATTGAACTATATATCCTCACACAGATATCCATAGGAAAGATTGATGGCTGTAAATCAATTTTACCTTTGGGCAGAAGATCCCAGAAATATCAATAAAAGAGGCCATTACTTTCAATTGAGTGAATTCTGTAACAGAGGCATTGTCATTTATTCACCTGGGGGACTAGGTAATAAACCACTTCAGCTTGTAATAGCTCAGTGATTAAGCCATACAGGCTTTTTCAGGAGCTCCTTGTCCTTGATCATCTAGACAAGTTCCTTGTACCAGTATTAAAAGAATTCTTAGCATTAGGTAATACATCTCAGAAACCTGTTTTTGTCATGGGAAGGATAAGTAGTGACATCCTATATATAGCTTTATTTGCCAAGGGGAGGCTTTTGTGAGTGTATGTCCCTGCATGTGACATTGTATAAGCAGGGATAGGCTTATACAATAGGTTAAATATATTCGTTTATGCATTCACTAATCTTGTTTTCAGTGTTAAAGGGATTATCCCAGCACAACAACTTATCACCTATTCATAGAATAGGTGATAAGTGTTTGATTGCTGGTGGTCCCACTGCTGAGACCCACATCGATCAAGGGAATAGGGGTCCCGAGTCCCCTGATTGAACAGGGCAGCAGTCCATGCATGCACGCTGCCGTTCTATTCATTCTCTATGGGACTGATAAAGGTAGCTGAGTGCTGTACTCGGCTATCTATGGCAGTCCCTTGTGGATAGGTGATAAGTTGTTGTGGTAGGACAATTTGTGGAGCACTTACCTGATCTTCCTCAGCCACCAAGCAAGGAGAGACCAACTGGGAAACATAAAGGATGTGCTCCTGCTTCTCCCCAAATTTGGTGTTCTGGGGTGTTCAATGGGTGCAATAGACACCTTCTATTTTACTGGTATGAGGGAATCTAGTAGATGCCCTAATTTGAAGGCAAATTTCCAGGTACAGATCATTTATAATAATGTCTTTCACTGACCAGTGATTGGGCCACTGTTCTCCCTCGATGTCCATTGATTTGGAGATTATTCATTACTATTGACATTTATTGGTTGGTGACTGAGATACTATCTTTTTTTTTTTTTTTTAAATCAGTCCAATTTTTATTCAACAAGAACAGTAATACATTGACAGTCAGACAACCACTGTAACATCATCATATACAGCATTTCCATTAGAACATCATACAGATATACCATTCTTTAGTATTGACATTCATTGGTCAGTGACTAGTAGAAAATTTTGTAGTGTTTTTTACAGGTGAATGAGTTTTCATCACATGCATACAGCAAGCCTCATGTCCAAAATGCAGTAATACAGCAAGAACATATCCTTATATTTTATGAAATACATTTTAATGAATGTATTGCACCACTTGCAGATCTGACCTTTTTAATCTTTTGAATGTCAAATTCTATTACTAAAATAAAATTGCCATTATTATTTTCAACCACTGCCAAATCATGTATATTGAATTGTTAAGGGAAGCAAACCCAATCTCAGTGATTCCTTTCAACTTATGAACCTCTACTCCTACTCATGTTGGGGCCAGCAGGGCATTTCATCATTTTTGGCCAACACTATATTTTAAACAAGATATATTGACTGCCTTACTTGCCTACTCCAAGCTCCCTTAAGCGGCTAAAATCATCTTGCCATCCTTACAATACACAATGAAAGTTCTTGTTGCTGCTCTCTTCCAAAGATTTACGGTCTCTGCTCTGATGAACCCTGGTTAATAAATACTAGTCTACACCAACCATAACTAATCTTTTCCGCAGGCTATTAGTTGAACAGGTCCAGCTAGTAGGGTTACCATATATACACACTCTGTGCTCATTTTAGTAATACTTAACACTGTCTTAGTCCCTGCTTATACGACATACTGATATATATCTGTTTCTCTGTACAAGTCTTCTAGTCACACCGCTCATCTCAAGCATCCACTTGCCTTTTACTACCATAGGCCTTACACTCAGTCCATGTGTTTAGTCTTATGGTCTCCTCAGAAAACTTTTACAACTGCTGCTCTCGAACAATTTGCAAGGACCTCGTCAGCAATCATCTCATGTTCATAGATTATGTGATCACATTGCTGAGCCATTATGTCTCATACTAAACACTCTGATAGCTGCTGAATCATTTGTTATGTCTAGTATAGGGCCTGAGGGGAAGGTGCATGACACAGGAATTAGGTGTTCTTTGAATTCCTTTGTCACGCAACCGCCTCAAATCCTGCATCGGGCATTACTCAATGTATTGCCTGTAGTGACCTTCAAATAAGATACAATGCAGCACTGAGCAGGTAGACGCTTAAAATACCTGGGGCACTGGCATATGGAGTAGACACAGATATAAATTAATTTAGTGATCTCTGGCACCAAGTGACCCAGGGCACTGAGCAAAAGTCCCAGGGCGCGTGCCCCTAGTGCCATGTGCTAGCAGCGCCACTGGAAATGAGTATTTTTGTGTTAAACATTTATTGTTCAATTACAAGAGAAAACCTTGGAAACCTTTACTTTCCAGAAAGCGAAGACAGTACATTAGCAGCTCGTAATTAATTCTTTATCTAAACTTCACGTTATTTTCATTTTTGTTGAGCAGCTGCTGACTACCACAGGCATTTTGAAGCTGTGCATCTAAAACCCATTCTTAATGCATAAAAACCCATGACGACATCTAACCTATGTCTAACTATTAGTTCCTTTGTAAACAAGGTTCATACTCAGACATTGAATAATTATCACTTATTTGAAAGCATTTTTATATAAAGCTTAGCAGAACAATGTAAACAATTAGGTTAAAAGGAACATAAACATTAAATCTAAAATAAATATATTGTGACCGAGTTTCACAAAGAGGCCAAGTGATGTCAACAGTTATTGTATTTGTCATTGGAATATTTCCTGTGTGTTTGCTACATACCAAATCATTCCTTTCACATTCAGTACGAACAAGAAAAAAAAAAAAGCTAATGTAAGGTGAGAACATCCAGCAAGCTTTGCTGCTTCAATGCTTTTAAATACATCTCCAAGCATACTGTAAATGGAGCAATGCGATCCTGACGTTCCAATATTTCACATGTAACAATGTTTGTATATTATGGAAGTCATTAGAATGTATTTTTACAGCATTGTCTCTTCTTGTATACTTAGGTATGACAATGATTCTTTTATTTCAATATCTGATTCATTTTGTATATTTTTCTATTAATTGCAGTTTTAACTCCATGCTGAAGAAATAGTATAGGTGCTTATACCGCAACAATGCAAATAGAATGGTGTTTACTAAACTGTATTCTTAGAGGGAGAATACACTTAAAAAGGATCTGTCACTAGTTTAGTATTGACCAATCCCCTAACTAATCTGATAGGAGCTGTCACGCTGATAATGCTAGTGAAAATTGTGTCCCAAAAAGCTGATTATTTTAAATATGCAAATGACGTAATACTTGTCAACACCAGCGATTCTCCTGAGGTGGAGCTACCTCATAGCCTCTGACGCCGTCCTATCAGCATGAAGCTGCTGCACCCACAGTGTGAGAGACTGAGCCTGGAGGGATGGGGTATCACTTCAAATATCCATATCTCCGGCTGTGGACCAGCTAGCACAATGGCTCTGATGGCATATGAAAGATGAGATTCTAATCTTTCATATACCACCAGGATCAAAGTTGTGACATAACCAGAGGTTTCACCAGATAAAAACACAGTCCGGAATGGAAGCTGTATACTATATGATCATGCTGTGTTCCTGGGCTGGGAAGAGAACTGTATGGCGCTGATTGGACAGCGTCATACTGAAAACATTACACCGCCCAGAGTGAAAAGAACGAGTCACCTCCCATTTGGCAAGAATAGCCAAATTAGCATATTTAGAAACATGCTCATAACTTTGCAAATAATAAACGTTTTTGAAAAAAAAAATCACACTGTAGCTATCCGCATCATAGCACCTATTAGATTAGTTAGGAGTTAGGGCATTAATAAACTAGTGAGATCCTCTTTAAGTCCTCTTCAAGAGACTTGGTAACTTGTCAAGAGCAGAAGGGGTAGGATAGGGTAAATGTTAGGAGTGGTTGACATGCTCAAGTGCTGTACAGAGTGGGAAAGTAGCTGTGGAGCTGTGCATTGTTTGTATGGAGCTTTGTGTTGTGAGTATAGCTGTGTGACATTGACGCACAAAAAAAAATGTAGTATACCATTACAAGATACAATATATATTAAAGCTAAGATGTGGACCTGCCTAAGTGATTTACTGTGATGAAAGAGCTGTACACTGTCGTTGTGGCACTGTGGAGAATTGACACATAAACATTGTAGACAAAATTACATTTATAGTAAAGTATTATACTAGTGCACAGTTTGGAACCGATCATGGATCATTCTGCATCAATTTAAAAATCGGATATAGAATTCATTTACTTAAAAAATTGTAAGATATTATGCACACAAACCTATTACAGCTTTGTGCATGAGCCACATTTTAAGAACCCCGAACGGATTCGGATCCTATCGTGTGAGATTACAAAAGCCATGCCTAAGGTCTTCTTTGAGAAAGTCTTACCTGGTCTATCCCTGATTTAACAAATATATGAATAACAATTTAGAAAAATGCACACACCCCGGTCTCGAGCAGGTAAAGACTGGCATAGTCCAAGGCGCCGTGTAGAATTATACATAGTAGGTACTTTACCGCTCAAACTGTCCATATTTGCACCAATTAGGGTTTGTTCACACGCAGTGTTTTCAGGCGTATTTAGGGGTGTAAACACCTCAAAATACGCCTGAAAAAATGATAGTTAACCGCCTACAAACATCTGCCCATTGGGAAATACGGCGTTTTTTTTAGACGGGGAATTTCTTTACATTTTAAAAACGGCACGTAAAAAAATGCAGCTTGAAAAAAAGTAGCATGTCACGTCTTGAGACGTTTTTGGAGATATTTTCATAGAGTCAATAGAAAAAAAGCCTCAAAAAACATTTTTAGCTTCACATGTTTTTGATTTTGCATATGAACATCCTCTAAGTCCTTTTGTCTTCCGATTCTTATTATAATCTGGACTCAGGAGCGTAACTAACACAGCAGCCGTAGCGGTTCCTATGGGGCCTGTGGTGTCAGGGGGGCCCATGCAGTCTGGCACACTATGTCGTGACGCTAGCATCCTGCCGTTATGTGCGACTGGGGGGGCGGAGCTGGAAGCCACTTTAAGTTAAATAAAACTGAAGGGAGGATGCACTGCATTACTTACATTTTATGCAGTGCATCCTCCACAGTCCTGAGCATTCCTGGAATGTCTCTTCTCCTCTCTCCACTGTGTACAGCATCAGCCGGAGCTTGCTCCAGCTGTCGGGTTGAAGAGGAGACGGAGAATGAACGCTCAGAAGTCACATTACAGAAGTAGGCACAGATAAACAGCACGTCAGAAAAAGAGGAAACTTACAGTCCTGTCTGTTCTGTGTCCCTCTCCTTCGTGATTTCTGCAGCTGGTTATCAGCTGCTTTCTTATCTACAGTATGCTCCTGACACTCTATATGGCTGTTCTAGAATGAGGGATGCATAATAGGATCTCATCTGCTAATTAAGAGGGCCTACATGACAGATCTTACATAGAAGGTTAATAAATAAGTGTGTATAAGTGCATATGTCTGTTTTTATATACATACAGTCAGGTCCTGAATTATTTGGACAGTGACACAGGTTTTGGCATTTTAGCTGTTTACCAAAATATATTGAATATACAGTTATATAATCAATATGGGCTGAAAGTGCAGACGCTCCGCTTTAATTTGAGGGTATTCACATCCTAATTTGAGGAAGGATTTAGGAATTACAACTCTTTAATATGTAGCTGCCTCTTTTTCAGGGGACCGAAGGTATTTGGATAATTATCTCAAAAGCTATTGAATAGGCTGCATGGGCTATTCCCTCGTTAATCCATCATCAATTAAGCAGGTAAAAGGTCTGGAGTTGATTCCAGGTGTGGCATTTGTATTTGGAAGCTGTTGCTGTGACCCCACAACATGAGGTCAAAGGAGCTCACAATGCAAGTGAAACAGACCATTGTTAGGCTGAAAAAAATTGAAGAAATCCATTAGAGAGATAGCACAAATGTTAGGAGTGGCCAAATCAACAGTTTGGTACATACTTGAAAAAAAAAAAAAAGCGCACTGGTGATCTCGTGAACTCCAAAAGGCCTGGACGTCCACGGAAGACAACAGTGGTGGATGATCATAGAAACCTTTCCATGGTGAAGAAAAACCCCTTCACAACATCTACCCAAGTGAAGAACACTCTCCTGGAAGTAGATGTATCAGTATCTAAGTCTACCATAAAGAGAAGAAGTGGCCAAATCAACAGTTTGGTACATTCTTGAAAAATCAGAGCGCACTGGTGATCTCGTGAACTCCAAAAGGCCTGGACGTCATTCATGAGGTTTTCATTTGGTTTCATATGGGTTTGGATGTTCAATCATGCATGATACCTCTACTTACATTGCAATATGCTAGATGTTTTCTTTGTAATTTTATTTTTTACATCTCTTCATCTAATATGTTCTGTTTTATTTTTACCTGCTTGCCACGACCTGTGTGTGTAATTACCTAATTTCTACTACTTCACGTGGCTTTTGGCATATGTTGATGTACTCTGCTTGTTCTACTTTTTGTTTTAAACTTCGTAAAGACAATAAAAAAATCAGATTGTTAAAAAAAAAAAAAAAAAAAAAGGCCTGAACGTCCATGGAAGACAACAGTGGTGGATGATCGCAGAATCCTTTCCATGGTGAACAAAAACCCCTTCACAACATCTACCCAAGTGAAGAACACTCTCCTGGAAGTAGGTGCATCAGTATCTAAGTCTACCATAAAGAGAAGACTTCATGAGAGAAAATACAGAGGGTTCACCACAAAGTGCAAACCATTAACCCCTTAAGGACGCAGCCTAGTTTGGGCCTTAAGGCTCAGAGCCCATTTTTCAAATCTGACATATTTCACTTTATGTGGTAATAACGTCGGAATGCTTAAACCTATCCAAGCGATTCCGAGATTGTTTTCTCGTGACACTTTGGGCTTCATGTTCGTGGTAAAATTTGGTCGATATATTCAGTCTTTATTTGAGAAAAATTGCAAAATTGAGAGAAAATTTAGAAAAAATAGCATTTTTCAGAATTTAAATGCATCTGCTTGAAAAACAAACGGTTATACCACCCACAATAGTTACTAGTTCACATTTCCCATATGTCTACTTTAGATTGGCATCGTTTTTTGAACATTATTTTATTTTTCTTGGGCGTTACAAGGCTTAGAACATAAACAGCAATTTCTCATATTTTTAAGAAAATTTCAAAAGCCTTTTTTTTAAGGTACCTGTTCAGTTCTGAAGTGGCTTTGAGGGGCCTATGTATTAGAAACCCCCATAAAGCACCCCATTTTAAAAACTAGACCCCTCAAAGTATTCAAAACAGCATTTAGAAAGTTTTTTAACCCTTCAGGCATTTCACAGGAATTAAAGCAAAGTGGAGGTGAAATTTGCAAATTTCGTTTTTATTTCTGAATTTCAATTTTATTCTATTTTTTTTCTGTAACAAAGAAGGTTTTACCAGAGAAACACAACTAAATATGTATTGTCCAGATTCTTCAGTTTTTAGAAATGTCCCACATGTGGCTCTAGTGCGCTCGTGGACTAAAACACAAGCCCCAGAAGCAAAGAAGCACCTAGTGCATTTTGGTGGTGCTTTTTTATTAGCATATATTTTAGGCAGCATGCCAGGTTTGGAGAGGTGTTGAGGTGCCAAAACAGTAGGAATCCCCCAAAACTGACCCCATTTTGGAAACTGCACCCCTCAAGGAATTAATTTATGGTTATTGTTACCATTTTGACCCCGTAGTTTTTTCACAGCGCGTATTTGAATTGGGCTGTGAAATTAAAAGAATGACAATTTTTCCAATAAGATGTCATTTTTGATCAGAATTTCTTATTTTCACAGGGAACAAAATGCCCCATTTTGTTGCCCAATTTGTCCTGAGTGCGGCAATACCCCATTTGTGGTGATAAACTGCTGTTTGGGCCCATGGGAGGCCTCAGAAGGAAAGGAGCGCTATGTGTTTGTTGGAGTCCAGATTTTGCTGGATTGGTTTTCGGGTGCCATGTCGCATTTGCAGAACCCCAGAGGTATCAAAGCACTGGAAGCCCACCAGAAGTGACCCCATTTTGGAAACAAAACCCCTCAAGGAATTTATTTATGGGTGTTGTGACCATTTAGACCCCACAGTTTTTTCACAGAACTTATTTGAATTGGGCTGTGAATTTAAAAAGACAAACTTTTTTCCAATAAGATGTAGTTTTGGCTCAAAATGTCTTCTTTTCACAACGAATAAAATACCCCATTTTGTTGCCAAATTTGTCCTGAGTGCGGCAATACCCTATTTGTGGCCATAAACTGCCGTTTGGGCCCATGGGAGGTATTAGAAGGAAAGGAGCGCTATGTGTTCTTTGGAGCACAGATTTTGCTGGATTGGTTTTCGGGTGCCATGTCGCATTTGCAGAGCCCCAAAGGTATCAAAGCAATGGAAACCCACCAGAAGTGACCCCATTTTGGAAACTACACCCCTCAAGGAATTTATTTATGGGTGTTGTGACCATTTAGACTCCACAGTTTTTTCACAGAATTTATTTGAATTGGGCTGTGAATTCAAAAAAATGAAATTTTTTCCAATAAGAGGTAGTTTTGGCTCAAAATTTCTTATTTTCACAAGGAATAAAATACCGCATTTTGTTGCCCAATTTGTCCTGAGTGTGGCAATACCCTATTTGTGGTGATAAACTGCCGTTTGGGCCCATGGGAGGGCTCAGAAGGAAAGGACCACCATGTGGCCTACTGGGAATTTTCTGGTGCTAAGTCGTGTGTGCAGAAGCCCCTGAGGTATCAGTACAGTTGAAACCCCCGAGAAGTGACCCCGTTTTAAAAACGACACCCCTTAAGGAATTCATCTAGAGGTGTAGTGAGCATTTTGACCCCACAAGTATTGTGTAAAAGATAATGCGCAGCAGATGGTGCAGAGTGAGATTTGCAATTTTCTATATATATGCCATGTCAGTGTCCGATATATTGTGCCCAGCATGTGCTACCGGAGACCTACACCCCATAAACTGTAATGTTGGCTCTCCCGGGTACGGCAATACCCTACATGTGGCTGTTATCAGCTGCCTGGGCACACAGCAGGGCTCAGAGGGGAAAGACGAGGAGGGGTAAGCTGTGCGAAGTGGATCAGAGCGAGTAAAACTGGGGTAAATTAAAAATAAAGGGATGGATGATAAATTTGAAAACACTCTTTCATACAGAGCTCTGGTTTTTCGGGACATGCGTCACATTGATATATTGTGTCCTTCCTTATCCCCCTCTTATAGCAGACTCTGCACCTCTTTTGACTTTTTCCCTTCTTGCCAGTTTGGGGAACTTCTCCTAAAAAGTGTTGCCCTGGTACGATGCCTGTGGCCTCGCTTCCAGAAGTACTGTAAGGCTTCAGGACTTGATCTGACAAGTCCACCCCTCCCATGTACCTATTGTAGTCCAGGATGCAGTCTAGTTTGGGGGTCCCTGTACTGGTACCTCGTACAGGTACATGGGTACTGGTGTGGCATCTCCCTGGTCTTGTACTTGACACACAATATGTTGCTGCTAGATTGTGCCCTGCTCTCACCCCTTCTGAGTGTTTGCCCAAGCAGAGTCGTAGGGAGGCCTCTCAGGTTTCTTCTAGCAGTGCCGCATGCCGCAGGACTTCTGGAAGCGAGGCAGTTGAAGAGTGGGACGCTGGTATAAAAATTATCCAGGTACAGGTGGTAACCCTGGTCCAGCAGTGGGTGCACCAAATCCCACACAATTTTTGTATTAACTCCCAGTAAGGGGGGGCATTCTGGGGGCTGAGAACTGGTGTCCTTCCCTTCATATATCCTAAATTTGTAGGTATACCCGGATGCACTCTCGCAGCTTATACATCTTCACGCCATACCTTGCCCTCTTACCCGGCAGGTACTGGCGAAATTGAAGCCTCCCTTTAAAATGTACCAGGGACTCATCAATAGAAATACACTTCTCGGGGGTGAATGCTGGGAAAACCGGGCACTGAAACGGTCTGATAGGGGTCTCCGTTTATACAAACGGTCAAAACTGGGGTCATCTCGGGGTGGGCGCGGCTCATTATCAGTATAATGTGAGAAGCGAAGTATTGCCTCATTTTTATTTTATTTTTTAGTTTCCAGCTCAGTTCTGAAGTTGCTTTGAGGGGCCCATATATTAGACACCCTTATCAAACACCCCATTTCAGAAACTAGACCCCTCAAAGTATTCACAACAGCATTTAAAAAGTTTATTAACCCTTTAGGCGTTTCACAGGAATTTAGAGCAAAGTAGAGGTGACATTTAATTAATTTAATTTAATTTATTAGGCACCATGTCCGGTTTGAAGAGGTCTTGTGGTGCTAAAACAGTGGAAACCCCCCAAAAGTGACCCCTTTTTGGAAACTAGACCCCTTGAGGAATCCATTGTAGTTTTCTTGGGGTGCATGCGGCTTTTTGATCAGTTTTTATTCTATTTTTAGGTGGCGTGGTGACTAAAAAAACAGCAATTTTACTATTGTTTTTTATTCAATTTTTTTTACAGCGTTCACCGTGCGCTATAAATGACATATTCACTTTATTCTGCGGGGTGATACGATTACGGCGATACCAGATGTTTATAGTTTTTTTTTATGTCTTATGGCGTTTGCACAATAAAATACATTTTGTAAAATATAATTTATTTTTTGTGTTACCTTATTCTAAGAGCCATAACTGTTTTATTTTTCCATCAGGAAAGCCGTGCGAGGACTTATTTTTTGCGTAACTAACTGTAGTTTCGATCAGCACCATTTTTAGGTACATGCGACTTTTTGATCTCTTTTTATTCCATTTTTTGGGAGGTGAAGTGACCAAACAATTGTGATTGTGGTACGGTTTATTATTATTTTCTCTTACGGCGTTCACCGCGCGGGATAAATAACGACATCGTTTTGTAGTTCAGGACGTTACGGACGCGGCGATACCAATTATGTATAGTTTATTTGTTTATTTATATATTTTTATTAATAATAAAGAACTGATAAGGGAAAAAGGGGGACTTTTACTTTTATTACTTTTAAATCTTTTATTTTCTTATTTTTACACAACTTTTTTTTACTTTTTTACACTTTTTTTACTTTGTCCCACTAGGGGACATGAGGGCAGGAGGCTCTGATCGCTATTCTAATACACTGCACTACATGCGTAGTGCAGTGTATTAGAGCTGTCAGCTGTTCGCTGACAGCAAGCATAGTGGGTCCTGATTTTGTCGGGACCCACTAGGCTTCCGTCGATGGCGTAGCCAGAGTCCATTGTTAGGATTCTGGTTGCCATAGTAGCCATCACGGCCCGCTATCGTGTAGCAGGCCGGCGATGGCAGCTTAACCCCTAAGAAGCCGCGATCGCTATTGAACGCGGCTTCTAAGGGGTTAATCGGCGGGGACCACCGCGATCGGTCCCTGCACACTAAGCTGTGATAGCCTGCTGTCGGAAACAGCAGGTATCACAGCTCAGACACGCGCCGGGGAAAGATGGCGCCGTATTTACTCAGGTCAGTAATAGTACTGACCTGAGCGCGAACGTTCTACTTAGCAGGACGTACTATTACTGACCTGAGCGCGAAGGGGTTAATCAGCCTCAAAAATAGAAAGCCCAGATTACACTTTGCCAAACAACATGTAAAGAAGCCAGGCAGTTCTGGAACAGCATTCTTTGGACAGATGAAACTAAGATCAACCTGTACCAGAATGATGGGAGGAAGGCCTGGAACAGCTCATGATCCAAAGCACACCACATCCTCTGTAAAACATGGTGGAGGCAGTGTGATGGCATGGGCATGCATGGCTACCAAACGCACTGGGTCACTAGTGTTTATTGATGATGTGACTGAAGACAGAAGCAGCCAGATGAATTCTGAAGTGTTCAGAGATTTACTTTCTGCTCAGATTCAACCAAATGCAGCAAGGTTGATTGGACGTCGCTTCACATTACAGATGACCAATGACCCAAAACATAGCGGAAGCAACCAAGGAGTTTTTTTTTTAAGGTAAAAAAGTGGAATATTATGCAATGGCCAAGTCAATCACCAGATCTCAACCCGATCGAGCTTGCATTTCACTTGCTTAAGACAAAACTTGAGGCAGAAAGACCCACAAACAAGCAACAACTGAAGACAGCTGCAGTAAAGGCCTGGCAAAGCATCACAAAGGAGGAAACCCAGCGTTTGGTGATGTCCATGGGTTCCAGACTTCAGGCATTAATTCCCTGCAAAGGATTCTCTACAAAGTGTTAAAAAAACAACATTGTATTTATGGTAATGTTAATTTATCCAATTACTTAAGTCGCCTGAAATGAGGAGGCTGTGTAGAAAAATGGTTGCAATTCCTAAACATTTCACAGGATATTTTATGTTCAACCCCTCGAATTAAACTTGAAAGTCTACACTTCAATTGCATCTCAGTTGCTTCATTACAAATCTAATGTGGTGGCACGCAGAGCCCAAATCATGAAGATTGTGTCACTGTTCAACTAATTCTGGACCTAACTCTCTCTATATGTGTGTGTGTGCGTGTGTGTGTGTGTGTGTGTGTGTGTGTGTGTGTGTGTGTATTTCTTCCAGATAATGTATCCACTCCCCACGATAGTATGTGGTAGACCTTTAAAAGTCAATCATATATAGAACAGTACTGCAAAATGATATTCCAATAATTTTTAAATATACTCACAAAGGTAAATTGTATAACAAGCATCTAAAAACAATCAACATGCGGCACACCAAGTAGCTTGCCCCCGAACCAGGGTTTTGCCATTGTGGCTTCTTCCGGGGCATAACTGACGTGTCAGATTCACTTTTATTTAACCAGACACTCATTACACGACGTAAAAATGGTCTTAAAATAAAAATCCAGTATTCATTATGAATCATAAATTATAAAAACTCTTTCCTCAATGGATAATACTCGTACTTCTTTTAAACGCTTATTCATTTGAACACATGTACTGTAACGTAAACTAGAAAATATTCTATATAGCATTAATTCCATTTACAGTATAACACTTTTCCACATCATTCCACAAATTTATATAAGCGTTGATTTTGACTCCTTATTTCCAATCTTATTGTCATATGTATGTACAGTATTAACTGCCGTTCCGATCACATATTAAAGTCTACACTATCAGTTTAGTCTTTAATTTTAATGCAAACTTCATAACATTGTAGCCAATAGGTTCAACGTAGATTTTTCATTCATAAATTGTATCATGTTTAATATTGTAAGAATATTTTTTTAAATAGTCTGAATTACAATAAATAATACTTTCTTACAGCTGTATATACATAATTATAGTAGGCAGGCATGGTATGCTTAGCTGTACATCTCTAAGATTTTGAACAAAGCCTTATTCTGTTTCCAGATATACTGCAAGGCCTTTGTCATGATGTTTTTATTCTTGAGCTACACATATTAATGCTTTCAGATAATTGTAGTTGCTAGTGAATGAGAACCACTTTTATTTTCAAGTATAAAGACTAACCCCATTTTGGTTATTTTCATTTTTGGAGATCTAATGGGAAGCAGAAACATGATAACAACTCACAAGGCTGTTTAGCGATGTAATTGGACTGTAGATTTTACCAGCAGAATAAAAGACGTTCGTAACAAAGTCATTTTAAAAGCTTAGTAAAAAGTTTGCATTCTACCGCAACATTAAATAAGCAACATAAGTTTATGTATTTGATCTATGAGGATTGTGAATTCTCATTACATTTCAGCATTTATATTGTTAATAAAATGGGAATATTTATATATAGGTCCAAATGCCCACTCGCATATCAGGCTCAAACTATAAAACATTGAAAAAATAATACAAATCATAATAATAATACTAGTTATTTGTTATGGTAGCTAGTTTTATGGATGTCTTCAGTACTAAGCAGCCCTACCATATAAACAAGGCTGCTTTTTATTGCACTTGCAAAATAAATACTTACTGAGACACGGGTCAACAGACACAAATCAACATTTCCAATAGAGGCCCCCAAGAGGTCTCAACTGGCAATTTTCCAAGGGATAACCTGAGGTTTATATGGCATATGGGACTGGAGTTGTAATGTCTCTCAAACATCTAAAATTCTAATACTACAGTAGCCCCAAAGCTTCCTTAACAATCAGATATACTGAATGTTGGAAATAATACCCAAGGGGACTGGTAAATGTAAAAAAAAAATCTTGTTCCTGCCTTTGAAATGTGCACAATGTGGGGAATACAGAATTGGGAAAGGAAACTGGCTTTATATCAGTTGGTCTTTCTCAGCTTTAATCTGTGGGGGTACCCCTTAGCATTCGTACAATTTTCCTGCAGTACCACTGTAGGGGAAATGAAGTATTACACAGTACTCATTGAAATCAATGTTTTTTTTTAATGTGATCCTCCAGAGTGGGAGATGTATTTTGTAGCTGAGACTATCAGAATTCCATAATGGGGTGGTTGAAAATCTGTTTTCTTATCCAGACCACCCTTTTAAACCCATTTGGAAACACCATAAACTCTGTTATTTTAACCCTCTTTGTTCTGGAGGCTTAATGTTACAGGTTAGTGGCATGAGTTGATTATACAAATCTAGCGATGTATTGCTGGTGATCCAATATACCACCTTCTGTCCAAATAATGGCAAATATTATATTCACAATGGCTGTTTATATTACATTTCTATATGTAAATCATAACTAATCCTGGACAATATTGTTGCACCCAATACACCAGTGACCATACAAGCCCTGTGCTTGTTATTACCTAGTTAAGAAAGGGTTCGATCACATTAACCTTGCACCTAAAATCAATAGAACAGCTTTATTAACATTCAGTAACCAGTGCCGCGTGTTATTTTAATGCAGTCCCTTGTTAATTAATTTCTACATTTTAGCTCAATGACAATTAACATGGAATCACAGTACAGAAATGGGTATCTTTTTTAACTAGATTTCTTTGCTTATTTGTCACTACAGGATGTCACCATTTACCTAAAGCCTTAGAAAAAGAAAATAAAAAATGGCAGATTACAAATTTGAAGGCATTCCATTCTATTACCTCCGAGGGAAATGGAAAAGTATCAAATATTTAGGAAGTCATCTATAAATTAGACTCTTACCTAGCCTTATCTATAAAGTCTTTATTCTATTTGATTTTCTGAAGTATAGGTTTAATTTCCGTATATCCAGTTAAATTATTTTTGCCAATGGAATTCTGCATCAAGACAAGGGGATAGATAGTGCCTATATTACCCAACTAGGAAATATGGCCTGCTGTAAATCAGAAACATATATCATACGCAGGGACCGAATAACATCTCCCATGATGCTTGGAAAGAAAGGGCCTACCTTCTTATCTGTAGTTTTCAGTACATATTTTCATCATTTATGACATTCACACCAATCCCTGGATAAACATGAAGTTCTCACATTAAATATCAAGCAGATGACAGATGCCAAAAAGTGTCTTCCAAAGCGAGAATAAAAGTTTTTTGGATGGTGAAAAATAAGACTAAACCGTAGGCAGGATCTGAGTTCTTGTTAAATTGTTGCACTAAACACATGTTTCTCTCTGTAGCTGGATCCGGATGCCAGCGCAATGCTTAAGGAACTCCAGCTGAAGCTCAGTTCAGTGCTGGATGATCTTAGCTGCACATTTGGAGCCAGGTAATTATGATCATTGCTTGGCTTATGATATTTAGGCTCTGTTCATACCAGTGTTTTTAGCATTACTCTACATTACTTTGCTGAATTGTTTATCAGGAAAACATAGCAAACTTTTTCTTTTAACTTTTTTTTGGATTTTAATTTCATTTTTCTGATGGCAAATGCCATTGGTTGGCAGTAGTCCTCTTTCATTTCATCTGGTTTACGTTGTTTTTGGTCTGTCCTTTGTTTTTGGTCTGCTATGCTATTCTACTTGGATTTAAAAAAATTATGTTTCTTTTTTTATTTACGATGTAGTTAGTGGCATCTGATCTTTATGCTTTGCATTTTTATTCTGTTAAATATTAGACCATTAGAAATAGAGGACTTGATGGAAGCCTTCATACCAGTGCTTTATTCATTATTTGTTTTTAATTTCTTTATGTATAATGGCAGTTTTAAGAAACATTTAGGTATAGCCATTTTTTCTTTTGTAATCCAACCCATACCCATATTTTATGACTGGACCCAAAAGTTTGGATCAAGCTTTCAGATTTTCATTACGAAAGCAATTATTTGTTTGCTCATAAGATATTCATGACAGATGTGCTTTTGGACCTTTATGATTAGACCAAAATTCACATGATACACTCACAGTTACTAAATCCTAGGACATCCTGGGTTTCAAAGTAATCAACCAATGCCAAAGCCAGTGCTTCCATCGTGGGAGAACATGGCTCTGGTTATAGCATTTTTGGCCTATAGTCGTTAGGGTGTTTATGAGGTCAGGCAGTTCAGATAGCCATACAGATGTTGTATAAATTTATACTATTGTGGCATGAGGCATCTTCCATGTCAAGATTATTTATATACAGTGGTCATAAAGGGGTTAATTAAGAATAGACAGGAAGCATTTACTCCCTAATTTTTTAGTCGAATACAATTGCATATAGTTTATTTATACAAGCATGTTTAGTTATTTTCCGGCTCAAGAATTGTTATAAAAAAGCACAATTGCAGTAAAAAATATGATGAAATTAAAAATGTATTGTACCATTTCTTACACTTTAAAAAAAAAATAAGGTGAGTAAACCTCTCTGCTCTGTTAGACCAAATCTCATCGACATAATTCTTCAGCATGGAGCGAGATGGGGGGGGGGGGGCACATAACAACATTCTGGAAAGAATTTAGTAGGTTTATATTTTTGTTTATAGAAAAAAATATTTTTTTTATTATTATTATTTTATACTGAATGTTCTGCTTTAATGCACAATTTTCTTAAGTATCTTGTATCCAGAGAACATAAAGAGGGTAGAGAATAAAAAAACACAATAAGTAGAAGAGTAAGGGAAGTAAGCAGGTAAACAGTACATCTACATAGTGAGATGATTCTTAAAACAAATAGGTAGGGTGAGCAGAGTGGAAAAGAAAGACAAGAATTGTTCTTCTACAGATGAGCTTCATTATAGTGGCTGACAAAGTAAATCAATAGATAGAAAAAGAAAGGAAGGCTAAAAACTTAATACAACTTTCTTCTGTTTCTAGTTTCCACAGCATAATTGAGGACTGTGTGAGACAAATGAGTGTGGAATTAAATCAGATGAGAGGGAATGGAAACGCGTCCACAAACAGGAACAATGCAGCCATGGATGCTGAAATCGTACTGCGGCCACTGATGGATTTTTTGGATAAAACGTTAGTACTGAATGTCTTTTGGAGGTGTCCAATGAAATGCAATTTCAGTCTGACCTTACTTTTTTTGGTGTACTATCTATAATAGGAGATATATGGAAATGTCAGCTCACCCTCCTAGGGTGCTATTTTAGCCAGACATTGTCATTTCTTCCCCTATCTATGAGTAATGGCTCTTGAGAGCTAGAAACGCGTCAGAGGGAACGTATGTTTTATGTCCACTGTTTGCTGTTCAGTCTTCCGCTGGCTATCTATTTTAACCAATAAAGAAGATTTTTTCATATTCCACAAGGAGTGCTGAACCTTTTCCTTCTGGATTGTACTATCTATAATACCTGTTGATCCCTTGTAGAATTCCTAACATTACTCCCGCAATCGAGCAAATTCGCTAAATAATTGACTAATTTGCTCATTCATACACACTACTCATTACTGTAGTCACTCACTAGTTTATTAAGTTAGTCACATGCTCGCTATATTGCTTATATACTATTGCTCACTTAGCCATCACACACCATTATATATGTACGGGAAAATATTAAATGACTAAACAATTGAGAGCAGCATGTTCACACAATCCTTAACTAATCTTCTGTCCATTAGTCGTCTGTAGTGCAGATTTACTGTAAATGTAACACAAATGGTATCTGGGAGAGTTCCATGTAAAATCTTTGTTGATCTAGAATTGCATATTAGAAAATAATTCAAATATTGGATAATCACTTTTTTGTTCTGTTTTATGAAAATTTAGTTCATGTTCCTTTATTCAGAGGTCTTCTTTCACTGTATAAGAGCGCAAATGTTTTATTTTTCCATACCATGATCTCCTTCCCTAAACATGGGGTCACATGTCATAAAAGCCACACACTCCACCTGAAATGACTGTAATCTGCAGTGTTAAAGGATGTGGATTATGCAGTGTAAGGGCACGTTCAGATGTGGCAGTCAGGCCACAGTGGAAATCCGCAGTAGACTTTTTTTTCCTTTGGTTTCTAAAGCTTTTTAGGTAACTTAGTGCAGACATTGCGAAAAATCACAGTGCGGAAACTAGCTTGCAGTGCAGAATTTAAATTCCGCAGCATGCACAGTCTATTGCAGAAAGAAAGCGGATTTTCACTGCGGATTTAAGCCTTTACGATTCAAAAGCTGAAATCTGCGGCTAGTTACATAGTTAGTATAGTTGAAAAAAGACACATGTCCATCAAGTTCAACCAAGGGATGGAAAAGGGGAAGGGAAAAATTTCTACACATAGGAGCTAATATTTTTTTGTTTCAGGAAATGATCTAAGCCTTTTTTAAAGCCATCTCCTGTCCCTGCTGTGACCAGCTCCTGCGGTGACTATTCTATAAATTCACAGTTCTCACAGTAAAGAAGGCTTGTCGCCTCTGCAGGTTGAACCTTTCTTTTCTCCAGACGGAGGGAGTGCCCCCTTGTTTTTTGAGGGGGTTTTACACTGAACAGGATTTCACCATATTTTTTGTATGTGCCATTAATATATTTATATAAGTTAATTATGTCCCCCCTTAGTCGTCTTTTTTCAAGGCTAAATAGGTTTAGTTCTTTTAATCTTTCCTCATAACTTAGATTCTCCATGCCCCTTATTAGCTTTGTCGCTCTTTGTATTTTTTCCCACTCCAGGGCATCGTTTCTATGAACTGGAGTCCAGAACTGAACTGCATATTCTAGATGAGGCCTCACTAATGCTTTGTAAAGTGGTAATATTATATCCCTGTCCTGCGAGTCCATGCCTCTTTTAATACACGACAATATCTTGCTGGCCTTTGAAGCAGCTGATTGACATTGCATGCTGTGATTTAGTTTATGATTTACAAGTACACCCAGATCCTTCTCAACAAGTGACTCCCACAGTGTAGCTCCCCCTAGGACATAGGATGACTGCAGGTTGTTGGTACCCAGATGCATAACTTTACATTTATCTACATTAAACTTAATTTGCCAAGTGGACGCCCAAACACTTAGTTTGTTTAAATCCGCTTGCAATTCACGAACATCTTCCATAGACTGAACTATATTACATAGCTCGGTGTCATCTGCAAAAATAGAAATAGTGCTATTAATCCCATCCTCTATATCATTAATAAATAAGTTCAATAATAGAGGTCCCAGCACTGAACCCTGGGGTACACCACTTATTACCGGGGACCATTCAGAGTAGGAATCATTGACCACAACTCTCTGGATACGGTCCTTGAGCCAATTCTCAATCCAATTACAAAGTATACTTTCTAAACCTATAGTCCTTAATTTACCCATTAGACGTCTCTGAGGGACAGTGTCAAATGCCTTTGCAAAGTTCAAAAACACTATATCCACAGCGGCCCCTCTGTCTAAGCTTCTGTTCACCTCTTCATAAAAAGAAATCAGGTTGGTTTGAGAACTTCTGTCTTTTGTAAAACCGTGCTGGTTGTCACTTATAATACTATTTTTTCTCACATAATCCTGTATATAGTCCCTCAATAGCCCCTCAAACATTTTCCCCAGGATGGATGTTACGCTTACTGGTCTATAATTACCCGGGGAAGACCTAGAGCCCTTTTTGAAAATAGGCACAACATTTGCCCTGCGCCAGTCCCTTGGCACTATACCAGTCACTAGAGAATCTCTAAATATTATGAAGAGGGGAAAAGAAACAACTGAACTAAGCTCTTTAAGAACTCTAGAGTGGAACCCATCTGGTCCTTGGGCCTTGTGTACATTTATTTTATTTAATTTAGCTTCAACCATATCTACATTCATCCAATTCATTATATCAACTGATATATTAACAGCACTGGCACGGACTACATCAGCTGCTCTTTCTTCTGTTGTACGTACAGAGCTAAAGAACCCATTTAGTAACTCCACCTTCTCTTGATCCCCTGTCACCAACTCCCCTTTACCACTATTTAGGGGTCCTACATGTTCAGACCTTGGCTTTTTTGCATTTATATACTTGAAGAATTTTGTGGGATTTGTTTTACTATCCCTGGCAACCTGCCTTTCATTTTGTATTTTTGCTGATTTTATTACCTTTTTACAGATTTTATTAATCTCTTTATAATTTATAAAGGCTACAGCTGTACCCTCAGATTTGTATTTTTCAAATGCCCTTTTTTTGTCATGTATTGCCCTTTTTACAGAAGGTGTAAGCCACGTGGGGTTTAATTTTAGTCATTTATACTTGTTACCTATAGGAATAAATTTTGCACTTTAATTACCCAAAGTAGATTTTAAAATCTCCCATTTATCATTTGTACCATTATTTGACATTAGTTCTTCCCAGTCTATATTCTGAATTGCAGCCCTCATCCTGGGGAAATTGGCCTTCTTAAAATTAAGTGTTTTTGCCCTCCCAGCCTGCATTTGTTTTTTACAGTATAGGTAAAATGCAACTATATTGTGATCACTGTTACCGAGGTTTTCACGAACATTGACGTTCCCAACAAGCTCTGCATTATTAGAAATGATCAGATCCAACAGAGCTTCACCTCTAGTCGGGTCTTCCACAAACTGGCCCATAAAATTTTCCTGCAACAGGTTGAGGAAATTTCTCCCCTTCGCAGTTGAAGCCGAACCATGACCCCAATTAATATCCCAGTAATTAAAATCTCCCATTATTAGTACAGTACCAGCTTGTGAAGCCCACTCCATTTGTTTATATATTTGACCTATCTCTGCAGTTATGTTGAGGGGTCTATAGATTACACCAAAAGTTATATTTTCAGTGTTTACCTCCCTTTGTAATTCCACCCACAGGGTTTCAATCTCCTCACAGTCTTCACCCTCTAATGTCTCTTTCACACTCACCTTCATATCACTTCTCACATACAGACATACAACCCCCCCTTTCCTATTCGTCCTGTCTTTCCGAAACAGTGTAAAACCCAGTCGTGTAAAGAGTCCAGCCTAGTTTCAGCAACACCAACTATATCTATTTTTCCTCCAGTACCAAGGCCTCCAGGTCCCCCATTTTGCTTGCTAGACTCCTTGCATTTGTGAACATACACTTTAACTTGCCTTTCAATTTTTCACTTTCAGTATCAGAAATGTGATTATTTGACATTATTTGGGCATTTTTATTTTCACTGCTGTTCTGTAACGAAAGGATCTCCTTATCCTGTTGTCTAGTCCTCACCCCACAGTCTGTTTCTCCCCCCACCAATATAGTCTAACCCCTCTCTAACCTATCTACCCATTTATTTTCTACATTGAGCTCCCTCCTCAGCCCTAGTCCCTGAGCTCCCGCTGTCTTTCCTGTGATGTGCATGGCATAGGCAGTATTCCTGAGAATTCCCCTTCAGCTTATAGCCTAGTTCTTTAAAATTATTCTTAAGGCTCCTCCACCTACCATGTATTGTATCGTTGGTACCCACATGGACAACAACAGCTGGATCATCACCAGCCTGTCCCAGTAATTTATCCTCCCGTTCCACTACATGCCGAACCCTGGCACCAGGGAGACATCAAATCATTCAGTTGAGGTGACAAATTATTCTATCCGTCTTCCTGATTATAAAATCCCCTACAACTATCAATTGTCTTGCCTTACCTGCATTACCATCCAGCCGACTACTAGCTGGGCTTTTCTCCCGGCTGTTAGGGAGAACAGTATCCACTAAGGCTGTCATTTCTGAGACCGACACATTCGCATCATCACCCAATTTAGCAATTTTCCTATAGTATCAGAAACAGGATTGGCCTTCCTTTTCATGGACCCCTTTCTACTGCCCCTAACTACATTAACCCAGCTACTTGCCTGATCCTGCTGACCCATGTCTTCACTCTCCAGTTCTACCCAACTAACTGCTTGCTCAGTGAGCAGCATGCTCCGCTCAAGATTGTCTATCGCTCTCAGTGTTGCATTTTGTTCCTCCAGATCTCTAATGTGAGCTTCCACGTGAACAACATGCTTACATCTGCCACAGAGGTATTCACCCTGGAACTCCGGCTCCAGTCTTGTATACATGTGGCAAACTGTGCACTAAAGAATACCTTCAATCTTTCTATCCGTTATCCCAGTTACAAAAAAAACAGTGAACAATTGAAAAAGTCAAAGAAAAGAAGAGTACTTACTGGGACTTTATCTCCTGTTTTTAACTCCAGTTTAAGTCCTCTGTGAAATCTGCCACAACTAGATTAACTGTCAAATATGCAAATTTTGGAGCAGTTTTGTTGCGTAATTGACCTCTCCTGCTGTGTTTTCTCATTAGAGCATGTTTTTTTCCTGCCAGGTAGTCACTCCAGTTGAAGACTATATGATCCTTTTGCTCCATTTTTTTTTTTTATACCCCAGTAAATTTTAAATAAAAATGAAGCAACTTTGCATATAGACTTGAATAAAAGTTACCTACAGTACATTTTGGTTTATACAGCACCCATGGAGACTTAGGGTATGTTCACACGGCTTATTTTCTGCCTTTTTTCAGGCCGTAAACGGCTGAAAAACGGCCTAGAAATCGGAAGCAGAACGCCTCCAAACATCTGCCCATTGATTTCAATGAGAAAAATGACGCGTAAGAAGACACCCCGTAAAAAGAAGTGCATGTCACTTCTTTAGCCGTTTTTGGAGCCGTTTTTCATTCACGCTATAGAAAAACAGCTCCAAAAACAGCTGTAAAAAAGCCACGAAAAATGCAAGTTGCTTAAAAAACGGCTGAAAATCAGGAGCTGTTTTCCGTTAAAAACAGCTCCGTATTTTCAGATGTTTTTTTAGTAAGCATGTGAACATACCCTTAAGTGCAGCAAGATTGATGCAATTGCTGCTCTATGGTTACAGACTACAAATAAACCATATGTGTTGTCAGATTCTGCAGTCTTGTGTTACTCCACTCTCCCTGCCCCCTGTTCTTGCTAACCTATTCTTGAACATTGTAGAGATATCTTTGGTCAGAGTAGTTTAGTGTTATTCACACACGAATATTGTATGAAAGAGTCTTCTGAGCTGCATTTTTTCGTAACAATCAGAGCTTGCACAGCCATATCGATGTGAGAAAGGGATAGAAAACACTTGCCTTCAGACAAACATTTGCGTAAAACCTACTGATTTCGGAGCCTGCAGCCCCATAAGTCAGAGAAAGAAAGCAGGTCTTGAAAATAAAAGAGGCAATAAAAAAAAAATTAAATGCAAGCAACAAAAAAAAAATAATTCAAAAAGAGCTTTGCCAAATTTATACATATTAATATTACCCAGCACAAAATGTGGGTTTGAGCTGTTCAAATTTATCATTGTTTTATTGCAATTCTATTAAAATTGTTATTCTTTGTTCTAGATTATCAGTCTCTGCAAAAATATGTGAGAAGACTGTACTAAAACGAGTTTTAAAAGAATTATGGAAATTGGTTCTTAATAAACTTGAAAAACAGATTGTGCTGCCCCCTCTAACAGACCAAACAGTAAGTAATAACTTTTGTTTTTTGGTTTCATTTTTTATAAAAGCTGTTTAATTGTAACTAAATTTGGTATAATTTGAACAATGACATAATAATGGAAATTGCAAGTATCTGAGCCCTACTTATCTAAGTAGTTCTAGATCATAAAAGACCATATTTCTGTACAGTTTATAGAAATATTGCCGATTTCACTTCAACGCATACCTCCAGCCAAGAGAAATGTTTAAACTTTGACCTTTTTTCAATTTTTGGAGCAGGAAACAGCAGACTGACAGATAACATTTTCAGCCATGTTTGCATTCATGCAGCTAAATTCTCTGCTACCATGACCTCGCAAGGGCTCTTCCTAACTCTAATCTCAGGTCTCCCTGGTAGTCAATCACAGATCTGGTATCAGTGGCCAGGCTATTTATTTGTCCATCAATGATCTAACAGACAGAGCCTTCATTGTACATAATGCTGTATATTGTAGATTACTTTTGACATCAGCAATGTAGGAAGTAGCTAGCTTTTTACATTAAATAGTTTAAATAAATTATAGAAAACATATATCCCTGAGCTGAGCATCTCCTCCTCTATGATATGCTGTTCTCAGATAGAGTAACATCTGAATCTTGAAAGATCTGCTTTAAAGGGGTTTTACCATCACAGAAAGTGATAGCGGGTGTTCCGGCATTCGGACCCTCATCTATGAGAACATTATGGCATATCCTAGTTATACGCCATCACTTTCTATATTTCAATTAACATTTATCACCTATCCACAGGGTAGGTGATAAATGTATGACCACTGGGACTCCCACCAATCTCTAGAATGGGGGTCCCAACCCCCTTCCTCCTCACTGCACAATCACAGTAAAGAGGATTTTGAAGGACGTGGTGGTTGCACATGTGTGCTGCCACTCCATTTCAAGTCTATGGGAATGACGGAAACAGCTGAGCGCTGTACTTCGGCAGTCTCCGTTGTCTTTATAGAAGTGAATAGAGCGGCAGTTCACATGCTCAACTACCGCTCCAAGAAAATCCTCCTCACTGCAAACATGGGATCATGTTTTTAGAAAATCAAATTAGAAAATAACCATCAAAAACCTATGTAAAAACACCATGTGTGTGAAAGAGGCCTAATGTGTTGTAGAAAAACTTCTAATGAATACTCATGTTATAGTAAGGTTCAGTAAGTTAGTCCAGTAAGCCTTTATTAGATTTCATCAAATATTAGCCTGATCTTTAAAAAAACAAAACAAGAAACACTTCTGTAGTCCCCAGAGTCCAATATAGGTTAACATAGATTGCTTTAACAAAGTTTTTACATTCCCTTCTACTACTGATAACACTTTGACATATATTTTATGTTGCATCAGCCACTTGAACTTTTCATAAAGAGAATTACCATTTCTAAAGAAATTTACTATAGTGAAAACAATTTATTTGCAGAAGAAATCAGAGTTAGCTGAGTTGAGGACGCCGGCCGTTCTGTATAATAGTAAAGACTGGGGAAATTTCCTTAGCATGCAGGGCACAGCTAATCATTTGCAGGCCGCCTATGACACATTGACTAGGTCTGGGCTGTTTCTAGAGAATTTTGCTTACAATAGGAATACCCAAAAAACTAGTTTTACATTTAAGACATCTGCTCTCGCATACATTTTTTTTCCCATCAAATTTACAGTAAGAACACACCCCAGCAAAAGGAAGAAGTGGGAAGATTCCCTAGGGAAATGTTAGGCATGTTTCCCTTCTCCATTGTGCCGGCATCCTTTCATACTTTTGATTAAAATAAATGTATGGAAGAGCGGAGCTTTTGAACATGGTGTGAAATCTGCTTTTTAGATGTCCTCCCTGTTGGTCATAATGTGACTGAATTAAACTGCCATATAGTTATATTTTTAATGTAACAAACCTGGTGGTCTAGAGTAGTAAATGGATTAATAGCGTAAGAAAGTGGTTAATGCAAACACCCATGGTGGCCTAGGGCAGTGAAGTGGTTAATATCTATTGTCCAGTGGTTTTTTTTCACCTTCCAAGGCTGAAGCGATTTTTCCTGTTCCCTGTCTGTAAGGAGGGCCTAAGTGGTAAAGGCTCTGAGCAGGTATGTTGCTGAATATGATGGCATAAATAGAGGAGGTAGTTGCAAAACGTCTTTTAAGAGTCCGGCGTCAATGGCGCATACAGCCACAGTAGACACAGTTTTTGCCAATGTAGGAGGCACAGTATTTAGACATGGCTCAGGCAGGTTAGGATGGCTGGGTTGCTGTGTTCTTGTCGCAGACGTGGCCAAGGACACCAATTCCTGATGCTGGGGATTGCGCTAGCAATGAGTCCTAGTAGGACACAAAATTGGTGCTACCACTTACTGGATGGTCGGGCCTAGTAGACCACAAAGTGGCTGCTCATTACTTCTGGTTCATTGTATGGTCTGTCATTTGCACCAACCACTGCTCGCACGAACAGACACCAGACAATTGGTAAACCAAGGCCCCACTTCTCGCTTTAAAGACTTCTTCCACACAGGCCCAACTATCAGCATCGTCGTCCTCCTCACAATACTCCAACTGCTTTTTATTTAGCAGCTCTCCTTCTCAAAATCTTCTCCTCAGCAGCTTTCTCCGAACACATTCACCAAAGTCCTCTTCTCCGCCCTACTACTCTTAAGTGCCTGTGGATCCCTCGCCTTTTTTATCTTCACATCTTGGCTCCTGCTCTGGTGAGCAGTGAGAGGGTGTGATGTCACTGGAGCCTTCAGATGCATACATTTAATGGAGGTCTGTGATGGATAACATACAGCTCCATACTTTTTTTTTTGTGCCAAACGAACGTATACTGGCCAGACGGAAGCAATAGGACACTCTTTTTCCCTCTGTCTGACAATTGAGCATAGTGTACATTTTTAGCGGGAGCTTGTACGTCGAGAGCTTACCTAAGAGTGACAAATGCAACCAAAATGGCATCTGGACCAAACATCCGGTGCCCATATTTGAAAAAACAGCAAGACAGGCATCTCTTATTATGCCTAAAAATAAGTTAACAGTGCAACATAGAAATGCCTTATATACAGTGCAATATAACATCAGCCCAGCATCTACACACCGGCTGGAACGCCACCTAATGGGGGGAAACAAGATAGCAGAAAACAGCACTGCTTAAAGGTACAGTACACAAATTATACAGTCACATATGTACAATGCCAAAGAGTACCCAAAATACAATTGCATGTAAAAAAAAAACATTACTCTGTAACTTGTATATTTATTTCCCAGACTTTACACCTCTCTGACAGGAAGCTGTTTGGCTTTCCCTTCCTGCTTTGCACTGATTAAATAGATCGGTGCAGGCAGGAAGATAGAGGACTGTGCGGTTTAATTGAACAGTCGCAAAGTTCTCTTTATGATCGTGTAATGGCAGGAAGGAGGTGAAGGGAAAGTGAGCCCTAATCTACCCACTGCCCTGTCCCTGCCTACTTGCAACGACCCGCCCTAGGCGACGGGGTACAACTGGGCAGCGGTCCCTACGCTATCTAAGTGCACGGGAGAACAAACAGGGAACACGCAAGGGAAGGGGCAGTAGCCCACGGAACGCCGCGAGGAAACGGAGCGGGGAATGAGTAGTCCGGACCAGGATGAAGTGGAGTATACCCAAGTGAGCACGGAGGAGGAAGCAAGCCAGAGGCAAAGCAAAGCAGGTTAAGCGGAACTGCAGCAAGGCAGAAGCACGGCAGAAGCAGGCTGGAGCAAGCAGCAGTGGGGCCAGGAATCCAGAAGAATTACAAGCACTGAGGAGGAGAACACGGCAGGTAATAAAGGACAGGGGGCGGAGCTAACTCCGACTGACCAGGCCGCGATAGGCTCTCCCACTCCTGAGCCTGCCACCCTGGTTGGTGGGAGATGGTGTCAGTCGAACAGGTCTGGCCTCAGGTGTGGATTGATTAATCCCAGGAGTATACCTAGACGTAGTACCTGGCAGATCCCTAACAGATCGGGTAAGGCACTTCATCAGCATTCTGTCCCATGATTAAGCGACAGAATTCCCCCAGAAAATAATAAGCCCAATGCTACTTTAGTTTAACGTATAAATCCATTAAACTCCTTCCTGCTTATTTTAACCAGAAAGATAATGGGGCAGATTTACTGATGAAAATGCGCCAAAATTTTGGCTCAAATTCGATGGAAATGGAGCGTGGAGCAAAGGGTGGATTTGGATCCTCCATTCTTTCGATCAGTGGGGATCTCCGCAGTGGGGCCCCAATCAATCAGACAATTATCACCTATCCTGTTTAAAGTGATAATTGGCAATTCTAGGAATACCCCTTTAGGGGATACAGGGATACTACTCTGTTTTGTTTGGTTTATTTTTTGTTATTCTGCCCACAGTACAATGAACATAACTTTGTAGGTATGTGCTAACAATGACAAAATCTTAAAAATGAATCATCTACACTTCTATAATAACTTTGTTGATCCATGAGATAAACCCTGCGTGTACTCTGATCCTTCAGTCGTGTTACATGACAACTTCTTCATGGTCTTCTGGCTAAATATACAGATGGTAGAAGGGGGGCCGAGGGAGCTCTGAGACTGCCAGTATATATATAGTACACATTTATTTGAGATTTGCCGAGGGGGTAGTAAAGCATTAGTTCAGAATCAGACTACACAGGCTTTTTTTCTAACTATAGCAACACATAGGAGCTGTATACACAAAGGGTAGTAGATTTTTAAATCGAAACTCTGAAAGATACTTCATTATTTTTTACATTAGATGAACAGGAGCAATAAAAATAAATTGCTTGTAAAAGTGTACATATCCTTTAACTTTGCCTAATGGAATGGATGAGATCTAAAAATAATGTTAAAATTAAAGGCGTATTCTCCTCATAGACCAAGGTGGGGAATCAATGGAAAGATGGCCGTACTCTCTATGCATTCTCCACCTGGGTGCGGTGGCGGTAGAGGGTCCTACTCCTGTACCCTGTGCAATAAACTAAAGGTGAAATTATATCAAGATAATTGCTGTAATGAGGTTTATTACTAGAATAATTCTCGGTTAATTCAATTTATCGTTTTGTTCCAAAGATTTAATAATGTCAACATTAGTAAAAGAGCCGTAGATCAGTTTTAAGAATTGTAAAGCTCAGTATTTTTTACCAGGTTGTGCCCTGAATACAAATAATCTTATGTATGAAGATCACATTTAGGCCATATCTACCTTAGAGAATACATAGACAGCATGACCTTTTGAAGACAAATAACCAGGCTTTTTTCAAGGTTAAGCTCAATAATTTACGCGTAGAGCCTTAAAAAAAAAAAATGTAGCTCACACAACCTGCCAACTATGGTTGAACACATTTGTTTTTTATCATGTCTGGTTACTCGTTGTTTACTGCTATGTCGGTCCATACACCAATCACAGGAGATCAATTTCAGAAGCCACTGCTCTATCTACTGTATGTGACACTGTGATCCGCAGATCACGCAAAGGGTGGCACCCCTTAGATCATAACTAAAAACTGAATAAATGTATCAGTCTGTTTTCTGCACCATCATTGACATTTGATGGAACATAGATTACATGAATTTGTCACTGGAAGGAATGGTTGAGAAGGGACTCCTTATGCAGATTTTGTATTGTGGTACTTCAAGATCCACAACTGAATATATACTTTTATAAGTAATATTAAGCAACTTGTGTGATTGTGATATACTGAAACCCCACAGTAAAGAAAAGAGATAAAGAAGGAGGCAATGTTTAAATATTTGTACAATAAGACTGCTAATATTTAAAGGGAACCTGTAACCTGCTTTGTACCCATAAAACTGGCAGCATGGCTCAGGACATTTAAAGAGGCTCTGTCACCACATTATAAGTGCCCTGTCTCCTATATAAGGAGATCGGCGCTATAATGTAGGTGATAGTAATGCTTTTTATTTAAAAAAAAGATCTGTTTTCACCACTATATTAGCGATATTAGATTTATGCTAATGAGTTGCTTAATGCCCAAGTGGGAGTGTTTTTAGTTTAAACCAAGTGGGCGTTGTACAGGGGCGTGTATGACGCTGACCAATCAGTGTCATGCACTCCTCTCCATTCATTTACTCAGCGCATAGGGATCCTGCTAGATCCTTATGTGCTGTCTTATACTAACACATTAACAATACTGAAGTGTTTAGACAGTGAATAGACATTCCACGGGATGTCTATTCACAATCTCTGCACTTCGTTTGTGGTAGTTACAGCAGAGGACGCGTAATCTCATTGTAACCTGTCATCTACAGCGTAATCTCGAGAGATTAAACATCCTCTGCTGTAACTACCACAGACCGAGTAACGAAGTGCAGAGATTGTGAATAGACATCTAAATAAAAAGGAATTGTCCTAAACAGACAGCCTCTTGAATGCAAAGTGATATTTTTAGCATTAGTGTCAATCCTGCATAAATAATAGAATCCATCAATAGATCCAGCAAATCCAGGCGAGAAAAAAAACCCATAAGCTAAAGCAGAACTAAAATGAGACTGTAAGCCCTGCATAAAAAAGTAGCCATCAGCAGAAGACTTTGTATTTTTTAACTCTTGAGTAAAACTGATCCAGTGTGATTGCTGCCCACCGTGTCTCTACAAAATAAGGTTTAATTTGACATATTTAGCCCATAACTGGAATTTTTCCTGGATCTTGTATACAGCAAGTGTCATAGCTCTTTCCAATGCAGGTACAAAATGGATATTTTTATCATCTGTTTTAATACAAAGCCATTTTGAATGTTCCTTGCTCCTCTGCCAAAAAACTCTAGTAATTATAGTTCTTAGGGTAATTGTGATATAACACATGTTAGTATTCCACTGTAGTGGGAAGATAAGCAGATGGTTGTTTAACACAAAATGGGTAGTGCCGACTTGCACTAACCTGACAGATTTTGGCATCACTTACTGTCTATTTATCCTAGCTACATTTATTTAATAGCCGTTTGTGGGCGATGCAACCAAATTATATAAGTAGCATTTTAGTATTAAATTAAAAGCAGTAAGAGTTAGAATTAAACCATCCTCCGGAGCCTTTAAATAAACACAAACATAAAGGTATTTTATGTACTGTATGAGATGTGTGTATTTTGTATAATGGTAATATAGAAAGCCAAGCTCATCTTGCTTGGTTATTTTCCAAAGTCCTATTAACCTCTACATTCGTGACCATGAATATAGACAGAAACGGGGGATAATATTATACTCTAACTGTTCCATGGAAAATCAAATCAAAATATAAAATACACGAAATATAAGTCTTTGACTTGTACTCCTTTGTTTAGTCTTTTCGTTTTTTGCTCAGCCATTCCTGACTTATGTTTTAACTAATGCAGATTTCTAAAAGTTTAAAAATAGAATCTGTGGGTGCCGCATGATAAGTATGGGGGTGCAAAATGCCAGTGAAGATAATATACAAGAAGAAGAAGAGAAAGGATTTAACCTTTTAGTATTCGCACACCTACCCTATAATAGAAACCTATCAAATACTTCAGTACTAAATGTTTTCAAAACACTTAAGGGACTGTTGTGTATCAGCAGTTGGGAAGGATCCCAAAAAAAGACGTCTAATTATGGACAAAAAAGAATATGTAACCGTTTCATTACAAGGGGAGAACTAACTGTTTGGAGCCACAAAAGAGGCTATGTCACACGGAACTGTCCTTACTATTGTGTCCGTAAAACTATACCATCCAAACGAGTGTCCATACAATTGAGCTTATCATAGCAGTACCCATATACATATGCAACCCAAAGCAGTGACAATAAAATGTGCCAAAACAGCGTCCTCATAATAGTTTCCACAGTTCCCTGCATAATAGTGCCATCAAGTGTCCTTTTCAAAGTGACCCTATCCCAGGGATCCTATTACAATGCCTTTTTATAATATAGATACATCAGTAACCATAAGCTAGCTATAGATTGCCCATATATGAGTTCAAGACACAGCAAGTGCCAACCATAGCAGTCCTCATCAAACACTGGCAGGCATAACAGTGCCCTTGTAATTGGGTTAACCACAATGTATCTGTATTATTGGCAGCCCTAGTTCTTCTGCAAAGTAAAATTCCTGATAGAGATTTTTCACCTTTGCTCAGGCATTTCCTTGTATTTCTTGCTTGGCCTGTGGAATCACCCATATCAACTTTTAAATAATTTTTACTGCTAATGGCCAATTTCCATTTCTACATTTGCCATTTAAGATAACCCTTCTCCTCATGAATATGTATTTGTCACCTGGTGGGAGGAGGACCTAAATGCCACGTTTTCCTAGCCAACTATGGAAATTTGTCCTTCTATAACACCATAAATTCTCTAGATGTGCCAATCATCTTACGGCTTTAAGAAAACGACTCTACCGATGATAGCTCAAACCCTACTGCCTTTCAAAAATGTATTCAGCCGCATGTGACAAATGTTGGAGTTGCAAAGCAGTAGTAGGATTCATCTTTCATATATGGTTGGAAATAATACTATACGTCTATTTTGGGAAGCCGTCCGTAATTCTGACCCAAAAAGTACTGGGATTTGAGATAGATTGGATGCCTGCACTAGCTCTTCTTTCCCTAGGGTTAAACCCACTCCATGTGTTGGACGCACACTTGCTATCCCACATTTTTACAGTGACATAGCTAGAAATTGGATATGAGACAAAATTCCTTCTATCACAGAGATTTCAATTTCCATCTAAGACAACTATATCCGAACAATTGGTGGCTGGCAGACAGGATACTTCCATGAAATTCCAGCAAGTATGTACTAAGTTGACCGATTTCCGTATGTGTAGTCCTCCTCCCCTTGATTTACCTTAATAACTCTGAATGGTCTCTCCTTGCTCCGCCATATTTCAATACCGGTGTTGTGAGGCTGGACAGCCAACTGTGTTGGTGTTTTCCTTTGTGCTTATGTGGATGTGGCTCCCTCTGTTTTGCATATTGGTTATACTGGATGTGTATGTTTGTAAAATACTTTCTGTTTACTGATCTTCTAAATGGATATATATTACCACATGCATCTGTGTGGAAAAAAAAATCATAAATTAAAAAAAAAAAAAAGCAGCATGTGAGTAGACTGTCAGCAGCCATTTTCATATTACTATCTGCTACTGTGTTGTTCCACGTCAAGCAGAAATCTATGTGTGATCTCTTCAGCTTGAGGGAAAAGTGTGGGGTCTTCAGGCAGCAGGGCAGTATTGAGACGCTGAGACAAGGTCTACTGCCTAATCCAGAATGCTTTTGAAGGACGTTAGAAAGTGCATGACAGGAGCAAGCAAGCTACATTGTAACCCCCATGGCGGAAGAAAGGATGGCATAATAATTAGAATTATGACTTTTTCATACAAATTTTGGATTAGTTAATTGATTTAAATATTTATATCTATGAGAATATTTAGTAGAAAAATATAACAATATTAATATAACAATAATATAAAAAATATATCTATGAGAATATTTATATATATCGCCCACCCCTCCAAAATGAATTAGGGGGATGATTCTGTACTTTTTCCTTAATTACTCATTTGCATTGTTTATTAACAGATGTATACTCTTCCTAACTCATTTACAAATAAGTAAAAAAGGTGAATGAATTTTTCTTCTTTGAAAGAGGTTCTATTTCATCTTGTGACACCGGAATTATTCAGAACAAAGAATGCGTGCTGCATGACGCTAATGTGATTTCTCTAAACATTGTTGTATATTAATTAAGCAGTGCTTAAACTCTGCATGCTGTTCCTGCGCTTCAATTATACCATTTAAATGTGACAGTATTAATATTCATGAATGGTTCCTTTGAATTTATTTGGATAATAAATCTGTTGTCTTTATTTTCTCCAGGGGGCTCAGATGATTTTCAGTGCAGCTAAAGACCTTGGACAGTTGTCTAAATTAAAGGTAATACTGTTAAATCAATAGTTAATAACCTGCCACAGAAACTTTATCCTTTACTATTCATGTCTCAATCTCTGTCTTGTCACCAGTCATCCGAGTACAATAAGTCTGCGTGAAAAGGGAAAATTGATATTACGATAACGTATAATCATTCCACTTTCAGGATTCCGGTAGGGTGCACTATGTTAGTAATGAGCAAATCCTTTCCAAAATGACACCCGTTTTCTCTGTGACTATGAGCATTATGTTTTTGGTTTTTTTTTACCAAATGCTCATTATCACATTAAAGGAAACCTATCACCTATATATTTTTTCCTAATTTAACCAGATAGTAAAACATAATCTTTTTTTTCTGATCTGTTTTTTTTATTGTAGATTTTTTTTTTCTACTTTCTGTACATGATTATGAGGCAGCCATCTTGCCGGAGCTGCTGTTAACAGTATTTGGAGATTTGCTTTGCAGCAGCCACATAGACCACAGGACAGAATAGTCTGGAGCTAATCCATTCCCTTCTATGGGAGAGTGTTCTAGGCATGCTCTGTGACTCGTGCAGTGGTTATTTTACAGGTAGGGATAGGAGGGAGCGGTGTCCATCATCTATTGGAAATTATGTTTCCCGTGTTATCTATATATAGGTGTTACCTTATTGTAATTCTGCCTGTGATGATAATGAGATGATTGCTGTGATCTCTACGGAACAGGAAGTGTCAGTCTATTGTGAGGTTCAGTGTCCAGAGTGAAAACTGCAAGATTTTAGGATATTTTTTAATATAGATAATGACCAAGAAAATAAATAAATCATCACAAAATTCTTAAAAAAATTGTTTAACCTAAAAACTTGATTTAAACAATGGGTCATTTTTTGATGACACATTCCCTTTAAGGAATAGAGAATAGCAAATTCATGCCGTTACCCCTTTGTTTGCCCCAATCTTAGTGCCAGTTTTGGGATGAATATTTAATGTTTTTTTTTACATTTAACATGAATAGCATAGCCCTAGAATATACCATAACTAAGTGATTTGTGGAGGACTACTGTTATTATAACAGAACACACAAATGTAATTCTTAATGATAATATTTTGTGCAAAATAATTATTTTTCTACGAGTATGCACTGGCTGGGTAATAAAGCATCTGAAATAAACATATTCTTGCAGTTTATGTAAGTGATGTTTTTTGTTTACTTTTTATGCATTTTAGGGCTTATTCAGACGAACGGGATATACGTCCGTGCAACGCGCGTGATTTTCACGCGTGCCGCACGGACCTATATTAGTCTATGGGGCCGTGCAGACAGTTGCGTGATTTTTACGCAGCTGCGAAAAAGTCACGACATGTCCGTTCTTTGGGCGTATTTCGCGCATCACGCACCCATTGAAGTCAATGGGTGCGTGAAAATCACGCATGCCACACGGAAGCACTTCCGTGGGCCGCGCGTGATTCGCGCAACAGGTGTGAAAAGGATGAATGAAAACAGAAAAGCACCACGTGCTTCTCTGTTTACAAACATCCAGAGTGTCATAATGATGGCGGCTGCGTGAAAATCACGCAGCCGCGCATCATACGGGGCTGACACATGGAGCTGTTAAGTGCATTTTGCCTTAGGATAAGATTAGAATGTTAATATCATAAACTTTGACAAATCCAGGGATAACTTTGAATATGACATAAAGAGGTAATAATGACAAAGTTTTTTGCAGGCAGAAAAAGACTTTGATCTGCCTGCATTTTCCTTGCAGCTTTTTTTGCGGCGTTTTTCGCCCGTGGCCATTGAGTGCCGTGGGCAAAAAATGCTGCAAAATACGCTTTCTCTGCCTCCCATTGATTTTAATTGGAGGTCAGAGACGGAACTGCGGGAAGAAAGAGCATGTCGCTTTTTTTTCCGCTCGCAGGAAAAAAACGCCTCCGCCTCCCATTAATATCGATGGGAGGCGATTTTGACTGTTTCCGCGTCAAAAACAGCGCCAAGAAACTCTATGCGAACTAGCCATTACGGTAAATATATTTAATAGCATTAAAAAAAAAAAAAAAACATTGTGCAATTTTAGGTGAAATGTGCACCCCTTAGCAGTTAATAAGTGCTCAAATAGCTCCATTGGAAAGATTTAAACTCCTCTTTACCCAAATAATGAAACCCACAGGGGCTCATGTATGTTTCTGTTCTCTTAGGCTATGTTCACATCTGTGTTTGCTTTTAAAAAATGTAAAAAAAGGAAGTACCAGATCCGTTGCATGATGGACACCAATGGCGCCAAATGGAGCCCATTGACTTTAGTGGGTTCCATTTGGTTTCCGGCATGGTTTCCGTTAGTTTCCGTTAGGAAAAAATAGCACTGTATTCTGCTCTGCCTGGGATTTTTGAGAGAATCCTGAGAAAGCTTCCGATGCAGATGTGAACAGAGCCTAGGTTTGCTTTTCCTACTCAGGAAATAAAGTTTAGCTATAGTGAAGCATGTGGAGAACTGTCTTTAGTCAATCCGTCACCCACCTGCAAAAACATTTAGCTAATCTCTTAGTGTACAATAGACCAAGGTACATAGTTGAAAATTATGACTCAAAACTGTTTTTAACAGGACACGCATCCAGTTTCCCAGTATAAAATTGCTATTCACTAGAACATATGGCATCCCCAGGGGATAGCCTTCTATTCTGCCAGTATTACTAGAGGAAAAGCCAATTTAATGTGATAATTTCCTCTAAAATGTAATAGCCTACCACATACTAATTTTGTTTGGGCAGGTAACAGTTTTACGCTTGCCCAGCACTAGATCAAATAAATGTATTTAATGGGTTCCAATGCAGAGTGATAGCGTTATAAACATATTTTCTATGCGCAACATGTTTGTGCTTTTTAGGATACCATTTAACATTTATTGTTAGACATGTTGGTTATGTAAACAGATTCAAAGTAGATTAACCCTTTAATGACCAGCCTATTTTAAACCTTAATGACCAAGCTATTTTTTACGTTTTTCCATCGTCTCATTCCAAGAGCTATAACTTTTTTAGTTTTGCGTCAACATAGCTGTATAAGGTCTTGTTTTTTGTGGGACAAGTTGTATTTTTCAATAGCACCATTTTGGGGTACATATAATTTATTGATTAACTTTTATTAACTTTTTTTGAGGGGGGGGGGGGGGGACAGAAAAAACCCTGAAATTATGCCACTCTTTTTAGCATCCTAAATCTACGCCGTTTACCGTGTGTATAAATAACACAATAACTTTATTTCTGATTGCAACAATACCAAATTTGTATAGCTTTTGTATGTTTTACTACTTACACAGTAAACAATGTTTTTTGTCTCCATATTTGAAGAGCCATAACTTTTTTATTTTTCCGCCGATGCAGTTGTATAAGGGCTTTTGTTTTGCGGGACGACTTGGTACCATTTTGGAGTAGATGCGACTTTTTGATCACTTTTTATTAAAAAAAATTTTAAGGCAGGATTCACAGAAAACAGCAATTTTTTCATAGTTTTTTATTTTATTTTTTACGGCATTCACCGTGCGGGTTAAATAATGTAATAGCTTTATAGTCTGGGTTGTTATGGACGCGGCGATACCAAATATGTGTAACTTTTTTTTTACCTTATTTTGTTTTATTAATAATAAAGCATTTTGTAAGGGGAAAAAGTGGGTTTTTCTTTTTTATTAACTTTATTAAACTTTTTTTTTTACTTTTTTACTAGTCCCACTAAGGGACTTTAATATGCGATCCTCCGATCGCTTTTAAAATATACTGCAATACTTTGGTATTGCAGTGTAGTAAGTACTGCCTGTCCGTTTAAAACGGACAGGCATCTGCTAGGCCATGCCTCTGGCATAGCCTAGCAGGCATTCACTACAGGCAGACCTGGGGGCCTTTATTATGCCCCCGGCTGCCATCGGAGACACAGACACTCGGCGATCTTATCGCCGGGTGTCAGTGGGATGAGAGGGAGCTCCCTCCCTCTCTCCAAAACAACTCAGATGCGGCGCTCGCTATTGAGCGCCGCATCTGAGGGGTTAACTTTTTAGAACTGAGCAAATCCACATTAAACATTAAAACCACTGACAGGTGAAATGAGTAATATGGATTATTAGCCAGTTCTTGAAGTTGTTGCAATGAAAGCAGGAATAATAGACAAGCTTTAGGATCTGAGCGACTTTGAGAAGGGCCAACTGGTGATGGCTAGACGATTGGGTTAGATCATCTCCAAAACAGGTCATGTGGAGTGTTCAAGGTATGTAGTGGTGGTTAGTACCTATCAAAAGTGGCCTAAGGAAGAACAACTGGTGAACCAGTGACAGGGTCATGGGTATCCAAGACTCATTGATTCACAATGGGATCGATGGACAGTCTGATCTAATCCCGCAGAAGAGCTACTGTAGCACAAATTGCTGAAAAAAGTAATGCTGGCTATGAAAGAAAGGTGTCAGAGTACATAGTGCATCACATTTTTTGCTGCATTTGGGGCTGTGTTGCTGCAGACCGATCAGATAGCTCATGATGACTCCTATCTTCTGTCAAAAGTACCTACAATGAGCACACAAGCTTCAGAACTGGACCATTGAGAAAAAGTGTTCTGGTCTGATGAATCATGTTTTCATTTCATTCAACATTAGAAGAAGACCATCAACACGGACAATGTGATGCTCTAGGCAACGTTTTGCTGGGAAACCTGGGATCCTGGTATTCATGTGGATTTTACTTTAACACATACCACCTACCGAAACATTGTTGCAGACCAAGTACACCCCTTCATGTCAGCTGTATTTCCTAATGACCGTGCCTCTTTCAGCAAGATAATGTGACCTGCCACACTGCAAAAATTGTTCAGGACTGTTTTAGGAACATGACAAAGAGTTCAAGCTGTTGACCTGGCCTCCTAATTCCCCGGACCTCAATCCGGCTGAGCATCTCTTGGATTCACTGGAAAAACAAGTCCACTCCTTGGAGGCCCCACCTCGCAACTTACAGGACTTAAAAGATTGGCTGCCAGATACCTCAGGACACCTTCAGAATTCTTGTGAAGTCCATGCCTCAACAGGAGAGAGCTGTTTTGGTGACACGAGGGGGACCTACACAATATTAGGCAGGTGGTTTTTATGTTATAGCTGAATAGTGTAGGTATCAATGAGACAAGAGGTCACTATTATGAGCTATATAAGTCTGAGCACGTAATGTGGCAGATATGTATGTTTAGCATCAACTTCCAAATTATAATTTGCTCTTAGTGTAGGTTATATTATTGTTATGCTTATAAATTGTTTGGAATCTAGATCTTTTTGCCAACAAGACTGCTTAAAGAGGCTCTGTCACCAGATTTTGCAGCCCCTATCTGCTATTGCAGCAGATCGGCGCTGCAATGTAGATTACAGTAACGTTTTTATTTTTAAAAAACGAGCATTTTTGGCCAAGTTATGACCATTTTTGTAGTTATGCAAATGAGGCTTGCAAAAGTCCAAGTGGGTGTGTTTAAAAGTAAAAGTCCAAGTGGGCGTGTATTATGTGCGTACATCGGGGCGTTTTTAATACTTTTACTAGCTGGGCGCTCTGATGAGAAGTATCATCCACTTCTCTTCAGAACGCCCAGCTTCTGCCTGATCACTGCTGTGACGTCACTCGCAGGTCCTGCATCGTGTCAGACGAGCGAGGACACATCGGCACCTGAGGCTACAGTTGATTCTGCAGCAGCATCAGCGTTTGCAGGTAAGTAGCTACATTGACTTACCTGCTAACGCCGAGGCTGCTGCAGAATCAACTGAAGCCTCTGGTGCCGATGTGTCCGACACGATGCAGGACCTGTGAGTGACGTCACAGATCTGCACTGCCAGAAGCTGGGCGTTCTGAAGAGAAGTGGATGATACTTCTCATCAGAGCGCCCAGCTAGTAAAAGTATTAAAAACGCCCCGATGTACGCACATAATACACGCCCACTTGGACTTTTACTTTTAAACACACCCACTTGGACTTTTGCAAGCCTCATTTGCATAACTACAAAAATGGTCATAACTTGGCCAAAAATGCTCGTTTTTTAAAAATAAAAACGTTACTGTAATCTACATTGCAGCGCCGATCTGCTGCAATAGCAGATAGGGGCTGCAAAATCTGGTGACAGAGCCTCTTTAAGCCTGTAATATTATGGACGGACATAAATAGTTAATTCATTAAATTAAGATCTTGGTAAAATGTCCAGAACAATAAGACATCAGGGTAACCCTAGAAGACATCAATGAGCAGTGATAAACAAAGTAACCATCATTGTACTTGATGGAAAATGCTGTTGGCTGATGGCTGTAGTAGTCCTATTTACCTTTATGAGGTCATTAAACCAACAGGTTTCAGAGTAGTCCGTTGTGAAATATTGAAAACTCCATGTCATTATCTCACAATGTCAGCCCAAACGCTGCTCACAGCCATGCCCTTTTCATAACTACCATAGACTTTGTTTAGAGCAGAAGGGACCATTCTTAACTGTCTCCCCATAAGAACCCCCACAATCTAATATTTATCATTTATTCAGTGAATAGGTGATTAATGTTCTAGCTGGAATGCCCCTTTAACTTCTGCACAAAAAATAAATTACACTTAGGGATCCCCTAGGGGACTATGTAGGGAGTTTGGTGGAGCATTGGGCCCGGATTTTTTGACAGGGGGCGTTAGCAAATCACTGTCTTAGCCTGTGTATTTAGCTGCAAGGCTAGGACAGCAAACAATCTTTCTCCCGAGTAAAGGAAATTCTATCTTTTCTAAGAGTCTCTTAACCATAGTCTGGTGTTGCAGTTTAGCAGCATATTTTTCTAATTTCAGACAAATTCTTTAAGCTGGTCAAACACATCCAAGATGATGAATTTTGGAGAATTAGACTGAAAAGGGTTTAGGGGAAGGTAGTGAAAAGAATATATAGAAATTCTTGGTAGTTCAAACAGAGATTTTTCTACCCTTAATTCCTGGAAAAAGAAATGGGTTATCTTCCGGGATTAAGCCCTATACGGTTTCTTGATAAATGTTTTTTGGATAGAATTACCTTTTTACAACATAAGATATTTTGTTCTTCCAGTAAGTAATAACAATTATTACGTAGGAACATAGATATGAAATTACACACTCTAGTTATACAATTTTCCAATATACTTTCTGCATTAATTCCTCACAGTTTTCAAGATCTCTGCTTGTTGTTATTCAGTTGCAACATTCATTCTTTACTTCCATATCATGTGATGATTACACAGGTGCACGACTCGTTACAGTATGTGTATCAGAGCTGTGTCTCCTAATGATCCCAGCACCTGTGTGTCCATCACATGACCATGGACAGAATTAATACAGAATATATAATGGAAATTTGCATAACTTTTACTTATACAAAAAAAATAACATTCATTTGCTGAAACTGAACAACCCCTTTAAAACTGGCGTTTCTTACGCCAGTCTTCATAGAAAGAAAGTTGGAGTAAAATGTGACACATTTATTAAGAGGCTAACGACTCTTAAGAAATATGTTACTTCTTTTGGCCGACCGTGCGCAACAGTTGTGGCGCAACGACTGTGGCCGTGTGCCAATTATTCCTCCTTCCCATCCCTTCAACATGCTGTAAAATAAAAATGACTGCTCCTCTTGTCTCCTCTGAGTTCCTTTAGCATGCCACATGACTCTTACAAGGTCCTGACACTCATTATTGCTGTGTCACATGCAATGTTTTGTATGAGCCGCAGCAAGTTGAGGGAGAAGAGGAGCAGTGAATGGTTTATTTAATTGTCAGATTGGGGCATGGGAAAGTCTATCTGGCGGGGGCAATGTGTGAGGCCGCCACAGACCTCTACCTAGCTATGCCACACAGAGTAAAATCTGCACTAGCTAGGAGCAGGTGTAGATTTCCACTACAATTTACGCTAGTTTTCTGGCGTAAATTATAATAAATTTGTTGGCCCACTGAGATCCGGCCCCCTTTTGGCAAAAGTGGCAAATTCAGAGTAAAAATGCCCTTTTGGCCCTTTTGCAACTTTTTTTTACGGCAGAAAACTGGCATAGAGAGGTTGATCAATTCCCCCTAAATTTTAAAATCAGTAGCATGTCGATTTTTGATACAAATTTTTACTGTGTCTTTTAAGAAGACGGGTGAAATCTACATTGAACCCGCAATAAAATCTGCTTGAATTTGCAGCAATTTTTTTTTGTTGCATGTGCACTGGGCCTATAAATTGAAAAGTATATGCCCGTTCCAAAAATGTAGTTACGTTTTCAGTTTTTTTCTTCAATGAGCAACTTTAAAGTGTCAGGAGCCTCTTTCTATATGTGCAGGAATTTTTACAAATTGTTATAAATGCATTTTCAATGAAAAGGGGAATTCTTAACTATTTGAGTGCCATTTAACATGTAAACAAACTTGGACATGAAATACTATAATAAACAGCAGCAAAGTCCCTCAGGTACTGTACCTCCTGCATACTTTATATTCACAAGGTTCCTCACTGTCTCCGGCTGTGCGGTAATCATCCGAGCTGTATATATTACACAAAGCACAATGACAACACTTTCTCATTTGGGAAGCAAATACACGGTGGTCTTGAAAATGAAAGGTTAGGAAAGCGTTTCATTGGATGAGAGTGAAGTGCAGTTGTTTTCTTCCACAGGCTCTAATGATTCTCTGTAGACTCAACGCTGGAGTCCCCGCTGTCTGTAATGATAGGGAAACCTTGTTTCATCTAAACTGCTGAGTCGGAGGAGAACTTGTTACTGAAGTTACAAAGTCACTTTGGTGTTTTACCTGCATTGACACTTGCTGAATGTTTGTGTTCTGAAGCCAGTGCTGCTGTAGAAACCTAATTTCAATACATTGGAGTCTCAAGCGATTTTGCTTGCCTGCGTGTTTTAATTGAAGGTCCTCTTTGAATAGAGATTTCAATAAACAGAGGAATAATTGATATGCCTTTGATCATAAAGTCCATTTTAAGAATAGGTGACCTCTATTGAAGCTATGCCAAAATTTGTTCCCTGCAGTTGAGTCGGTCGCCCAAATAAACATCATAAGACTACAATTCTACATAGAGAATAGTGATAAGGCATCATAGAGAGACAATCAAATTTCCATGAACACACGACACGTTCCACTTTAACGCTTTCACTGCTAGAGCACATGTATGGACATGTGTTTCTTGGATTTGTTTTAGTCATTGGCACCTTCATACTGTTGTGGCGGTTTGGTTTGGTTTGGTAGAAAAAAAATTAGAGGGAAACGGGGGCGCCATAGAGAAGTAGCTTACAATGTATGGACAACGAAAGAACTCTGTGGTGGACAAAGTGGATCTAAGCTCACATGGAAGAGATCTGCTTAAATAAGCACAACTTTATGAAAAGGCTTTAAGGGTTCGTTCCGACATAGTGGCGTCCGAATGCAACCAAAACTTTGCTTCCTTGCAGTAATACCCGGAAAAATGGTGTGGTTATTAGACAGGTAAGAGAGCAGGGTTTCGGCCGCATTTGGTTGCAGCTACGTCTTACCGTAATTTTAGGCTGAGAACTATCAGGTTCAAGATCTGGAACATTCAATGATGGGGATGTTATTGGTTTATAAAGCCACAGGAAAATAAAGAACACCGAGGTAGTTCAGGCTCTGCTAAATTCCAATAAACAATGGGGGAAATGTATTAAACGGTTTGCGGCAGTTTTCTGACAGAAAAAAGTTGAAACTTTTGGCACATGCCTGTTTTGCAGAATTATTTGCAACTTTTTTCAATGTTACGCTGCTCTCGCCACTTTTCTAAAACCAAAAATAGAGTTCACCTCAACTAGTCCACTCTAAAGAGACTCAGTGTTCGTTTATTGGGATACATTAACACCTAGATTACTGAACCTTGGTTTCTTTAACCTTTTATTGGCTTGGAGGATTTACTTGCCATAAGTACAGTAGTAGTAATAGTTTAGCACTCGGTTGAGATTGTGGTGCTAAGAGGAAGCATCGGAGATCCATATGATTATTATAGGTAGTGTGCTGTTTTGTGCCGACACTATTTAATTGCCATAAAACAGCATGAGATAAATAATGTGATGCGAGGACTATTGTAAATGACTCTATAATATAATAAATATTAGGACATTTAGCAATAATGTGCACTATGTAAAATATGTATTTTTTAATGATATAGTGGATCCAACTGAATACAATAACAGATGCCCCTGGTCAATGGTGTCAAAACTGACCACAGTAAAAATAGAATCAGCAGCAAACATATACATAGGGGACTCTTTCATAAAGGAAATACAGTTAACAAGAATAATGCAATATTTCAGATAGAAAGACTAAAAAATGTGCCTTCTTTTAAAGTGACAAACACTCAGAATTCCGTTTTTGCTGGTACTGATCTTCAACACCCAAAGTATTACTTTCCAGGGGATCTTGCAATATAGGATTTCTTTACTTACATATTAGGAGATGTTACATTATTATCAGAAAAAAAGTGAATGAAAAAAAAATAACTATGATTTTCCGGTGAGAAATAAGAATCATAAGCTTTATTCTGAAGGCAGGTACTATTTTGGTGCTGTATCTAGGCTCTTACCTATCATTAGTCTCGGTGAAATGGTTGAATGCATAACAATTACATGAATTTCTCTGATTTAATAATCCCAGTTAATCTACTGTGAATTATTTTTGCATGGGCCAAGAAATCTAAATGCAGCCGATTTTAGATTAATTAATATATTCGGTAAAGAGTCATACATTACTATGTCAAAGCTGGTTTAATTTGTATTATATTTCATATTTTCCAGGAACATGTCATTCGTGAGGAAGCCAGAAGTCTCACGCCTCGACAGTGTTCGGTTATGGAGGTTGTTCTAGCCACAATTAAGGTACCTTGATCATCTATTAATAACAACAGCCCGGAAAGATAATTTAGTATTTTGGCAGATGGCTATTTCTATAAAAATATTTATCAGCCCCTGAAGCACTTGTCTGCCATTTCAGGAAGATTCTCTAACTGATCAAATCCTTTTCATTGCAAAGATACAATTTGCCTTTGGGAATTTACAACATATTAAATATACATTGAAGCGTCCGCTCAACACGGAAAGAATATTAAGACTTTTTCAGACAGATGGCTCTAAAATTGTTACTACAGCAATACAATTAAATATTGTAGTATAGCACGTGGTAGAGAAGGTAGGAATCTGTACTAGCTGGCATCAGGACTTGATAAATCTTGCTTGAATGGCATTCCATGTATTACTTTCAAGTAATGCTGTGAAATTAGAAATAAATGTCCGCATTATACTTACTTATATATTCAGCTGGCCGTACACATGGAATACCTGTCGGCCGAACAGCTATTTCTCCATGCACGCTCAGTCAAATATGCATATTTATTTCAATAGGGAAAGGGGCTGATCTCTTATGGGAACAAAGAATTGTAAATCCAACATGCTCTTTTATTACCTCGACATCTTCTGTCAGAGGAAGCAGAGGCGTAGCTAGGTGGTTCAGCACCCGGGGCAAAGATTCAGTTTGGAGTGCCCCCCCAACCTCTTTCCCGACATCCCCTTCCCCCTCGCCGTGTTTGTTTTCTCTACCAATCAATGACGTGTCATTTCTTTTCCACATTTCTTTTTAAGTAACTCGAGCATAAAAACATTTGTACATTTTACAAGCAATATGGTTCTATACACAACACCAGAACCAAGCTCAATACATGTACAGCACCCGCACAAATACAGTTCAATTTACTGCAACCCCTGCTGTACAGGTTTGTATGGCGTAAAACTACAGCTCCCAGCATAGCCCGAACAATGATAAGGATATGCTGGGAGATGCTGTTTCACAAAAAATAAACCATAACATAATCATACCACCCATCATCTCGCTGCAGATCATACAGTGACTACATTACTGATTAGAGGCAGAATAAACATTTATATTAAGTGACTCACCGGTGACGTCTCAAATTCTAGTTCTTTTTCTCCATCTGGTCCAGACCTCTATGATGACTTCTCCCGGTCACAGACCATTTCTGCAGTTTGCCGCTCAGATGTCTTCGGCTTCTCACTTTTCCAACATTTCTACACCTATAAATAAAGATAAAGTTCTCATTATACCACACACTACACCCCTAAATATAATAGCACCATACACCGTGTCACACACACACACACACACACACACACACACACACACACACTGTGCCCCCTGTAGATATTGTCTGCCATAGAGCCCCCTGTAGATAGTGCCCCTGTATATAGTGCGCCACAGATAGCCCACCCTATATATAGCCCCCCTGTATATAGTGCTCAACAGATAGCCCACCCCTGTATATAGTGCTCCACAGATAGGCTACCCCTGTATATAGCCCCCCCCTGTAGATATGGCCCACCCCTGTATATAGTGCTTCACAGATAGCCCACCCCTCTATATAGCCCCCCTGTAGATATAGCCCACCCCTATATATAGTATCCCACAAATAGCTCCCCCTATAGTGCTCCACAGAAAGCCCACCCCTGTAGATATAGCCCACCCCCACTGGCGTAGCTATAGGGGTCGCAATTGCGACCGGGCCCCGAAGCCAGGGGGGCCCACGGCCCCCCGCACCACATCAATAAAAAGTTACTATAGTAACTCGGGCCGCGGGCCCCTGTTACTATAGTAACATACTTTACTTACCTTCCTGGTTCCGGATGGCAGCGGAGGTCCTGACGTCAAGCGCTGTGCGCAGCGCATGACGTCATAGCGCTATGCGCCGCACACAGCAGCGAGACGACAGAACTCCCGCCGCGGCCGAAGAGGAAGGTAAGGTTATCCCTGACTGGCGGGGTCCGACTCCCGTGACCCGCCAATCAGCTATTTTGAAGGGGCCGCAGCACTCGTACGAGAGCTGCTCCCCTTCATTCCTGTCACTTCATTCCGGTCACACTGTGAATCGGTGTCGGCCATTCACAGTGTGTGCGAGTAGTGAAATGAAGGGGAAGCAGCTCTTGTACGAGTGCTGCGGCCCCATCAAAACAGCTGATTTGCGGGTCCCGGGAGACACATCAGCTATTGATGGCCTATCCTGTGGATAGGCCATCAATGTTTAGGGACTGCACAACCCCTAAGCCTACGATGTATCAGGCTTAGGGGGCCCATGAGACAGGATCACAGATTGTGTGATCCTGTCTGCTGGGCCCTGTATCTAAGCCAATCACATGGTAGGCTTAGATACATGGCCCATGTGTGATCCTGTCTGGCTTAGATACAGGGCCCAGCAATCACATGGTAGGCTTAGATACATGGCCCATGTGTGATCCTGTCTGGTGGGCCCTGTATATAAGCCTACCACACTGTAGGCTTAGATACATGGCCCATGCGTGATCCTGTCTGCTGGGCCCTGTATCTAAGCCAATCACATGGTAGGCTTAGATACATGGCCCATGTGTGATCCTGTCTGCTGGGCCCTGTATCTAAGCCTACCACACTGTAGGTTTAGATACAGGGCCCCAGCACACAGTAATCTTATACTGTATAAGATTACGGTCTGCTGGACCTTGTATCTAAGCCTACGTTGTGGTAGGCTTAGATACAGGGTCCCACAGACAGTATCACACATGGGCCCTGTATCTAAGCCTAACACATGTGTCACTAATCATTTTTTGTGTGTTTTCTTACAGGTTTGGTCGTTGGACTACGGCGGATTCCAGGACGACTTCGATGACGGCTTTTTTCTTATTATCAATAAAATGGTTAATGAGGGTTGTGTGGGTTTTTTTTTATTTCAATAAAATATTTTTTCTATGTCTTTGTTTTTAAACTATATTACTACCGCCTTAGTAATGGCCGACGGCTGATTGACAGCATCCATTGCTAAGGCGGGGCTTAGTGTTAGCCGGTGCAGAGGCGAACACTAACCCCCTTTATTACCCCGGTACCCATCGCCACCAGGTGTGCTGGGAAGAGCCGGGTACGATCCAGTACCTGACCATCTGTAGTGATGGTCGGCCACTGGGGTGGCCGCAGGCTGGTAGTATCAGGAGGGGAAAGGCCAAAAACAGTGGCCCTTCCCACCCTGGTAATGCTAGGCTGCTGCTGCGTTATTGTATCTGGCTGGTTATGAAAAATGGGGGGGACCCCACGTCATTTAAAAAAAAATAAAAAATAGTTGGAAAGAACGATGTGGGGTCCCCCCCAATTTTCATAACCAGCCAGATGCAACACAGCAGCAGCAGGCAGCATTACCAGGGTGGTAGGGGCCACTGTTTTTGGCCTTCCCCAGCCTAATACTACCAGCCTGCGGCCACCCCGGTGCCTGCCCGTCACTACAGATGGTCGGGTACTGGTTCGTACCCGGCTCTTCCCAGTACTCCTGGTGGCGGTGGGTACCGGGGTAATAATGGGGGTTAGTGTAGCCTCTGCACCTGCTAACATTAAGCTCCGCCTTAGTAATGGAGGTTGTCAATGAGCCGGTGGCCATTACTAAGGCGGTGATAATAAAGTTTAAATAGATACAAGCGCATAAAAAAAATATTTTATTGAAATAAAAAAACACAACCCTCATTAACCATTTTATTGAGAATAAAAAAAACGCTGTCATTGAATCTGAAGTCCAACAACCGAACCTGTAAAAAAACACAAAAATAATCAGTAACACATAAAGAATCAAAATTATTATTCTTACCTGGCCTGGGTCCAGCGCTGGAGCCGCAATGTCAGCGAGCTGGCCCCTGTATCTAATCCAATCATGTGTGATACTGTCTGCTGAGCTGTGTATCTAATCCTATCATGTGTGATACTGCCTTCTGAGCCACTGTATCTAATCCTATCATGTGTGGTACTGTCTGCTGTGCCACTGTATCTAATCCAATCATGTGTGATACTGTCTGCTGAGCTGTGTATCTAATCCTATCATGTGTGATACTGCCTTCTGAGCCACTGTATCTAATCCTATCATGTGTGGTACTGTCTGCTCAGCCCCTGTATCTAATCCAATCATGTGTGATACTGTCTGCTGAGCTGTGTATCTAATACTATCATGTGCGATACAGCTGCTGGGCCATGTACCTAATCCCATCATGTGTGATACTGTCTGCTGGGCCCTGTATCTAATCCTATCATGTGTGATACTGTCTGCTGAGCTTTGTATCTAATCCTATCATGTGTGATACTGCCTTCTGAGCCACTGTATCTAATCCTATCATGTGTGGTACTGTCTGCTCAGCCCCTGTATCTAATCCAATCATGTGTGATACTGTCTGCTGAGCTGTGTATCTAATCCTATCATGTGTGATACTGCCTTCTGAGCCACTGTATCTAATCCTATCATGTGTGATACTGTCTGCTCAGCCCCTGTATCTAATCCAATCATGTGTGATACTGTCTGCTGAGCTGTGTATCTAATCCTATCATGTGTGATACTGCCTTCTGAGCCACTGTATCTAATCCTATCATGTGTGGTACTGTCTGCTGTGCCACTGTATCTAATCCTATCATGTGTGATACTGTCTGCTGGGCCACTGTATCTAATCCTATCATGTGTGATACTGTCTGCTCAGCCACTGTATCTAATCCTATCATGTGTGATACTGTCTGCTCAGCCACTGTATCTAATCCTATCATGTGTGATACTGTCTGCTCAGCCACTGTATCTAATCCTGTAATGTGTGATACTGTCTGCTGGGCCACTGTATCTAATCCTATCATGTGTGATACTGCCTTCTGAGCCACTGTATCTAATCCTATCATGTGTGATACTGTCTGCTCAGCCACTGTATCTAATCCTGTCATGTGTGATACTGTCTGCTGGGCCACTGTATCTAATCCTATCATGTGTGATACTGCCTTCTGAGCCACTGTATCTAATCCTATCATGTGTGATACTGTCTGCTCAGCCAATGTATCTAATCCTAGCCATAGTTTATAGGGTCGTAGTGCTATAGATATGCTATGCTGTCTCATATACACACTTTTTTTTGGGCGGACACATATGTATTGGGGCTATTTCCCTGACATTTTAAGCCCTGAGGGTATGTTCACACGGCAGCGTCTGTTACGGCTGAAATTACGGAGCTGTTTTCAGGAGAAAACAGCACCGTAATTTCAGCCGTAATGGCATGTGCAGGCGTTTTTCGCTGCGTCCATTACGGACGTAATTGGAGCTGTTTTTCTATGGAGTCCATGGAAAACGGCTCCATTTACGTCTGAAGAAGTGACAGGCACTTCTTTGACGCGGGCGTCTTTTTTACGCGCCGCCTTTTGACAGCGGCGCGTAAAAAAAAATGACCGTCGGCACAGAACATCGTAAGACCCATTCAAATGAATGGGCAGATGTTTGCCAACGCTTTTGAGCCGCATTTTCGGATGTAATTCAATGCTAAAACGCCCGAATTACGTCCGTAAATAGGGTGTGTGAACCCAGCCTTAGTGACGCCCCTGGCTGCTAGTGCTGCATTGTTGGGTCACTTAGGAGACCCAGCGATGCAACTGAAAGCTGCGATCCGCCGGGCATGAGAAGTTTGTGGGGGGGGGGGGGCCCAGTAAGAATTTTTGCATCGGGGCACATGAGCCTTTAGCTACGCCCCTGCCCACCCCTGTATATAGTGCTCCACATATAGTCCACCACTGTATATAGTGCTCCACAGATAGTCCACCCCTGTATGTAGCCCGCCTGTAGATATAGCCCACTACTGTATATAGTGCTCCATAGATTGCCCACTCCTGTATATAGCCCCCTGTAGATATAGCCCACCCTTGTATATAGTCCCCCTGTAGAGATAGCCCATCCCTATATATAGTATCCCACAAATAGCTCCCCCTATAGTGCTCCACAGAAAGCCCACCCCTGTATATAGCCCTCTGTAGATATATCCCACCCCTGTATATAGTGCTCCACATATAGTCCACCCCTGTATATAGTGCTCCACAGATAGCCCACCCCTGTATATAGCCCCCTATAGATATAGCCCACCCCTGTATATAGTGCTCCATAGATTGCCCACCCCTGTATATAGCCCTCCTGTAGATATAGCCCACCCCTGAATATGGTGCTCCATAGATAGCCCATTCCAGTATATAGCCCCCCCCTGTAGATAGACACCCCCTGTAGATAAAGCCCCCCATAAAAAGTCCCCCCGTAGATAAAGTCCCCCCGTAGATAAAGTCCCCCTTGTAGATAAAGCCCCCCTGTAGATACAGCCACACACTTTTTTATTACAATAACAAAAACAAAATTATTCAAACTCACCTTAATCCCGTTCCCACGCCGGCCGGCAGCAATGGAGACCTGCTCTCTTCTGCGCAGGTCTCCTGGGGGTTGAACGAAGCGTCTATGAAAGGCACTGATTGGCTGGGCAGGATGACTTTGCCTGTCATTCAGCGCCTTTCAGCGACAGAAGCGCAACTCGTACAAAAGAGCTGAATGGACGGGCACGGAACGTACCCGGCCATTCATGCTTCTAATTGTACCTGTGTCCTATAGACACAGGTACAATTATAGTGCAGGAGGAGGTGGCGCTGGCGCCGGCGCCCCCCTCTAAGTTGCGCCCTGGGCACATGCCCTGTCTGCCCCCCATAGCTACGCCCCTGGAGGAAGGTCAGGAGGACTTAATGCACATTTGTTTGCCGGCCTATCAATAATTATGAAACTGACATATTTCTCAATGTATTTTTTAATGGCGAGCAAGCACGCACCAAATACAGATGTGTCCTCTCTTAACTTATATCTAAAACCGAAATACCCCGAGATGTATGGAGTCAGATCTTAAACAAATATGTAAAGAAAAAGCATACACCTCCAATGGAAGCCATCCTTCAGCCATCTGTCACATATAGGCTCCCATGTTTAAAAAATATTTATGTTTACATTAACTTTTTTTTACCAGATGCTTGTGACAGATGTCTTTGATGAAAGCCATCCGTTGACTATCCGTCACCCATAGACTCCCATGTTAAAAAAAAACGCATATGTCAACGTATACTTTTTTTTTACCGATGGTGTGAGATTGTATTGAATTGGTATCTTGAAAACTTGTATAACTTAACGCAATTAAAAAAAAGCTATGGGTGGATGCATCTGTAGCCTAGCTGCCTAAACACGAGCAGTATAATCGGCCGTGTTTTTAACAACCGTCACACAGCTGCATTAATGTACTATTATGGGGCTATTCACATGGCCGTTATTTTAACGGACCGTGTGAACAGCCTGTAAAAAAAATGAGACAAGCCTGTAACATCTGTGAAATCAGGTCCAATGTGGCTGCAAATCGGCCGTGATTTGACACCCGTTCTTGTGAATAAGCCCTCAACGTTAATTTTAATTCAAAGCACCATTCACCAGTTAATATTTTTTTTATGGAATTCTACTGGGTTTGCTCTGGGCTCACATTATTCCCCTCCCAAAATTTTAAAAAAGTACGTGTGTGTGTGTGTGTTCGTGTGTGTGTGTTCGTGTGTGTGTGTTCGTGTGTGTGTGTTCGTGTGTGTGTGTTCGTGTGTTCTCCACGGATGATATGTTAGATAATAAGCTTCACTGGGGAAAAGACTGGTGAGTACGAATACAGTAATATATTTCTGGAAAATGTTTCTGGTACGGTTTATCCGCGCGGGATAAATAACGAAATAATTTTGTAGTTCAGGCCGCTACGGACGCGGCAATACCAATTATGTGTAGCTTATTTGTTTGTTTATCTATTTTTATTAATAATAAAGGACTGATAAGGGAAAAAGGGGGATTTTTACTTTTATGACTTTTCAAACTTTTATTTTCTTATTTTTACACAACTTTTTTTTACTTTTTTTTTACTTTTTTACTTTGTCCCACTAGGGGACTTGCGTAGTGCAGTGTATTAGAGCTGTCAGCTACTCACTGACAGCAAGCATAGTGGGTCCTGACTTAGGACCCACTAGGCTTCCGTCCATGGCATAGCCGGACTCCATTGTTATGCGTCTGGTTGTCATAGCCACCATCGCCGGCCGCTATCGTGTAGCGGGCCGTCGATTGTGGTTTAACCCCTAAAAACCGGCGATCGCTATTAAACGCGGCTTTTAAGGGGTTAATCAGCTGTAGGAGCTGCGGCAACTGCTGTACGAGACAGCAGCTGTCACAGCTCCTGTATGTGTCGGGAAGCCGTTACTCCCGTGACGTACTATTAGGTCATGGAGCGCGAATGATACAGCTACCATGACCTAATAGTACGTCCAGGAGCGGGAAGGGGTTAATTAAAAATAAGGGTCACAATCCGACCATTCAAAAAAAATAAAAAATACATATCATCATTAGAGAACCCTTTTAAATGAATGATTGTCCATCCGCCAACTATCCTGCTAAAATTCAGTCTGTGTGTTGGAGGGTCTTTCTGAAACCACCGCCTTGGGCATTAACAGAGCTTGTCCTGCTGTTGTTTGCAGAATTTTATGATTTCAAAATTAATGTCCTACTTGGGGAAGTTTTAATGTCTCTCTATATTTCAAAACCCCCCAATTTTCCCATAACTGGGCTCCGAGTCTCACTACTTCAATTTTCAGCCTCCTCAATGTAGCCAATAACTTAGTCCTGGGCTAATAAACCCTTATCTGATAGAAACTGAATGATATACCCACCTGAAGTAAAGTCACACACTGAACTGAGGTTTTCTGTAACAAAATAGCCTCAGTTGTATGCTGTCTTGCAGCTTTTATGTGGTCATTCAATACCCTCCTGAAGTTTATTATACATGATCTAGCATAGAGGTACAGTATATCTATATTTGTAGATACATATTTTATTTTAAGAGATCCAATTTTCTCACAGCAAATTCAATTATTTACCTAGCTTATGCTTTTTCACAAAAAAAAATGTATGTAATAAATCTGTCAGACTTGACATTTTCTTTCCATGGCCCATGCTATGCTTTTAGCGGTATAGCTTCTATAGTCTTGCTGTATGAGAATGAAGATAATCACTCCATTTTCACAGTATTTAAACTGATAAGAGGATAATGTCATATCTCCTTGTAATCTATTTTCACATTATGCATTTATAAATCTTCAATCACATTTTCTCTTTAATGTATTTTTTTTATTTCTTCGAAACGTTGCCATTTTATTTTGATGGTCTCTGGATAGCCAATTATTTTTGCCCTTAGGGAAATACATTTGTGTGTTCCAAGTAATATTTAACCATAATAAATATATACACAGTATGTATAAAAATGTTTATGATAAAAACCTAATTTAACCAGTTAGTGACCACCCATAGGTGTGTTTATGGCGGTCACTAACAGGCTTTATTCTGATGCAGTAGCCTTTTTAAAGAGCTGCATCAGAATAAAGCAGTTCCGCTGGAAGGAGTAAAAGCTCCCTGGTCTCAGCTCCCGGAGGTAGCTGAGGGCTACGAGCAGACCTGCTCTAGCGGACAAGATCGCAATCCGCATCGATCCCGCCCATTTATCCCCTTAGATGCGGGGGTCAATAGCGACCACCGCATATAAGTAGTTTTAGAGGGAGGTTGCTCACTCTCTCACCTCATCGGCACACCCATGATGCGATTGTGGGTGTGCCGATGGTTTTTATGGCAGCCGGGGGCCTATCAAAGGCCCTCAGGTCTGCCTTTAGTGATAGGCACAAATACACTGCAATACAGAAGTTTTGCAGTGTATTATAAAAGCCATTATAAAAGCCATCAAATGATCGCAAACTAAAGTCCCCTAGTGGGACTAAAAGAAAAGTAAAAAAAAAATGTAATAAAGTTAATAAATAAAAATCCCAAGTAAAAGAAAATTAAAAAAATCCTATTTCCCTTACAAAATGCTTTACTATGAAAAAACTATTTTTTTAAATAAAAGTAACACATATTTGATACCGCTGCATCCGTAATGACCCCAACTATAAAACCTTTGCATTGTTTAACCTGCACAATGAACCCTGTAAAAAATAAAATAGAAAATTATGCCATAATTGCTGTTTTCTGTTCATTCTGCCTTCCAAAAAATGTGATAAAAAGCTATCAAAGTTGTATATACTCCAAAATGATACCAATAAAAATGAAAAGTCGTAAAACATAAAAAAAACTATATACATTTGGTTTTGCCCCAATCGTAGCGACCCACTGAATAAAGCTATTATGTTATTTATACCACATAGTAAACAACGTCAATTTAAGACGCAAAAAATAATGGCAAAATTTCTGGGTATTTTTTTTATTATCCCCCGAAAAAGTTAATAAGAATCAATAAATGATATGTATCGCAAAATGGTGCTATTAAAAAATACAACTTACAGCTATGTAGACAGAAAAATAAAAAGTTATAGCTCTTTGAATGAGACGATGAAAAAAAATGAAAAATTTGCTTGGTCATTAAGGCATAAAATAGCTTTGGTATTAAGGGGTTAAATAATATGTCATTTTCTGATGGTACATTCCCTTTACTATGGTGCTGGACGTTGGCACAGGAAGTAGGGGCATGTGTTTCTGATCAGACTCCTGCATGAGGCCTATTACATACACATTTAGAACTAGTAGTCTACAAGTATAGGATTAGGACCAAGCAACTTGAGGGGGTTTTACACTGGGCGATTATCGTGCAGATGAGCGTTCATATAACGCTCGTTGCCGATAATTGCCCTGTGTAAACAGGGGGAACGATCAGCAGATGAACGAGCAAACGCTCCATCATCTGCTGATTGCATAGTTTAAAAAAAGTTAAATATTATCGTTGTCGGCAGAACATCTCCTTGTGTAAACAGGGAGACGCACTGCCGACATGATAATAATGTATGGGGACGAGCGATCGGAGAAACGAACACTCATCCCCATTTATAGCTCCGTGCGCCAGGAGCAATCGAGCGCCAAGCAACGATGTCTCATTGATCGGCGCTCGCTGCGCTGGCCTATTGTTGGCCAGTGTAAAAGGCCCTTTAGAACGTAGCCACTTTTTTTTTCACTTGTTTCTATTTTTTTGTGAGGTATAACATGTATCAAAAGACCTAAACATTCATTAGATTGTTTTTATTCAAATGCTTTATGCAAACAAAAAATGTTTTAGAAGATAATTATAATCAGAGACCTATGTTAGAAATAAGAATCCTAAAAAAAAATATGTTATTTAAATGAAGTTAAAAAAGACCAAGTGTAATTAAATAATCCAACAATGGTATAAATTTCCTCTTGGTAAGAATTGTTTTACTGTATATACCATTATTTGTAGTATAACAATTAGCCTTGTTGCCTTGCAGGCCTGGTGTCATGGGTGTGATACTATACCCAGTAGATTATTTTCATTCTCCCCCTTGTATAAATGAGTTTCTTAGTTCCCATGATCCAAAGTTCATGTGTGGGTTTCTTTGCATATGTGGTAGAAAAATTAGATTTTAGCAAGGCAGAAGTAAGGACCAATATGTGTGAGGATACTTTCATGACAGTACAAGCAAGGTATAACTAAAGAATATAGGATAGAAATAAACCAATATTTTATGTTGGTGACTGAAAGAACAAGTATTCTACTGAAAATGTTTGAAAAATAATCACAGAAAATATATAAGCTGTATAGTGATTTACAGAATTGTTGAGGAATTCCTTGAAGAAGTTACTAGATTAAAAACTTCAGCTGTTGACATTTCACAGGACTGCACCTCTATCTATATTGAGTTTGGTGACATTTTCAGTTTAAGATTTTACTTGTATAGAATTAAAAAAAACAAATTACAAAAAGTCAATATACAGGGTGGGCCATTTATATGGATACACCTAAATAAAATGGGAATGGTTGGTGATATCAACTTCCTGTTTGTGGCACATTAGTATATGGGAGGGGGGAAACTTTTCAAGCTGGGTGTTGACCATGGCGGCCATTTTGAAGTCGGCCATTTTGTATCCAACTCTAGTTTTTTCAATGGGAAGAGGGTCATGTGACACATCAAACTTATCGAGAATTTCACAAGAAAAACAATGGTGTGCTTGGTTTTAACGTTACTTTATTCTTTCATGTGTTATTTACAAGTTTCTGACCACTTATAAAATGTGTTCAAAGTGCTGCCCATTGTGTTGGATTGTCAATGCAACCCTCTTCTCCCACTCTTCACACACTGATAGCAACACCGCAGAAGAAATGCTAGCACAGGCTTCCAGTATCCGTAGTTTCAGTTGCTGCACATCTCGTATCTTCACAGCATAGACAATTGCCTTCAGATGACCCCAGAGATAAAAGTCTAAGGGGGTCAGATTGGGAGGCATTTCTTCTGCGGTGTTGCTATCAGTGTGTGAAGAGTGGGAGAAGAGGGTTGCATTGACAATCCAACACAATGTGCAGCACTTTGAACACATTTTATAAGTGGTCAGAAACTTGTAAATAACTCATGAAAGAATAAAGTAACGTTAAAACCAAGCACACCATTGTTTTTCTTGTGAAATTCTCGAAGTTTGATGTGTCAAATGACCCTCTTCCCATTGAAAAAACTAAAGTTGGATACAAAATGGCCGACTTCAAAATGGCCGCCATGGTCAACACCCAGCTTGAAAAGTTTCCCACTCCCATATACTAATGTGCCACAAACAGGAAGTTAATATCACCAACCATTCCCATTTTATTTAGGTGTATCCATATAAATGGCCCACCCTGTACATCAGTCACATATGGAATTGCTGCTTAAATTTACACATATGCCTTTATTCAAGGTAGAGAAGGGCAATAGATGTATAGAAGGCAACCATCATATACAAATTAGAATTCTCTAAATGAAAAAGACCTAGAGAACAATGAACTTGAATAAACTTCAACAATAATATATTTGGACATTCGTAGATTGCTTTAAAAAATTTAAATGTAAGGTTGTAAAGAGGAAATGTGAAGAAGAGAAGAAAAGAAGGTTGTGGTAGTAGCGGTTTGATTATATGTAGTCGGGCATAGAAAGAGACGTAATGTAGGCAAAGGTAGTGTAAGTGCCAGTGTGCAGGGTAGTCGCAGAAAGATGAAACAAAGACCAGGATGGATAATTGTTTATTCCCAGTAATGAATCAACGGGTTGGTTCCTGTTATACCTCCCAACTTTGTAGCAAGTATATTGAGGAAGGGTAAATTTCTCAAATATAACTTGTATTTTTTCCCATAAAAATGGAATAACAATATCGTTGTGTATGATAATATATTGCATATACAGCCTGCGTATTCGGCTTGATGAGTATAGGATAGATGTTCCCAGAATGAGTAAAGCAGGGTAGTTTAGGATCATAGGGTTGTACATCGGTATCCTGTCAATCCCCAGACTAAATTTCTTCCCTCTCTGTTGACCTCCGTCTCAGGAGAAATTGTTCTAATACTAAGACTTTTATGATACAAGCTGCAGATATGAGAGAAAGATTTCTAGATAGAGGATATCCGAATCATGTTCTGAGGGATGCCTTCATCAATGCAATTTAAACCAAACGAAGTGACCTACTAAAACCCAAAGAAAAAAAAACTTTACTGACTAATTCCACTAAATTCAGCAAAAAACCTTTGGGGTTAAAATGCTCACTATATCACTTTATGAATTCCTTGAGGGGTGTAGTTTGCCAAATGGTGTCATTTAGGGGTGTTTCCACTGTTTTGGCACTACAAGACCTCTTCAAACCTGACATGTGCCTAAAATATATTTAAATAAAAAGGAGACCCCAAAATCCTCTAGGTGCGCCTTTGCTTCTGAGGCATGTGCTCCAGTCCATTACCACGCTAGGGCCACATGTGGGATATTTTTAAAAACTGCAGAATCTGGGCAATAAATATTGAGTTGCATTTCTCTGGTAAAACCTTTTATGTTACTGAAAAAAAATGGATTACAATGCATTTTCCGACAAAAAAAAGAAATGAGATAATGTCCCCTCTATTTTGCTTTAATTCCTCTGAAACACCTAAAGGGTTAAGAAACTTTCTAAATTCTGTATTGAATACTTTGAGGGGTGCAGTTTTTAAAATTGGGTGACTTATGGGGTTTTCTAATAGATAAGGCCCTCAGAGCCACTTCACAAATGAACTGGTACCTATAAAAATAGGTTTTGGAAATTTTCTTGAAAATGTGAGAAATTGCTGCTAAAGTTCTAAGCCTTGTAGCGTCCTAGAAATATAAAAGGAGATTCATAAAACGATGCCAACATAAAGTAGGCATATGGGAAATGTTAATTAGTAACTATTGTGTGTGGTATTATTATCTGTCTTACAAGCAGATACATTTAAATTTTGAAAAATGCAAATTTTCTCTAAAGTTTGGTGATTTTCACAAACAAATATTGAATTTATTGATCACATTTTTCCACTAACAAAGTACAGTATGTCACGAGAAAACAATCTCAGAATCGCTTGGAGAGGTAAAATCATTCCCAAGTTATTACCACATAAAGTGACACATGTCAAATTTGGAAAAATTGGCTGCATCCACAAGGCCAAAACAGGCTGGGTCCTGAAGGGGTTAAATAAACATTCCTTGCTTCAGTGTATTAGTTCCTAGGAACTCTGGGGGGAATTTATTAACCTTTCTTTTCCAGTTCTCTGGCATAAAAAAAGTCGCAAAAGGTCACAATTTGAAGTGAAAATTGTGACTTTTGGGCATTTTACGCCACCCTCGCCACTTTTGAAAAGGGGGCAGGGTTTAACACAAGGGGTGGGGTCACCACGATCTGACAGATTTATGGCAGAAAGATTTAATAAATTATAGCGGTAATGTGTACCTGCTCCTACCTGGCGTAGATTTCACTTTGTGGGCCATACTCTGTGGAATGTACTCTGTGTCGGCCCGTACCTAGCCTCCCCTGATGAGACTACCAACCCCCCTTCCCCTTCGGACCATAAAATAAGATAAAAAAATGGACTCCCCTCACAGCTCTGCTTCTCATTACCGGGTACCCTTAGGCTTCCACTGCAGGCTGTGACCCATACAAGGTACAGTACTGACGCCGAGCAGTGTCAGGATGCTATATGTGACTCAGCACTCAGGGCATTGAGTGCTGTGTCACAAATAAGGCCCTGCAGTGAGAGCCCAAGGGCACCCGGTGGGGAGAAGCGGAGCAGTGAGCATATATTTTTTACATTTTATTTATGATCAGGAGGGGAGGATTGTGGACACGGTCATAGGAAGTGTTGGTGCATGACCAGCTGAAAATGCAACACTTTTATTAAGAGGCGATCACATCTTACTCCAGCGAACTGTTAAAGACCGGTGTATGAAATGCCAATCTTAATAAATCTCCCCCTATATGCTGCCACTGCAACATTTGATTGAACAAGAAATTCTACAGCCTTGTTTCTAGTTCTGTTTATGTCAACTATGGTTCAACCATGAGTGTGTGTCAAGTGCATCTTTGTGTTGTAAATAATAACATTTTGTGTAGTAAGTGGAAAGATAGTTCATGTTGAGTTGTCATTTTTGACTTGTTATTAGCTAAACTATAAAGTGACAATACTTTTCACAGGTCTACAGGACTATAATTCAAAAATCACAGGGTACTATATTAACATTTGGAATGAAACCAAACTGTGAATATCCTCCCTTGAATACCATTTTGTATTCATGTTTTAAATAGGTTTAACATACTGTGCTGATTACTTTCTTAATATATCTTTCTAGTTATAGGAGCATAGCCAAAGAGTTAACCACTTGGAAACATTCATTTTGTTTTTTCCATCGTCGCATTCCAAAAGCCATAACTTTTTTTATTTTTACGTCGACAAAGCCAATGTGAGGGCTTGTTTTTTGCGGGACGAGTTGTGGTTTTTAATGAAACCACCATTTATTGTACCCAGACCAGAAAGATAGCTATTTAAAAATGTACTTTTATTCATTACCATTAAAAGGTATATATAGACTAAAAGGACAAACAATATGTAACAAAACAACGGGTTGTCTATCGTCACAACAACCCACAAAGAACAAGTCCTACCCACTGTATGTGTGTCACAAAGATGACGCAAAAGCAAAAGGGTGTATGTCTATTCAATAAACACCACTTCAATGGACCTCAATATTTAGAAAAATATAAGGAATCAAACTACATCAATAGTGAAAAAAGGGTGGATCTTACCAGACTTATGCGTGGATTCAGCATTTATCTTTCACTGTGGTTGATGACAGAAGGCTCAGAGGCTCTTTCACAAGTCTGTAAATGAAGAAACAGTAACAACTATCCCTATCTCACCCTACTTCTAGGAGAACAACACGACAGATATTACTTCTAGGAGAATAACACAACAGATATTACTTCTAGGAGAACAACACAACAGATATTTAGTCCTGTAAGGGCCCAGTCACACGAAAGTGAATAACGTCCATGTTCTTTGCATGGAAATCACGCGCAGCACACGGACCCATTGATTTCAATGGGGCCGTTCACACATGCGTGAGTTTTCACGCAGCGAGAGTCCACTGCGTGAAACTCACTGCATGTCCTATATTGGTGCGTTTTCACGCACCTACGCGCCCATTGAAGTCAATGGGTGTGTGACAACCACGCACCGCACACGGGTGCACATCCGTGTGCGGTGCATGACGTGTGCATCAATTCGATTAAAAAAAAAAAAAAGTGCTTTGCGAGTACGTGAATTACACATGCCACTCGCAAAGCACATTGATGCATAACGCAACACATCGCCAGTTATTGGCTGCAGCACTCACGTGTATCGACGGGCACATCTTCACTACAGCACAGTATATAATGAATGCATTCTCCTTGAAGATCAGGTTGTGTACAGAATAGTCCATCTATGTCCCAGGTACAAAGGTGCCAGCTGTTGAAGCTCACAAGAAGAGATCATTGTACATACTGTGGTATTTTCCTATTATATCTGTTAGCATGTTGTGACTATATATAATGTATATGTAACTTTTATTCAAAATACCATATTTACCAAAGGCATGCATTGGTCTCTTGTGTACTTACAGGTTGCACCTATGGACTATTGCTGTAAAGCATAGGTGTATGATACTGTATTTTTATTATTGAAGATAGGCATGATCATTACATTGACAATGATTTGCATTTATCCTTATTAATCCTGTGCGAATGTTTATTTGGTTAGTTACTTCTTTTTAAATGAAATCTTACAGCGCTCATATCTGTTTTACTATAGCAATACTTTCACGCTGGGGGAAGTGGGTTAAAGAAGAATTTCCTGGAGAAGAGCCAAGACCTACAGTCATTGAAATATGCTCTCAGCCTCTACACTCAAACTACTGATGCTTTGATAAAAAAATTTATAGAAACGCAGACATCTCAAGGTAAGTGTGAATCATTTATATTCTTCCTAGTAATTAAAATCTGCGGCATCTAGTAAAGATATGGAGATAAACAACAGAGTTTAGAGCAATTCTGGACTTTCTCTTTTTATTAGCATCCAGTAAATAATGGGAATTATCATTAATGAATAGGCAGATCTCTTGAAAATGTGGTCTAAAAGTGTTTTATGGTCTTTATCTCCAGGAAACATTAAAATTATTTTCCAAACAAATTGGAAGCTGTTACGGCCAAAAGAGAGATAAGGGAATTGTTCCTCGTTGTTGAAATTAGTAAGACATGTTAATTGCTGAAAAGGATATATTCCCTACATAGTTTACCTTACTTGTAATAAATCCTCAGAGAGTGTAAAATGGGCCTTGAAATGATCAAGTGTCTTGGGCGTGGGTGCTGAGAATACAGCCAAACTGCAAAGTCACATCAACAAAGTAGTAGGAGGAAACATTTCAGAGCTAGCACATTGCATGATAATTTTGGCGCAACTTGCTTCTCCTGTTACACATTTCTTTTCCTTATGCCACTTACATATATACATATATGTAAGTTAAGTACATATGGCGTACATATATATACACCATATTTTGTTAAAAAAAAATCATGTTTATAGTAAATTTAGAGCATTTTTCTCATAACAACTCCCTTTTTTCAAGGTACAGAAGGTGTAAAAAGTGTCTAAAACTCAATTTGGCGCTCACCATTTACATTTTTCTGGTGCAATTTGGGACAATTGTGTGTGACTGATGTCTTATCTGGTTAAAGCGCTTTTATAAATGTCTGCTATCAGGCTGCTCTTAAAATATAGAAAGTGCTTCTAATTCTACTTAATAGGACAGATCATTAAAGTACAATTCAGTTGTTTTGGTACGGTAAAATGTTATGTTTTGCTATTGGTTTATTTGGCTTGCATTTACCTTCATACAATAGTTTTTGTTTTGCTGTGCTTTTAACTTGATTTCAATGGTAATACTTCCATTGCTAATGGTTTCCACTTGTCTCCGTTCCATAAGATTTCCGTTTTTTTTTGCGGAAACTATAGTGCATTCGACTACGCTATTGATTCGGCCAAAAAACGGAAACCTTATAGAACGGAGACAAACGGAAACCATTTGCAATGGAAATGTTACCATTAAAATCAATGGTAATACAAACAGAAAGCTATGGTTTCCATTTGGTTTCCGTTCATGGGTTCCCCTAATGGAATGGTCTAACGCAGGGGACTCAAACACGCGGCTCGCGGGCTGCATGCGGCCCATGAGGCTGTCATTTGCGGCCCGTGGGACACAGAGCCACTAATATAGGCTCTTTTTCGGGACTTTGTGGAATCCCCTGATACCGCTGTCCATATATGGACAGAGCCGGAGTCCGGGCAGAGCGCTAATATAGGCTCTGCTTGGGACTCTGGCTCTGGTATTTGCCCTGACATCACTGTCCATATTTGGACAGTGATGTCAGGAGCAGGGCTGGAGTCACAGGCAGAGTGCTAGAAGCGGCTCTGCTCCGGGACTCCAGCTCGGGGAAAGCCCCTGACATCACTGTCCATATATGGACACTGATGTCAGTGGCTGCCCCAGAGTTCCGTAGAAGAGCCTATACTAGTGCTCTGCTCTGGGACACCGACTCTGGGATTGTCCCTGACATCACATTCCGGTTCAGGAGGATCCCCTGACGTCACTGTCTATGGATAGTGACGTCAGGGGCTCCTCAAGCAGAGGAATCCCCAGCTAAAGCGTCTGCAATGCTCTGGCAGGGGATTCCACTTCTAGAGGGAGTGGCCCTATCTACAAGGGTTGTGTGTGGCATTATCTAAAAAGGGCACTGTAGCAGCATCTACAGAGAGCACTATGGCAGTATCTACAGAGGGCACTGTGGCAGTATCGACAGAGGGCACTGTGGCAGTATCGACAGAGGGCACTGTGGCATTATCTAGGGGGTGGCATCTACAGAGGGCAATGTGGCATTATCTATAGAGGGCACTGTGGCATTATCTATGGGTGGGTGTGCAGCAGTATCTACAGAGGGCACTGTGGCAGTATCTACAGAGGTCTCCGTGGCACTATATAAAAAGTGGCTACCCAATCTTGACATTCGTGTGTCTGCCAACTGAGCCACCGGACTGCATTTAGCGTCACTTTAACTGGAAAACTGCGTAGTTGAAATAAGCACATGGAGAAAACTCGCAAATTTCCGTTACGTTTAAACCAAGCGCTATTATTATAGTAATGTAGTATTATTCTATTAGTTCAAATAACTAAATGCTTAACAATAATTTTGTATTGTATCAAACTTGAAAGTAATGTGGCCCGTCAACTTCAAATTTTTTCTATCTGTGGCCCACTTACCTGGCCGAGTTTGAGACCCCTGGTCTAACGGAACCCATTAACGGAATCCCGATGCAGATGTGAATGAAGCCTAATGCCTTTATATTGTACTCAATCACTCCACTGTCTTTTTTCAATCTGGAGGATACTATAAGATGTAACTGGAGCATTAGAATGAGGCAGAGTTTAGGTAAAGTATTCGGTTTAGCCTTAAGACCGCCTACTCACTATTCTTTCTTCAAAGATATTGTTCATATAGTTGTAGTACAGAAACATAGTCAAGACGAGAGAAAAATATGATCAATATCTCCAAGGGCACAACATGGATATGTGTTTTCCCCCGTTTTCAATTTTCTTCAAATTTTACTTTTTGAATATAACATTGTGAAAGAGATTTAAACTGAGTGAAAACAACTAGTGGCTCATTCATTTAGAGAAGCAGTGCTGATCTGGGCATATGGACCGGCACCAATTACCATTTGCTGACATGTCTATATGACATTTTAGGAAATGACTTTGGCTAGATTTCCCCATTAAGTGCATCTTTGCTGATTAGTTGATTTACTCAACTAATTACCTTCCATTAGTTATCCCAGAAGCATTTTTTTTTTCTTAATTTGGGATAGTGCTCATTCGATATATGATATATTTTACTGCTTTTCATGCAATGTGGATCAAACAGCATTACCTTCGTATGGATGACAATACATTTCTGAATTGTTATGCACCAAATAACAAGTGTCTCTAACGGATCGGATGAGTGCATTTAACCTGGTTTACATGCTCACAAGTAAAATTAAGCATATAATATATTGAACAAAAATATTTACAAAAGTAAATATTTTCAATAGTAACTAAGGCTCTGCCGGGTTTCTGTCACAGTGTCTATTGTTTTATCGGAAAATATAGCGCAGCGTGCTGCACTATTTTTTTCCAGCAAAAACAAAGGAATCTGCGATGGGGGCTCCTAGTGGAGCCTCCGACGCAGATATGAACAGAGCCTTATAGGTAAGACAAAAGACAGCTAATATAACGCTCGCCAATAATATGGAGTTAAAAGCAGTGAGTGAAAAAGGCAGCCGTAAACGTCCCTTTTGTTCCTTCTGAATGGAGGAAATGCGATAAAGATCTCAATACATTCACAACGGACAAAAAATATATACAGTATGTTTCCCTTCAGGGGGGTCATACTATTGATTCTGTCACTTGAATATATTTTTGATATACAGTAGTAGAAAAAGTTTGGTACAATGATATCAATCATAGTACCTAGGATCTTCATTTGACAAATCTTCTATCCGAGGAAGTTTGTCTCTTGTGGATTGAAATGCCAAAGTAGAGCTTTAATTTTCCAATATGTTTCCATGAGCGTCACCATCATCAAATCCCAAGACTTGTCTAAGTATTTTTTTTACCTCTGAAGGAGATTTGCTAGACAATAATATACAATGTTATTATATTTGTTATGTTAGCCTAGTGTCGCTCCTGTCAAAAAAATCCATATGTTAACGTTACAGCGCCAGAGGAACTTTTTACATTTTTTAGTTAAAGGACCCTCTCTGTTTCTTGCTACTGTTGATATAAGTGCAGCTTACATTTTTGTAGAAAGCTACCTGAACTATAATGTTGTTATTATTATATTATTATTATTATTATTATTATTATTATTAATAATAATAATAATAAAGAAGGCTACAATAATAATAAATAATAGTTTGCTAAATATACAGATTTTGGTGATCCATATCTTTAGTACAGAGCACTGATCTTCTAGTCCACAGTAACACTGTTAGGCTGTATTCACACTAGCTTTTTTTCTTTTTTTTACATTTTTTATTGAAGAATGTAGGTTTTAAATCCCCAATGATTGTCTTCAATTAGTCTCTATTTTATAACGTTTCACTTTTGTTTTTTTTGTGTGTGATTAGAAAAGCATAGACCTCTATCTCCTTGGTTCTCACTCTTTTTCTATTGGAGCCTCACCAACCTGAACATGGGCATGCTTTTGCCTCACCACTGTGGTCGAAGTCCATTCCAGTAAAACCTTAACATAAGCAGAATAGGAGCTAGTTATGTTGCTGAACCAGAACAACCAGTGTGGACCGCCTCACAATTTGAGAAGCACTATGCAATGCTATTTTCCCACCATGTGAAGGGATGGTGTTTCCATAGGATTTGCTTGAATTGTGGGGATACAACAGATTTTCCCTACACAGCGGCACTCCCATCCGCTTGCCTTGCAGAGAACTATTACAATATAGGCTCATCTTGAGAAGAATTGTGCTACACTGTTTGTCCTCCATTCAGAGGCGGGTATATCTCTAGGATATGCCTGATTGGTCGGGGTATGACAGATTTTCCCTGCATAGTGGCACTCCCATCCGCTTACCTTGCAGAGAGCTACAATAGGGCCCTACTGACTTGAATGGAACTGTGTTGCTATTCTTTGCACAGTGGGTGGATGGGCACCATGCTGTGTAGCGATAAAACAGTACGGGCATCTGCCCCTTTGATCAGATGATTGGAATAGTTCACAAAGGTTGAACACCCCCCCCCCATTATGAAGTGATATGCTTCCATTTTGATATGTTAAAAATAGATGAAACAAAGATCCATCAGAAATGAAAGCCTTGACTCTAGTGTGACAAAAAAAATTATAACATTTTTGTTTTTTATTTGTAAATGTAACTTTTATTATTTTGTTTTTTCAAAATGTTGATTATTTTATGTAAAATAATATTATTGTTAAAAACACATCACAGCTTTGTAACCTAGGAAATTAAAGTAATAATGATAACGGCATTTCAACTATAAAGCACAAGGGTTTCCTTGACAACTTTCATCACAGTAATAAGCGGTCATATTTACTTAAATTAGTACTTGTCATGTGGAGAAATATAGAAGGACTCTTTTATATGAGGAGATTTAAATTGAATATTGCTTGCTATTTAGCTATTACAATATATTTTGCAACTGACACTGTTATGTCTCGGAGTGTAATTTTGAGCTCTGAATAGTTTCAAGTACTCCTTTGTACATTTATTGCATGTGAGACATTTTTAAAGATATAAGGACTGTGTACACTTGTGTCGATGCTTCTATTTATAATGGAGGCTATGATGCTGTGCGAGATCCATTGTGTGACAAATCTGAACAGTGATTATAAATCAATGGGGTCCATCTGGGTTCTGTCAAGGTTTCCTTCATTGTGAGGGCAAGTACAGCGCTGCATGCTTCTCTATTCTTGCCGTCAAAAGTGGCGGATACCTAAACGGTGTCCCCAACAGAGGCTCGTCGTTCAAGTCTGGAATTAGCTACGTTTATATGTTGTATTTATTTGATTATTAGTCACTCTTAAACAATTGGTGTTTTAGTGTTAGATGCATTGAATCAATACCATATATTGGTTTACCATAGAGGTTTTCTGACCCCTTAAAATCTAAAGGATCCATAATGTTAAAAAAAAAGAAAATTTGTAATATGCTAATCATTGAAATTCCATTCCGTTTTTGACCCATCAGCACTGAAATCATCTGCTGCAGAGATCACATGTGAATAGAGGAAAAGTCTTTGAACTGCCACATTGAAGGACCCCAGTACTAATCGCTCCATTATAGAAAGAAAACTGCTTTAAGGCTTGGTTCAGACAGGGTCTTTTTTTTTTAATTTGTTTTTAGTGGCGTTTTGTAAATTGGGTCCTTTTGTATATCTTCAGACTTTTGAAAGCTATCTTAACAATACTATGAAGACTACTGAGAAAACGCCATACCTTCAGCATGCTGCGTTTTGAAAAAATTACCAATGACCCCAAAAACACCCTAAAAAATCCAGATGTTTGTAAACATATTCAACATTTGCGATAAACTCTCAGCAAACATCTGGCCACAGTTTCAAAAAAAAAAAAAAGCCCTGCAAAATGCAGTGAAATCTGTGTGTGAAAGAGCCCTAACATTTCTGTCCTTTATATTTCGCTTCTGTCTTGACCCGAAGATGTTAAGAACATTATAAATAGCTTGTATAATTCAATTACAATTTTATTGTTTCCAGGTGCAAATAATGTAGAGTAACACTGTAGAACACAACATATAGAGTATAAAATGTTGCAGTATATGGGGAGTAGGGAGTGTCGCATTCACCTGTGCCGTATTTATAATGTTTCTGGCGACAACTTTTTTGCACTTTTTTGTTACATTACAGTTTTCTCTTTGTGGGCTTTTCATAAGTTTACCTCATTTGTAAAGTACATGCAACATTTTCTACTTTAAAAAAAATAACCTGTTGACCAGCTAAGAGCCAGTTCACACCTGGAGTATACTGGAGAAGGGACTTGTTCACCTCATGTTGAGGCTAGGTTCATACTAGTGTCAGCCCATTAGTTTTCTTTTACAAAAAAAAGTTTTCGTTTTTTATCAGCTAATTTGAGATCCTTTTTCTACAGGCATCATAAAATGTACCATGGGCTTTGTGCACAACTATATTATTCCCATTTCTATGACTGAAATAAAACATTGAAACGTTTCTGCTAACTAATAGCATTTTTTATACTGGTTGTCCAATTAGTTGATATCAGTTGCAAATTAAATGCAAAGAGTAAAAGCCCTAATGATGTTATCAATGTTTCTCTTGTAACATTTATCAGATTTGACCTGTAGTGAATGATTGCATTAAATTCTGAGGGTTCTTCAAATGTTGTCAACGTATTGCACCTCTACATATTCAGCAGGAAAAGTAGTTTGCATAAGTGAGAAAGATCTGTCAAATATTTACAGCTGTTTTTGCTCCGTGAGACATTGACCTAAGGGAAATGACAACAAGTGATTTAAAATACAGCAGATACATACATAGAAGCTGCATCTTGCGCTCAGAGACGAATCCGTCAGGTCAGCGGGACTGATGGCTCCGGTGACAGCGGGACCGGCGTGTCTCTGACATGCAGCATCCACCGGTTATCGATGACATCTAAATCATAGACTTAGATGTCATCGATAACAGGTGGATCCCACTGTCAGTTCCGCTGACCTGACGGATTTGGGTTTGAGTTCAAACTAAATCAATCAGATGGAAATCTAAATCTTTTTAAAAATAGAGACCCCCAAATCTCCACTAATTGCAAATTTTGCAATTTTCAATATGTTCACACGGCATAATTTGGAGGCTTAACAAAATAAAACTGACGCGTACAGATGTGTCCTCCCTTAACTTATATCTTAGCTCAACATATCTTGAGATGTGTGCCGCAAGATGTTAAACAAACATGTAAAAGAAAACCTATACCTCCAACAGATGCCTCCAACGAATAGACCCCAATGTAAAAAAAAAAAAAGGATACTTTTTTTACTGGATGGCTGTGACGGATGCATATAGATTCCCATATTTAAAAAAGAACAAAAAACATATACATTAACGTACACGTTTTTTTACCGGAAGGCGCAAGATTGTATTGAATTGGTAACATGTCAAATAATATAACATAACGCAATTCAGGAAAAGTTAAGGGTGGACACATCTGTCAAAAACACACTTTTTTTTAAACTGTTTTTCAATGAATATGTGCATTTTGATTTGTTTTCTGCGTTTTAAGAGTATTTTTTGCCTCCTAATGAATTCAATAGAATACACAGCACATAAAACGCACCAAGATATTGGCATGCTTCTTGTTTTACTCTATTTTTCATAGGTAAAACATGCCAAAATGCACGTCAAAAATACGCCGTGTGAACAGGACCTAATTGTTAAATACATTTTTGCCACATTCCGAGGCACCCACAATAAAACTCATCCACAAAATATAGACCGTTTCATCTATCATTATCAGAAACACAGTGTTATATATTGCAAGAGGCACCTTTAATTACTCCTTTCATGTAAAATATTAGCATAATGTCAAGACTTAGCAAAGGAGGTTTTATTAGGAATGTTACAGAAAAAACACCGGCTGCTCCCAGTGAAGGTCTTAAACAGAATTGCTTTGGCTTTGTACATTGACAGCTTCCCATCAGAGCTGCCTTTGTGCATATTAATGAGCAGTTTAGACCTGTTGTGTATCTTACAAGCTCTATACAGTGCAGTGGGGCGCTCGGCTATGTGACATATTGTAGTGTGACCAGGGCTGGACAAAACCACAGGTGCTACCGTGTGCCAGAAACCTTGTGGCAACAGGAAAATTATAGCAGAAAAATAGTTTAGCACTCGGTAATGTGTTTACAATGGCTGAATTGGCAATGCAGGAGTTAATAGCAACAGCTCAGGGGAAGCCATTTTTCTTTTCGAGCAGGTGTTAACACAGTTCCTGTCCAATGCATATACAAGTAGAGCACTGTATATTTTACTGCAGTGACGGTATAACCTAGTGGGGACAACTCTGCAAAATATATATGATGAGGTCACAGAATAGTTCTGAGCATGTGTCAATTCGAAGAATTGTACTTCAAGAATTACATTTATGCAGTCACTTCAGGAATGGATTTTGTGCCTTACCTCTCATGATACAGGTTTTTATTTTTTTAAATATACTTTAAAAACTTTAATATTCATATTTTTTTTTATCTTAAAAAATAAAAGTTCGTAAAATACTTACCAAAATGCCCTCGTCAATGATCCTTTTTAGTCTCCACTAGGGGGTTCTCACTGCATATAAATGAATGCAGCTCCCATTGAATTCAATATATAAATCTTCATCCAGTAAAATTCCCCTTGTAGTGGCTGCCAGAATTTTATCATGATGGTAAGTAGTGGATTCTAAACTGCGCATGAGATCTAATAATATATATTTATATTTCTGAGTGGGGGCTTCTGACCCCCCTAACACTTTGTTCCCAAGGGTAGATTCTAATTGCTTTAAAAGTCAAACTGTCCCTAAGTGAATCTCAAATACAGCATTGACTTCTTAAAAGAGAAGATATTTACATAGCTCACTTTTCAAATTCCAGAGACATAGAATGTTATTAGGAGAATGGGGGTCGGTCCCGTGTCCCCTATTACTGTGTGGTAGTCTTTATAAGAATATAGGAATAGATATGTAAACAATCAAACGGCCTGACACCCAACAATCAGACATTGGGGCAGATTTAGCAAGACTGGTATTTCATATGCCAATCTTAGCTTTCTGTCCCACTAGAGTAAGATGCGACCGATTTATTAACAGGCGCGCACCTCCTATTAAATCTGACGCATCTTTCTGCTGGCCATGTCCAATGACTGCGCCTGTGTGCCAACTACCCCCCCCCCCCATTAGACAGAAAATAAAATGATATTCACGTCACTGCTCTCCTTCGCTTCTCCACACCAGGTCCTCTTAGCCCCCTTAAGTATCCGCGGCTGAATCCAAGCACGTTCAGGGCCTTATATGCGACGCAGCACTCGATGTCCTGAGTGTTACGTCACTACTTGTGGGAAGTTTGTTTCAAAACTGGCATAGAAAGGTTGATAAATTCCACCCATTATCCTCCAAATTTTTATTTATTTATAACCTTTATATTGTGTTTTTTAAACCTTATAGTCCAGTTGGTAATATGTTATTTTACATACCATTCTGTGCCTCATCTGTATATGCAGAGATTCTGGTTTATGATCTGAATAATTTTATCTACCATAGGTTGTACCTGCATACTGTATATAATAACATAATATTTGAAGAGAAATCTTTTCAACATGCACTCATTGTATCAGATAAATTACTGTATGGCTGCTAACTTATGAACCAGTGACGCTGCTATCAATATGTGACATTCCTTATATATACATCATAAAACAGTTCACCCCACAGCCAACTGAGCTATTGTTTCCGTGAAAAAAACGGTAACCTAGCGAAACGGAGGCAAACTGAGACAAAAAAATACCATTGAAATCAATGCCAACGGAAACTATACTTTTCGTTTGTCTTACCGTACATCTATTCCTCTGACGGAACCGATGAACGGAAAGCTAAACGGAAGCCTAACGCTGATGTGAACAGGTCCTAATATTTCTTACTAAAAAAAAATTAATAAGTGGGTAAAAAATGATAATCTGCGGAGATTTGTTATTTTATATGATTTAATGTTTATAAACTGCCCTAAACATACCATAGACTGCATTCTAAAAACAGAATTACATTTTATTTATTGCATGTTTATTTATAGAATTGCATGTTTTTATGGTAAGAAGAGCAATTCAATCATGAAATCCACGTAGAACGGCAAATAAAATTTTGTAGAAAAAGAGGATTAAAACTACAATACAACAGCAATATTATTACATCTTTTTCAGAATTTGTTCTTGCTTAAGGAGCACTAGCCTGATTACAGTTTTTGACAAATATAGAAAATTGAGCTCCACGTCCTACATTGGTGTTCTTTATCCCATTCTACCTTGAATACTCCCTTGTATAGAGGAAATTGACGGATTGAAGGTTAAAATATTAGTAGATCATTTTTTCTTTGTGACAGAACAATATTGCAACAGCCTACACCATTATTGTGAAGTAAAAAAAAAAAAATCTCTCCACTGGTTTCATATTCCGAAGCAAAGAAGCTTTGCATTGATTTCCTCTCTATCACATGTCAGTGGAGGGGAGAAAGAGGTGAAAAAGTGCCAATGTGTAGGTACATGTAGTTGTGTATCTTATACCAGCTTTGCTTCTCTTTGTGGCTATGTTTAATTGTATAACTCTATAATGTTGCTTATAGAAATGTACAATACCTTGTAGTTCCATTTTTAGTCCCTACAAGATACAATATGCAACGATTTCTTGTTAGGCCTGTTTCACACACACACACACACACACACACACACACACACGTTTATTACTTACGTGCATTTTTCTGGAGTCTTTCAAGACCTATAGAGAAGTCTGACGTAAAAAAAAACCTTACCAAGAGCATGCTAAAATTAAAAAAAACAAAAAACATACAGCGCTTAAAGCCTTTCCTGCAAAGGTAACTTCCACTGTTGTATGGCTGCCTAAGACTACTCGCTCTCCTGGCCACATCTCCTGCCATCACTTTTAAACTTCTGGGGGAGACCCAGTCAGCTGCACAACTGGAGTTATCCTTCAATGACATACCGTTATGTTAAGAAGCACATGGGATGGCGCAATCTCAAAATTCAGCCACTTTCATGACTAAATACCCAATAGGACCTCAAAAGCAGAGTCTATCTATCTATCTATCTATCTATCTATCTATCTATCTATCTATCTATCTGTGTATGTATATATATATATATATATATATATATATATATATATATATATATATACATATATATAAGGTTTTCCAACTCCTAAAAATAATCCCCAACAGGCTCCAAATACGGTTGGGTCCAGAATTATTTGGACAGTGGCACAATCTTCATGTTTTGGGCTCTGCATCCCGCCACATTGGATCTGAAATTAAACAACTGAGATGCAATTGGAGTGTAGCCTTTAAGGTTTAATTCAAGGGGTTGAACAAAAACATCCTGTGAAACGTTTAGGAATTGCAACTATTTTTCTACACAGGCTCCTCATTTCAGGGGCTCAAAAGTAATTGGACAAATTAACATTACCATAAATAAAATTGTTTTTTTTAATACTTTGTAGAGAATCCTTTGCAAGCAATGACTGCCTGAAGTCTGGAAACCATGGACATCACCAAACGCTGGGTTTCCTCCTTTGTGATGCTTTGCCCAGCCTTTACTGCAGTTGTCTTCAGTTATTGCTTGTTTGTGGGTCTTTCTGCCTTAAGTTTTGTCTTAAGCAAGTGAAATGCAGCTCGATCGGGTTGAGATCTCGTGACTGACTTGGCTATTCCAGAATATTCCACTTCTTTGCCTTAAAAAACTCCTGGGTTGCTTTCGCAGTATGTTTTGGGTCATTGTCCATCTGTACTGTGAAGCAACGTCCAATCAACCTTGCTGCATTTGGTTGAATCTGAGCAGAAAGTATATCCCTGAACACTTAAGAATTCATCCGGCTGCTTCTGTCTTCAGTCACATTATCAATAAACACCAGTGACCCAGTGCCTTTGGCAGCCATGCATGCCCATGCCATCATACTGCCACCACCAGCTTGTGGTGTGCTTTGGATCATGAGCCGTTCCAAGCCTTCTCCATACCTTCTTCCTCCCATCATTCTGGTACAGGTTGATCTTTGTTTCATCTGTCCAATGAATGATGTTCCAAAACTGGGCTGGCTTCTCTACATGTTGTTTGGCAAAGTCTAATCTGGCCTTTCTATTTTTGAGGCTGATTAATGGTTTGCACCTTGTAGTGAACCCTCTGTATTTGCTCTCATGAAGACTTCTCTTTATGGTAGACTTGGATACTGATACACCTACTTCCAGGAGAGTGTTCTTCACTTGGGTAGATGTTGTAAATGGGTTTTACTTCACCATGGAAAGGATTCTGCGATCATCTACCACTGTTGTCTTCCGTGGACGTCCTTTTGGAGTACACGAGATCACCAGTGCGCTCATTTTTTTTTCAAGAATGTACCAAACTGTTGATTTGGCCACTCCTAACATTTCTGCTATCCCTCTGATGGATTTCTTCATTTTTTTTCTGCCTACAGATCTGTTTCACTTGGATTGAGAGCTCCTTTGATCTCATGTTGTGGGTTCACAGCAACAGCTTCCAAATGCAAATGCCACACCTAGAATAAATTCCAGATGTTTTGCCTGCTTAATTGATGATGGATTAATGAGGGAATAGCCCATGCAGCCCATTAAATAGCTTTTTAGATGATTGTCCAATTACCTTTTTGGTCCCTTGAAAAAGAGACCGCTATATATTAAAAATCTGTAATTCCTAAACCCTTCCTAAAATTAGGTTGTGAATACCCTCAAATGAAAGCTGAGAGTTTGCACTTTAAGCCCATATTGATTATATAACTGTATATTCAATATGTTTTGATAAACCGCTAAAATGACAAAACTTGTGTCACTGTCCAAATATTTCTGGACCTAACTGTACGTCAAAGTAAGAAACAGTAACTTATATTTTGAATTCCATGCTGTTCTCTCGCTGCCATGATAGTTTGCAGAGTCGTATTTACTTTGTCAGTGCAATGGCGTATAGTACACATCACGTGACCGTGTTATTCTTCACTATTTGGAGCCTGTTGGGGGTTATTTTTAGGGGTAAAAGGGGGAGACAGTTTCTTAGATTAAACAATGGGAAAATACAAGGGGATCATTACATAAATATTTCTATGGTACTTACACATTGGTGGAAATTGCCCGGCCCGTTTCATTAATTGACCCCTGCCTCTTCAAAAAAGGTATAAAATAAATATTGTGTAGGGGATATGAAGCATTTATTCTTCAAGAAGGACAGCGCTGATTTCTCATCTTTCTCATTATATGTAGAAAAGGATGATTCCACTTTTATATAGCTATATTGTGCAGTGAAGATAAAGTGGTATCCGTTTTTAATTGCAGTTTTATGAGTACAACTTTGGCTGGCTATTTTAATGTGTTTCTGTGGTAAATAGTAGATGGTAGTTTTGATGCGTTCCTCTAACATTCTTATTATTTATCAAAAAGGTGTTAATAAGAATAAACCAAGTTTTACTTTTATAGTAAAAGGGAGATATTTGAGTAATTAATCAAAGATAGATTTATTGATTAATAAATATGGATACAAATTGGATTTATGGGAGGTTTTATCTAACAGAATGTTGGAAATTGTTGGGAAGTAAAGAGAAAATGGAAACGAGGGACTACCCATCTAGCAAAAAGCCTAAAACCTAACCTACGTAACTGAAGGATTGTCCCTGAACTGCTTTTTAAATATTATCCCTTCCTGACAAGGCAACACTAACTTACTCCCTCCCTCAGTTCTTGAAAGCACATTGGATTCCTTATAGATTTGTATCAGTCTAAGGTCACTTTCACATGAGATTATTCTGGTCAGTATTTGACATCAGTATTTGGAAGCCAAAACCAGGAGTGGGTCCAAAACACAGATGAGGTACAAATCTTTCAAGTACATTCCTAGTTTTCGCTTCCAAATCCCGATGCAAAATACTGACCCTATATATACTGCCGTGTGAAAGTGGCCTTACATTTTATCTGCATTTGTCCTATTATACTAAGAATTGTACACTGCATTGTTGCCATGTATGTTTTTACAAAGATATTACTATGTACAGCTTCACAGAAGATGGTGGCACGCTCTATCATTCTATCTACCGTATCTAGCTATCTCTCTATTGAACTTCTTATTATCTGGGATATTACAGCTCCTGATTTAAAAAAACAAGTAAATAATATTTATCAGGTGAAAATGTTTAGTATTATATGCTAGTGAAGAATATCCTTTATCGTAAAAATCAATACAATTATAGGCAAGTTAGCAAATTAAAGAAAATTAAGGAATCAATAATTTCTCCTTTCTAATAATATTTAATACCACATCAGAAAATAAAACTAATGAAAAAGGAACTGTCAACTCTCCTGAATTTTTTGTTTTAGTAAATGCTTGTATTTCTCATGAAATGCCAATTCTGTGGCATCTTTTCTTAGAACTCTGCATTGGGCAATTACTCTATTGTTCCTCCTGGAAATGTATAAATAAAATGACAACTCAGATCTACCATTTCACTTTTCAACATGATGTGTTAACAGTGTGTCATTGTCAGCACTGATTGGACAGTGTAAGGATGTGAAGGGACGTGCCCCATTAACAAGGGACATGGTATCACCCAGTTAATTTATTCATATATTTCCAGGATGAATAACAGAGGATTGGTTAAATGCAGAGAATTTACTAAATCGGCATGTTAGGAGAGCTGACAGGTTCTCTTTAAATACATTTACTTGATGACATATATGAGGGCGCCTCTAAAAATACATAAAGGCAACAGCGTTATAAAGGTGGGTCTGCTACAAAGATGAGGATTTAATATATGGGGAGATGTGTCATGTAAATCCATTCTAACTAGCTATTAATTGTATTGCGGTACTTTTCTGTAAATCACCAAAAGACATCAAATAAATGAATCCAGTGTTTAAGTAATTGTTTACTCTCTTCTCTATCTATGAATTTTCAATATGACCACAGAAATGGCTGTTACATTTGGACATATTGAAGTGAAATATTCTGGTATATGGACACAAAATTTCACATTTTTGTAAACTGATCGTTTTGGGATAACTTCAAGGATTTACATTTAAGATTATACTGAAACTACACAAAGGGTTACAGTCAATGGGCCAATGCCACAGCTCTTCACTCCAAGCAGAAAAAGCAGCTTCTTTTTAAAGCAAATATCCCTGAGCCAGATTAATCCATCTGTTCCTGTTAATTTACCATTGTTTAACAACTGTTCCCTAAAAACAAGGCTGTGAAACCCTTAAACAGAATCCTGCCAGATGGCCGGAAATGCAATCTTTTCAAAACTTGAGACACATTTGAGGTTTGATTTTTTTTTTCTGATTAATATACAGGACAAATCCTTAAAAATGTTAAAGCTTAAGGGTCTGTCCAGTAGGAGCTAGAACTCAGCAGATGATCATTTATAACACAGCAATAATTATTTTCTATCAAGTGTTTATACTACTGTTAAACCCTCAAGATGCGGACTATTCTGGGTCTTCAGCACCAAGCAATTATTTTTGTTTTTTCATTGCCATATATTTTTTGTTTCCTGTCAATGTAGCTGTATGAGGGTTTGTTTTTTTTTTGCTGTAATGCCATGTTCACACAGGGCGGATATGCTGTTCAAAAGTACACAGCATATCCTTCCTGAAACCTGTAGTGAATTCCGCCAACAAAACCGCACCAAATTGTTGTGCTTGTTTTTGGCCACGGTCTTTGCTGCGAAAACACTTCTCGACAAAAAAGTCTGCGATTCCGCCGCAAAAACCACAAATGAGAAAAGTCGCAACTCTTGCTATTTGTTGCAGGTTTTACCTCCCCATTGTATTCAATGGGGAAAACCTGCTACAGAAGAGCGGCAATTCCGAAGCCTAAATTGACATGTTGCGGAAAAAACCCTGCATCGCAGGTCGATTTATAAAGGGTTTTTTTGGCTCATTTTTTCTTCAGCATGTGGATGAGATTTATTTAAGTCTCATTCACTTTGCTGCTACTGTAATTCGCTGCAGATTTTCCACAATTAAATCCATTGCGGAAAATCCGCAGTGTTTGCGCTGTGTGTGTACTTACCCTAAGTGTCGTAGTTTTTATTGGCAACCTTTTGAAGTACATGTAATTTGTGTAACTTTTATAAAAAAAAATAACTGGGGGGGATAGAAAAAAACAGCAAATCTGCCATTTTTAAACATGTTACAGCGATACCAAATATATAAAGGTTTTTTTAGGTTTTAGTATGTTTACCCAATAAAAGCATGTTTTATGGATGTCACTCAAAGCCAGGCTCCAGTGGTGGTCACAATGGCAGGGCTTCTGTGCCTGCCTGATCACCAGGCTCCAGTGGTGGTCACAATGGCAGGGCTTCTGTGCCTGCCTGATCACCAGGCTCCAGTGGTGGTCACAATGGCAGGGCTTCTGTGCCTGCCTGATCGCCAGGGCGTATTATTACATCCTATTGTGGTTAGGCGACCGCAAATTAGGATGTTTTAGTACGTCTATGGGCAGGAAGGGTTTAATACAAAGTGCATTTAAAGTCTTTGTACAATTCTATAATTATATTTTTCGTATACTTCTATTTCCCAACCACCTGTGAGATAAATGTTCAGTAAAATAAGTCTACCCCAACACTCTCTTGTTGTAATGTGAGTGAGGCAAAAGATCCCATTGATGTCTGTTTATTTGACCTACATCCAGATTATACTGGGCTCATGAAAGTATATTCAGGTCAATGCAACGTTGACGTCCCTTCTGATAAATTCAGTCTTTGTGTTTTGTTACTGCTATACTTTCTGTAGATCCTGCTATTGTGTAACAAAACAATCGCCAATATTAACGTTGATGGATGCTTTACATGTGCATGTGAGATTGGAGCCAGGGCTGGGATTAACAGCCTCCGGCTTCTGCAGGTTGTCATGGAGCCATTTCATTTGGCTCCTAAGCAGACAATCTGTGAAAACACCATGTTTACTATTATCTCTATGTCCACAATAAAGTGGTCTGACAACCAAAAAGCTTCACTGTATCTATATAAAGATAGAGATATAGGCAGATAGATAGACGAATAAGATCACCGTGGGACTCCTGTCTAACCCATTCTTAATTTGACAACATCTTTACCCTGGTTGCCAAAGGCCCCCCTAAATCCACTAGGCCCTGGCATCCTGCCTACGTTGGCCTGCTGCTTTATACAGTTGCAAGAAAAAGTAAGTGAGTCCTTTGGAATAAACTAGATTTCCACATTGATTACTAATAAAATTGGTCTGATTGTTATGGAAGTCACAATTATAAAGAAACCCAATGTAACCAAACTAGTAACACACAAACCGCTGTACTGTTCATGTCTTTTATTGAGCACATTGAGTAAATATTCACAGTGCAGGGAGAAAAAGTAAGTGAATCCTTGAATTTAATAACCTGTCGATCCCCCTTAAGCAGCAATCACCTCCACCTCATGTTTCCTGTAGCTGCAACTAAGATTTGCAAAATGTTGAGGAGGAATTTTGGACCATTTATCCAATTTAGCCCATTGTGCTCTTGGAGTCATCTTAACCGGACGCCCAATACTAGGGAGAGTAGCAAAAGTCCTGCATTTTCTCAATCTGTAGACAATTTTGTATGATTTAGGATTGATTTACACCCAGGTCTATAACAATTATTTTGTAGCCTTTTCCAGCCTCCTGTGTCTCTATAACATGTCTTCATAGGTCATCTGAAAGTTGTTGGCCTCGAGGCATGGTTTCTTGAGAAAAAAAGGTTTGTCAGTAACCAAACTTTGTGTGCCTTTTTTAATGGGCAAAGCACCCGTGAAACCCACACTTCCAATCTCATCTCCTTATTTGAAAAACCCTTTGTCAATTAGTTCTTGGAGAAGTTCATAATTACAGAAGTTCACTTACTTTTTCTCCGTGCAGTGTGGATGTTTACCTAATGCGCTCAATAAAATACATGAACAGTACAACTTTGTGTTACAGTCGTGGACAAAATTGTTGGTACCCTTCAGCTAAAGAAAGAAAAATCCACAATGGTCACTGAAATAACTTGAAACTGACAAAAGTAATAATACATTTTAATTTACTGAAAATCAACTAATGTAATTCATTGCTTTTGAATTGTGGTTCAACATTATTTTTTTATTTTTTTATTTAAAACTAATGAAACTGGACTGGACAAAAACGATGGTTCCCTTAACTTAGTATTTTTGTTGCACCACCTTTTAAGGCAATCACTGCAAACAAACGATTTGTGTAACGTCTGCACCGATCCACAGGTATTTTGGCCTCTCTTCGTGAGGACACTGCTCTAGCTGTCTCAGGTTTGAAGGGTGCCTTCTCCAGACTGCATGATTCAGCTCCTTCCACAGATGTTCAATAAGATTTAGATCTGGGATCATAGAAGCCACTTCAGAATAGTCCAATGCTTTCCTCTTAGCCATTCTCGGATGTTTTTCGCTGTTTTGGGTCATTATCCTGTTGGAGGATCCATGACCTGCAACTGAGACCAAGCTTTCTGACACTGGCCAGCATATGTTTTTGTAACTTTAAAAAACATATAGGTCGCCGTATGCCACAAACGTGCACAAAACGAAATGCCTAACACTTGGGGCCTTATTCAGACGAACGTAGAATACGTCTGTGTGACGACCGATAAAACAACAGCCGTCACACGGACGCATTTATTTAAATGGGGCCATTCACACAATTTTGTTACGTTTTCACGGATCCCTCCATAGACTCAAGTCTATGGGAATCTGTGAAAACAGGACCCGCACGGGGGCAACGCGGTCTGAGTTTCCCCACGTTTGTCTGAATAAGGCCTTGAGATGAGGATTGAACAATATGTTATCCAAGTGCATGGCCTGAGGGGTGGGTCATGACTCAGGGAACAAAGACCACTAAAGGAAAAGCCTTATTTACAGCCCCCTCAGGTCCTGCACTAGGTATTACACACTGTATATGTTTTCCTGGAGTGTTCCTTTAAAGAGGCTCTGTCACCACATTATAAGTGCCCTATCTCCTACATAAGGAGATGGGCGCTGTAATGTAGGTGACAGTAATGCTTTTTATTTAAAAAACCTATCTTTTTTCACAACGTTAGGAGCGATTTTAGTTTATGCTAATGTGCTTTCTTAATGCCCAAGTGGGCGTACTTTTACTTTCGACCAAGTGGGCGTTGTACAGAGGAGTGTATGATGCTGACCAATCGGCATCATGCACTCCTCTCCATTCATTTACTGCACTAGCGATATAGTTATATCACTATGTGCAGCTACATACACAAGCCCTAACATTACTACAGTGTCCTGATAATGAATACGCATGAAATCCAGCCTGGACGTCATGTGTACTCAGAATCCTGACACTTCTGAATCTTTTCTGTGAGATTCCAGCAACGGATACGAAATCTCGCGAGATTACGAGGTAAACGAGATTTCGTATCCGTTGCTGTAAATCTCACAGAAAAGTGGGATTTCTACATTTCAAAAACAGTCTTGAAAGTTCTCTGTTCTTAAAGAAATAACTCTACACAAATATTTAGGGTTGGGAGTAAGGCCTCATGCACACGACCGTAAAGGGCTTGTCCACACGTAATGGAATTGCTGCGTATTTTCCGTCTGGAATTGCGGACGGAAAATACGCAGCAGAATACAGTAGCAGCAAAGTGGGGGAGATTTAACAAATCTCTTCCATGCGCTCCGTAAAAATTCAGAGAAGAAATTCTCCTGCGGTGCGTATTTTTCATACCGCAGCATGTCAATTCCTGCTGCGGAAAGTGGATTGAAATGCTGCGTTTTTCAGAGGAGATGTCACCATCTCCCAACATTTTGAAAAACGCAGCAAAATATGCACCATTTTTCGCAGTAAAAAAATCCAGGAAATTGTGTTTTTTTTCCCTAGGGGAACTTCTGCTAGTTTCTGCTGAATTACTGCAGAAATTTTCTGCAACAATTCTGTTACATGTGGACAAGCCCTAAGGGGTTTTACTATCCACAAATACGGATCCGCAAATACGGATGCACATCGGTAGCCGTCCGATGTTTCGGAAGCGACCATATACTTCTATGGATGAGTCCAGGCCGCAATTATGGACAAGAGTAGGACATGGTCTATATTTTGCGGATAATTTCTACAACCCAGAAACACATCTGTAAATATACAGAAATGTGCTCGTGGCCAATAGAAATGAATAGGTCTGCAATTTCCGTAATTACGGATGAAAACTACGGTCGTGTGCGTGGGACCTGAGTGCTGCCTCAAGTTTTCAGTTTCAATCTGTCTTTTATATTACTTTGTTGACCTTTCTGTCTTATCTGCTGCAGGACTGTCCACAGAAGGCACGGTTGGAGAAATTTCAGTTCAAGTGGATATCTTCACTCACCCTGGAAATGGAGAACACAAGATTACAGTAAAAAGTATGATGGAATTGAGCAGCATACTTTCATTGTCATCTAATGCCAGCGTTCTTTCTTATTATAACAGGCTGATGCTATGAAGCCGAATGAAACAAAAAGCTCTTTGTCATGTCTCTACAGATCACTTGCCTTTTAGTAATTTATAAAGATGTAGCAAACATGAGTGTACAGCCTTATTGGCGAGGTCTGCGATCATTCACTTCCACGAAATATGTCAAACCGGAGTCTTGTTCTTCTAGATAATGCTCTTTTTATTATCCCAGAACCTGTGTCAACATATTTCATTCACAAATGTCAACTAAGGCATAAATATATATTATGCTTTATGTTCCTGTAGCCCCCAATTTTGTATAGGTCTTTGCAGCTCCTTAATGGTATCTTGGTATTGATCTATCTATCTATCTATCTATCTATCTATCTATCTATCTATCTATCTATCTATCTATCTATCTATCTATCTATCTATCTATCTATCTATCTATCTCTCTCTCTCTCTCTCTCTCTCTCTCTCTCTCTCTCTCTCCATCTATCTATCTCTCCATCTATCTATCTATCTATCTCATATCTATCTATCTATCTATCTATCTATCTATCTATCTATCTATCTATCTATCTATCTATCTATCTATCTCTCTCTCTCTCTCTCTCTCTCTCTCTCTCTATCTATCTCATATCTATCTATCTATCTATCTATCTATCTATCTATCTATCTATCTATCTATCTATCTCTCTATCTCTCTATCTCTCTATCTCTCTATCTCTCTATCTCTCTATCTCTCTATCTCTCTATCTCTCTATCTCTCTATCTCTCTATCTCTCTATCTCTCTATCTCTCTCTCTCTCTCTCTCTCTCTCTCTCTCTCTCTCTCTCTCTCTCTCCTGCTAACCCTCCCATACATAATGATTGACAGCTTTTAATGTACACATACTCATACAGGGAATGCTGTCAATTACTGTGTTGGCGGGATAAACAGGACTCACAGGCTTACTCTATAAATCTGGCAGCTTTTAAAGAGGACTTTTAAACTCTCCTGCCAAATCTCTATTTTAGTAAATAAGTGTATTTTCCATGAAAAACAATTCTCGAGCATATTTTCCTAGAACTGTGCGTTGTGCCATTCCTCTGTTATTCCTGCTGGAAATGTATGAATAAACAAATGGGCGATACCATTCCACCACCCAGCTGACAGGTCTTTTTTTTTTTTTTTTTTAAACAGCCATTTACATGAAGACACTGAAACAAATCATTGAAAACTATAAATTCCTGTACTCAGTGTCTCCCCTGTATTTTTTCCATGGAAATTCCTGTAAAAATGGATTTGTTCTATTTAAACATTTTACTCACCTCATTAAAACCACACGCAATGGTCATTCTTGACTTTCTGCTTGTTTATGTTAATACAACAAATATAACATTACTATAAGTATTTTAAATAAATATTATAATAATAAAGTGAGTAGTAAATAATAATAATAATTTGTCTCCATCTTTTTCCAGTTGTGGCACTAAATGGGTTGCTCTGGCAAACTACAGCTATGTTTCGGCCTTTTGTTGAAGTCTTTGCATTAGGTCCCAGTCTCAGTGACAAGAAGAGGAAATTTGGTACAAAGACTAAAAGTAACACTTGGTCACCCAAATACAACGAAATGTTCAATTTGTAAGTCTTTGCTAATGGAATTTATTACATGTTGATTTATTATAGCTGCGTTTTATCAAAGAATTGTTAAAATTTGAGCAGAGACTATATATAGCCTAACGTTATAGTCAGAAATCTTAGTGTATAACAGACATAAAGGGCATATACATATTTTGTATACTACTGCCTAACAGACCCCTAAACTATGGCCCACATTTACTAAGCCTGTTGTATCATTTGTCAGTCTAAGGGAAAGAGATAGTTGGAGTAAATTGTGAGAAATCTATTAAAAGGTGCTTGTCTCTAAATAAATTTGGCGCATTTTGTGCTGTCAGAAAATAAAATGTAAGCCTGCTATGTGCTAAAATTTTCATTTTCACGTATTTTTCCTCAATAAATGTGGTCTAAACTATGTCTCCTTGGAGTCCACACTCCCTTTTATTATCCAAATTTGGCAAGCTATGGGAAACTTCCATAAATTTTCTGCAAATTTGTCACACGCCACCATTTGTGACATTGCGTTAAAAATAAAATGACCTCTTTAAAGTAAATTTCAGAGATAACTACTTGCAACATGTGATGTTTATGTGCCCTGCTGGAATACTTATCCAAGCAAATATTTAACCAGGAGGATGCAGGGTCGAACTGACCCACCAGAGTACTAGAGGGTCCTCCGTTGGGCCCAGGTTTTGACACAATATTGGGCCCATAAACTCCAGCAGAAGACAATCCCATTTGAAGCTAATTTGGAGCTTATCACCTGTTGCTAGGGAGAATGCTTATGGGTTTCATTCACAAATAATTCAATAGAATTTATTGATTTCGTGACCTGTGCATGATATAGCAGCATGATTTAGGATGTAATGGAAAGTGGCATTGCACATGTTCTGTATAGATTAATAGTAAGGTCTCTGTGTCTCGTCTGACTGGCACAGCCTGGATTGTACAAGTAGGTGTCTAGGTTTGTAGCTCATTCATGCAGAAAAGCAAATTATAGGGTCTACTCTATAACACAAAGTAAATGGCAAATCAAGAGTGCTATACAATATGTGCAGTTAAAGGCGTTTTGCCACCTTATTAATTTTTAGCATATCACTAGGATATATTATAACATACTGATAATGAGGGTACGACCAGTGGAACCCCTACCAGTCACTAACTTGAAGGGGCCATAGTTCTGATAAATATCCGTGACCCTTTTGGATTCTCCTGCATAGTATCACTCCAAAACTGGTTTTGAGTGGATCCCTTTAGCCATATGTCATAAGTTAATCAAATGGAAAAACCTCTTCAAGCAATTGTTGAGGAAATGATTAAAACCCCTATAGCCATTGACAGTAATATATGCAAGGGAATGGTTACACATAAAGTAAAATGCCCTACAGGGTTTAAATGGTGCTGTGAAATATTTATTCATATTCTTACTAATATTGCAAATAAAGGTGCGTCATGCTGGCTGATCATCTCAGCAAGTTGTAATTTATACAATAATATAATTAGCAATATATAAATTGTAGAATTCATTTGTGGCAGGCAGCAATGTTACATCAAGTAGAACTGTCTTATACAGATGTGACGCCACCTGCTGGTCACAATGTAAAAAGCTTTGTGTTTGCTTCGAACAATAACATTTCCAGAACAAAGCAATATTATCACAAAAATATGGCCCACAAAGCAAACAATCACCATTTTGGTTGGACCTGTCATACTGGATCTGTATGTCCTTCCCCCACATATATTACGTACGTAGAGAACTCATTCTATATAACCTACAAAGAGAGCGGAGTCATAAACTACTGAATAGATGAGGTACTTAATAAAAGATTTCAACACATGCTACATGGTATAAAAAATCGTGCAGTCACTGAGTTGGTAATGCATTGTAAAGTGCATGTAAATAAATAATGCTAATACAATAATGTATAAAGTGCTTACAGTAAACAGCAGTTTACATACAGGCAGGGACGCAGAAGTATGTGTATATCTAATGCAGTAATGAGATGGACCACAATGCACTAGCCAAAACAGAAATATACCAGGTTAAATAAGTAAGAAAAGTAAATTGTTCATAGTAATCCGGTGCTTTGGTCACACACCATTTAGCGCTCCAATACGCATTTTGCATTCCCGCTTCCTCAGGAGAAACCATTCTGAACATTAGACTAATTGTAAATAGTCTGGCAAACCCTCACAATTAGCCTATCATTTCATCTGTTTGCAGCGTGTGCAATGGATCGCTGCTGCATTAACACACGCCCACCCCTGGCACTCAAGTGCTACAGCGCATGTGCTGGGTGTCCGACGCATCTACGATATCCCGGTTATGCGCAGAGCACCAAATAAGGCCGAGATGGGAGAGGGTACTGCAGCGGTTCCTGTTTTAGAGGCAAAACAGCCAATCACAAAATATATTCCCCATGCGAGTGACACATATATTTGGAAAGAACCATTATGACATCGACAGGGGCACAAAGATTTGTAACTCCTTGGGGATGATCATGACTATGCTACAAAGTTGTGACCAGAACAACCAATACAATCATAAAAAGTGCTGAGTGCATACAGGAACAGTATCGGTATTAAAGTGACACGTGCAGTACAAAGAATCCAACAATTGGGTCATAGTATTACATACAACCTTTAAATATTAATTCATACAAAGATACTGCTACTTAATAGTAACAGCAATTACTGTGCAAATATGATTAATTTCACCCATGATCCGAATAGTACTTCCAGAATTAATCTAAAGAAATAACAAAATTAATATATTGCAGAATAATCTATCGGTTAAATGCAAGAAAACCAAGATTAAGTGTCGTATGTCAAGTAGTAATGGCCATTAAAATTTAAGAAGTCTGATGTGACTAATGCAATATACCTATACATGGAATACATAGCATGCATTTTAATAAATGTACAAAGAATATTGTTAACACACACCCCATAAAGTTTTCTGCCCCAGGGGATTATTTGAAGTAGCATAGCGATTTTATGATTCGTTTAAATAAACATTACAAATAGGTTATGGTGCCAAGGCTACGATACCTGATCAGTTCCAAAAACTGGGAGTGCATGCCTATAGCTGTGTTTAAAGGCTAGGCACACCTTTGAAGATGATTTGTTTTTGTAAAATAAACTAGTGTATGAGAGTGTTTGGTGCAACCTTGTAAATACTTTTTATTAAAAATAAATGTTACTCTTTCAGATACAGCTGCTTTGTATTTTGTATACGGAGCAGCTGTATCGTGCGCTGAAACCTCTATCCGTCAAGTCAGCGGGACTGACGGGTTCAGTGACAGCGGGTCCTAAGTTATAAAATTAGATGTGATCGATAACCGCTGAATCCTGCGTGTCTCTGACACCGAACCCGCCAGTACCGCTGACCTGACTTATACAGGTTTCAGCGGGACTATATAAAGCATAAATTACAATGTTGCTCAAAACACTCTAATAACCTGTTTTATTAAAAAGAAAAAACTTTTTCAAAGGTCTCCATAGCCTTTAAGAGAATACAGTAAAATGACAGAGATTAATCTACATTTTGTATGTAACAATGGAATACAATCTATTAATGAATTGAGCAGATCTTAAGTTTAGGATGCCCAGCAGGTCTGTACTACCCAACAGTCACTTAAATATGACACTTATTACTGCAGAGTTTATGCGGAGCAGGTGTTTATCCCAATGGAAATGCCCACAGGCATCCTAGGCACAATGTTGAGGGAATAACTGCTGGTGTCTATCATATGTCCCTGATAGATTCATGATAAACAAGGCCAGGCTGATTTATTGGTTATTTATTACATGGATCATCTTTCATTCGATACTAAAAAACAACCAGCTACATAATTGTCTAATTTACATATGAAGCCCCTTTCACACCAAATATCCAAATGTATGCCAGAACTGTGTGTAAAAAAATATATACTGCACAAACCTATGAGCTGCACTTGTGTGTGTGTGTGTGTGTGTGTGTGTGTGTGTGTGTGTGTGTGTATATATATATATATATATATAACAAAAAAAGTATAAAATTAGTTCCCCTTTTATTATTAACTAGTAACTAATGGTTAATTGTTCACAGATGGGAGAAATTGGTTTATTTTATGTAAATGTAAAAAAAAAAAATATGCCAAAAAGCAAGCAATTTTATCCCATATTATAGTATTAATATGCATATGTTGCTCCATTGACTTCCATTAGAAAAAAAGGTATGCGTCACATAGATTATTTTTTTTAGAGTAGTCAATAGTATAAAGCTCTATGCTATTGCCTACATTATATATATATATATATATATATATATATATATATATATATATTCTTAGCGTATATGAACAAAACTACATACCAAAATGGCATATGTTTTGCCCATAGAATACAATTGGATACTTCAAAAATATTTTCCTATACATTTTTATTTAATTTATGGACGTAAATTGCACCTCCGTATGCCTCTGGTTTCATACAGAGGCTCACAATTTTTGTGGGTCTTTTTCTTGTCTAAAATATAGTGGTGGTATGTGTCATTGCATGTCATATCACAGATTTATTCTACCCTAGAAGGATTGCTTGCAGGGGAGAATACAGCACCTCATATAGGCACCATATGGTGGCACATAGACTGCCTAAGGCTCTGTAATACAGAACGCGTTTACTGCCATACAGAAATATAAAAGAGTATCCGGCACACCAATTTTGAAACAAAGGTATTTTTTATTTTGTTTTTGTTTTCAATGCCAGTGGCAGAGTGCGACGTTTCTGTCTAAGTGACCTTCATCAGGCACTGAGCCGTGCGGGGAAACTGAATAGATGATCGCTAGTGGTGCTGATAGCGGCTGGCCGCTGTATCATGGCGCCATGATACAGCGGCCAGCCGTTATCAGCACCACTAGCGCTCATCTATTCAGTTTCCCAGCACGGCTCAGTGCCTGATGAAGGTCACTTAGACCGAAACGTCGCACTCTGCCACTGGCATTAAAAACAAAATAAAAAATACCTTTGTTTCAAAATTGGTGTGCCGGATACTCTTTTATATTTATGTTTGGGTTGGGCCCCTATCCGTGCAAAACCTCACCCTTCCACGTATCTGGTGCTGTCTGAACCTATACACATACTGCCATACAGAGTCGGTGCGTTCTGCTGTGTGGTATGAGGATTTAGACTAAGCATGTTCATAGTATGCAGAAAGCATTATCTGTGAACGTGCCAGTGGGTGCCATAGAAGGTTTTGATAGAGAACCTGTTAAAGGCTATGTAAACCTTTGAAAGGCATTTTTCTTTTTAAATAAAAATGTCAGTCAGTGTGTTTAGTGTAACTTTCTAAATAGTTTTTATTAAAAATTCATTTGACTTTTTGAGATACAGCTGCTCTGTACTCTCTATACACAGAAGCTGTATCTTTTGCTAAATCCTGTACCCGTCAGGTACGTGGGACTGATTGGTTCAGTGACAGCGGGTCCAGCTTGTCTCTGACAGGTTCATAACTTAGATGTGATAGATTACAGGTGGATCCCGCGTGTCAAAAACACGTAGGACCTGCTGACACTGAACCCGTCAAGTCTGACGGATTCAGGTCATAGCGAACAATACAGCTGCTCTGTATAGAGAATACAGAACAGCTGTATCTCAAAAACGAAAACGAATTTTCAATAAAAACTATTTAGAAAGTTGCACTAATAACACTGACTGACAAAAGGTTTACATAGCCTTTAAGACCCAGTTGTGCTTTAAACAGAGTTAAGCTGCAACAGTAATAATGGTGATGAAAATCTTCACAATCTGCTGAAGCTTCTATAGGTGATCTGCAGATTAAATATATTTCCTTCATGGAAAAAGACACCTGACTGCTAAGAAGACTGAATAACAACACCTGGATGTGATTAAAATGGTACAAAAACCGGGCAGGCAGAGAGGTAGCAGGGGCCAAGAATATTTCATTAGCAAAGATGGAATTGTTAATAGAGAATGTGTTGCTAATTTTATCAGTATATTGAGGCAGTTATTAATCCAGTTGTGGGTTAAGGTGGAATTAAAATTTGGCTCTTGTACCGCATTCATTTTTCCTTTTTCTCCTCCAGCGTTTTAAGCAATGAAGAAAGCCCAGCGGCCTATGAACTTCACCTCTGTGTGAAGGATTACTGCTTCGCCAGAGAAGATCGCATTATAGGAATGACAGTTATCCAGCTGAAGGGCATCGTGGAGAAAGGAAACTGTTCGTCCTGGTACTCACTGACAAAAAACATCTGCATGGATGAGACTGGACTTACAATCCTACGAATACTTTCTCAGCGCTCCAACGATGAAGTTGCCAAGGAGTTTGTGAAACTGAAGTCAGACACCCGGTCTCCTGAAGAGATCTAGAATGTGCTGCAGCATGGGACAACCCAACCAACAGAACTTTTCTAAATACAAACACAAGACATTGATACGGTGTTGTTATTTGATAGTGTATGCATGTGAAAATCAGTGGGAATGTTTATTCAATATGTTTCAATGTTTGCTAGTACACCAGTACTATATTTGCAAGGCGTGTTGAAGAAGACGTGTATCTTCTTTTTATATGAATGACATTGGGCGACGACTAGTTCCCATAAAGTGCCAAAATCTACACCTAGAAGTGAAATAAGCTCATGGTATTTTTGGTCATCATTGTTTTCCTACCAATTTCCGAGCTGGTTGAGTTACGATCTATCCGTTAATGAGTTGTATTTGTTAAATAAATGTGTGTCTCTGTGTCTCTATTTATCCAATAATTTGCTGCCATGTTACTCATGATGTTGCTTTTTTATTTTATTTTTGGCATAACAGCTGTATGTTGCTGAATGGTTTGTAATTTTATAACTCCATTCCTGAATAGAGACGTTACTTTTCATATAATAAAGGATGGGGCTATTTTATGCATCTTCGACACAAACCTTCTGGTATATCACTGTGAAGACAAACTGTACAAAGCTCGCTTCTAGAACTCAATATTGTCCACCCTTATACAGTAGTGTCTCCTTCTGTGTACTCCAGTTCTTTGATGAATCTCTCTACATAGTAGTAATAGTGATAAACACCGCATTCCCTGGAAAAAACAAAAACTTTCTGTACATTTGTATGAAACATTTCTGGATTATGTGATACGTCATTCCCTGTGTTTTGCTCACGCCATCAGCTCAGCTTCTTGTCACTTAAAGCAATGGGATATTTTCCATAAAATTTGCAGTATTTTTGTAAGGTGCAAAAGGAATGGTAAAGTTCCATAAAGTCCATCTATCATTTACCCAGAGTGTATGTGCTTAAAACATTGTACTGAATACCAAGGATATTGAGCTGAACAGTGCAGCTGAGTGTTGTCTGGACCATTAAGAGAAAGGCGTTGTCGCAGGCCGGGAAAATGTTACATTGTATAATTAGCTGCAAATTCAGTCAAATGTCTCTTTTTAAACAGAAATTCTACAGTTTGTACTTATGCAACATAAAATGTATTGCACTGAGGCAAAAGTCATGTCATGTAAATATATTTAGTGAGATATTGTAAAATAAAATATGAAGAAACTTCGCACAGGTTTATTTTTTTATAATGTTATTGTATTTAATATATATTTAGACATAATCAATGGGTAAAAATTCTATATATCTTAAGTTTGCTTATAGTATATCTGATGGTAAAAATTTTAAATATGTAACATATGTTGGATAACCTCTTTCTATCAGCCATTAGCTCTTACCTTAGTGAGACTGCTTGGTAAATTCTCATCATTACAAGAGAAAATGAAGCTATAATGGTGCACATAGAGATCAATGGGCATGCTTCTGGTGCACAATTGCTGGTGGTCCTCAAACAGATAACTGAGGCATGACAGACTGTAGAAATCAAAACGAAACTGTGGTGAGAACTCTTCTTGTGTTATCTTTCCTTCCTGTCAGTCAAATATCATCCTCTTCGAGCAGGGTCCAGGAAGTAGCTTAACCACTTCCTGACCAGAGGCTTTACCCCCCTTCCTGACCAGGCCCATTTTCAAGTTTTAGCCATGCACCAATTTAGAAGCAAATTGTTCTTCTATTACTCTTCCAACCTACATTTATTTGGTCTTGGTTTTTTTCAGAAAATGTTGACCTTGCATATTTTGAAAAAAAACATAATAGATATATTCTACTTTTAAAAAATGTAAAAGGAAAAAAGGGAAATAAATTTTAAAAAAAAGTGAATATGTGAATTTAGATGATGATTTTTGACATCTGGTGCATGCCACAGGGTATACACACCTGAATACACACTTGTCAACTTCTGCCGACTTTAACGATACCAAATATGTGTGTATGTCTTACACCCAGGGCGCAAGGTCGAAGCTTACAATGGATGGTGCGCAAACTGGCTTTTGGAGAGCAAATTTTCCAAAGCTGGTTCCAAAGCGATCTTTGTGCATGTGACCAGTGTCGCGGCCAATGTCGCCTTGTAGCCTAAGGCCCCCTGCACATGGCCATGCCCATAATCACGGCCGGTGATTACAGGCACGGCTGGTCGCGGACAGACACTCGCATTTGCAAACCGAAAATTCAGGGGCACGGTCCGTAAAATAAAAAAATAGGACATGTCCTTTTTTTTGCGGGTCATTTAGACGGCCCGGACGCCTATATATATATATAAAATGAAAGTAGAAATCTTGCAGCACTCCAAAATGTGAAAAATAAGTGGTTTATTCAGCCAACAAACAGCGACGTTTCTGTCCAACAATAGGACCTTTATCAAGCTGCTTGATAAAGGTCCTATTGTTGGACAGAAACGTCGCTGTTTGTTGGCTGAATAAACCACTTATTTTTCACATTTTGGAGTGCTGCAAGATTTCTACTTTTATATACTGTTTTGTCCTTGGATCTGGATGACTTGTTTGGCACCTATACATTTGTTTCTAGTGAGTGCTGCTGCTTTCTGTTGCTATATAATATGAAAGATATAAAGAGATATGTAGATAGAAATAATAATCTTTATTTGTATTAAAAAAAAAAAAACGCAATTTAGATATATATATACAGTTAGGTCCAGAATTATTTGGACAGTGACACAATCTTCATGATTTGGGCTCTGCATGCCACCACATTGGATTTGAAATGAAGCAACTGAGATGCAATTGAAGTGTAGACTTTCAGGTTTAATTCAAGGGGTTGAACATAAATATCCTGTGAAACATTTAGGAATTGCAACCATTTTTCTACACAGCCTCCTTTTTTCAGGGGCTCAAAAGTAATTGGAGAAATTAACATCACCATAAGGCCGGATTCACATGAGCGTGTTCAGTCCGTGTTATACGGTCCACGGGTCGGCCGCATTTCCCGGACTGAGCACACTGCAGGAAGCCAGGCTCCTAGCATCATCGTTATCTATGACACTAGGAGTCGCTACCTCGCTGCGGGAAGACTGTCCCCTACTAAAAACAGTAGTTCCACAGAGAGTCAGGGACTCCTAGCGTCATAGATAAAGATGATTCTAGGAGCCCGGCTCCCTGCAGTCCGGGAAATGCGGCCGACCTGCGGACCGTATATCACGGACTGAACACGCTCGTGTGAATCCGGCCTAAATAAAATGTTTTTTTTAATACTTTGTAGAGAATCCTTTGCAGGCAATGACTGCCTGAAGTCTGGAAACTATGGACATCACTAAACGCTGGGTTTCCTCCTTTGTGATGCTTTGCCAGGCCTTTACTGCAGCTGTCTTTAGTTGTTGCTTGTTTGTGGGTCTTTCTGCCTTAAGTTTTGTCTTAAAGGGTTATTCCCATCTTTATAAAGCTATTTATTTTTCTCGACAATATTTCTCAATATAAATTTTTGTAATTACCTTTATTTTTCTAAATGATGTACTTTTCCTGGGATTTCCTCTCAAAGTCTTGTTCATTGCATCTTTGTTTATTCCTCGTCCAGGGATCCGGCCACCACTGCTTTCCTCTACCGGTGGCCGCGCCTGCGCAATGATATCCTATCCATCCTTAGAAGAGGATGTCCGTGTTCTCGTGACCGCGCTTATACTCACATGCGCATTAGATGCCGGCCCGGCCACCTCTCTGGTGGATTCATCAGCGGTTGGCTCCAGGTTCTGCCTGCTCTATAGCTGTTCACACAGGGGGGAAGGGATGTCACGAGGGAGGGGATGTAGCTTATCGCGAGGGGGGCGTTGGTGCCACGACGGGGGAAGCGGCTTTCTGTGAGGGGGGGGGAAGGGGGTTACCATGAAGGGTGGCGGGGGGTTTGCAGGGAGGAGGGGTGGGGTGCCGTGAAATACAAAGTTGCACTATAAAACTATATAAAAGGGAATAGGGGGGGGGGTCGTCTGAACCACGCTTACCATACCTGGTTGAGACGATCATTCTCCCGATGCTGCTAGAACTAGATTATCTAGCAACATCGGAAGCATGCACTAACAGATCAGAGCGGCTTGATTGACATCGACCCGCTCACGCCCCCTTTTAGAAAAGATAACCAGCACTATCTGCGTTATGTCGTTTTTTTTTAAAAGAAGGTAGTTAGGGAAGGAATTTTTGTAATTTTTTTACAACACTAGATTTAGAATTTTATTTAGGTTTCGGATGCATTTAAAAAAAACTTGGGAATAACCCTTTAAGCAAGTGAAATGCAACTCGATCGGGTTAAGATCTGGTGATTGACTTGGCCATTGCAGAATATTCCACTTCTTTGCCTTAAAAAACTCCAGGGTTGCTTTCGCAGTATGTTTTGGGTCGTTGTCCTTCTGTACTGTGAAGCGACGTCCTATCAACCTTGCTGCATTTGGTTAAATCCGAGAAGAAAATATATCCCTGAGGACTTCAGAATTCATCCGGCTGCTTCTGTCTTCAGTCGCATCATCAATAAACACTAGTGACCCAGTGCCTTGGGAAGCCATGCATTCCCATGCCATCACACTGCCTCCACCATGTTTTACAGAGGATGAGCTGTGCTTTGGATCATGAGCCGTTCCAAGCCTTCTCCATACTTTCTTCCTCCTATCATTCTGGTACAAGTTGACCTTAGTTTCATCTGTCCAAAAAATGCTGTTCCAGAACTGGGCTGGTTTCTTTAGATGTTGTTTGGCAAAATTTAATCAGGCCATTTTATTTTTGAGGCTGATTAATGGCTTGCACCTTGTGGTGAACCTTATTTTCTCTCATTAAATCTTCTCTTTATGGTAGACTTAGATACTGATACACCTACTACCAGGAGAGTGTTCTTCACTTGGGTAGATGTTGTGATGGGGTTTTTCTTCACCATGGAAAGGATTCTGTGATCATCCACCACTGTTGTCTTCCGTGGACGTCTAGGCCTTTTGGAGTTAACGAGATCACCAGTGTGCTCTTTTTTTTTTCAAGAATGTACCAAACTGTTGATTTGGCCACTCCTAACATTTGTGCTATCTCTCTGATGTATTTCTTCATTTTTTTTTCAGCCTAACGATGGTCTGTTTCACTTGCTTTAAGAGCTCCTTTGACCTCATGTTGTGGGTTCACAGCAACAGCTTCCAAATGCAAATGCCACACCTGCAATCAACTCCAGACCTTTTACCTTTATGATGGATTAACATGCAGCCCATTAAATAGCTTTTGAGAAAATTGTCCAATTATATTCGGTCCTTTGAAAAAGAGGCAGCTACATATTAAAGAGTTGTAATTCCTAAACCCTTCCTCAAATTAGTATGTAAATACCCTCAAATTATAGCTGAGAGTCTGCACTTTAAGCCCATATTGATTATATAACGGTATATTCAATATGTTTTGGTAAACCGCTAAAATGCCAAAACTTCTATCTATCTATCTATCTATCAATCTCATATCTGTCTGTCTCAAATATATAGTTCTAGGCTGGGGCTACACGACGACTTTGGCCACCACACAGGTCCCATGGCCAATAATCGTTTTGTCTGGTAAAAGTATCGCGACCACATTCACTTTCATTACTTCCCATGTACGCTACGGAACATAGTGATCTTTGGCCGCGCGACTGTGTTGAGTCCAAAGTCGCCATGTAGCCCCAGCATAAAACTCTACTATATATCAATACATATGAGATAAATAGATAGATAGATAGATATGAGATAGATAGATATAGATATGAGATAGATAGATAGATAGATAGATAGATAGATATGGGAAAGATAGATAGATAGATAGATAGATACATACATAGATACATACATAGATACACATAGATAGATAGATAGATAATCAGATAGATACTCAGATAGATACATACATACATACACAGATAGAAGATAGATACACATATCTATAATGCGAGAGGGGGGGCAGGGGGCCACGAGTATGGGGAAGCGCCACCGACGGGGCTAGTATTGTGATCTTTGTGACCGGTTGTTACAATGATCACATGCCCAGAGACCACGCTGATTGGTCTCTGGGCAGAGCTCCGTGATGACAGATGTCTAGAGACAGCTGTATCACGGAGCTAAATACTGCCACAGAGCGGAAAAAAGTATAACTCTGCAGGACGTTATAGAATGGCCCTGCAGAGTTAATTGTGGACCGTCCGGACGTTTATAGTCTATGGGCTGTCCGCAAGTGGTTAATAATAGCAGTCATGTTATCAACATACAGATGTAGCCATCTTTATTTTGACTTTTAACGCATTAAATGCAGTGTCAATTAAGTTTAACTTGAATTTTTAAATGGCTTTTCAATGGCTTTTTTTGTGGTATCACGCTGCAGCAAGTTATCAGATTTAAGATAAACTTGGCTACATCTGTATTAAGCCCTACCTCTGGTGTATACATGTATCAGTATAAGGTTTTACGCAAGTTTGTAGTATTACTTCTATCCTATGTCAGAAACGCTAGTGACCTTCTGAGTAAGAGAAAGTATCCCTATAAAAGAGGAAATGATCCTGGGCTCGATAGACCTAAGGTGTTATACAGTGAAGGAAATAAGTATTTGATCCCTTGCTGATTTTGTAAGTTTGCCCAATGTCAAAGTCATGAACAGTCTAGAATTTTTAGGCTAGGTTAATTTTACTTTTTCAAGAGAAAACAGCTGCCTCGTTTCACACGTAAATGCTCCTCCTCATATTATGCGTGGCGTCTGTGACGCTCGTAAATCTTGAGCTGCTCTTCATTGAGTTCAATGAAGAACGGCTCAAATTACGTTGCAAAGAAGTACCCTGCACTTCTTTGCCGAGGCAGTCAATTTACGCGTCGTCGTTTGACAGCTGTCAAACGACGACGCGTAAATGACAGGTCGTCTGCACAATATGTCGGCAAACCCATTCAAATGAATGGGCAGATGTTTGCCGACGTACTGTAGCCCTATTTTCAGGCGTAAATCGAGGCATAATACGCCTCGTTTACGCCTGAAAATAGGTCGTGTGAACCCAGCCTAAGAGTTCAGCCTCCTACAGACCAGTTACACGCTCCAAATCAACGTGGTGCCTGTATTAAAGACAGCTGTCTTAAATGGTCACCTGTATAAAAGACTCCTGTCCACAGACTCAATTAATCAGTCTGACTCTAACCTCTACAACATGGGCAAGACCAAAGAGCTTTCTAAGGATGTCAGGGACAAGATCATAGACCTGCGCAAGGCTGGAATGGGCTACAAAACCATAAGTAAGACGCTGGGTGAGAAGGAGACAACTGTTGGTGCAATAGTAAGAAAATGGAAGACATACAAAATGACTGTCAATCGACATCGATCTGGGGCTCCATGCAAAATCTCACCTCGTGGGGTATCCTTGATCCTGAGGAAGGTGAGAGCTCAGCCGAAAACTACACGGGGGGAACTTGTTAATGATTTCAAGGCAGCTGGGACCACAGTCACCAAGAAAACCATTGGTAATACATTACGCCGTAATGGATTAAAATCCTGCAGTGCCCACAAGGTCCCCCTGCTCAAGAAGGCACATGTACAGGCCCGTCTGAAGTTTGCAAATGAACATCTGGATGATTCTGAGAGTGATTGGGAGAAGGTGCTGTGGTCAGATGAGACAAAAATTGAGCTCTTTGGCATTAACTCAACTCGCCGTGTTTGGAGGAAGAGAAATGCTGCCTATGACCCAAAGAACACCGTCCCCACTGTCAAGCATGGAGGTGGAAACATTATGTTTTGGGGGTGTTTCTCTGCTAAGGGCACAGGACTACTTCACCGCATCAATGGGAGAATGGATGGAGCCATGTACCGTCAAATCCTGAGTGACAACCTCCTTCCCTCCACCATGACATTAAAAATGGCTCGTGGCTGGGTCATCCAGCACGACAATGACCCGAAACATACAGCCAAGGCAACAAAGGAGTGGCTCAAAAAGAAGCACATTAAGGTCATGGAGTGGCCTAGTCAGTCTCCAGACCTAAATCCCATCGAAAACTTATGGAGGGAGATGAAGATCCGAGTTGCCAAGCGACAGCCTCGAAATCTTAATGATTTACAGATGATCTGCAAAGAGGAGTGGGCCAAAATTCCATCTAACATGTGTGCAAACCTCAGCATCAACTACAAAAAACGTCTGACTGCTGTGCTTGCCAACAAGGGTTTTGCCACCAAGTATTAAGTCTTGTTTGCCAAAGGGATCAAATACTTATTTCTCTGTGCACAATGCAAATAAATATATATAATTTTGACAATGTGATTTTCTGTTTTTTTAAAAAAATATAATCTATCTCTCACTGGTAAAATTAACCTAGCCTAAAAATTCTAGACTGTTCATGTCTTAGACAGTGGGCAAACTTACAAAATCAGTAAGGGATCAAATACTTATTTCCTTCACTGTATTGCTCAATGCTCCAAAATCTAGGCTAGGAGACAGTAAGAATTTTTTTAAGAATCCAGAGAGTTGCATTTTCAATTACAAAACAGGTTCATCCGCGATCTACTACGCTTTGAGAGCTTTGTGAATTTTGTGGGTAAACTAAATGATAATCAAATTGGACTTAGATTCATCTTTGAAACTAGTATAGAAAGTATTGCCGCCTTGGATTTCAAAATCAAGAAAAACAGTGATAGGACCCTAGACACAAGTACATTCAGGAAGCCCACTGTAACTAATAACTTATTGTGGTGGAAAAGCCACCATCCCGAACCTTTGAAGATAGGAATGTACGCGCAAGAAACAGTGGACCATTGAACTACTTCTCCCATGGCAACCAAATCTTGACTTGGATAAGTAGAGTAGAGTGATCCGTAACCTTCCTTAGTCTCCAGAATAAAACACATGACACCGAGGTTGGATTTTAATGGCCACAGCAGCCGTTTATTATAAATTTTATGCAAATAAAATTTTATAACCAAAACATTAAACACCCAAGAATTCCCCAGAATTGGAATTCTTCCAAAACACACATAACAAAACCCTTAACAGGGTCAATATAAATAACAACATGACCAGCAGAAGCCCTTGAGGTTACCGCCAAATAGAAACCAACTAGCCATCTGCCACCACCACTTGTTTTTTACCTCCAGCCGTAACCCGGCTCGAAGGCACCGCTCACTTCTGCTGATGGCTTTTTCCATAAAGCACTTCAAAGGGGTAACACCCTAAGAAGCCTTCCACATATTTTGGGGGACGCATACCCCTGATGCGACCTCCCCCACCAGTTTTACTGACCAACCTCAAGGACTCCCCACGCCAGCCACCGTGACAAACATATACCCCCATATACCATTCACCATAAACCCTCCTGATCACACACTTCCCATGCAAAACCGAAAATAAAGGGCGGGTGGGTGGGACTGCTGTTGATGCTGTTCCTCTCGCTGTCTCCCTCGCACTGAGGAAAACAGCGGGAAGCCGATACTCTCACCCCCTCCTCACTCCAAACCACTCCCCTTCCCTCCCCTAACTACTGCTATGCATCTTAACCCCTTCCTTCCCACTACCTCCTATCCTGTCATGGCGGCCTCCCCTTATGTCTTGCAGTCGGCAGTGCGGCCGCTCCTTGACTTGGATAAGTAGAGTGATCCGTAACCTTCCTTAGCCTCCAGAATAAAACACATGACACCGAGGTTGGATTTTAATGGCCACAGCAGCCGTTTATTATAAATTTTATGCAAATAAAATTTTATAACCAAAACATTAAACACCCAAGAATTCCCCAGAATTGGAATTCTTCCAAAAAACACATAACAAAACCCTTAACAGGGTCAATATAAATAACAACATGACCAGGGGAAGCCCTTGAGGTTACCGCCAAATAGAAACCAACTAGCCATCTGCCACCACCACTTGTTTTTTTACCTCCAGCCGTAACCCGGCTCGAAGGCACCGCTCACTTCTGCAGATGGATTTTTCCATAAAGCACTTCAAAGGGGTAACACCCTAAGAAGCCTTCCACATATTTTGGGGGACGCATACCCCTGATGCGACCTGCCCCACCAGTTTTACTGACCAACCTCAAGGACTTCCCACGCCACTGCGAATGGGCCTTGACCACCTCAAGCCTATGAGCTCCTCCACACCAACACCCCTCTTTCGATTCCTTCTGCCAGGGCCAAACTCCATATATCCATCCCAACCTCATTCAGGTGCACCCCATCTTGTCTCCAGTAACACCCCACTCTGGCTTCCAGGTCCCTATGCCTGACCACCACTCCACCATGCTTCGCCACAAAAGCTGACACCGCCCTATTAACTTTTATTCTGGCCTTATTCAACCTTTCCACAGATCGAGCCAAACGCCACGACTTTCTAGGCACAATGTCTCACCAGACTATCATTAATCTCGGGTGCAACGCCCATAAGCACAACAAATCGTGCTTAATGTCGCTTATCAGATCGCGAAAAGGGCGCACTCCTAAATCATTTCCCCCCACATGCAACACTAAAATGTCAGGAACCCGATCTAGCTGAGTATATACCTGTAATTCCTGTAACACCTTAGCCCAGACCATCCCCCTAAAACCCAACCAGTGTAGGACAGTCTCCTCCCGTGGAATACTCAGTTGGCGGCCATCAGGACGAACATCCGCCCTCAGAGCGCCCCAGTAAACAAAAGAGTGCCCCAAGATCCAGACCAGACAAGGGCGTAAACCTGTAAAGAGAGAAAAACACACATCTTACAATCCCATTCGCACTCCATTTTTTACAGACTCACACCCACACCTTAGTAATAACTGAACCCTGTTAAAGCAGATGAGGTCGCACGTAGGTGCGAAAACGGTTAGACTCCCACCTCCCAATGCGCCTCCCCCCGCCTCATCCAAACCCCATCTCACCGCCTCAGTCGCCGCGCCAATTCGAAACGAATGTGAGGAATACTCCGTCTCCCGAACCCCGATTGCAATCAAACAGCGCTTGAACACCGCACAAAACTGGAATCTACATAGAAACGACCCATCCTCATGTCGCAACAACGGAACCCCCGTTAACCCCCCTTGCACCCCAAATGCAGCCACACAATGTACCGGGCACATCACCAAACCCTCGATAGCAAACAACACTATCCGCCTACCCTTGCCCGTTGTGTCAGTTTTTGACCTGCGCAGCACAATCTCCACCCTGTCAACAAACAACTCCACATCATCCAAACCTATTCCGCCCGCCCGTGATACACTTGGCGACACCAGTTCGCCAATTCTAAGCGCCCCGAAAAAGGCTAACGAAAAAGCCAGGCGGAACAATCGGACTTCAAAAACCGAACTACAAACCCCTTCCACCGCCGTTCCCAGCAGGCAAAGAATCCGAAAAGAAACCAGCCGCCGCCGATCCACCGACACTCTCCTCCTACGAACCCCTTTCAAAGCTTGCACTGCTAAAAACTCCTTAGTCACATCCACCAATCCATGCAGTTTCAAACCAAACGCCACTGCGGACACGAACTTGTTCACTTTGGATACAGACACACCTGACTCATACGCGTCCCCCAGCCAGTACAACAAAGCCACCAGTCTGTCCCGGTCAGACCGGACGTCACCTAGGGATCTCAACCAAAGCTCCCATTGAGCCCAGCCAGCCCTGTATGCTGCCCACGTAGAGCTCGCCAGAGATCTCTCAATCCATGCTTCTGCCGCAGCGAAACCAACTCCCAAAGATGATCCGGACAAACCTTGCCGATCCGATCCGCTCTGCGAGCGAGAAAGGGCATCAGCAACACAATTTTCAGCCCCCAGAACATGCACCGCCACCACCCAAGCATTTAAGGACAAACACACTAGCACCAAATGCCGTAACAGTTGCACCACCGGAGGAGATGACGCCGAGATATTATTGATAGCCAACACCACCCCTAAGTTATCACAGTGAAAACGAATCTTCTTGTTCCTGAGCCTGTCCCCCCAAATGGTCACCGCGACCACAATAGGGAACAGCTCGAGTAAGGCCAAGTTTTTCGTCAAACCGTTGTCAACCCAGGTATCTGGCCACCCTCCGGCACACCACTGGCCCCCACAATAAGCTCCAAAACCGCCCCCTCCAGCCGCATCTGTAAACAAATCTAAATCCACTGAATCAAGAGCCCCATCCATCCAAAGTGACCGCCCGTTGTATTGGCCCAAAAACCGATGCCACACTTCCAAATCCGCCCGGTGCTCACAACTCAATCTCACAAAATGATGCGGTGCCAACACCCCGGCTGTCGCCGCCGCCAAACGCCTACTAAACACTCTGCCCAAGGGCATGATCCGACACGCGAAGTTTAACTTCCCCAATACCGATTGCAAACTACGCAATGTAACCTTTTTAAGCCGAGCCAATGCCTGAACCTCCGAACGAAGCCCCGTCAATTTATCTTCAGGTAGCCTACATTCCATCAAGACCGAGTCAATTTCTATACCTAGAAAACGAATAACCGTAACCGGACCCTCTGTCTTGTCCGGAGCCAACGGGACTCCAAAATCCCTCATGAACCCGTGTAGAGCATACAAAATATTAGCGCACACCGCTGAACCACCTGGGCCAACACACAAAAAATCGTCCAGGTAATGAATGACAGACTTCACACCTGCGACCTCCCGTATTACCTATTCCAAAAACGAACTAAATGCCTCAAAATACGCGCACGACAAGGAACAACCCATCGGCAAACAACGATCAACAAAAAATTCCCCTTCCCAAAAACAACCCAACAACCGTTGGCTCGTGGGATGAACCGGCATTAACCGAAACGCCGCTTCAATATTCGTATTTGCCAGCAAAGCACCTTCACCCGCTTCCCGAACCAAAACCACCGCCTTATCAAACGACGCGTACACCACTGAACACAACTCTGGATCAATCCCATCGTTCACCGATGCACTCCGGGGAAAGGACAGATGATGTATCAAACTAAACTTGTTTGGCTCACGCTTAGGCACTACCCCAATGGAGAAACCACCAAGTCATCCACAGGGGGTTCAACAAAAGGCCCCGCCATGCATCCCAAACTAACCTCCTTACGCAATTTTTCGGTGACCACCCCCAAGTGTTGATACGCGGACCGAAGATTCCGACGAGTGACCGGAATGTCATACGGGGGAGAAGGAATCACAAAACCCATGCTAAAACTGTCCTCAATCAACTTTGCCCCAGCCCTATCCGGATAATTACTTAGAAAGAGGGCCATCCTTGCCAACCTCACCGGTGTCAATCCCTTGACCAGCTGCCCCCCTGAACCCCCTCCCCTTTTTCCTTTCCGAAAGCACTTTGACGCACCATGGGACGTCCCGCTGCAATGGGAACACACATTCTTGAACTTGCACGTGGCCCCAAATTTACATTGGCCGTCGTTAAATTGCCAACAGAAACCAAGTTTCGAACCGGAACTCTGACCTGACTGGCCGACCTGCCCTGCAGATCCCCCGCTCCCTGGAAAGGACTGTCCCGGCTTAAGCGGAGCAGTCACCCGCAACCACAAAGCGATGTCTTTGTGATCCCATCTAATGCTGGTTCGCACCGCCTTCCGCTGCCGAAACTGCTCATCGTATCGCAGCCATGCCATACCGCCATAAACCCGATGCACCTCACCAATAGCATCCATATAACAGAAAAGAGCAGAGCAATGTTCCGGAGCTTTTTCCCCAACTACGCTAGCCAAGATTGCAAACGCCTGCAGCCAGTTCACAAACGTTTGTGGAATAAGACGATAATGCCGCCGTTCCTCCTCCTCTTTCTTACTCTCATCCCTTTTCCCTTTATCCAAATTAAATTTTGCCAAAGGAAGGAGAGAAAATATTTCCACATATTCGTCCTTCCAAATGCGCTCGTGAACCTCCTGTTTCAAATGCGCCCCCAATGGACCTTCGAAACACACATAAACTTCCCCCCGCGCTCTATCATCCAACCGTACTCTATCACCTTCCTGTGCCCCATCCGTCTGTACCGACACCGCTACAGCCCCCCCGGAGCCCCAACTTTCAACCCATCCAGCGGCTGCCCAACCCCCGGCGCTACCGTCCCCCCCCAAACCGCCACCGGAGCCACTCCTGCCGATACCGGCGCCTGTGACTTATCTAACTTATTCACCAGCTCACGCAAACATCCTACTAAGTCCGCAAAACCGCTAACATTCCCCCCAGAAGGCCCGCCATCGGCCGCATTGCCCGACACGACCCTCGCACCCCCCGACAAACCAGCAGTATGAAAAGAGATAGAAGATGAACACCCACCTGGCTGCTCAGGCGCTGTGATCCCGCCAGCCGGACTAACTTGACCACGCTGATGCTCTCCAACTTCTCCCTCTTCCAAATCACCCGCCAACCGCGACCGCTGCCCACACACACAGTGAGAGCACGGAGATCCTCTACCCGATTTGTCCCAAAGGGCCGGCCTCCATTGGAGCCCTGATGCTGAGAGGGCCAACCGCCTGTTGCCCGATCCGCGGAACCCAGACCTCTGAGCGCACTCCACATCCCACCGGACTCGCCACCCTCCCTGCAGAAACCCTCGTAGCAGCCAGCCCCCTGATTGGCTCTTCATCATGCGGGGCTGCCGACATGCCCATGTCTTGTATCACCCCCGACGGAGGGGGGGTATTTGGAAAACTGGGAGCAGACCCCCCCCTCACCGCCAAGCACCGCCGCGGCTGGGGATTTCTGCCAGGCCGGGACCTCCTAGGGGATGCCGCTCTCCCTGGAGACCGGCCTGCAGCGACCCTGGAGGGGCTTCCCCTGCGGCGCCGTGCCCGCGGGATTTCCTCAGGGCTAAGTCTCGCCGGCGGGCGGGTACGCCGAGACCTGCGAGCGGGCACCCCCTCTGAAGAAACCGGATCGATCCCTCCACTAACCGGAGTTGTGAACAGCAGCGGGCTGCCCACATCTAAATCCAGCACCACAGCAGACGACAGTGAGGGAGACGAGTGTAGAGGAGCCGCCCCTCCCCCCTCCCTGGACACCGCGCAATGCGAACGCCGGGGCCCTGCTGCCTGGGGCACAGCCAGCCCCAAGAGTCTTGTCACCTGTGCCTCGAACCAGCCATCGTCCTGCAAGTCCGCTGCCGCCCGGAGCCGCTCCACCAGCCCATCAAAAGATGCCATCACAGCCCAGGTAAGTAAAGTCCAGATCACACACTAAGAAGAGCTCACTGCTGTTGATGCTGTTCCTCTCGCTGTCTCCCTCGCACTGAGGAAAACAGCGGGAAGCCGATACTCTCACCCCCTCCTCACTCTAAACCACTCCCCTTCCCTCCCCTAACTACTGCTATGCATCTTAACCCCTTCCTTCCCACTACCTCCTATCCTGTCATGGCGGCCTCCCCTTATGTCTTGCAGTCGGCAGTGCGGCCGCTCCTTTCTGCATCTACTTGGCAGGCATGTGGGTATTTTGCTTTGCATACTGTACCTGAACAGTTTTACAAGCGGTTCTATCAGAGATTTCTCTGTCTCTTCCACATTATGGGGGCAACATGGGACAAAGGCTCCTAGCTGGCGTAGATTTCACTCTGTGGTGTACGCACAGCCGAAAATGCAACTAATTTATAAAGAGATGTGCGCTTCTTAATAAATTTACAGCATCTTACTCCTGCGGGCTTTAAGCTAAGACTGGTGTATGAAATGCCAGTCTTAGTAAATCTGCCTCACTGATGGCAAGTGTCAATTTCTTAACCCCTTCCCTCTTTAGCCACCACTTTTGACCTTCCTGACAGAGCATCATTTTTCAAATCTGACATATTTCACTTTATGGGTATGTGCACACGCTAGCTTCCTTTTACGTCTGAAAAGACAGACTGTTTTCAGGAGAAAACAGCTGCGTCGTTTCAGACGTAAAAGCTCCTCCTCGCATTATGCGAGGCGTCTTTGATGCTCGTAATCTTGAGCTGCTCTTCATTGACTTCAATGAAGAACGGCTCAAATTACGTTGCAAAGAAGTGTCCTGCACTTCTTTGCCGAGGCAGTCAATTTACGCGTCGTCGTTTGACAGCTGTCAAACGACGACGTGTAAATGACAAGTCGTCGGCACAGTACGTCGGCAAACCCATTCAAATGAATGGGCAGATGTTTGCCGATGTATTGTAGCCGTATTTTCAGACGTAAAACGAGGCATAATACGCCTCGTTTACGTCTGAAAATAGGTCGTGTGAACCCAGCCTATGTGGTAATAACTTCGGAATACTTTCACCTATCCATGCAATTCTGAGATTGTTTTCTCGTGACACATTGGACATTATGTTACTGGTAAAATTTGGTCAATACATTCAGTATTAAATTGTGAAAAACACCAAAATGTAGCGAAAAATTTAAAAAATTAGCATTTTTATAAATTTAAATGTATCTGCTTGTAAGACAAATAGTTATACAGCACAAAATAGTTGCTAGTTAACATCTCCCATATGTTTACTTTAGATTGGCATCATTTTTTTTACTTTTTCTTCTTCCAAGGCTGTTACATGGGTCAGTTCACACGTTGCATAAATACTACCGTTTTTTCCGCAAAGGAATATGTTGCGGAAAATCAGCAACAAATAGAGTAGCAGCAAAGTGGATGAGATAAAACAAATCTCATGCACACGCTGCGTAAATACTGAGTGGAAAAAACGCTCAGACCATTAACCTGTAGTTTTATTCCGCAGCATGTCAATTGTATTTGTGTAAACGCTGTTTATTTGTTGCGGGTTTTCCCCATTGAATTCAATGGGGAGGTAAATCCCTCAACAAATAGCAGTTGTTGCTTTTTTTGCAGCGGGTTCGCAGCGATCCCGCCGCAAAATACGAAATTCTGAAAAAAATAAAATCTCATTCTTCCCTCCAGCACGGCCTTCTGGGATGACGTTTCATTCCATGCGACCGCCGCAGCCAATCACAGGGGATGAAACATCATCCAAGGAGGCTGACCGTATTACATAATAGGACCGGTCTCGCCACTGCAGCCAATCAAAGCCTGCAGCGGTCTCCTGGGATGAAACGGCAGGTAAGTGCTGCAGTTTTCCACAGCGGATATTCCGGGTGAAAAACAGCACCACAGGTTGGTGTGCTTTTTCACAGCGCACAGGGCAGATATGTTGCATGCTATTACGCAGCGTATCCGCCCCGTGTGGACACAGCCCAGGGCTTAGAACTTTAGCAGAAATTTCTCAAGAAAATTTCAAAAGGCAATTTTTTCAGGGGCCATTTCAGTTGTGAAGTGGCTTTGAGAGGCCCATACAATACAAACCACCATAAATCAGCCCATTTTAAAAACTGCACCCCTCAAAGTATTCAAAACAGCATTTAGAAAGTTCCTTAACCTCTTAGGCATTTCACAATAATCAAAGCAAAGTTGAGGTGAAATGTACAAATTTAATTTTTTTTGCAGAAATGACATTTTAATTAACTGATTCTGCAGTATTTGGAAATATCCCACACATTGCCCTAGTGTGCTAATGGACTGAAGCACAGGCCTCAGGAGCAAAGGAGCACCTAGTGGACTTTTTTGGCCTTCTTTTTATTAGATTATATTTTAGGCACCATGCCAGGTTTGTAGAAGTCTTGTGATGCCAAAACAAAGGAAACACCCGAAAAAATACCCCATTTTGGAAACTATACCCACAAGGAATTCATCTAGGGGGTGTAGTGAACATTTTCACCCCATAGGTGTTTCATATATTTTATTAAAATTTGGACGTGAAAATGAAAAATGTAAAATTATTCCAATAAGATATAGTTTTAGCTAAAATAAAAAATTCCACAAGGAATAAAGAAGAAAAAGCCCCCCCAATATTTGTAAAACAACTCATCCGGAATACGTAAATACCCCATATGTGGTCATAAACTGCTGTTTGGGCACATGGCAGGGCTTAGAAGGGAAGGAGCGCCATTTGGCTTTTGTACCCCTAATTTTTGCTGGATTGGTTTCTCGGCACCATGTCGCATTTGCAAAGTCCCTAAGGTGCCAGTGCAGTGGAAAGTCCCCAAAAGTGACTCCATTTAGGAAACTACACCCCTTGAGGAATTCATCTAGGGGTCTAGTGAGAATTTTTACCCCACAGGTGTTTCATAGTTTTTATTAGAATTGGGCAGTGAAAATGAAATGCCCAATTTATAGCACTTTTTTATGTTTTACAACTTTTTGCACAATAAAATTACTTTTGTAAAAAGAATGTATTTTTTCTTTCGCCATGTTCTGAGAGCCATAACGTCTAAATGTTTTCGTTCACGAAACTGTATTAGGGCTTGTTTTTTGTGAAACGAGCTATAGTTTTTAGAGGTACCATTTTTAGATGCATGCGACTTTTTGATCACTTTTTATTCCAATTTTTGGAAGGCAAAGTGACCAAAAGACAGCAATTCCTAGTTTTCTACAAGGTACAATATTCCTACATAATATTTTTATAGTTCAGGCCGTAACGGATGCGGTGACACCAAATATGTATGGTTTATATTATTTTTTCAATAATAAAGTACTTGATAAAGGAAAAGGGGCGAATGTGTTTTATTTTATTACTTGAAAACCAATTAAATTTTTTACAACTTTTTTTATACTTTCTTTTACACTTTTTTTTACCACTAGGGGACTTGATGGTCCAATTGTCTGATGTATGTTCTAATACTTTGCACTACCTATGCAGTGCAATGTATTAAAACTGTCAGTCGTTGGCTGACAGCAAGCCGATTTGGCACATTGGATATTTCAAGAAAACTTAAGCGTGATCATCGTACTGTGAAAAGATTTGTGGCTGATTCAGAGCATAGACGGGTTCGTTCAGATAAAGGCATAATGAGGAAGGTTTCTGCCAGACAAATTAATAGGATTAGCAGAGCAGCTGCTAAAATTTCATTGCAAAGCAGCAAACAGGTATTTGAAGCCGCTGGTGCCTCTGGAGTCCCGCGAACCTCAAGGTGTAGGATCCTCCAGAGGTTTGCAAGTGTGCATAAAGCTATTATTCGGCCACCCCTAAACAATGTTCACAAGCAGAAACGGTTGCAGTGGGCTCAGAAATACATGAAGACTAATTTTCAAACCGTGTTGTCTACTGATGAGTGCCGTGCAGCCCTGGATGGTCCAGATGGATGGAGTAGTGGATGGTTGGTGAATGGCCACCATGTCCCAACAAGGCTGCGACGTCAGCAAGGAGGTGGGGGAGTCATGTTTTGGGCTGGAATCATGGGGAGAGAGCTATTAGGCCCCTTTAGGGTCCCTGACGGCGTGAAAATGACCTCTGCAAAGTACGTAGAGTTTATGACTGACCACTTTCTTCCGTGGTACAAAAAGAAGAACCGTGCCTTCCGTAGCAAAATTATCTTCATGCATGACAATGCACCATCTCATGCTGCAAAGAATACCTCTGTGTCATTGGCTGCTATGGGCATAAAAGGAGAGAAACTCATGGTGTGGCCCCCATGTTCCCCTGACTTCAGCCCTATTGAGAACCTTTGGAGCATTCTCAAGCAAAATATCTATGAGGGTGGGAGGCAGTTCACATCAAAACAGAAGCTCTGGGAGGTTATTCTGACATCCTGCAAAGATATTCAAGCAGAAACTGTCCAAATACTCACAAATTCAATGGATGCAAGAATTGTGAAGTTGATATCAAAGAAGGGGTCCTATGTTAACATGTAACTTGGCCTGTTAAGTTTTTTTTGATTGAAAGAGCTTTTGATTTCTGTAAATATGACCTCCTGATGCTGCAAATTCAACAAATTACCATTTTAGTTCTCTTTACAATCTTTAAAATGTCTTAATCTCTGTTGTGCATAATAATTTTAAACAGTGAGGAAATCAGCGAAAAATAACATTTGCATAATAATTTGGAATGCGGTGTATATATGTACAGTAAACAGTATATACTGCTCAGCCACAACATTAAAGCCACTTGCTAATATTTTGATGGTCCCCCCAATGCTTCCAAGACATCTCTGATCCATCACAGCATGGACTCTACATGATCTCTGAAGATGTCCTGGGATCAGGGCTGCCATCAGGGCAGTGCTGCCGATTCTGCAGTCAGGGGCTTGGCCATACATTTAAAAAAAACGGGTTCCGCTCCCTGCCGCCTGAATTCATATACTCACGGCAGTGGGGCTCTTATGGTGCCCGCCCCTCCTCCTCCACAAGCGTGACAGCGTGTGGGGAGGAGACAAGGAGTGGAGACATCACGGCAGTGGGAATTATGAGCTCAGCCTCAGAGGATACGTCAAGCAGCAGCAGCAGTCTCCTGACACAGTGAGTACTAAGTTATGTCTGTGTCCGGCTGCTGCTGCCCAGAATCGCCTCAAAAAATCTCCTCCTGCCCCCATAGAAAGTAAATATCTTACCCACATCTGTATTAGTTCCTCTTAAAGGGAATGTGTTGCCAGAAAAACATGTTTTTTTTTAAAAAATTAAACATTTAGTGTGTGGGTGATTAAACACTGTTCAAATTTTTTTTATTTTTTTGCACGAGTCCAGGTAATATTATAAATTATTTCTAATTTATAATACTACCCATTTTTGGTCACTAGATGGAGCTGTTCCCAAAATTGCAGCATTGCAACATTGGGTTAAAAGCCCTCGCTCTAGTGAGCTCTCAGCATCCCCCCCTCCTTTATCCTGGCTAGTGCCGGGATAAACGAGGGGTTTGAACGATGTAACCTCCTACACTGTGTGTCGCCATTTTTTGAGCTAACCCACAGTGTAGTAGGTTTACATACAGTAGTAAACACACACAAACACGAACATACATTGAAATCTCTTCCCTGCTCCTGCCGCCGCGGCTCCCTCCGGCCCGTCCGCTCCGTTTGCTGCCGCTGGTGCAAGTGCACAAATCCGGAAGCCGCGACCGGAAGTAGTAATATTACTGTCCGGCCGCGACTTCCGGTCCACAGGAAAATGGTGCCGGACGGCGCCAATTTCGAATAGGACTGTGTGGGAGCGGCGCATGCGCAGTTCCCACACAGACGCCGTACACTGCAGTCAATGGGACGGGAGCCGTTCGCAGTCCCTATGGGACTGTGGCTGCCGTATTCCATGTCTGTATGTGTCGTTAATCGACACACACAGAAATGGAACAAAAAATGGCAGCCCCCATAGGGAAGAAAAAGTGTAAAAATAAGAAAAAGTAAAACACAAAACATTTTTTTTAACATATAAAAAAATAATTTGTGATGACACTGTTCCTTTAACACTGCAGCATAGGATTGTATGACTATCAGCTCTACGATGGCTCTTATCTCCTGTACTGTGTAACATTTGACAATAAACCTGTCTTCTCACTCTGGTTACACAGCACAGGAGATAAGAGCCGTAGTAGAGCTACTGCTAGTAAAACAATCCTATGCTGCAGTGTAAACTAATACAGAAGTGGCGGGTAAGATTTTTGCTTTCTATGGGGGGGTAGAGTTAGATGATAATGGGGGCAGGGAGATGGTAATGGTGGCACGGAGATGGTAATTGGGTGGGGAGGGAAATGATGCTAGAGTGGGAAGGAGATAATATTGGAGGGAGGATGACACTGGAGGAGGCATTATACTAGGGGGATAATAATTGGGCGAAAAGAGATGATATTATACATGGGGAGGGGTAGAGGAAGGATAGAGGATACTTGGGAGAAGATTATACCTCAGTAGGGGGAGAGAGCTTATACCAGAGCCATAGTTGCCAAGAGTCCCGAATTTTATGGGACTGTCCTGAATCTATAGAGACAGTCCCAGCAACTGCCATATTCAATTGTATCTGCATTCACAGGATGCAGATACAATTGAATACTATGGCAGAGCAGGAAACTATCAGCTTCCTTCTCTGCCATTCAACCCTCCAGGAGCAGAATCCCCGGCCAGAGAGTTGCCGACTCTCTGGCCGGGGATTCCTCTCCTAGAGGTAGCCCCTGATGTCACTGTACATATATGGACAGTGAGGTCAGGGTCTCCACCTGGACTGGAGTCCCCTGTAGATAGTGTCACACACACATCCTACTGTAGATAGTGTCACACACACACCCTCCTGTAGATAGCGCCACACACAGCCCCCTGTAGGTAGCGCCACACACAGCCCCCTGTAGATAAAAGTCTGAATGCTAACCTCTGGCCACAAGTAGGGGTCTGGTGGAAAGGTGTCTGAATTACTTAACAGGTCTGGTCTAGGGTTTGATTTTTTTTCTGGTTTAGGATTTGAAACTATTTAGAGGTCTGGTGTATGAATTAATTTTGTTGTGTAGTTTTTACACAGATAATGTGTGTGTAGCGTGTCAAGAGGATGCAAAAACATCATCCAGGTGTGCCGTTGGGAAATCTTAGGGACTGCAGCAGCCAGAACTACATTTTGGTGAGTGGCTCTGCTGTGTATAGGACTTCAGCAGCTTCAGTGCAATAATTTTTGTTTATGTTGCCCCCCCTTGCATCCAGACAGTTTCTTTGCACACACACACTGTTTCCCTTTTTGCCCCCACAGAGCCGCTGTCTCTTCCCTGTCACTCCACAGAGCCCCTGTGAGGTTGCATCTCCCCCCTGGCCACCACTGATACTTTCAATTCTCCCAGACCTGGCACTTAGACTCTCCCCTTTGCCTTCCGACACCCACCTCCTGTTTCTGCCCTGCCCCTCCAAAGAAACCCTTCTAGTTTGCTTTTCACTGTGCCCTACCTTCTGCCCCTTTACATTTCACGTCCCCCTCCTGATAATGGGGGGGGGGGCCGCAGGGACCCAGACTCGTTGGCAGTATGGGGCCCAGAAATTCCTGATGTCAGCCCTGCCTGGGGTATCTGGCACCGAGACATTAGAAGCAGATGCTTTAAGTCCTGTAAGTTGTGAGAAGGGGCCTCCATGGATTGGACTTGTATTTCCAGCACATCCCACAGATGCTTAATCGGATCGCGATCTGAAAAATTTGGAGGCCAAGTCAACACCTTTAAATTTTTGTCATGTTCCTCAAACCATTCCTGAACAATATTTTTCTCTTCCCTAGGCAAGCACTGTACATGCACTCAGCCGTCCACATAATGTAAAAGAAAATGTCATTCACTAGACCAGACCACCTTCTTCCATTGCTCCATGGTCCAGTTCTGATGCTCTTGTGCCCATTGTAACCACTTTAAGCGGTGGACAGGGGTCAGCATACACACTCTGAATGGTCTGCGGCTACGCAGCCCCAAAAGCAGCAATCTGCAATGCACTATGTGTTCTGAAACCTTTCCATCTTAGCTAGCATTAACTTTATCAGCAATTTGTGCTACAGTAGTTTTTCAGTGGAATCGGACCAAACTGGCTCGTCTTAACTCCCCAGGAGCATCAATGAACCACTGCATACTGGGAATACCCCACAAGGCTTCCTATTTTGGAGATACTGTGACCCGGTCGCCAAGCCATCACAATTTGGTCCTTGTCAAAGTGTCTCAGATCCTTACACCTGTTGCACACGGCCGAGTTCAGGTCGTGAAAAACGGTCCAAGTGTCGGCTGGATTCCCTGGCCCGACCGCGGTACAGGTGAATGAGACTCCTGCTATCATAGACATTTATGATGCTAGGAGTCTCTGCCTCTCCACAGAACTCCTGTTCTGTACTGTCTCATTTTGTTCAGTTCGGAACAGCAGTTCCGTAGGGAGGCAGGGACTCCTAGCATCATAAAATGTCTATGATGTCAGAAGTCCCGTTCACCTGGAGCGTGGTCGGGCCGGGAAATCCAGCCGACACTCCGACCGTTTTTCACGGCTCGAGCTCGGTCGTGTGCAAGAGGTGTTATGCTTGCCCATTTGTTCTGCTTCAAAAACTACATTTTCATCTGCTGCCTAATATATCCAACCCCATGCAGGTGCTAATGTAACAAGGTAATTAACTAATGTTATTCACTTCACCTGTTAATGGTTTAAATGTTATGACTGAACGATGTACCGTATGTATGAAAGATACATGAAAGGGAATACAGCAAGCACTTATACAGTCACAGAAAGAATTATTAAAGCACACCTGTAATATTTTATACCATATTCTTATTTAGGAAAATGTGCAGTGTGTTTTTTAAATCAAGTTTTACTAAACTAAAAAGAAACAAGAGAGTCCTGAAGTCAAAAAAAATATAAGGAAATTGCTACACGACAAAGGTAGGGAAATATAAAATGGTAGAGGGAGAGGTACAACTGCTTGTATCTTGGGAAGCCGGTAGGTACCATAGAAGTAAAAATAGCTTATTCTGTGCGCATTTTCTCTTTGCTTAGTGAAGTTGCCAATTTTTAGGTAAACCCAATGGGGCAGATTTTTCAATGTATTTATGTGGATGTCAAATATGCCATTGAGACCAATTTCTGAAGCCCTTGTGACACCTTTTTAAACTCATTTACTAAAGATTTCCAACACTTTTCTAATTAAGAGATCTTCCGGACCTCCCACAAGTCTCTTGCAAAAAGTTGCTGGCAGCTTCCACTAGAGGGAGCTGTCTGCATTTGTACTTCTATTGATCCAATTTACTTCAATGGAGCAGTCTAAACATCTATGCAGTATGCTCCCACTTGTGGCAACAGGAGGAAGCTAGAATTATATCATTCTATGGCCACGTAAAGGGAAATGCTGTTTGTGAATGGAGCGTCCTAATAGGCATATGTCCAGGGCAGACCTGGGGGCTTCTATCAAGACCTTGGCTGCCATGACACTCCATCGGAGACCCGCGATTGCATTTGCGGGCCGCCGATGGGTGACAGGGGGAGCTCACTCCCTCTGTAAACAAGTTAAATGCTGCGGTCGCTATTGACGACGGCATTTAACAGGTTAAACGGTCGTGACCTAAGTAAACTTAGATTGCGGGTGTTGGAGCAGGAGCCCAGCTGTCACCAGACAACCGAGCCCCGGCTCCAGCCTGTATGGGACACCCGTGCAGGACTTAGACTAGGCCACCGTGAAAAGGCGACGGCCTAGCCTAAGGCCCCTTGGTGACCAACGTGAAAAGGCGTATTGGTGGTCACTAAGGGGTTAATATATGTCATCCGTTGTCTCTCTGTGTAGCCGGGCACAGCAGATGGCAGCGCTGTAACTTTGTTGTGAAGACTATATGGTCGTATTATGGGAATACCCAATGTTAAATAGCTTTGTAATTGTGCTATAAAAAAGCACTGTGATTGTGTTATGGGTCACCGTACCAGCCCAGTTATGGGGGCAGTTTAACTTTGATGTTATCAGGAAATTGTAGCTGTTACTTTTATTGGACTGCAACTCCTGCTGCGCTAAACACTCTGCACATTTCCACTTTCTCATCATCAAATCTTGTAAGGCATTGCAACACCCCCGTGTTATATGGCCATCTAGCCAAGTGGCCAAGGACACAACGCACACACGTGTTTACAGAGAGAGTGGGCTGTTGGTTGATAGCTACAAAACCATCACTATGCACATGGTTACTGTTGTTAGTGTTGACATTCAGTTACGCCCTCCCCCAACCAAGAGCATTGTTAAGGAGCAGACCATATGGAATCTGAAAAATGTGACAGTGTCTAGATTGTCAGTCTGGGCCTGCCTATTTCATATCATTTCATCTTCCTATGCTGATCTCTGTCATTAGAGATTGTCATGGAAACGGGATGTCTATGTGGCATCATTGTTAACCCCTTCCCGCGATTGAGCGTGACTGTACGTCCAAATTCCAAGTGAGTTCCCGCATTCGGGCGTACAGTCACGCCCTGGAGATAAAGCGAGCACAGGAGCTGTGCGCGCTTTATCTTCAGCGGCTGTAAGCTGTTATACACAGCTGACATGCTGCTGCAATGGCTGGGATGGCTTTTACCGCCGATCGCAGCCATTTAACCCCTTCAATGCGGCTGTCAATGACGTCCGCCGCATTGAAGTGGTTTACAGAGGGAGGGAGCTCCCTCTGTACCCCTGCGCCCCCCCCGCGATGGATCGCGGGTGGCAATTGTTGCTATGGCAACCAGGAAGCCGTTACTAGGCTTCCTGGTTGCCAAGGTACGGAAGCCTATTAGGTCCTGCCCGAGGCAGGACCTAATACGCTGACTGTCAAATGAAAAATGACAGTTACGATGCACTGCACTACATAAGTAGTGCAGTGCATCGTACCGGGGATCAGAAGACCAGATCTTCAAGTCCCCATGTCAGTATAAGGCTTTATTCAGACGAACGGGAAAAACGTCCGTGCAACGCGCGACACACGGACCTATATGTGTCTATGGGGCCGTGCAGACATGTCCGTGATTTTTCATCAGCGTGAGTCCGCTGAAAAAAAGTCACGACGTGTCCGTTCTTTCGGCGTTTTGCACGCATCACGCACCCATTGAAGTCAATGGGTGCGTGAAAACCACGCATGCCGCACGGAAGCACTTACGTGCGAACTGCGTGATTCGCGCAAGAGCTGTCAAAAGGATGAATGTAAACAGAAAAGCACCACGTGCTTTTCTGTTTACAAACATCCAAGCGGAGTGTCTTGGAGATGAGCGAACCCGGACAACCGAACCGAACTTCACCGGGTTCGGCCGAACTCGTTTTGGCTGAACCCGGCAAAAAAATTTCCGATACGCGACGTCAGGAGATAGTCATTGTCCAGTGTGCTGAAAGAGTTAAACTGTTTCAGCACCCTGGACAGTGACTTCCGATCCCAATATACATGAATGTGTAAAAAAAAAAAGAGGTTCTGACTTACCGATAACTCCCGGCTTCTTCCTCCAGTCTGACCTCCCGGGATGACAATTCAGTCCAAGTGACAGCTCCAGCCAATCACTGGCCAAGCACAGGCTGCAGCAGTCACATGGACTGCGGCGTCATCCAGGGAGGTGGGGCCAGATGTCAAGAGAGGCGCGTCACCAAGGACGCGTCACCAAGGCAACGGCCGGGAGGGAAGTTCTCGGTAAGTACGAACTTTTTTTTTTTTTTAACAGGTTTCTCGATATTGTGATCGGCATTCACTGTCGAGGGTGCTGAAAGAGTTAACTGCCGATCAGTTAACTCTTTCAGCACCCTGGACAGTGACTGACGTCGACTAGACTCATCTCTATGATGGCGGCTGCGCGAAAATCACGCAGCCGCGCATCATACACGGATGACACACGGAGCTGTCAAGTGGTTTTTGCGTGCGCAAAACGCCGCGTTTTTGCATCCGCAAAAACGCCACGTTCGTGTGAATCCAGCCTAAAAGAAAAAGTGAAAAATGTAAAAAAAAAGTGAAAGAAAAATAAATAAATAAAAGTTAATAAATAATAAATAAATAATAAAAACAACACTTGCCCTGTTTCCCTGATCAACTCCTTTATTATTAGAAAAAAAATGAAAACATGAAAAAAAATGATACATAATAGGTATCGCCGCGTTCAGGACGGCCTGATCTATAAAAATATCACATTATTTTTACCGCACGGTGAACACCGTAAATTTTTTTAATAAAAAACAATGACAGTATTTTATTTTTTGGTCATCTTGTCTCAAATTTTTTCTAATAAAAGGTGATCAAAAAGTTACAAGTAACGCAAAATGGTACCAATAGAAACTACAGTTCGTCACGCATAAAACAAGCCGTCCCGCAGCGATATCAACTAAAAAATAAAAAAAATATGGCTGTCAGAAAATGGCGACACTAAGGGCTGATTCAGACGAACGTTGCGTTTTTGCGCGCGCAAAAAACGCAGCGTTTTGCGCGCGCAAAAACCACTTGACAGCTGCGTGTGTCATCCGTGTATGATGCGCGACTGCGTGATTTTCGCGCAGCCGCCATCATAGAGATGAGTCTAGTCGACGTCAGTCACTGTCCAGGGTGCTGAAAGAGTTAACTGATCGGCAGTAACTCTTTCAGCACCCTCGACAGTGAATGCCGATCACAATATCGAGAAACCTGTTAAAAAAAAAGAAAAAGTTCGTACTTACCGAGAACTTCCCTCCCGGCCGTTGCCTTGGTGAGGCGTCCTTGGTGACGCGCCTCTCTTGACATCGGGCCCCACCTCCCTGGATGACGCCGCAGTCCATGTGACCGCTGCAGCCTGTGCTTGGCCTGTGATTGGCTGGAGCTGTCACTTGGACTGAATTGTCATCCCGGGAGGTCAGACTGGAGGAAGAAGCCGGGAGTTATCGGTAAGTCAGAACTTCTTTTTTTTTTTACACGTTCATGTATATTTATTTTTTTACACGTTCATGTATATTGGGATCGGAAGTCACTGTCCAGGGTGCTGAAACAGTTTAACTCTTTCAGCACCCTGGACAGTGACTATTTCCTGATGTCGCGTACCGGAAATTTTTAAGCCGGGTTCGGCCAAAACGAGTTCGGCCGAACCCGGTGAAGTTCGGTTCGGTTGTCCGGGTTCGCTCATCTCAAAGACACTCCGTTTGGATGTTTGGAAACAGAAAAGCACGTGGTGCTTTTCTGTTTACATTCATCCTTTTGACAGCTGGTGCGCTGTTTCAGTTGGTTCGCACGGAAGTGCTTCCGTGCGACCTGCGTGGTTTTCACGCACCCATTGACTTCAATGGGTGCGTGATGCGCGAAATACGCGGAGATATTGAGCATGTCGCGCTTTTTGCGCAGCGGACAAACGCTGCGCAAAAAGCACGGACTGTCTGTACTGCCCCATAGACTTGTATTGGTCTGTGCGTGGCGCATGAAAACCACGCCGCCCGCACGGACCCAATACACGTTCGTGTGAATCCCCCCTAAAACATGATTTTTTTAGAAAAGAGTATTTTTATTGTGGGAACGTAGTGAAACTTAAAAAAACAATATAAATTTGGTGTCGCTATAATCGTATCGCCCCGCAGAATGAAGTTAACATGTTGTTTATACTGCACGGTGAACACTGTGAAAAAACAAAAAAAGAAACGTGCTAGAATGGCTGTTTTTTGCTTTCCTCATCTCCCAAAAAATGGAATAAATAGTGATTTATGGCATGTCCCCCAAAATGGAACCAATAAAAATAACAGCTCGTTCCACAAAAAACACGCCCTCACACACGCCCTGACGGAAAAATAACACGTTTTGACTCTCAAAACGCAATGATGCAAAATGATTCTAAATGACGGCCCAGACTCCTTTTTAGGTCCAGTAGAATTTCACTAAATACCCCACATCGTCATTTGCTGGACCCTCCAGCTGGACCCCATGGACGCAGCGGTGATGAGGAAACTTTAGGGCCTTGTGCGGCTTATAGGGCTGGTGAAGAAGTCAAAGATTAGGCAACACTGGAGCGCAGATATTTTGTATAATACCCAATAAACACGGCCTGTGCATAAAGGATTGGTTCAAAGCGCACCACACCAGTGCATGGATTATTCATTCTCCCCATTATTACATCATCCTATTATGACCTGATGTACTCCGCACAGTGTACATATACCCTGATGTACTCCACATAGCTTATACCCTGATGTACTCCGCCCAGCTTACATATACCCTGATGTACTCCGCCCAGCTTACATATGCCCTGATGTACTCCGCACAGCTTACATATACCCTGATGTACTCCGCACAGCTTACATATACCCTGATGTACTCCACCCAGTTTACGTATACCCTGATGTACTCCGCACAGATTACATATACCCTGATGTACTCCGCACAGTTTACATATATCCTGATGTACTCCGCCCAGCTTACATATACCCTGATGTACTCCGCCCAGCTTACATATACCCTGATGTACTCCGCCCAGCTTACATATGCCCTGATGTACTCCGCACAGCTTACATATACCCTGATGTACTCCGCACAGCTTACATATACCCTGATGTACTCCACCCAGTTTACGTATACCCTGATGTACTCCGCACAGATTACATATACCCTGATGTACTCCGCACAGTTTACATATACCCTGATGTACCAGCACATATTACATATACCCTGATGTACTCCACACAGTTTACATATACCCTGATGTACTCCTCACAGCTTACATATACCCTGATGTACTCCACCCAGTTTACGTATACCCTGATGTACTCTGCACAGATTACATATACCCTGATCTACTCCGCACAGTTTATATATATCCTGATGTGCCAGCACATATTACATATACCCTGATGTACTCCATAGCTTACATATATCCTGATGTACTCCTCACAGATTACATATGCCCTGATGTACTCAGCCCAGTTTACATATACCCTGATGTACTCCACCCAGTTTACATATACCCTGATGTACTCCTCACATATTACATATACCCTGATGTTCTCCGCACAGATTACACATATCCTGATGTACTCCTCACAGATTACATATATCCTGATGTACTCCGCACATATTACATATGCCCTGATGTACTCCGCACAGTTTACATATACCCTGATGTTCTCCGCACAGCTTACATATACCCCGAGTTGCTCAAAAAACGTCTGAAAATCAGAAGCTGTTTCCCCTATTTTGTTAATCGTGTGAACATACCCTTACGCCTAACTATTCACTTTCTACATTCAAACTAACATTTTGTCCAGGCAGATAATTTGTCTTTGGACTTCAGATGCAGCTTTATAATTTTTAAAATCTGTCCCAGGATCTATCTATGCTATGTGCTCAAGAATTAGAGATTACTAATCCAGGTTTCAAAAACGTGCTTGGTTCTAACAAATAAGGACTTTACTGTCACCTTCATTACTTGTTGGCAAATAAAATAGACACTTGATTACTTTAATATGTTAAAGTAAAATTTCTGTGTGATATAAAACAGAATGCAGATTACTGTCAAGAACCCTTGTCAGAGATAACAAGGCTTCTGAAAGTAATTACCCGAGTGAAGTGCTGATTACAACGCAGCTTGGTGCATTTTTATAGCGTTGCCATTGATGTATGTGTGTCAGGTACATCAGTTATTTATAGATGTATTGAGATTTTACATAAAATGTTATGTTAACTGTGTGATTCCATATGGGAACATATTTTGTCCTCAACATTTGATGCTACTAAGGACAATTCAATTTCGGATATACAGTAACTACAATGTCTCCATGTACTAGGAACAGAAATGGTAGAATCATTTGGCCAGTTCTGAGATTTGCAGCATATCGTATTTTGAAGAATTAATGGAGAAGATAATTTTGCTCATCTCTAACCAGGACCCCATGTACAAATTAAATTATGACTTGTAATATGTACACTCTATGCAAAATATATTCTCCTTGTACTCTCCATCTACAATAATTTCATCTGGATGGTTAATACATTTTTGCCTTAGGTAGCATCATTTTAGGGGGTAATGATTGTATATCATCACTGGATTATTTATTTATTTCTGTTAATTATATAGCGCCAACATATTCTGCAGCGCTGAAGCAATATCTCAGTCACAATCTAAATTCCCTATCTGTATATTTTTGGGGTGTGGGAGAAAACCAAAGTACCGAGAGGAAACCAACAGAGAACATCCAATCTCCACGCAGGTGTTGTCCTTGGTTGGATTTGAACCCAGGACCCTAGGACCTGCAAGGATATAGTGTAAACCACAGTGCTGCCTAACTATAAACATATCAATATAACAACTGAAAATGTAGCCCTTCATGTTCAGGTTCTCCACCTAAATGTATTAAAACGGCAGTCTGAGAACGGGTAAGTCATGTCCTGGCTGCTGCCAAGTAGATTTTGTCCCTTCCCTGCATACAATATGGTACTACGTCTGTGGTCCCTTTTACAGACGTGATGATCGCATGAACATGGACACATTACTGTATAAGCACTAAACGGCATTCAGCGGCTTTTATTGTATTGGAAGATATACAAGCTGCAGAGGACATATGGTTAAAAAATGTATAACTAAAACCAAATGTAAATATCTTTTATTTATTTAAATACATACAATGCAAAAAAAACTCTGTAAGGCTGAATGCACACGTTGCGTATTACGTGCAGATTTCCCGCGCATATTTTCATGCGGCAAATCCGCAGTGTAATACAGTACTAGCAAAGTAAGGCTGGGTTCACACGACCTATTTTCAGACGTAAACGAGGCGTATTATGCCTCGTTTTACGTCTGAAAATAGGGCTACAATACGTCGGCAAACATCTGACCATTCATTTGAATGGGTTTGCCGACGTACTGTGCAGACAACCTGTCATTTACGCGTCGTCGGTTGACAGCTGTCAAACGACGACACGTAAAAATACAGCCTCGTCAAAAGAAGTGCAGGACACTTCTTTGAGATGTAATTTGAGCGTTCTTCATTGAACTCAATGAAGCACAGCTCAAAATATACGGCTGTCAGAGAAGCCTCGCAAAATGCGAGGAGGAGCTTTTACGTCTGAAACGAGGCAGCTGTTTTCTCCTGAAAACAGTCTGTCTTTTCAGACGTAAATGCCTGCTATCGTGTGCACATACCCTAAAGGAGATTTCAAGAAATCTCATCTACACGGTGCAGATTTTTTCTGCACCTAAATTGACCTGTGGTTTGTATTTTAGAAATCTGCAGCATGTCAATTTATCTTGCGTTTTAGCTTGCGAATTGTATCTGTCTAGTTTTAAAGAAAAACGTACCAAAATACGCAGCATAAAAGCGCACTTATTTCCACATGAAAACCGCACCTAAAAGCGCATAAAAAAATACACCATTGGGTGCAGTTATAGCTGCGGAATTACATGGATATACCTGTGGTTTTGATATGGATTTTCCGCTTAAATTTACGAAATGTGTGCATTCAGCTTAAAGGTGTCTATAGCCCTTTAGCTCCCACTGTCTTTGTGTGGCGGCCGTTAACACAACGGCCGTCACATGGACCTATGCAATTTAATGGGGCCATTCAGACATGCAGTGTTTTTCACGCAGCGTGTTTCCGAAACTCACTGCATGTCCTATTCCTGTGCGTTTTAGTGCATCACGCATCGATTGAAGTGAATGGGTGCGTGAAAATCACGGACAGCACACGAACGCACGTCCGTGTGCTGTCCGTAATTCACGCACAAGTTCATAAGAAATGAAGTAAAATAAAAATAACGAAATGTGCACCAACAGTGACATTAACAACTGATGCCACACGGAACACACATGGATGACACACGGAACTGAAACGCATGACAAACCTGTCCGTTTTTTGCGGACGCAAAACGGACATGTTCGTGTGAATAAGGCTGAATGCACACGTGCAGCTCTACATTGGTAGTTCAGGGCCAGCGTCAGCACCCGGCAAGGTCAAGGCTTGCTGCAAGAAGGAGAACACACTCAGGGGCGTAGGTAAAGGCTGATGGGCCCTGGTGCAAGAATTCAACTTGGGCCCCCCTACCCCTCCCAAAGCAGACCCTACTCGCACCTATACGCAGTCGCCTTGCAAAAGGGCAGGACCAAAATCTTATTAGGGGAGTACATCATAATAATAATAATAATAATAATAATAATAGGGATGACATCTCATAGTAGTAAATAATATATTCAGCCTGGACGTCATGTGTATTCAGAATCCTGACACTTCTGAATCTTTTCTGTGAGATTTGCAGCAAGGGAAACGAAATCTCGTTTACCTCCGTAATCTCGCGAGATTTCGTTTCCCTTGCTGGAATCTCACAGAAAAGAGTCAGAAGTGTCAGGATTGTGAATACACATGACGTCCAGGCTGGATGATCATGTGTATTCATTATCAGGACACTTGATTAATGTTAATCTCTGTTTATGTGGCTGCACATCGCTGCTGTGTAAATGAATGTAGAGGAGTGTATGATGCTGACTGGTCACTGATTGGTCAGCGTCATACACGTAAACACGCCCAGTTAAAAACACAATACACGCCCAGTTGGACATACCGAAAAAAAAACGCCCAGTTGTCCATTTCAAACCTCATTTGCATATATATAAAATAGCTCATAACTTGGCCAAAAATTAACGTTTTTAAAAAAAAAAAAACACGTTACTGTTCTCTACATTGCAGCGCCGATCACATGCAATAGGAGATATGGATTGAGAATCTGGTGACAGAGCCTCTTTAATACCATATTTTTAACATTATTCATAGGCATAATGTACTGTTTTTCTTTTTTTTTTTTTTTCTTTTTTTAAATTGTATTCATTTTCAATCAATACAACAAGTAATATCATACAACTTATAAATGGCATCAGAATATCAATAACCCTCATCCCCATTAGGCTACGGAAAGAAAAAAAAAAGAGGAAATAAAAGAAACCCAGCGGGAACAAGCATCAATCTCTCCGCTTAGGGCAGATTACACAGTTATCTAATTCATTCCTCACTTGTCCAACCCTATAACATTTCGGGTATGTTCACACGTTTAGCAAAAAACGTCTGAAAATACAGAGCTGTTTTCAAGGGAAAACAGCTCCTGATTTTCAGCCATTTTTTAAGCAACTCGTGTTTTTTGTATTGTTTTTTACGGCCGTTTTTGGTGCTGTTTTTCTATAGAGTCAATGAAAAACGGCTCAAAAAACGGCTCAAGAAGTGACATGCACTTCTTCGCAGCCTGTCGGAACAGAACGCCTTATTTCCCATTGAAATCAATGGGCAGATGTTTGGAGGGGTTCTGCTTCCGATTTATCGGCAGTTTTTAGGCTGTTTACGGCCCGAAAAACGAACGGAAATATGTCATGTGCACATACACTTAGTCAGGCATATGAGCAGAGGTCCATTTACCTCATATTTCATGACATGTAACCAATGAATTCTTAGGGTATGTACACACGTAGAGATGAGCGAACTTATCAAAAGTTCGGTTCGGCTAGTTCGCCGAATTTCACAAAAAAGTTCGGTTCGGACTTGTCACTTACCTCCTGTCCGGCCTCCAGCGATGACGTTTCATCCCTTTCGCCGCTGCAGCCAATCACAGGCTGTAGTGGCGGTCACGCACGTCAGGATGACGCTTCATCCCACGTGACCGCCTCTGCAGCCAATCACAGGCTGCAGCGGCGACATGGATGAAACGTCATCGCTGGAGGCCGGACAGGATGAAAGTAAGTATGAACGTATTAGGGTATGTGCACACACACTAATTACGTTCGTAATTGACGGACGTATTTCGGCCGCAAGTCCCGGACCGAACACAGTGCAGGGAGCCGGGCTCCTAGCATCATACTTATGTACGATGCTAGGAGTCTCTGCCTCGCTGCAGGACAACTGTCCCGTACTGTAATCATGTTTTCAGTACGTGACAGTGGTCCTGCAGCGAGGCAGGGACTCCTAGCATCGTACATAACTATGATGCTAGGAGCCCGGCTCCCTGCACTGTGTTCGATCCGGGACTTGCGGCCGAAATACGTCCGTCAATTACGGACGTAATTAGTGTGTGTGCACATACCCTAATTATTATTTTTTGGCATGTATGTATGTTGGCATGTATGTATGTATGTATGTATGTATGTATGTTGGCATGTATGTATGTTGTCATGTATGTATATCTGTGCATGTATGTTGGCATGTATGTATATATGTGCATGTTTGTATGTATATTTGCATGTATATATTTGCATGTATGTATGTATGTTTGCATGTGTGTATGTTTGCATGTATGTATTTTTGCATGTATGTTGTCATGTATGTATGTATGTATGTATGTTGTCATGTATGTATGTATGTATGTTGTCATGTATGTATGTATATATGTGCATGTGTGTATGTATATTTGTATGTATGTTTGCATGAATGTATGTATGTATGTTTGCATGTATGTGTGTTTGCATGAATGTGTGTTTGCATGAATGTATGTTTGCATGTATGTATGTATGCATGTTTGTATGTATATTTGCATGTGTGTATATATATATATATATATATATATATATATATATATGTATGTATGTATGTATGTATGATGTCATGTATGTATGTATGTTGTCATGTATGTATATATGTGCATGTATGTTGGCATGTATGTATATATGTGCATGTGTGTATGTATGTATATTTGCATGTTTATATTTGCATGTATGTATGTTGTCATGTATGTATGTATGTATATATGTGCATGTATATTTGCATGTATATATGTTTGCATGTGTGTATGTATGTTTGCATGTATGTATGTATGTTTGCATGTATGTATGTTGTCATGTATGTTTGTATGTATGTTGTCATGTATGTATGTATATATGTGCATGTATGTATGTTTGCATGTTTATATTTTTGCATGTATGTTTATATATATGTGCATGTATGTAATTATGTTTGCATGTATTTATGTTTGCATGTATATTTGTGCATGCTTGTATATATGTATGTATGTATGTATCTTTGCATGTTTGTTTGTATGTATGTTTTCATGTGTGTGTGTATGCATGTATGTATGATAGTTTGCATGTATATATGTGTGTATGTTTGCATGTATGTATATTTGCATGTATATATGTGCATGCTTGTATGTATGTTTGTATATATGTATGTATGGCCATGTATGATACTGTCTGCTGGCGCCCTGTATCTAAGTCAACTTCACGGCAGGCTTCTATACATGGTATAACAGTCAGTATCACACATTAAACTGAATCTAAGCCTACGACATGTTTTATTTCATTTTTTTTTTTTTTTTACAGGTTTGGTGTTTGGACTACGTCGGTTTCGAGGACTACTTAGATGACGTTTTTTTTCTACAATAAAATGGTTAATGAGGGTTGTGTTGGGGGTGCTTTATTTCAATAAAATATTTTATCTATATCTTTGTCTTTTTCTTTTCAAATTTTATTACTACCACTTTAGTAATGGCCGCTGTCTGAGTGACAACATCCATTACTAAGGCGAGGCTTAGTGTTAGCCGGTGCAGAGGCTAACACTAACCACCATTATTACCCCGGTACCCACCACCACCAGGGGTGCCGGGAAGAGCCGGGAAGAGCCAGGTACGATCCAGTACCCGACCATCTGTTGTGATGGTCGGGCTCTGGGGCGGCCGCAGGCTGGTATTATGAGGCTGGGAAGGGCCAAAAACAGTGGACCTTCCCACCCTTGTAATGCTAGGCTGCTGGTGCTGTGTTGTATCTGGCTGGTTATAAAAGTGGGGGGGACCCACGTCATTTTTTTTAATTATTTATTTATTTACATTTTTTAAAAAAAAAAAGACATGGGGTTCCACCCAATTTATCATAACCAGCCACATACAACACAGTGTTATTAGCCTGGGAATGGACAAAACCAGTGGCCCTTCCCACCAATGTAATGCCAGACTGCTGCGGCCTTGTATATGGCTGGTTATTAAAAATGTGGGGGACCCGTCTATTGCTAAATTTGTTAAATTCAAAAAAAAAAAAACGACGAAACGACGTGGGGGTCCCCCCCATTTTTATAACCAGCCCGATACAACACAGCTGCAGCAGCCTAGCATTACAAGGGTGGGAAGGTCCACTGTTTTTGGCCCTTCCCAGCCTCATAATACCAGCCTACGGCCGCCCCAGTACCCGACCATCACAACAGATGGTCGGGTACTGGATCGTACCAAGCTCTTCCCGGCACCCCTGGTGGTGGTGGGTACCGGGGTAATAATGGGTGGTTAGTGCTAGCCTCTGCACCGGCTAACACTAAGTACCGCCTTAATAATGGACGCTGTCAATCAGCCAACTGCCATTATCTAGGCACTAATAAAGTTTAAAAAAAAACACAAAGACAATTCTTTTTTATTGAAATAAGAAATCCCCAACAAAACCCTCGTTAACCATTTTATTAAAATTTGAAAAAACGTAGATCTACGCAGTAGTCCAACGAATCGAAGATGTAGTCCAATCGGTACATCAAAATCTGCAACAACATAAAAAAACAGTTATCAATGTGAACAATACCAATACTTCTACTCACCTACACACATATATACACGCACACACAAACAAACAACCATACACAGACACACACATATATACACAAACACAACAAGATATACACACACACACACACACATAAACAGACAAACACACACACATATACACGAACTCACACATATACAAACAAAAACACACATATACAAACACACACACACACACAGTTATACACACACATACACGAACACATATACACAAACACATATACAAACAAAAACACACATACCCAAACACACATATACACAAACACATATACACAAACACACCCATATATACACACAAACACACACCCATATACACAAACACACACATATACAAAAACACACACAAACATCTACACACAAACATATACACAAATACACCCATATATACACAAACATATACACAAACACATATACACAAACACACCCATATATACACACACATATACACAAACACACATATAAAAACAAAAACAGACAAAGTCACATACCCAAACACACATATATACACAAACACACACATACACAAACGCGGTTTCTTTTAAATGCTGCTGGGGAACCCGCTCGATCCACTATATAAGGCTGCGCTACAGTGCAGCATTTAAAAGAAACAGGATCCTGACCTGTCCATAGAGTTTAAGGCAGCACAGAGTATTTCAGGAGATGAGCGTGCAGATTCAGTGCTGCTGTGAACTCTGCTCTTACCATTACGTAGCTCTCAGTCTGTTACCTCTCCTCCACTCCTGTCCTCCAGAACACCTTCACATGATTGGCAAGTCACCACGTAATGGTAAGAGCAGAGTTCACAGCAGCACAGAGTATTTCAGGAGATGAGCGTGCGGATCTTGTGCGGGGTGGTGACTTGCCAATCATGTGAAGGTGTTATTGAGGACAGGAGTGGAGGAGAGGTAACAGACTGAGCTACGTAATGGTAAGAGCAGAGTTCACAGCAGCACTCAATCTGCACGCTCCTCTCCTGAAATACTCTGTGCTGCTGTGAACTCTGTTCTTACCATTAAGTAGCTCAGTCTGTTACATCTCCTCCACTCCTGTCCTCTATAACACGTTCACATGATTGGCAAGTCACCACCACGAACAAGATCCGCACGCTCATCTCCTGAAATACTCTGTGCTGCTGTGAACTCTGCTCTTACCATTACGTGGTGACTTGCCAATCATGTGAAGGTGTTCTTGAGGACAGGAGTGGAGGAGAGGTAACAGACTGAGAGCTACGTAATGGTAAGAGCAGAGTTCACAGCAGCACTGAATCTGCACGCTCATCTCCTGAAATACTCTGTGCTGCCTTAAACTCTGTGGACATGTCAGGATCCTGTTTCTTTTAAATGCTGCACTGTAGCGTAGCCTTATATAGTGGATCGAGCGGGTTCCCCAGCAGCATTTAAAAGAAACAGTATCCTGACCTGTCCACAGAGTTTAAGGCAGCACAGAGTATTTCAGGAGATGAGCACGGGCAGCCGTTCGTTTTTCCGAGCCGTGCTCCCATTATGCACACGACCGTAAAAACACCCGTTATTGCGGGTCGTAATTACGACCCGCAATAACGGGCTCATAGACTTCTGTTACCCACGGGTACCTTTCCGTTTTCTCACGGGAAGGTGCCCGTGCCGTTAAAAAAATAGAACATGTTCTATTTTTCTATTTTACGGGCCGTGCTGCTATAATTATAATGACAGCACGGTTCGCAAAAGCGGCCGGCTGCCCGTGGCCGGCCGGCCGTGCTCGTAGTTACGAGTCGTAATTACGAGCACGGCCCGTAAAATAAAAAAATAGAACATGTTCTATCTTTTTAACGGCACGGGCACCTTCCCGTGAGAAAACGGGAAGGTACCCGTGGCTAACAGAAGTCTATGGGCCCGCTATTTCGGGTCGTAATTACGACCCGTGATAACGGGTGTTTTTATGGTCGTGTGCATGAGGCCCCGTAATGACGGGTGGCTACATGTGTGCACCCGTCATTACGGCAGCGTTGCTAGGCGACGTCAGTAAGGGTATGTGCACACACACTAATTACGTCCGTAATTGACGGACGTATTTCGGCCGCAAGTACCGGACCGAACACACTGCAGGGAGCCGGGCTCCTAGCATCATATTTATGTACGATGCTAGGAGTCCCTGCCTCGCTGCCGGACAACTGTCCCGTACTGAAAATATGATTACAGTACGGGACAGTTGTCCTTCAGAGAGGCAGGGACTCCTAGCATCGTACATAACTATGATGCTAGGAGCCCGGCTCCCTGCACTGTGTTCGGTCCGGTACTTGCGGCCGAAATACGTCCGTCAATTACGGACGTAATTAGTGTGTGTGCACATGCCCTAAATAGTCACTGTCCAGGGTGCTGAAAGAGTTAACTGATCGGCAGTAACTGTTTCAGTACCCTGGACAGTGACTACCGATCACAATACCTGTAAAAAAAAAAGACGTTCATACTTACCGGGAACTCCCTGCTTCCTCCAGTCCGGTCTCCTGGCCGTTGCCTTGGTGACGCGTCCCTCTCGACATCCGGCCCGACATTCCATTATGACCATGCAGCCCATGTGAGCGCTGCAGCCAATCACAGGCTGCCGCGGCCTCTGCAGCCAATCACAGGCTGCAGAGGCCTCTGCAGCCAATCACAGGCTGCCGCGTCAGAAAAGGTCGGACTGGAGGAAGAAGAGGGACTCGTCACCAAGACAACGACCGGGTACGTATGAAATGCTTTTTATTTTATTTTTAATCAGCAGCCTCTTTTCTCTATCAGTGATTGATAGAGATAAGTGGCTGCCGATTTGTATAATGTTTTTGACCGGGTTCGGTCAAAACGGGTTCGGCCGAACCCGGTGAAGTTCGGATTCGCTGCGAACCGAACTTTTCCGGAAGTTCGGACCGAAACCGGGTTTGGTTGTCCCGGTTCGCTCATCTCTATTCACACGCAAACTCAAAAACGTCTGAAATTCCCTTGAAAACAGCTCCTAATTTTCAGACATTTTTTAAGCCACTTGCATTTTTCGCTGCGTTTTTTATGGCCTTTTTTGGAGCTGTTTTCAATAGAGTCTATGAAAAACTGCTTCAAAAATGTCCCAAGAAGTAACCTGCACATCTTTTTCGCGGCCGTTTCTTTACGCGGTCGTTTTTCAAAACGGCCGTTTAAAGAAACGGGCCATCGGATCAGAATGCCGTTTTCCCCATTGAAATCTATGGGCAGATTTTGGAGGCATTCTGCTTCTGATTTTTCTGCCGTTTTTTGGGCGTTTACGGCCGTGTGAACATACCCTAAAATTGATAAATACTTTTTTCAAACCATATATTACAAGATACCTGATTTTTCCAAATCAAAAGGGGAGGCATTTGCGGTATCATCCAATATTGCAATAACACCACTCTAGTTATCATTAACAACCTCAAAATCTCTATTTGTTTAAAACTGAAAATCTTAACCCCCTCCTGCTTTGGACACTTTTGACCTTCCTGACAGAGCCTCATTTTTCAAATCTGACATGTTTCATTTTATGTGGTAATAACTTCGGAATGCTTTTACTTATCCAAGCGATTCAGGGATTGTTTTCTCGTGACAGATTGGACTTTATGTTACTGGCAAAATTTGACAGATACATTCAGTATTTAATTGTGAAAACACCAACATTTTGTGAAAAATTGCAAATATTAGCATTTTTCTCAATTTAAATGTATTTGCTTGTAAGACAGGCAGTTATACCACACAAAGTTGTTGCTAATTAACAACCCCCATATGTCTACTTTATGTTTGCATCATTTTTTGAACATCCTTTTAGTTTTCTAAGACGTTACAAGGCTTAGAACTTTAGCAGCAATTTCTCACATTTTCAAGAAAATTTCAAAAGGCTATTTTTATGGGGGGACAGTTCAGTTATGAAGTGGCTTTGAGGGCCTTATATATTAGAAATCTCCAATAAGTCACCCCATTTTAAAAACTGCACCCCTTTAAAGTATTAAAAACAGCATTTCTTAACCTTCTAGACGTTTCACAGGAATTAAAGCGAAGTAGAGGTGAAATTTCAAAACTTTCATTTTTTTTGCAGAAATTCATATTTAATCGATTTTTTTGTTAACACAGACAGTTTTACCAGAGAAACGCAGCTCAATATTTATTTCCCACGTCCTGCAGTTTTAGGAAATATCCCACATGTGGCCCTAGTGCGCTTATGGACTGAAGCACATGCCTCAGAAGCAAAGAAGCACCTAGAGGATTTTGGGGCCTCCTTTTTGTTAGAATATATTTTAGGCACCATATCAGGATTAAAGAGCTCTTGCGGTGCAAAAACAGTGGAAATCCCCCAAAAGTGACCCATTTGGGAAACTACACCCCTCAAGGAAATTATCTAGGGGTGTAGTGAGCATTTTGACCCCACAGGTTTACTGCAGAAAGTATTGGAATTAGGCCGTGAAAATTAAAATCGACATTTCTTCAAAGATAATGTAGGTTTTGCAAATTTTTTATCATTTCCACAAGGACTAAAGGAAAAAAAGCACCACAAAAATTGTAACGCAATTTCTCCCAAGTAAAACAATACCCCACATGTGGTCATAAATTGCTGTTTGGACACACAGCAGGGCTCAGAAGGGAAAGAGCGCTATTTGGCTTTTGGTGCTCAAATTTAGCAGGAATGGTTTGCGAAGGCAATGTCGCATTTGCAAAGCCCCTGATGGACCAAACAGTGAAAACGCCCAAAAAGTAACTCAATTTAGGAAACTACACCCCTTGAGGAACTCATCTAGGGGTGTAGTGAGCCTTTTGACCCCACATGTGTTTCATAGATTTTATTAGAAATGGGCAGTGAAAATAAGAAAAATCCTTTGTCTTCAATAAGACGTAGCTTTAGCTCAAAATTTTATTTTTCCCAACAAATAAAGGTAAAAAAAGGTCCCCAGCATTTGTAAAGCAATTTCTCCTGAGTACAGCAATACTCCATATGCGGTTGTAAACTGCTGTTTAGGCACACAGTAGGGCTCAGAAGGGAATGAGCGGCATTTGACTTTTGGAGTGCAGATTTTGCTGGATTGGTTTCTGGTCGCTATGTCGCATTTGCAAAGCCCGTGTGGGACCAAAACATTGGAAACCCCCCAGAATTTACCACATTTTGGAAACTACACCCCTCAAGGTATTCACCGAGGGGCGTAGTGAGCATGTTAACCCCACAGGTGTTTTGTAGAAATTAATGTGCAATCGATGTTGCAGAGTGAAAATGGGATTTTTTCAATAGATATGCCAATATGTGGTACCCAGCTTGTGCCACCATAACAAGACAGCTCTCTAATTATTATGCTCTGTTTACCGTTTTTAGAATCACCCTACAAGTGGCTCTGATCTTTTGCCTGTACATTTGACAGGGCTCAGGAGTGAAAGATTAGCATGCGAAGATGAGGCCTAATTTGGCGACTTACAATCTGTTGGTTCACAATTGCAGAGGCTCTGATGTGAAATAATAAAATAATCCATTTTGGAAACTGCACCCCTCAAAGCATTTATTAAGGGGGGTAGTGAGCATTTTCACCCCACAACTCTTTTCCATAAATGATTGCGCTGCGGATAGTAGAAAGTAAAAATTTAATTTTTTCCCTAGATATGCCATTTTAGTGGCAAATATGTTGTGCCCAGCTTGTACCACTGGAGACACACCCCCCAAAAATTGTTAAAAGGGTTCACCCGTGTATGTCGATGCCATATATGTGGAAGTAAACAGCTGTTTGGGCACGCTGTATGGTTTTTTCATAGACGTAGTGGCATGAGGGCTGTTTTTTGTGGGACGAGCTGTAGTTATTATTGGTATAATTTTGGGGTACATGCGACTTTTTGATTACTTTTTATCCTATTTTTTGGGAGGCATGATGACCAAAAAAACAGCAAGTCTGGCATTGTTTTTTCGTTTTTTTTATACAGCGTTTAGCATGCGTTATAAATTACATGTTAACTTTATTCTGCGGGTCAGTCCGATTCCGGCGATACCTAATTTATAGCACTTTTTTATGTTTTACAACTTTTTGCACAATAAAATTACTTTTGTAAAAAGAATCAATTTTTTTCTGTCGCCATGTTGTGAGAACCATGTCCATGGAGCTTGTTGTTTGCGAGACGAGCTATAGTTTATATAGGTACTATTTTTGGATACATGCGACTTTTTGATCACTTTATATTCCAATTTTTGTAGGGCAAAATGACCATAAAGCAGAAATTCCGGCATTGTTTTTTTACAGTATTTTTGTACGCCGTTCACCGCGTGGAATAAATAACATATTTTTATAGTTCAGGCCGTTACAGATGCAGCGATACCAAATATTTACTTTTTTTTCACTTATTTTTTTACCCTTTTCTTTAGTTCCAATAGGGGACTTGAAGATCCAACTGTCCAATTTTTTTTCTAATACATTGCACTACCTATGTAGTGCTATGTATAAGATCTGTCAGTTATTCACTGACAGCAAGCCGATTAGGCTTCGCATCCGGGCGGGGCATAATCGACTTCCGTAATGGCAGAGCAGGAGGCCATTGTTAAGATTACTGTTGCCATAGCAGAAGTCGGGCAGCCCTGCGATTGCATGGCAGGGCTGCTGATCAGCTACCAACCTCTAAGATGTAGCGATCGCTGCATCTAAGGGGTTAATGGCAGGAATCTGAGCTAGCTCCGGTTCCTGCCATTACAGGTGGATGTTAGCTGGGGGGGCGTGTAAGGCTTCCATGCTAGGTATACCGAGAGGCTAGTGTCAGGCCTCTGGTTGCCTTTGCAGCTACCAGCACCCCGGAAATTACATTGCTGGGGTGTCGATAAGCTGCAAACCCCTTAAATGCAGCAATCATTTTTGATCACTGCATCTAAGGGGTTAATGGCAGGAACAGGTGGATGTCAACTGTAATATACAGCTGACATCCACCGTTGATGATGCCGGCTCAGCTCCTGAGCCGGTTCCATCTTGCTGGCAGCTACAGAAGCCTTTTAGGCCCCCGCCACCGGGCGGGGCATAAAAGACTTCTATGCTAGGCATACCGGGAGGCTAGTATTAGGCCTCCGGTTGCCTTTGCAGCCACCAGCAACCCGGCAATTCCATTGCTAGGGTGCCGATGAGCTGCAAACCCCTTAAATGCAGCGATCGATTTTGACCGCTGCATTTAAGAGGTTAATGGCAGGGATCGGAGCAAACTTGGGTCCTCTCCATTACCCCAGGGTGTCAGCTCTAACATTCAGCTGACACCCGGGGATGGTTACACCGACTCAGCTACTGAGCCGGTGTCCACCACGTGTCATATGGATATGGCAAAATGCGGGAAGCACTAGCTTTCCATGACATATATAAATGTTGAGAAGGGGTTAAAGCCACTTACATCTCCCAAAATGAGCAGTTTGAAATCCATGGGTATTTTAAAATCTTGATTTATCTCATCCGTAATCAATTTCCAATAACGCCACAACTTGGGGCATCTCCAATATAGATGTACAAGGTTTGCATTATCAGAAAAGCACTTTGGACATTAATTTGTCACCCTGAAGCCCCTTAGTGCTAATCCAGAAGGGGGATAGTGTAATCTGTTTAATAATAACCATTGAATAGTCCTATTTGAAAAATTATAGAAACTAACTTTTACATTCTTATACACTACCCCCCAATCTATTGGAGCATCTGAGACCAGTTCCCTGTTTCATTTTAATCTACCTGTGAGCCAATTTGGACATGCAAACATTTCCATCAACAGTTTGTATATCCTTGAGAGATGCCCTCTGACAGCCCCTCCACTATTCATAAACCTGAGGGAGCTGTCTCGTTGATCGGCGCTCGTATACACAGCCTTAGAGACAACCCTAAATACTTAAAACTGTCTTCTGGTTCAAGTACTTTCAGACCCTGATTTTGTATGTTGAGGGACAGTATATAAAGAGGACAGGATATAGTTTAGATTATACCCCCTGAGGAAGCTAGAGCAGCGAAACGCGCGTTGGGGTGATATTCTCTGTCACATGGACCACGGGGATCGCAGGTTCACCACCACATCTATGGGTAAGACTTGATAGATTGGCTCCTTCTGGTTGTTAGCCAGATCGGAAGTCTTCTTCACCTTTGGGCGCATTTAGGGTACTTTCCCTCTGGATACATAGCAACGAGGCTTTCCCCTCGGAGCACCTGTCTGCAGAGTGCTAATTGACATATTTAGCTTATGCGGTGATATATTTTTGTGTTTGTGTAATGGACAGCAGATGATATGAATTATGCACTATTGCAATTTACATGCTGACCTCATGATCTTTCATATAATACTTTTGTCTACCGCAGTTATGTCCCTATGTTAAGGTGCTTTTGTATACCATACCCTTGTGGTTTTGGTGTTGTCTTTATACCATCCCTGCGATTCAATATTAGTTTGGAGTGGTTCATACAAAACTTTTTTCTCTTTTTAGAAACCTCGCTTTGTTTGTTTTATATTATGTATGTTATATTTATATGCAATAAAATTGATTTTTTACAATATGTTTAGCCTTGTGACTCTTGGTTCTCAATTTTGTTACCTGATTTTTACCTACTATAGAGTTGGCTAAGGGGAATACGAAGAAATTCCTAAAATCAAGACATTTTCGGCGTATAGGCTTATTTTTTCCTCGATCCTGTTGAACCTGAAGCCCTCCACCTTTTCTTTGGAGCTAACAGTTCCATTATAATTTAAAACAAGTGGGTTGATAAAGAACACCCTTGACGTGTGCAGGTGAATTGCGGTCCCATTTATTTCTATGGGCCCATGCACACGACCGTGGTTTCCACGGTCCATGCATTGCCCAGGAGCCTGGACCGCAAAAAGATAGGACATGTCTAATTACAGTGGTATTTTGTGGTCCAGGTTCATAGAAATGAATGCACGCGGCCATGTGCCATGTACACTCCGCGGCCGTCTGAACCGAAAATCACGGCCGTGCACACCACTACTGTCGTGTGCATGGGACCTTAGATGAAAAAGGGAAGACACCTATCTGTTGACAGAGATCCTTGCCTGGGGGTTGGCATGCAGCAGGACAATTCAAGTTACAAAGTTCTTACCAAATCCCATTTTTTTTAAAGAAAAAAATTAGAAAAAACCTTCTCAAGAAGATGAAGCAAAAAAGTGCCCACCTAAACCTGGAGCCAGCCCTGAAAATTAGTGTCACGAAGTATAAAGGCTTTAAAGATTGTGAATCTAATTCTGCACTGCAAAAATGTAAGAAACATCCTGCAGTTAACTATTCAACATACATTAGCTACAGTATTTTACAATTAAAAGGAACAGTATGATAAAGATAAAATAATTTGAAATGTGTAATAAAATGAATGCTCCAAATGTTCTAAATCATTTCATGAAAATATAATCATAATGAATACTTCATAAAGCGCAATGAATAAATTAACCAAGATAACATGCACATTAACAATCTATTCTAGAATCTCTTTTGATCTGATGTTTTTGTTTCAATTAATACCTATCAACCCCAGGGTTTTCAATGCACACACTTGAGGAAATTAACTCCAAATACAATTAGTTTGTAGCTATCAACACCTCCCCCTCCTATCCCACCACTGTACATGTGTAAGCTCATTAAAGCAGAATTTCAAAAGTCATAGCGAGATCAAACAAAAAGTTGAATCAATGTATTTGACATTGTCCTCCTTAGGATCATCCACTACTCCCATCAGACAGGAGCTCAGTTACAAACAGCCCCCTCCCTTTTTTGCCAAGATTATTTCTCAGGATTACTACTACTATTCCCAATGCAGTTAATTTAACACACTAATATTGTGTTTATTAGTAGAGATGAGTGAACTGATTCGGGCCGAATTTCCCAAAAGTTTCAGATGAAACAAAATCCAAAACTTTTGGGGTTTGCTGGGCATGAATTGTCAAAATGGTGCCCACTGGTGAATACCAGCAGCTATTTTACAGATTTTACAGATTAAAGGGAAAAAAAGATGGGAGACGAGGCTCAAGATACAAGCTGCAGCAGTCAATATTGTTTAATGTTGTGTAATTTCTTTACAGGACTACAAAGAACGGCAGAGCTAAGCCTCTGCAATACATTTTGTTTTTCCACAGTTTTAGATGTGGTACATTTAGCTAATTATTAGAATAAAGACCCGTGACCTTTTTAGTTGGGCGTACTGTAGAACAATCACCAAATGCTATGTTATATTTTATGTTTGAGCGGAGGGTCAGAAATTAGTTGGACTTGCAAACACTGTTAAACAGCACCATACAGCTCCTTTAAAAAGGAAAGGAGCCTAGTTTATTAATAACTGTCTCTTTGCGTGCCAGAAGAGTAACGCAGTGAGAGAAGGAGAAGGAGGCAGTTTGTGGGATGAGCAAGTGAGAGAAAGGAGGGCTACTGAGCTGCGGGTCTTGTGAGAGAAAGAAGTCGTACAGGACTGGTGAATTGCTAAGTAGGGCGTGACCCGCTGTTGGAGAGCCAGGACAAGGTGTAAGCTAATCTTATTTGGATTGCCCGGTAGGGCGCAGGCTACCAAGAGATTTGATTGCCGTGTAGGTCACAAACTACCATAAATTGATCTACCAGAGACTGAATACTGCTAGGCTGAGTAGCGTATCAACATCTCACCATTGTATCTAAATGACCGCAGGTGGGCGATGAACCCCTGCACCACAGGTCTACAGAGAAACTAAACCGTAGCCAATACAATGTCCCTTTCCAATCAGTTATATTTGAAACTGCCACGCAAAGTGCTGGTTTATTTTGTGAAACCATGAAGCTCTGGTACTTCAATTAGAGTAAAGTTTATTCAGCATCTTAATCCTGTGTACTTTAAAGTTGTTATTGCTGCGCTATTTTCTCTGCCGGCGGTTACTACTAAACCTCTCGCCTATTGATTTCATAGCTGATCGTTACACATTTATTACAGGTTCAGCTATTCATTTGAATGGCGACCATGTAAGACTTCATTTCCCATATATGGCCCTCCACAGCTTCCACTGCTGATACCGGGCCAGCTTAAATCTAAAAAGGCGTTGTCGTAATGAGATAAGAAGGAATAGCAATAGTAGAATATAGTAGTAGTAGAATACACAAATAAATAGATACTGTAAAACAACAGTCAGTTGACATTTTTTGCTTTAGGAAGGTCAACTTACCTGATATTATCACTGTAATCTACAGTATGGTTCAAAACATTTTCTAAAAAGTTCCGGTAATTTTGCTGTAAAAAAAATTATCACCCAATTGTTGCTAAATATCGAGAAAAAAAATAATTTATTGATTCACAATTTACGCTGTGCAAGTGCCATCATGACATTTTGCATGCATACTAATACAGTAATTGAATAAAGAAAGTGTATATGTGATAAGTGGTACATTTCCACTGAAAATGAACACATTAATAAAAACCCATTTGGATAAAAAAATATTACTCTATTTTTTTTACTATCTGCTATATGACTTTCACCTTAAGCCACTGTGAGGATTCTCTTCTGCTACCTGTTGAATTACATGGACAGTGTACAGTAGAGTATGTACTTGGAATGGTCTCTAAGTATAACAATGGACAAAGTACAGTAGATAGAATACTGTAAAGCAAAAAGAAGCACCTAAAAATGTCACTAAGGTGTGCAGATAATTCATTATGTAACGGCAGCTGTTCACAATATCATATACAGTATTTGTATTTCAAGAGTAATGTTTTATTATTAATAATAGCAAAACACCCCCCCCCCCCTGCATTTCAGTATCATAGTATTATAGTAGTCTCATATAGTATTAGGGTAGTATCATATACAAAATATTCCAGGATATTTGTATTGTTAGTGGATGTTGATTGTAAGAGACTTAGAATACATCAATCTCGAAGAGTAGAATGCAAATCTGGTAACATGTATGTCACTCAAACATACTGTTATACCATAAACTGCTACAACATCTGCACAATTGGGATACTTCTATTCATTATTCATTTTTCCAATGTGATTAGCTCATGAATTCCCAAACCACTTGAAGTCACTGATGCCTACACTTTATGTACATAAACTAGAGATTACAGCATTTAGTATTTCATAGCTGTAATTAAAAATCTTGTCCCAGAGTCACAGAGGAATTGATCTGCTATTAAATATATCAAAACCTAATCTCAGTGGCCCACGCTAGAATCTAATACCGTAAGAGTTTCCTTCCTTCTAATTAAATGTCTTTGATATGGCATCAGAATGTGGTCAAAATGAATGAAATGTTGACACATTGTGCAGAAGGGAAAACTAATTCTAATAATATTTCAGGTCTAAGTTAAAATACATGATTTAATGCGTACTGGTTTTCTTTTAAATATATTTTTATTATGCTTAACAGTTAGAAACAAAAACATACACACGTAACATTTCCAAGTCTACAGCATAATAATGTGTCCCAGTTTTCAGTAGATACATTAGGATTTTGAAGAAAACAAAAATACAATATACAGTAGTGTGAGTTTACACCTGCAAAAATAAGAATATATATATATACACATATATGTATATATATATATATATATATATATATATATATATATACACAATAACTAATGCAAATAAACAAAAAAAATGTCTCGACATAACCATCAATCATTACAGACACAAAAAGTACATAAATATCCATTATTACGCCACAATTGTAGACCCCCCCAGAAACAATAAATATTCCTACAAAAAATACATTTAAAACACAATTAACAATGCTACCTCTGAGACCATAAGCTAAACACCATAAATACCGTATAGACTCACAATAGTACAGAAAAGCGTATGGTAACACAATCCTAGATATTCATATGAAAAGTGCACAGCTTACACTATGGTAAGTCTGGACAGTACAAAAATCACATAGAGAGTATAAATTACTTGGCATTTTGGCTACTCATGGACTCCAAGGAAAAACACCTTTTCTTCTGTACTATTGTGAATTTATACGGCATTTATGGTGTTTAGCTTATGGTCTCAGTTTTATTTTTAATTGTGTTTTAAATGTATTTTTTGTATGTATATTTATTGTTTCTGGGGGGTCCACAATTGTGGCATATAAAGGATATTTATGGACCTTTTTGTGACTGTAATGATTGATGGTTATCCCCTGTCTGGATATTCAAAAGGGAGAGATAATTGAACAGGCCCGCTGGCCTTGTTTCTACTAAGAAGGTAAAACAAAAAACAGTCAAATAAAAAAGCTAAAGGTATCTTTATATTGGAAATAAAAATATAACCTTCAGGCCAGGGTGTCTGGTATCCATCACCGTTTTCACGGCCGTTTTTGACGTGTCCGTGAACCCATTTTAGCGGCCGTGTGATTTTCGTGTGCACTCCCGTGTGCACTCCGTGTTTCTGAGCGCCGAGCATGGTACTGTCCAGGGTGCTGAAATAGCAGGGTTGTTCAGGGCTAGTCACTGTACATGGTGCTGAAAGAGTTAATGAGCTGCACTGATCGGCGGTAACTCTTTCAGCACCCTGGACAGTGACTAGCGCTGAAGAATGACCATGCTCAGTCCTTGCAAAATACAATTTATGAAATACAAAATAAAAAATAAAAAAATCAGTTCATACTTACCCAGAACGCCCTGCATTTTCCTCCTGTCCGGCCTCCTGGAATGACCTTTCATTCCATGTCACCACTGCAGCCAATCACAGGCTGTAGTGGCAGTCACGCAAGTATGGATGACGTCAGAAGGCCGGCCTCCAGGGATGACGCTTCATCCCACGTGACCGACTCTGCAGCCAATCACAGGCTGCAGCGGCCACATGTACTGCCGCGTCATACAGAAAGGTCGTACTGGAGGAAGAAGAGGGACTCGTCACCAAGACAACAACCGGGGTACGTATGAACTGCTTTTTATTTTATTTTTATCAGCAGCCTCTTCTCTCTATCAGTGATGGATAGAGACAAGTGGCGGCTGATTAGTGTAATATATTTGTAATGTACTTCTGCCCGCCCGGCCGTTGCTAGGCAACGGCTCCGTCGCACACGGACGGCACACGGATGCCTTCCGTGTGCCTTCAGTTTTTTTGACAGCCCCATTTACTTGCATGGGCCTCACGGTCACGGAATCTCGGACCAAAGTAGGACATGCTCTACTTTTGTCGGAACGGAGCAACGGGACCGTCAAAAAAACTGTGCATGGCCCCATTGAAATGAATGGGTCAGGGTGCTAGCCATCAGAAAAATGGCTAGCACCCTGAAGAAAAAGACTGAAGTGTGCACTAGGCCTTAAGGAAATATATACTTTTATAATTTCAATACTTTTGGTATTGGATAAATTCTATGACAATTCTTTGCTCAGTCTCCGGGCAATGCCCCCAGACATCTGACCATTGAGTGGAAACAGTATGGTTAGTGGGCTGGGAGTCCAATTGACCACAGTATAAGGTTGACTTTAAACCTGTACTTCATGTTCTCCTACTCCTGAACCTCATGTACTGCTTGATGTAAGTCATCTCTCTAAATCCATATTGGGATTATCTTGTGTATCCACTAACCTCATAGATATGTTGTTGTTTTTTTGGATATATGTGTCACGGACCTTGTGTGTGGATAGAGTTTCTGTAGATCCGTTTGTTGACTGCGTGGTGAGGCTACTACGGTCAGAAACTAGTCTAGATTCTATCTCTTCATAAAACAGGAACAAGGAGTGTATATCTTTCCACTTGTTCTAACTTTCTAATCTGTCATTTCTCTCTAGAGCTTTAGGTGTGTGTAAAACTAACACAAGAAGGTTGCAGGCTAAAACTAACACAAGAAGGTTGCAGGCTCATTTGAAATTTGAAAATTTGAGAAAAAGTCCATAAATGTTTGCCCGCAAGCGGACGCGCTTGTTAAGAGATCGAAATGGTAGCAAAGCAATAATACCTGTGGCAAAATCACTTACCAATATATGTTTAAGAAGGTCTGGGGTCCTCAGAGGTTTACAATTGGACAGGGTAAATGATTGTAAATATTACTGCCTGAGCTGAACGATTAAAATAAGTTTATTTAGATATGTCTTTAAAATGGGCCCTTAAAGCCAAAATAACAGGCTCAATCATATGGTCAGCAGCAGAGACATAGCCTAGAAGGCAAAATATACTATACACCCGCAGACCAGTCTCTCCTATTATTATATATTCGCTGAATCCTAATGATTGATTAGTAATAGCGCCGTACCACGCTACACCTTGCGCTCTACTGCGCTAGTCCGGCTCTTAAAGCCACGTATAATGATGTGGTCAGCAATAAGGTCCAGACCTCCAATATTCGGTAACAAGCACCCTGTTGCAAGATCACTGACCAGTATTCACTAAATGTTTAATTGTTAGTTATTATGCTATATCGTTAATCCTACGCGTTTCAGAACCACCTTTGCTGGTGGAACATCATCAGGGATTATTGGTGTTACACGATAATATTCAGTATAGCTGCCGGATCGCACGGTTGTGTGCATTCATGAACCTCCCGGCTCGTGCACGATCAAGATATAATGGTCGCACACGAGCCGGCGAGGTGCCGGTCTTTTAAACAGCTAGGGCCCTCCTCCTATACTGACATGCCCCCGGCGTACCACCAATCCACATCCGACACGTCACTCATGACCTGTCAGGATTGTGGCACGCCTCCCTTTATCGGCAGCCAATAAGGTATGGATAGGACGACTAGCGTCCCTAGTAACGCTGGAGATCCGAGAAGCGGATCTAATACTCAATAGGGGATGAAATACTCAAAATGGGAGCCGAGCCCTGTACAGAAGACGAAGTGCCGGCAATCCAGCACATATCCCCGCTATTACCAGATCACAGAGTTCACCAAGTGCACGGCATTAAATCGTCTAATGACACCATAGTTGCGTCTCGTTGTTATGATGACCAGCCGGGCACATACAAATTCCAGTGTAGTTGTCTATTGTCAGAGGAGTACATTCATAGCAATGGGCAGGTTTCAGGTAGGTATCGCTGCTACTCGTCGATATACAGATGTCAATACTCCAAAGACATCTATTAACTATGGACTAGATGCAACCCTTAACATCAATAGGCGCTGTCCTCAATACCTCACAACTTCTAGAGTGTACTCATTACTCTATCAAAGTGGTACACATCTATAGTGAGAAGTTAATATATAGCTACCTTGACTTTCAATGATAATAGGACATCCATCACTCATCCTTTCAATAGTATACCTAAACATAAAAATAGTTCCTATCAGGGACTCCGATTAGCCTCCCACCGTATATGATGAACGAGATAGGCTAAACCAGATTGTAATTCAGGGGTACATACGTTTCTAGATGATAAATTAGAGTTCTGGATGACACTACGGTGTCACAGGAAACAGGCATACGAAATTTGTTCATTCAGGCCCAGGGGAGCAATGGTGCGCAGTCGAAAAATCCACTGCGCTTCCTTTTGAAGGATAATTTTATTCATATCACCTCCTCTCATAGTAGGTCTCAAATATTCAATGCCTTGGAATCTGAGAGAGGAACTATCCCCATTATGAAATTCCCATATGTGACGAGATATCGGGGTATCCTCCTTCCTTTTGCAATCCCCTATATGATCCCGGATCCTCCTCCTGAACTCTCTGATGGTTTTTCCGATATACTGTTTTCCGCATATACAGGTAATCATATACACAATGCCCTTTGTTCGACAATTGATATAGGTCCTATTCTCAAAAGTTCTTCCCGTACTCATGCTCTTGAACGTCGTGCCACATTGAATAGAGGCACACGCCTTACACGATCCACATCTATATGTCCCTTTAAGGTTACTATTAAGCCATGTAGTGGAAGAGTCCTGTCTACCCATGTGGCTATGTACCACATGATCCTTGACATTCCTACCCCTCCTGAACGTGATAAGGGGAGAATGTCCCACCAGCTTTCCAATATCCGGATCAGCCTCTAGAATCCCCCAGTAACGTTGGAGGATTTCTCTTACCTCCGAACTAGCTGAGTCAAAAGTTCCAATGACTCTGATGGTATTGTCATCGCTTTGCTTCGGTCTAGGATTCAATAAGTCATCACGATTACAGCCTAGGGCATTCTGATAGGCCCCTCTTAAAATATGCCTCGGGTATCCTCTATTAATGAATCTGTTTTCCAGTTCACGTGCTGATATTTTAAAGTCAGATACAGTGGAGCAGTTTCGTCGTGCCCTCAAGTATTGATCCTTTGGAATTCCCCGTTTTAAGTTCATAGGGTGACAGCTCTCCCACCTAAGCAAACAATTTGTGGCCGTCTCTTTACGAAACATGTTGGTATGAATATTGCCACCCGCGGTCTTGGATATCACTATATCCAGAAATGTAATTTTATTCACACTAATCTCTGATGTGAAGAACAGACCTTTATCATTTACATTAAGTATTGCAATGAATTCCTCAAACTCAACCTGGGTCCCTTTCCATAGTATTAAAATGTCATCAATGAATCTTATCCATAGTATGATATGCGATACCCACTGTTCCATTTTTTCCACTAAAGACACACAACTCTTCCCACCAACCCAGGTATAAGTTCGCATACGTGGGTGCACAGGGGCTCCCCATCGCCACTCCCCTGAGTTGGTGGTAATATTTCTGGTCAAATAGGAAGAAATTGTGCTCAAGAACAAATTTAAGAAGAGAGATAACAAATTCATTGTGAGCTGCAAATAATCCCTGATAATGTTCCACCAGTAAAGGTGGTTCTGAAACGCGTAGGATTAACGATATAGCATAATAACTAACAATTAAACATTTAGTGAATACTGGTCAGTGATCTTGCAACAGGGTGCTTGTTACCGAATATTGGAGGTCTTGACCTTATTGCTGACCACATCATTATACGTGGCTTTAAGAGCCGGACTAGCGCAGTAGAGCGCAAGGTGTAGCGTGGTACGGCGCTATTACTAATCAATCATTAGGATTCAGCGAATATATAATAGTAGGAGAGACTGGTCTGCGGGTGTATAGTATCTTTTGCCTTCTAGGCTATGTCTCTGCTGCTGACCATATGATTGAGCCTGTTATTTTGGCTTTAAGGGCCCATTTTAAAGACATATCTAAATAAACGTATTTTAATCGTTCAGCTCAGGCAGTAATATTTACAATTTAACGGAACGAAAACCTAGTTATCAGAGTGAGAATATTATATCAGGGTAAATGATTGCTATCTAGTGAAAGAAGTAAAGGTCAACAATCTGTTGGCCATTATGGCAGAGAAATATAGTCTGCATGGAATAGATTAAAAAAACAATACATCTATTCACCTTAGATGCCGGGGTCACTATTGACTGTGTCCTCTAAGGGGTTAAACTTCCGGAAACAGAGTTCTCTTCAATTGAGGCATTTGCGGCAGGAGCCAGGCTGTGTATAACAGCCCTGCTCCTGCCCCTGATCTTGTGGGTACTGTGGCCGTACCCAGGAGATTGGAGTGATGAATATATTTTAAAAAGTGTCTAAAATGCACCAAAGTCTGCCAAATGAGAGCTAAGCTGACCAAGAGTTGATATGAAAAGGAGAAAATTGTCTAGCAAGATGCAACAAATTTATCATACAGCGTATTTCACTGCAATAAATCTCAACACGGAGGAAAGGAATACCACAAAATAACTAAATTCCAACACAGACATCATAATCAAACCTGCTGATAAAGGAGGGGCTGTAGTAATTCTGAATACATCCGATTACATCCAGGAGGCATACAGACAGCTTTCAGACAAAAAATATTTCTTGCTGGGTGGAAAATCTTCTAAAACCCTTGGTGAGGTGCACACCCAGTTATGTCCAGGACACTACAGACGTCATCTGCAAACTCTTAGCCCTAGGTCCACTACCAGAGGGAACAATATTGGCAACTATGGATGTGGAGTCTCTGTATGCTAACAGTCCCCATGAGTAGAGATGAGCGAACTTATGAAAAGTTCGGTTCGGCAAGTTCGCCGAATTTCGTGCAAAAGTTCGATTCGGACCGAACTAGTTCTGACCGAACCTGTAATACAAGAAAGCCCCTAAAAATCGTGTATAACACTGTTTTAAAGCCCTAGAAGCCCTGTATAACACTCTTAGGTCACCCATGAGTGTATCCAAGTACTTTTGAGCTGTCTTTAATGCAAAGTTGGTGTCAAAGTTACGCCAACATGTATGGCTCTAGGAAAACGGATGGGACACGGAGATAACTAACAGAAACCACTGCACTTGTGCATGTTGTATGCTTAATGCATTGTTAAAAAGGTACAAAAATTAACCATTTTAGGCGGCTGATGCCTGCCAGGGTTCATACATATAAGGTGGTAAAAGAAGAAGCAATGGCTTTTGACAAGCCCTCCAAAAATTGACCCTTTTTATTGGCAGATGCCTGCCGGGGTTCTTCCATACATGGATGTAAAAGCATTAAAGCAACAAGCAATGGCTTTTGACAAGCCCTCCAAAAATTGACCCTTTTTATTGGCAGATGCCTGCCGGGGTTCTTCCATACATGGATGTAAAAGCAACAAGCAATGGCTTTTCACAAGCTCTCCAAAAATTGACCCTTTTTATTGGCAGATGCCTGCCGGGGTTCTTCCATACATGGATGTAAAAGCATTAAAGCAACAAGCAATGGCTTTTCACAAGCCCTCCAAAAATTGACCCTTTTTATTGGCAGATGCCTGCCGGGGTTCTTCCATACATGGATGTAAAAGCAACAAGCAATGGCTTTTGACAAGCCCTCCAAAAATTGACCCTTTTTATTGGCAGATGCCTGCCGGGGTTCTTCCATACATGGATGTAAAAGCAACAAGCAATGGCTTTTCACAAGCCCTCCAAAAATTGACCCTTTTTATTGGCAGATGCCTGCCGGGGTTCTTCCATACATGGATGTAAAAGCAACAAGCAATGGCTTTTCACAAGCTCTCCAAAAATTGACCCTTTTTATTGGCAGATGCCTGCCGGGGTTCTTCCATACATGGATGTAAAAGCATTAAAGCAACAAGCAATGGCTTTTCACAAGCCCTCCAAAAATTGACCCTTTTTATTGGCAAGGGTGAGTAGTAGCAGCACATTAAAAGACACTGGACGACAGTCACAGGACAAAGCCCTGTGGTGGGGCAGGCCTGCTTGTAGCAGACGGGCGGCAGTGGAGGTGTATTGGTGGTAGTAGAGGTACTAGCCAACACAGACAGCAAGGGTGCAAGCAGTAGTAGCAGTAGTAGCAGCACATTAAAAAAAGAGACTGGACAGTCACAGGAGGACATAGCCCTGTGGTGGGGCAGGCCTCAGGCCTGCTTGTAGCAGACGGCAGTGGAGGTGTATTGGTGGTAGTAGAGGTAGACTAGCCAACACAGACAGCAAGGGTGGTAGACTGGTAGTAGCAGCAGCACATTAAAAAAAGAGACTGGACGACAGTCACAGGACATAGCCCTGTGGTGGGGTAGGCCTGCTTGTAGCAGACGGGCGGCAGTGGAGGTGTATTGGTGGTAGTAGTCGAGGTAGCCAACACAGACAGCAAGGGTGCAAGCAGTAGTAGCAGTAGTAGCAGCACATTAAAAAAAGAGACTGGACAGTCACAGGAGGACATAGCCCTGTGGTGGGGCAGGCCTCAGGCCTGCTTGTAGCAGACGGCAGTGGAGGTGTATTGGTGGTAGTAGAGGTAGACTAGCCAACACAGACAGCAAGGGTGGTAGACTGGTAGTAGCAGCAGCACATTAAAAAAAGAGACTGGACGACAGTCACAGGACATAGCCCTGTGGTGGGGTAGGCCTGCTTGTAGCAGACGGGCGGCAGTGGAGGTGTATTGGTGGTAGTAGTCGAGGTAGCCAACACAGACAGCAAGGGTGCAAGCAGTAGTAGCAGTAGTAGCAGCACATTAAAAAAAGAGACTGGACAGTCACAGGAGGACATAGCCCTGTGGTGGGGCAGGCCTCAGGCCTGCTTGTAGCAGACGGCAGTGGAGGTGTATTGGTGGTAGTAGAGGTAGACTAGCCAACACAGACAGCAAGGGTGGTAGACTGGTAGTAGCAGCAGCACATTAAAAAAAGAGACTGGACGACAGTCACAGGACATAGCCCTGTGGTGGGGTAGGCCTGCTTGTAGCAGACGGGCGGCAGTGTAGGTGTTTTGGTGGTAGTAGAGGTAGACTAGCCAACACAGACAGCAAGGGTGCAAGCAGTAGTAGCAGTAGTAGCAGCACATAAAAAAAAAGAGACTGGACAGTCACAGGAGGACAAAGCCCTGTGGTGGGGCAGGCCTCAGGCCTGCTTGTAGCAGACGGGCGGCAGTGGAGGTGTATTGGTGGTAGTAGTCGAGGTAGCCAACACAGACAGCAAGGGTGCAAGCAGACAGTAGTAGCAGTAGTAGCAGCACATTAAAAAAAGACACTGGAGAGTCACAGGACAAAGCCCTCTGGTGGGGCAGGCCTGCTTGTAGCAGACGGCACTGGGGTGGATTGGTGGTAGAAGTAGTAGCAGCTGCAGCACCAACAGCGGTACATTAAAAAAAGAGTGGACAGGACAGAATCCCATAGTAGCAGGCAGCAGTAGCAGGCGGCAGCGGCAGCAGCAGCAGCAATGTCAGATCTAATCAGTGGCATCAGGCACAGGGGTTTTAAAATCCTCACCGATCCACGCTTGATTCATTTTCAGAAACGTGAGATTTTCCAAGCTGTTGGCGGACAATCTTGTTCGCTTAGGGGTGACGAAGCCCCCTGCTGCGCTGAATACCCTCTCTGACGCTACACTGGAGGGTGGACAAGACAGTACACCCATGGCAAACTGGGCCAGTTCTTGCCAATGATCCAATCTGCTGACCCAGAAGTCCATGGGGTCTGGGATCAGCATTTCTGACGGAGAAAGGGCACAGTCCAAGTACGAGTGAACCTGGTTGTTTAGGTGCTGCACCTGGAGATGGTGAACATCCCTTTGGTGACTAGTGCTACGATGTGTGTCAGGTCGGGGTATTGGATGTAAAAATGTTGTCATCATATTTTCCAAACTGAATTGGCTGCTGCTGCTGCTGCTGCCGCTGCTGCCACGGCTGCCGCCTATTGCAGAGGTAGCTCTGCCAGAGGCGGTGGAACGATGAGACAGTGGGGAGCGGAGAGTGGCCCCCCGGTCAGACATGCTTGCAGCGGGTGTCTGCCGTTTGAAAGCCATGACAAGCTGGCTGCATAGCTTCTCTCTATAATAAGCCAATTTTGCCTCCCTCTCGGAAGGCGCAAAAAACTCCCCCATTCTGGCTTTATACCGAGGGTCTAAAAGTGTGGCTATCCAGTAGTCATCTCTTTGCTTCATGCTAACAATACGACAGTCAGCGCGCAAGTAACGAAGCATACAGTTTGCCATCCTGGCCAGCGTTTCAGAGGGCCCGGTTGGTTCCATCTCCGCCCCATACTGCCATGGTTGTCCATCATCAAGGTCGTCGTCAGACTCGTCATCACCACCATCACTGTCATGTTGTGCGGCTGCCTCGTCCCCTATCCCTTCCTGTGATTCCATCTCCAAATCCAGCTGCTCTTCAGGTCCTGTTTCCTCATCCTCCTCCTCCTCCTCCTCCTCCTCAACATCCATAGCCAGATGTGATCCTTCCTCCATCCTTTGCTGAATCATCGCTGTGAGCGTTTGCTCCATAATGAATATCAGCGGCATAACATCGTTCATTCCGGTAGCGTCACGGCTCACAAATCGTGTGGCCTCTTCAAAGGGCCTCAAAACGCGACATGCGTCTCTAACCAGCTGCCAGTGCCTGAGCTCGAAATTACACTGGCTCCAAACGCTGCCCGTCTGCTGCATCAGGAAATCATTCACGGCTTTCCGCTGTTCGTACAGACGGTCCAACATGTGCAGGGTGGAATTCCATCGTGTTGGAACGTCGCAAATCAGGCTGTGTTCTGGGAGATTGTTTTGACGCTGCAAGTCCAGGAGGGCGTGCTTAAATGCATACGAACGTCTAAAGCGAACGCAAACCCTCCTGGACATGGCCAGCACACCCTTCAAACCAACATATGACTTTAAGAAGCGTGTTATGACCAGATTGATCACATGTGCCATGCAAGGAGCGTGTGTCAGGTGACCTAGACGCAGTGCAGCCACAACGTTCTTGCCGTTATCAGAGACAACATTGCCCAGTGTGAGTTTCAGAGGAGACAGCCAGCGTGCGATTTCCTCCTTGATGCACAGCAGCAGCTCCTGCCCTGTGTGGCTTTTCTCGCCCAGGCTCAGCAGGTGTAAGACAGCGTTGTGGCGCTTCACCTTGCACCTATGAAAAGAGGAGGGAGGAGGAGTGGAAGATACGCTGTGTCCTGTCGGGGACGGGAAGACCTCCAAGGAGGAAGGCAAGGAGGAGGAGTAGGAGGAGAAGGATGGTAGGCGCCTGGTGTCCGGAGTTGAACTAGAAACATACAAGCGTGGAGGTGGTAATGCCTGGCATTGCTGCGGTGGTGCATCGGACTGCAAAATATTGACCCAGTGGGCCGTGAAAGACATGTACTGTCCCTGCCCATAGTTGCTGCTCCACGTGTCGACGGTGGCATGTACCCTGCTGCACACGGATAATTGCAAGGACTTGGACACCTTTTCCTCCACATGCTTGTGCAAGGCAGGGACAGCTGTTTTGGAGAAGTAATGTCGGCTAGGTATTCGCCACCTAGGCTGAGCGCACGCCATCAACTGCTTGAAGCCGGCGGAGTCGACCAGGTGGTACGGCAGCGACTGCACCACCAACAACTTAGCCAGGTGTGAATTAAGCCGCACGACAAGTGGATGACTGGGTATATATTGTTGCTTATTGGACAACGATTCCGTAATGGATAACTGACGGGACATAGGAGGAGCACTAGATGACAGTGATGATGATGATGACAACGACATGGTGGATAAGGCCTGGCTACTACTTAGATGACAGGGACTCGGAGCAGCAGCAGCAGCGGAAGAGGGGTCTTCATTAGATGTACATGATGGTGGGGCATGTTGATTGTCCCACATGGCCTTGTGATGCCGTTCCATGTGTTTACGTAGAGCAGTAGTTCCTACATTGCTGCCCTGCCCACGCCTTACTTTCTGCTTGCAGATACGGCACTGTGCCATGTTTTCCTCCTCCGGGAAGGTACAGAAAAATTGCCACACGGCAGAGTACCGTAAAGAGGTAGTACCACGTCCACCACCACCACCACCACCACCACAACCACCCGAGCTTGCCCCTTGTCTGGCAGGCTTTTTTCGGGAGCCTACACCAGCATCTGTGTCGCCGTCACCGGCTCCTGAGCTGACCCTACCGCTGCAACGTTTTGCAGATTGACTTCTGCCCCTACCTCGGCTTGGCTGTTTATCACGTCCAGTGCCGCCACTACTACCCTCCTCCTCTGACGCCGTCATCACCTCGTCACCTGGTTCCCACGTCCTGTCTAAAACAACATCATCATCATAGCCTTCCTCATCATCCCCGCCACTTCTGTCACTGTGTTGTGAATGTGATGTGACATCATGGCGGGCTCCATGCCCCCCCTCATTACTGCGTCTGCCACCACGGCTACCACCACCAACACCCCCACTACCGCAGCTATGCGTCTCGGTCACCGCTTCCACCTCCACCACCGCCGCAACACACTCCGTTGGCTGACTCGCGGAAAACAAATCATCATCATCACTATGTTGTTCAGTATCTTCCTTCGCACCCGAGGAGATGTCTCTTAGGACTCTCAGGAAAGATGGCTTCCCGCTAGGAAGGGGGAGCGAAGACATAGATGATGGAATGGAAACGCTAGAAATACCTATATTACTACTGTCACCGTGCCAAGGAACTGTAGAGGATCTGGAATCCAACGAAACCTGGCTTGAAGCCAGATCGTCAGAGTCTTCCTGCTGAGATGACCGCGAGCTAGCCAACCAGTCCACAATGGCCGTATTGTCTAAAGTAACCCGCCCACCGGAGGAGATGGACAAGTCTGGCTTGCTGATACTACTACGAGCAGGCACATGGCAGCTGCTACTAGTGGAACTGGGCACATGTCTTGTGCCACAAATGCTGCTACTGGGTCTGGCACCAACAGATCCAACATTTGGACTGGAAGAGGAGACGGCATGGGTGTTTCTTCCTCTACCCCGTCCTTTCACAACCTTTTTTTTCCCAGACATTTCAGAGCCCCTTTTAAAAGCGTATTCACACACGGACACTGGCTTGGCAAATGGCAATGAATGAGAATTTCAATCAGCCTCGCTGCAGTGCACTCAGGGAATGCTGGGCCTTGTAGTACTACTAGGCTGCCTGTATGGCAAGTTGGATTGTTATCCTGTTAATAACGGCCAGGGATGAGCCCCTTTTAAAAGCGTATTCACACACGGACACTGGCTTGGCAAATGGCAATGAATGAGAATTTCAATCAGCCTCGCTGCAGTGCACTCAGGGAATGCTGGGCCTTGTAGTACTTCTAGGCTGCCTGTATGGCAAGTTGGATTGTTATTCCTGTTAATAACGGCCAGGGATGAGCCCCTTTTAAAAGCGTATTCACACACGGACACTGGCTTGGCAAATGGCAATGAATGAGAATTTCAATCAGCCTCGCGGCAGTGCACTCAGGGAATGCTGGGCCTTGTAGTACTACTAGGCTGCCTGTATGGCAAGTTGGATTGTTATTCCTGTTAATAACGGCCAGGGATGAGCCCCTTTTAAAAGCGTATTCACACACGGACACTGGCTTGGCAAATGGCAATGAATGAGAATTTCAATCAGCCTCGCTGCAGTGCACTCAGGGAATGCTGGGCCTTGTAGTACTTCTAGGCTGCCTGTATGGCAAGTTGGATTGTTATTCCTGTTAATAACGGCCAGGGATGAGCCCCTTTTAAAAGCGTATTCACACACGGACACTGGCTTGGCAAATGGCAATGAATGAGAATTTCAATCAGCCTCGCGGCAGTGCACTCAGGGAATACTGGGCCTTGTAGTACTACTAGGCTGCCTGTATGGCAAGTTGGATTGTTATTCCTGTTAATAACGGCCAGGGATGAGCCCCTTTTAAAAGCGTATTCACACACGGACACTGGCTTGGCAAATGGCAATGAATGAGAATTTCAATCAGCCTCGCTGCAGTGCACTCAGGGAATACTGGGCCTTGTAGTACTACTAGGCTGCCTGTATGGCAAGTTGGATTGTTATCCTGTTAATAACGGCCAGGGATGAGCCCCTTTTAAAAGCGTATTCACACACGGACACTGGCTTGGCAAATGGCAATGAATGAGAATTTCAATCAGCCTCGCTGCAGTGCACTCAGGGAATGCTGGGCCTTGTAGTACTTCTAGGCTGCCTGTATGGCAAGTTGTTTTGTTATTCCTGTTAATAACGGCCAGGGATGAGCCCCTTTTAAAAGCGTATTCACACACGGACACTGGCTTGGCAAATGGCAATGAATGAGAATTTCAATCAGCCTCGCTGCAGTGCACTCAGGGAATGCTGGGCCTTGTAGTACTTCTAGGCTGCCTGTATGGCAAGTTGGATTGTTATTCCTGTTAATAACGGCCAGGGATGAGCCCCTTTTAAAAGCGTATTCACACACGGACACTGGCTTGGCAAATGGCAATGAATGAGAATTTCAATCAGCCTCGCGGCAGTGCACTCAGGGAATGCTGGGCCTTGTAGTACTACTAGGCTGCCTGTATGGCAAGTTGGATTGTTATTCCTGTTAATAACGGCCAGGGATGAGCCCCTTTTAAAAGCGTATTCACACACGGACACTGGCTTGGCAAATGGCAATGAATGAGAATTTCAATCAGCCTCGCTGCAGTGCACTCAGGGAATGCTGGGCCTTGTAGTACTTCTAGGCTGCCTGTATGGCAAGTTGGATTGTTATTCCTGTTAATAACGGCCAGGGATGAGCCCCTTTTAAAAGCGTATTCACACACGGACACTGGCTTGGCAAATGGCAATGAATGAGAATTTCAATCAGCCTCGCTGCAGTGCACTCAGGGAATGCTGGGCCTTGTAGTACTTCTAGGCTGCCTGTATGGCAAGTTGGATTGTTATTCCTGTTAATAACGGCCAGGGATGAGCCCCTTTTAAAAGCGTATTCACACACGGACACTGGCTTGGCAAATGGCAATGAATGAGAATTTCAATCAGCCTCGCTGCAGTGCACTCAGGGAATGCTGGGCCTTGTAGTACTACTACTACCACTACTACAAAGGCTGCCTGTATTGCAAGTTGGATGCAATGGGGATGAGCCCCTTCTAAAAGCGTATTCACACACGGACACTGGCTTGGCAAATGGCAATGAATGAGAATTTCAATCAGCCTCGCGGCAGTGCATTCAGGGAATGCTGGGCCTTGTAGTACTACTAGGCTGCCTGTATGGCAAGTTGGATTGTTATTCCTGTTAATAACGGCCAGGGATGAGCCCCTTTTAAAAGCGTATTCACACACGGACACTGGCTTGGCAAATGGCAATGAATGAGAATTTCAATCAGCCTCGCTGCAGTGCACTCAGGGAATGCTGGGCCTTGTAGTACTACTAGGCTGCCTGTATGGCAAGTTGGATTGTTATCCTGTTAATAACGGCCAGGGATGAGCCCCTTTTAAAAGCGTATTCACACACGGACACTGGCTTGGCAAATGGCAATGAATGAGAATTTCAATCAGCCTCGCGGCAGTGCACTCAGGGAATGCTGGGCCTTGTAGTACTACTAGGCTGCCTGTATGGCAAGTTGGATTGTTATCCTGTTAATAACGGCCAGGGATGAGCCCCTTTTAAAAGCGTATTCACACACGGACACTGGCTTGGCAAATGGCAATGAATGAGAATTTCAATCAGCCTCGCTGCAGTGCACTCAGGGAATGCTGGGCCTTGTAGTACTTCTAGGCTGCCTGTATGGCAAGTTGGATTGTTATTCCTGTTAATAACGGCCAGGGATGAGCCCCTTTTAAAAGCGTATTCACACACGGACACTGGCTTGGCAAATGGCAATGAATGAGAATTTCAATCAGCCTCGCGGCAGTGCACTCTGGGAATGCTGGGCCTTGTAGTACTACTAGGCTGCCTGTATGGCAAGTTGGATTGTTATTCCTGTTAATAACGGCCAGGGATGAGCCCCTTTTAAAAGCGTATTCACACACGGACACTGGCTTGGCAAATGGCAATGAATGAGAATTTCAATCAGCCTCGCTGCAGTGCACTCAGGGAATGCTGGGCCTTGTAGTACTTCTAGGCTGCCTGTATGGCAAGTTGGATTGTTATTCCTGTTAATAACGGCCAGGGATGAGCCCCTTTTAAAAGCGTATTCACACACGGACACTGGCTTGGCAAATGGCAATGAATGAGAATTTCAATCAGCCTCGCGGCAGTGCACTCAGGGAATGCTGGGCCTTGTAGTACTACTAGGCTGCCTGTATGGCAAGTTGGATTGTTATTCCTGTTAATAACGGCCAGGGATGAGCCCCTTTTAAAAGCGTATTCACACACGGACACTGGCTTGGCAAATGGCAATGAATGAGAATTTCAATCAGCCTCGCTGCAGTGCACTCAGGGAATGCTGGGCCTTGTAGTACTTCTAGGCTGCCTGTATGGCAAGTTGGATTGTTATTCCTGTTAATAACGGCCAGGGATGAGCCCCTTTTAAAAGCGTATTCACACACGGACACTGGCTTGGCAAATGGCAATGAATGAGAATTTCAATCAGCCTCGCGGCAGTGCACTCAGGGAATGCTGGGCCTTGTAGTACTACTAGGCTGCCTGTATGGCAAGTTGGATTGTTATTCCTGTTAATAACGGCCAGGGATGAGCCCCTTTTAAAAGCGTATTCACACACGGACACTGGCTTGGCAAATGGCAATGAATGAGAATTTCAATCAGCCTCGCTGCAGTGCACTCAGGGAATGCTGGGCCTTGTAGTACTACTAGGCTGCCTGTATGGCAAGTTGGATTGTTATCCTGTTAATAACGGCCAGGGATGAGCCCCTTTTAAAAGCGTATTCACACACGGACACTGGCTTGGCAAATGGCAATGAATGAGAATTTCAATCAGCCTCGCTGCAGTGCACTCAGGGAATGCTGGGCCTTGTAGTACTTCTAGGCTGCCTGTATGGCAAGTTGGATTGTTATTCCTGTTAATAACGGCCAGGGATGAGCCCCTTTTAAAAGCGTATTCACACACGGACACTGGCTTGGCAAATGGCAATGAATGAGAATTTCAATCAGCCTCGCTGCAGTGCACTCAGGGAATGCTGGGCCTTGTAGTACTTCTAGGCTGCCTGTATGGCAAGTTGGATTGTTATTCCTGTTAATAACGGCCAGGGATGAGCCCCTTTTAAAAGCGTATTCACACACGGACACTGGCTTGGCAAATGGCAATGAATGAGAATTTCAATCAGCCTCGCTGCAGTGCACTCAGGGAATGCTGGGCCTTGTAGTACTACTAGGCTGCCTGTATGGCAAGTTGGATTGTTATTCCTGTTAATAACGGCCAGGGATGAGCCCCTTTTAAAAGCGTATTCACACACGGACACTGGCTTGGCAAATGGCAATGAATGAGAATTTCAATCAGCCTCGCTGCAGTGCACTCAGGGAATGCTGGGCCTTGTAGTACTACTAGGCTGCCTGTATGGCAAGTTGGATTGTTATCCTGTTAATAACGGCCAGGGATGAGCCCCTTTTAAAAGCGTATTCACACACGGACACTGGCTTGGCAAATGGCAATGAATGAGAATTTCAATCAGCCTCGCTGCAGTGCACTCAGGGAATGCTGGGCCTTGTAGTACTTCTAGGCTGCCTGTATGGCAAGTTGGATTGTTATTCCTGTTAATAACGGCCAGGGATGAGCCCCTTTTAAAAGCGTATTCACACACGGACACTGGCTTGGCAAATGGCAATGAATGAGAATTTCAATCAGCCTCGCGGCAGTGCACTCAGGGAATGCTGGGCCTTGTAGTACTACTAGGCTGCCTGTATGGCAAGTTGGATTGTTATTCCTGTTAATAACGGCCAGGGATGAGCCCCTTTTAAAAGCGTATTCACACACGGACACTGGCTTGGCAAATGGCAATGAATGAGAATTTCAATCAGCCTCGCTGCAGTGCACTCAGGGAATGCTGGGCCTTGTAGTACTACTAGGCTGCCTGTATGGCAAGTTGGATTGTTATCCTGTTAATAACGGCCAGGGATGAGCCCCTTTTAAAAGCGTATTCACACACGGACACTGGCTTGGCAAATGGTAATGAATGAGAATTTCAATCGGCCTCGCGGCAGTGCACTCAGGGAATGCTGGGCCTTGTAGTACTTCTAGGCTGCCTGTATGGCAAGTTGGATTGTTATTCCTGTTAATAACGGCCAGGGATGAGCCCCTTCTAAAAGCGTATTCACACACGGACACTGGCTTGGCAAATGGCAATGAATGAGAATTTCAATCAGCCTCGCTGCAGTGCACTCAGGGAATGCTGGGCCTTGTAGTACTACTACTACCACTACTACAAAGGCTGCCTGTATTGCAAGTTGGATGCAATGGGGATGAGCCCCTTATAAAAGCGTATTCACACACTGGCTGAGTAGTGAGTAGTGGATGAGCCCCTTCGATTTCTGAATTCCTGCCTTTTAGATTCCTAAAGCTTTCCCTTACTGCACAGAGATGCTATCCCTACAGCTCCTGTCTGTAAAATGGCCGCTGAGCTCCGTGCATAGACTTTTATTGCAGGCTTGAGCCCGCCCCTATGCTGCCTCCCGATTGGCTGGGAGAGCCGTTTGCAAGGCATTATGGGGTAGCCTGATGTCAGGTGATCTTCTGTAATCCTCCATTTTAGATGTAACATGTGGCAGGCGCCAAAATGTAGCCGGGTTCGGTCAAAACGGGTTCGGCCGAACTCGGTAAAGTTCGGATTCGCTGCGAACCGAACTTTTCCTGAAGTTCGGACCGAAACCGGGTTCGGTTGTCCCGGTTCGCTCATCTCTACCCATGAGGATGGCATAGCCGCATGCCAACACTTTCTTCAGCAGAACAATCTAGTGACAGAGCCAGCCCTACAGCTCATCAGGTTCGTACTCCATCACAATTATTTATCATTTGACAAAGACATATATCTGCAGTGTATGGGAAGCCCTATGGGTAGCAGAATGTCACCACAGTATGCTAACCTGTTCATGGCCAAACTAAAGGAAGAGTTTTATCAACCTGCGCAACTAAACCTCTAGCATATTTCAGGTACATTGATGACCTGCTGATAATCTGGACAGGTTCTAAAAATGAACTATCATTCCATGAAAACTTTAACACGTTCCTTCCTACCATCAGACTCACTTTCAACTACTCAGAATCTCAAATACATTTTCTGGACATGACCATATACATGAGAAACAATACTGTAGCGTCCATGGCCGAGGGGTACACTAACCTCCTGACACCTGCAGCCATGGATCTGTGAGCGCTGGCCCCCATCTCCTTCCCAGGAGATGCCAGCGCTCACTTCCGCTGTGTCCCGTAGGGTGCACATGCACGCTCGTGCCCGCTCTTAAAGGGCCAGCACGCGCAAATGTAGGAAATCATCATCATCAACACACATGATTTCCTGGACTATAAGAGGGCCCCAGACAATCTGATCCTTGCCTGAGCGTTGTTAGTAATTCCCTAGTCTGTCTTGCAAATGGTCCCTTGGTGTTTCCCGTTCCAGTTGTTACCAGTGCCCTGTTACCTGTTCTTGTATCCCGCGCTGTGTTCTTGCTCCTGTGCCTACTAGTAGGAGTCGTGTCTACTGCATCTGTGTCATCCGCCACGTCCTGTGTCATCTGCCAAGTCCAGAGGGATTCACCACGTCTGGCGTTACCTGCTACACCCATCTCCATCAGTGCCAGAGCTGCGGCCACTGTCTGGATTATCCAGGTACCCTTGTGCAGGACTTTGTATTGCTGGGGTTCCCTGCTGTTTGGCCAGCTGCCTCCCCTCTACGGCGGAATGGCCTAGTGTGTCCACAAACCCACAAACCGTAACAAATACCATACAAGCCACATTCTACCATAAACCTACAGGCCGTCCAGCATATCTGGGATGGAACAGCTTTCATCCAAGACACATAAAGAAATACATCATCTACAGTCAGGCTCTGTGGTACATACGGATCTGTTCAGACAGTGAAGACAGAAAACAACACCTTCTATCACTGAGGTATACATTCTTACAACAGGGATACCATCCAAGAATTATAGATGATCAGATCTGCAGAGCCACAAGAATTCCAAGGAGCAATCTTGCTGATCTCCAACCTATATTACACAACAAATATTAGACAACAAACTCAATGAAATATTCCCAGATTTGCCTCCTCGCATACAAAAAGGCACCAAACCTAAGGAATCTCCTGGTCAAAAGTGCCCTTTCATCACCATCAGAGACTGGCACTTTTCCTTGCAACAGTAGAATATGCAAGACCTGTACCAACATTTTGTCATCAAACACCATCCACATACCAAACACGCAGCAGGACTATGAAATCACCGGCACGTTCTCCTGTACATCCTTCAATGTAGTGTACATGATACTGTGTACAAGGTGCATCAGTAAAGGAATCCAAATTGGAGAAGCAAAACAAAATTACAAACCAGGATGAATCTACACAGACATACAATAAAACAGGAGGTGGATACACCCGTGGGAAAACACTTCTCTGGACCAGACCACAGTTTGACAGATTTAAAGCTCCTAATACTGAAGGGTCATTTTAAGAACAGAGGAAGAAACATTTTGGAATTCAAGATGATGATAAAATTCCAGTCATTGACACAAGGCCTCAATCTAACACCTGGATTTATGAGCCACTACATGGACACACATCACATTCCCCATCAGACTGACTCCAGATGCCTAAACTCCAAAGTCATCACCCCTATAACCTCCGTTTTATTCCCCCGGCTTATCTTAATGATGTAACACCTCATGTACTAATTGTCTTTATGTATCATCTTTAGCCCCTTGAAGTCCAAGCCATTTTTTTATTTTTAATTTTCGTTTTTCACTCCCCGCCTTCCATGAGCCATAACTTTAATTTTTCTGTCAATGAAGTGGCGTGAAGGTTTGTTTTTTTGTAGGATAAGTTGTAGTTTCTATTGGCACCATTTAAAGTACCATATAATGTACTGGAAAAGGGAAAACGAATTCTATATGGGGTGGAATTGGAAAAAAACTATGATTCCCCCATTTTCTTTTGGGTTTAGTTTTTACGTCTTTCACCATGCGGCAAAAACGACATATTTACTTTATTCTGCTGATCAAGACGATTGTGGCGATACCAAATTGATATCGTTTTTTTAAAAATGTTTTACTCCTTTCACAAAATTTGTGTTGCCATATTCTGAAAGCCATAGCTTTTTATTTTTTTGTCGATTGAGCAGTGTAAAGGCTTATTTTTTGCGACATGAGCTATGGTTTTTATTGCTACCATTTTTTTGGTACATACAACTTTTTTATCACTTTTTTTACCACTAAGTTGACCAAAAAACAGATTCTGGCGTTTTATATTTTTTTGTTTTTACGGCGTTTAACGTGTGAGTTAAATAATGCTAGTTTGTAATAGTTCAGACTTTTATGGACACAGCAATACCAATTTGGTTTATTATTTTATTTTTTACATTACTTTAGAAAAAAAATGGGAAAAGGTTTGTTTTGTTTTAACTTTTAATATTATAATTTTTTTACACTTTTTATTAGACCCCCTAGGGGACTTGAACCAGCAATCGTCATGTACCGGGACGGCATGGTGCAATAAGGGGTTAAATGTGCACTTTTCTAAGCCATTCATTTGTAAACCTGCCTGATAACGGAGCCTGGATGCTCTGAAAGCTTGCAAATATCATTTTTCTGATTAGCCAAGAAAGGTATCATACCTACAATACCTTTGTCTTTTTTGACACAAAAGTATTTAACATTTCACACTTTATATAGGAAAGAATGAAAAAGTTGCTGGAGGTTAGTGGATATTTTTCTTACTTTACTCGATTATTGTCTAATAATACAGTAGGTGTGATACACATGTTGGATTGTGCAAGTCTTTGAGCTGAGACTGGTGTTTTGTCTATAGTCCGAATATTTAAAAAATTTAAGAAATGAAAGATGAATTCAGGTTGTCAAATAATAGTTTTTTTTTGTATCTACAAGTACGTCACGGAATTTGGTCACAGACAGGGAAGCATAAAGAATACAAGAAAATGAGTTAATTAACTTTATATATGGGTGTAAGAATATGAAAATTACAGTGTCAAAAATAAGGTATAAAGACGGAATAAGTAATCTTGGGGAAAAGGATACAGTAAATAATAAATTAGAATGGAAAGAATTGATAATAACACTATCTCATATAGAACGATTACTTGTTGGAAATGGTGCATAAAGTGGTGAGACAACAAATGTAGAAATTCCCAGTTGTTTATTATTTATACTGCATATTATACTCAATATTACTCAGCAGGATTACTCCAGGAGGGAAGATAAATGCCCAAGATGTAGTGTTGTGCTGTCCTAGAATTAATCGCTACTGGGTAGAAATTGTGTAAGACATTAATGAAGTTTTCGAGGTCAAGATTAAATTTTAACCAACAAATATTATACTGGGCAGTAGGAGGGGGATTGATAGGGAGAGGTACTAGTTGGATTGAATGCTCTATTGATTTATAGAAAATGTATCACATATAATTGGAAAGAAACGATACAGCCGAGCTTTGAAGTCTGGATCAATGCTATGAATATGTGCTGAAAATTTTTTGTTGGTGAGTTAGGGCCAAAGTAAAAAAAAAAAATCTATGCGATCACTTTGGTTGGAGAGACACAACAATGGGAAAAAATGACATTGAATTGTTTTTTTTTTATTATACTTATTTAATTGTTTTCGTTCTTTTTTTCCCTTCCTTCTCCTGGGGTAGGGGGCATGGGGTATTTGATGTGAGGGTGGTGGATTGTGATCAGATAAATAATTTCATGTTGTATTTATATGATGATTTATTATGCAAAATGAATAATAAAAACAATTAAAAAAAATAAACCATATTTATTCACAAGGTTTGGCAGTGCTAATGTAAAATAATTTGAGCGTCTGTTATGTCCGAATATTTTACACAATGATCGGTCTTGGACATCAATTCACATGTATTAATATTGTATTGCCTCATTTGTCAGCTGCTGTTAATACTAATACATTTTGTGGCAGCCATTTTGAATCCAAGAGATTTAATAAATCTTAAACAGTTGCAGAGGAAAAATTGATGCTTCCATTGTGTTCTTAAGCACAGTATTTGATCAATTCAATAGTTGGAATGGTTTGTTTTGATTCATGGGAATTGCTTTACAATTTTATGCCAAATCATGAAGTTGAGATAATTATCAAAGATAATGTAGTACTGGCTTTTAATATGGGTGAAATGTGGTTCTCAGAGTCACATCATTGTTCAAGTGGTGGTAAACATGAACTAACTGAAGGCAGCTGCAGTTTTGAGCCAAATAATGGAATAAGAAATAATTGACAAAACTAAAATACGCTATTGTTTAAAACATACAACTAAGGCCTCATTTACACGAGCGTAATATACGTGCGTGCGACGCGCGTGCTCTTCACGCGTGTCGTACGCACCTATATTACTCTATGGGGCAGTGCAGACGATGCGTGAATTTTGCGCAGCGCTAGTAAAACTCACGACATGTTCTATAATCGTGCGTTTTTCGCGCATCACGCACCCATTGAAGTCAATGGGTGCGTAAAAACCACGAAGGTCGCACGGAAGCACTTCCGTGCGAACTGTGTGATTCGCGCAAGAGCTGTCAAACTGAATGTAAACAGAAAAGCACCACGTGCTTTTCTGTTTACAAACATCCGAACGGAGTGTCTTAGACATGAGCGAACCGAACTTTACCGGGTTCGGCCGAACTCGTTTTGACCGAACCCGGCAGGAGACAGTCACTGTGCAGGGTGCTGAAAGAGTTAAACTGGTTCAGCACCCTGGACAGTGACTTCCGATTCCAATATACGTGAACGTGTAAAAAAAAAAAAGTTCTGACTTACCGATAACTCCCGGCTTCTTCCTCCAGTCTGACCTCCCGGGATGACAATTCAGTCCAAGTGACAGCTGCAGCCAATCACAAGCCAAGCACAGGCTGCAGCGGTCACTTGGACTGCCGCGTCATCCAGGGAGGTGGGGCCAGATGTCAAGAGAGGCACGTCACCAAGGACGCGTCACCAAGGACGCGTCACCAAGGCAACGGCCGGGAAGTTCTCGGTAAGTACGAACCTCTTTTTTTTAAAACAGGTTACTCGATATGGTGATCGGAATGCACTGTCGACGGTGCTGAAAGAGTTACTGCCGATCAGTTAACTCTTTCAGCACCATGGACAGTGACTGACGTCGACTAGCCTCATCTCTATGATGGCGGCTGCGCGAAAATCACGCAGCCGCGCATCATACACTGATGACACACGGAGCTGTCAAGTGCCTTTTGCGCACGAAAAATGCTGCGTTTTTTGCGCGCGCAAAACGCACACGCTCGTGTAAATGAGGCCTAAGTATAATGAAATTTGAACGAAAAATTGGAAAAGCATTTTCCAACTGTTGAGAATGGCCCAAAAACGTTTTTTTTTTTAAATAAATAAAGAACTAATGGAACAAGCCAAGCACTTTTATATAGATCAAAGAAATGCTCTGAAATAATTTATAGAAGGAGTGCATTATAAATTATATAATAATTTATTGAACATAATATACAATTGGAGCAATGTACATTAAGCAGATTTTTTTTTTCCTCTATTGACTCTTCACCTAGGGCTGTTGTGCTAAAGAAGCATATTTCAGAGGACATCAACAGACTAATTTCCCTGAAATGAAGACTCTCTTGCTTAGTTAAACCCTTCCCGCCCAATCACATACAGTTACGTCATTAGCGCTATTGTGTTAGCGCCTTCTCACGTAACTGTACGTGATGATGATGGAGCGGGCTCAGAAAATAAATAGATTTTCAGTATAGCTGGACTTTGTGAGTTTACTTGACTGGTTACCCAATTCAACATATGTTTGCTTGGCAAAGAACAGTTTCCTATTAGCTTTTTTCTGCAAGAGTAGTAGGTATTTTAGCCCCGCCTGTAACCAGATTTCTTTATTTACATCTGTTGGGTCTGCAATGTAGTGCTCCTCCAAGGCATTGCATTGCCGTGCCATGTCCCCTTCCTCTCTAGATGATTCACATTTTAAAAAGTAAATGGTAGAGCGGAGGCACCCCCTAAGATAGGCTTTCAAAGTGTCCCACAAAATTTTTGAGTCATCAAATAATCTATAATCAGAGTTAAATACCTCCAGTTGATCTGTAATACGATCCTGGGAACCAATCAGAGTCAACCAAAAAGGATGAATTTTCCAACTTTTGTGTATGATCCCACGTAGTTTTTTGCAGGCAGAAAATTCTGCCTGGAGAAGTCAGCTCCGGTCTTTTTGAAGTGGTTGTGCACCACACGCGTTTTTTTATGCGTTTTTTGCCGTAATTTTTTGCAGTGGTTTTTGCTGCGTTTTTTAAGGCATTTTTTTTAGCTATTTCTTCAACAGACAAAGGGAACAAACCATAAGTGTTTTTTGCCGAAAACCCGTAAAAAATCGCGACAAAGAAAACCCGCCAAAAATCTTGTTTATTTCCATCTCCCATTGATTTCAAAGGTGTTTTTGAGGCGGAAAACGCCTCAAGATCTGGCATGTCGCTTCCAGCTCCTGTTGAAATCAATGGGAGTCAATTTCAGCAGTTTTTTTGCCGCGTTTTTTGCGGAAAAAAACGCGGCAAAAAACTCAGTGTGAACAAGGCATTCGGGTATTAATGGTCCGGGGATAGTACCTTAAAATAATGGGGGAATGGTCCGACACCCCTCTGTTTTTATAAGCCACCATTGTTATCAGCGGTACCATGGAGGAGCTTCCAATCATATAATCTATTCGGGAAAGAGAATTTCGGCCTAGAGAATGACATGAATACGCTTTGGTGTTCAGGTACTTAGAACGAAAAATGTCCGTCCATCCCAGTTCATTAAACAGCAGACCCAACACAGGAGGTGCCCAAGGGGCAGGGACAGAGATTGGGACATCCCTAAATCTGTCCATGTTTGAGTCTACTACCATGTTAAAATCTCCCATTCCTAGTACCATAGCAGCTGGATAAGTCACAGCGAATGTAGCTGCCATGTGTAAGACATGTAAAGATGCAGGCGGAGGAGGAACATACTTTCCCAATATAACAAACTGTGTGTTTTCAATATGTTCATAAATAAAGACTTTTCTGCCGTCCTTGTCTACCTTGGTGTGCACTACTTCCCATCGTATGGATTTGTAAACTAAAATAGAGACCCCGCGGAAATAGGATGTGTGGTACGAGTTGGACCCATGGTCTGAGCAGGGTTCTAACTTTATCAGGCACTAAATGTGTTTATTGTAGGCACAATATATGAGGGTTGTATTTCCATATGTGTGCAAACAACATAGCACATTTCTGCGGGTTAGCCATACCCCTCACATTCCTCGACATAATAGTTATAGATGCCATCTTAAACACTTCAAGTACATTAGGGGCCAGTTGTCCTTATTTCTCAGTATTTTAAACATTCTAACATAACTAATATACGCTACACATGACCAATGCTGTAATCGTTGTATAATAATACATATGTATTGTACTTAAGCAGAAGTTCACCTACACTAGGCATATTCCAAAATTTATGAAAAAAAACTAACAATAGAACGAGTAACTGGTCCGGCAATGCAAGGTGATATGAGTACCATTGCTGGTACATGCCTATAACAGTGGCACTTAAAGAAATACAGGGAAGACCCTGTGCCATAACTTGCCAGAGGATATATCCATGGATCAAACATAATACTACAAAAATATGTAAAATAGAGTGTCCCGGAGAGGGCCATTAAGCATAAAGCATTTAGAAACATGATAAGCAGTTAAGCTACACCAGCACATCATACTATCCCCTATACATAGTGGAACATAGAACTAATAGAACTACATAGGACAACCAACATCCATCTTGTACTTGCCCTTTGTTCGTCGACCCAAGTTAGTCAAATCCCAGGATACCGTTCATGTTGAAGGATATAGGTAAGGTATTAGAACATTATGTAAATAAAATGTTCCTGCTATTGAGGGTTGAAGGAATCCCTTAATGGGCCAAGTGAGTCAGTCCCGATGTGATCAACAGGGAGATTCTCTCCCATCCAGGGTCAGTGGCGGGTGGCAGTCGTCTGCTTCTTACCCATTCATCCGCATCATGTGGGGAGTGGTCGACTTCCACCACCCACAGTCTTGCGGGGTATGACATTGAATATTGAATGTTCAAGTCTCTCTAAATGTTGCACGTCACTTTAGCAGGTCCGCTGAGAAGTCAGGGAAGATGGAAACAGCAGCTCCGTTATATTTAATTTCTGGAAGCTGGTGAGCCAGACGAAGAATCATATCCATTTTAGGATGGTCACCCAGATTCCGGCCTTAAGTCCTTTCAGGCATACCTATTATTCTAAGTTTATTGCGGCAGAGCCGGTTTTCCAGGTCATCAGTTTTCTGTTTCCACATTTCAGTGTCCGATTCCAGATTAGCAATAGCGCCTGATAAGTTTGCAATCCTGTCTTCAACACCAGAGACTCTGTCCTCATTCGTTCACGCAGGGCCTGCATATCCTGTATATTGATAAAGCCAATATCAATATTCACTTCCTCCAGCTTGCCAGTTAAAAGGTTTTACGCGCTGAGATAGCTGCCAGCTGTTTGTTCATCACCTCTGTCAGGGTAGGCTCTGAATCTCCCTCGGTAGCTGTAGAAGCAATGGCGGCACCTCCGGAGGATTCTCCTCCCCTAATACGCTGTGGCAAAGGAGTACGGCCACCATCTTGCCCCTCTCCCCTAGGAAATTCTTGCAGCTTTTCTGTAGCTGTTTGACCTCTCATTGGGCTCATGCTCTCTCGTCGGGTAGCCCTTAACCGTCTGGATTCACTGGGATGGAATTTTGGAAGAAAAGGAAGTCTAGAGGATGAGTATGGCATGAGATCACTGCGGAGCTACAGACTCATGTGACTGCTCCCACTGCGCCACAAGCCAGGTACCGGTACAACTCTTTTTTAACACTGATACATGTAAGGTTATGCGCTAACTTACTATGTGGAAAACAATAAGTAAAAAGGAAAAGAACTTAGGAATTTTAGTTAACAGTTTAGTAGAGCTTCAGTGGGTCCAATGGTGGGCAACTAAAGTAATAAATGGAATGGCCAGACTACCATACCCAGTAAGTATATTAAAATTAGGGAAAAAAGATAGCTGAGAGGTGACCTAATAACTATGTATAAATAAATCAAAAGTCAATACAGACATCTCTTTCATGACTTATTTATACCCTGGACTGTAACTATAACAAGGGGGCATCCTCTAATTCTAGAGGAAAGACAGTTTCTACACCGAAATAGAAGGGGATTTTTTATGTAAGAGCAGTGAAGCTATGGAACTCTCTGCCAGAGGAAGTGGTTATAGTGAGTTCACTGAAAAAGTTCAAAAGAAGCCTGGATTCCTTCCTTGAGTTTAATAATATTACAAGTTATATTTACTAGATTACTGTGGATGGGTTTTTGATCCAGGGATTTATTCTGATTGTCATATTGTAATCAAAAAGGAATTTTTTCCCAAGATGAGGACATTTTTTTTTTTGCCTTAAGTGGGTTTTGCCTTCCTCTGGATCAACATTGCCGAATAATAGACTAAACTGGATGTACATAAGACTTTTTTCAACCTTACAAACTCTGAATCAGGGCCTTTTAAACTATAGGGTTGTGACCAGGGCCGGCTTTAGGATAGATGGCGCCCCGTGCAAAATGATATTTCGCTCCCCCACCCCCATTATTTAAAAAAATGCCCCATAAAAAAATTATAATGCCCCTTTAGTGCCCCCATTCTGTATAATAATACTAATATTTAATAATATAATATATTACAACCCCTTCAAGGACAAAGTATTTTGTCCTCTAATTGTGCCCACAGTATTATGCCCCCTGTGTTACCCCTACACAGTATAATGTCCGCTTAGTGGCCGCCACACAGTATAGTGCCCCCTGAATATTTTTCCATACAGCCTCCCTGTAGGGAGTGCCATAATCCCCCACCTCCTCCTTGTAGACAGTGCCATACAGTCCCCCACCTACCCCTTGTAGACAGTGCCCCAAACAAAAACAAAAATGTTACTCATCTAGGCCTTTTGCGTACTTCCCTGCTCTTCTATAGTGCCGTCGCTACCGCTGTAGCAGCTGTAGCGGCTGCTAGCGGTGCCACCGCCCTCATGCCCGGAGTTGCCACTAGCAGCTGCTAAAACAGAGCGACGGCACTGAGCGAAGAGCACCCGGGCGGAAAGGCGACTGCTGAGTCGCCGGACCCGGGCACTTCTGAAAAAAGCAGGGGAAATGAGCCAGGGGAAATGAGCCAGCACAGCGCCCCCTTCCACCTACTGGAGTGATGCGCCATGTGCGAAGGCGCAGGTCGCCCACCCCTAAGGCCGGCCCTGGTTGTGACTAAAATTAAAGCCTGACAGACCCATTAATGGAAGACTGATTGTTTGGAAAAAATAAAATAAAACACCTGGCAAAGACAAAACATAGATACTCTGATTCAGGGGTGAGAGAAGCTCTTTTGGTGCCTAATGGAAAAGTTTCCAAATGTTCCACCCTCCCTCTTTTCGGTCCCTGGAGTTAAAGGGGGTTTCCCATGAGAGAACATTTATGACATATCTACAGGATATCCAAAGAAGTAGTAGGACAACAGCACACGTCTTCAAATCATCAAAGTGGTTTTATTGTCAAGACATCCACAAACGACAAGCAACGTTTCGACCCATAGTGAGTGAAGGGTCTTTGTCAAGGCTTGACAAAGACCCTTCACTCACTATGGGTCGAAACGTTGCTTGTCGTTTGTGGATGTCTTGACAATAAAACCACTTTGATGATTTGAAGACGTGTGCTGTTGTCCTACTACTTCTTTGGATATACATCGTGCTGGAGTTGGTTTGCCTGGCTTGACAGCGTGCACCGCACCATACTCGGGACTAGTGCTGCTTCAAAAATCTCCTTTTTTCTGATATCTACAGGATATGTCATAAATGTCAGATAGATGTGGATCCCATCTCTGAGACCCACACCTATCTCTAGAACGGGGCCACCTAAACCCCAATCTAGCTTTGTCTGATCTCACTGACTCCCGACCACTTCCTGGTTATATGGTCGTGAGTTACATAAACAGCGTAACTCGCTGAGCTACGCTTTTCTGTAACTCCCATAGCAGTGAATGGCAGATACAGAAGAAGCACAGCACACGAGCTACGCTGTTTCTGCAACTACCATTCAGTTCTATGGGACTTAACGAAGCAGCATAGCTCAGCGAGTTACGCTGTTTTCGTAACTCACGATCATATAAGCTTTTTCATGATCTGAATTCACTTCATTCAACCGCAACACAGAGTGGCTGAATGGGGTTTAGGGGGCCCCGTTCTGGAGATAGGTGCGGGTCCCAGAGGTGGGACCCACATCTATCTGACATCTATGACATATCCTGTGGATATGTCGTAAATGTCTCTCATGGGAAAACCCTGTTAAGCATGATAAATGTTGGCTAAAGAATAAGTTTCCCCTTTCACCGTTTCCAGAAATCACACATATTCTTCCTTATAATACATACTCTCTGTTTAACAAATTGAAAACAGATTACTGTTTTGTCCCATAGTCCCGGCCTTGCTCCGATTAGGCACTTCTGTGTGGGAACTTTCCATGTTAAAGCTCTCACGTCCTTGTGGGGTTATCACTTTGCTTTCCATATAGAGCTTTATACTTTTTTAGAATTGTTTTTTGTTACTTAATAACAAGCATTTTCTTTATTGCTTTCCTGAAAAGTACTTATTTTGATACATACTTTAATGTTCAAGAGAATGAATTCTATCTCGTCTCCTTTTGGTTATTACTTTACATTAAATATATTTTCAAGTGTTATTCCCATATCTTTGAAATATAAAAATGATTCCAGCTTTCATCAATAATACAACACTTCAGAATTTTCATTTGAATACAATAACACCTGGTGAGAACTAATTACCCTATAAAAACTCTTTAATACAATTTCAGGATGAATTACTTTATGATTTCATTATTACAGATTTTATCAAGTTGTTTTATTTCATTTATTTACTTTTTTGTTATTGTTGCTGTACTATAGCCTATGAGTAAAGATTTACAATTATACTCATGAGAGAAATACAAAATCAATATAAATGGGGAAGTGGAAGCTTTTTTCTTAAAAATTGCATCTAAATATGATCAAATAAAAAAAAATTGTCACAAGAGATTGAAAATCTCTAAAAAACACCCTAAAATTTCAGATGACCATAAAGAAAACAATGACAATTGATCTGAGGACTTGTAAGGCCTGGTTCACACCTCGTTTTCTGCACACATTTGTGGTATACGACGACGTATACGTTTTTAAGTTACAAAAACGTATGTATTTGTAACATACGCTTACGTTTTTTTATAGTATACGTCATATATGTTATTATACGTTTATGTCTGTTCTTACTTCTAAAAACATATACGTTTTATGTTCTTGAGCTAAATCAAACTTTGTAAAGTCAAGATTGGTAAAGTCAAAATATAAAGGAAGTAGTAGTTAGTGGATGCAGTGTTTTCTGGCGCCAGTACTGAGGGGCTTGGCAAGGGGGTGGCACTGTTTTATCTCATAATCTGGGTAATTTGCCATATATGGTGAAAAAAACGTAGGATTTAAGATTGCATACATAGTCCATACATCGCCATTAACTTCAACACAAGTAAGTACTACAAAGTGTAGTAGACTACGCTTTTCAGGACATGGAAAAAAGAGGATAGAATGTAAACACACAAAACATATGCACAAGCTACACCATTATGGCATATGTCATGATCATAGAAATCAATGTACATGCTGTGGTATACGTTTTGACACAGTTTTTTTTAATGTCAAAACGTGCACGTCAGATGTACAGTAAAAACGAGATGTGAATTTAGCCTAATCTGCATGTAAGGACTATTTTAGTGAAAACTATACATTAATCACCATGAATAGTTGAAACTGTATAACAGTATAATAAGTATTATGGAAATCATGGGTTAGTTAGCCCACTGGATCCCTAAAAGATGCTGAAAAAAAGAAGAAATATTTGAATTTTCTTATAGCATTGTTCAATTACAGTCTTATTTTATATGACAAGATTTTATTCTTAATATAAAATATCCACATCATGATTATGATGCAATATTATGAATTTCCACCTTACTCATGTTATGGCTGCAGTCACGGACCGCGACCTCCACTTACCTGCCTCCCGCAGATCTTCCTCTTCCTGCCGATGTCTCCCTCCCGGAGATGCCAGCTCATGCGTCCGCTCTGTCTCGTAGTGTTCACTAGAGGGCGCGCACTGGTTCCTGGCCTTAAAGGGCCCGCGTGCGCATATGTAATTAATTATGCTCAGATCACCTTCAACTATAAAAACGGCCCTGCCCTTTTGATCCTTGCCTGAGCGTTATTTGTAATTCCCATGTTAGTCTTGCAAATGGTTCCTTAGTGTTGTCCTGTTCCCAGTGTTCACGTGACCTGCTACCTTATCCTGTATCCCGTGCTGTGTTATTGTTCCTGAGCCTATTTAGTGATTGGAGTCGTGTCCTGCTGCACCCGTTGACATCCGCCATGTCTGGCGCAACCTACTGCATCAGTTGCCATCCGCCAGGTCTGGCGCAACCTGCTGTCATTTACCACATCTGGCGCAACCTACTGCACCTGCTGTCATCCGCTATGTCTGGCACAACCTGCTGCACCTACTACCATCCGTGCCAGAGCCCCTGCCAACATCTGGACTATTTCAGGTATCCTTGTGCTACGAACTTGTACAGACTTTTGCACAGACTTTGACTTGGCCAGCTGCCTCTCAACTACGGTGGTGCGGGCTAGTGGGTCTACGTACCCCTAGATCGTGACAGTACGCTCAGGCCATGGAAGCCACTGGCCAGCCCAAGACCGCAGTTACTTCCTGATGCCTCACCACCCCATGGGCGAGTCTATCCCCTCTTTCTGACAGAGAGCCTAGCCATGTCTACCTACGTTAAGGAGAATCTGGAGAGAGGGTTCATTTGGAAGGCTTCCTCCCCAGCCGGAGCCGGATTCTTCTTTGTGAAAAAGAAGGAGGGATCTCTTTGTCCTTGTATCAATTACCATGGTTTGAACCAAATCACGGTCAAGAATAAGTACCCCTTGACGTTCATTTCAGAACCCTTCGATAGAATTCGCGGGGCCAAGGTATTCACGAAGCTCGATCAACGCGGGGCCAATATCTTTCAACACCCAAGACGGTCACTACGAATATTTCGTAATGCCCTTTGGACTGTGTAATGCTTCAGCTGTGTTCCAGTAGTTTGTGAATGACATCTTCCAGGATATGCTGTATGTCTGTGTGGTGGTCTATCTGGATGATATCCTTATCTACTCGCCTGATTTGACGACCCACCGGAGGAATTCTGTCTCGATTAAGGGGGAATCTCCTGTATGCTAAACTCGAGAAGTGTGTGTTCAAGAGGAACTCCCTGTACTTCCTGGGTTACATAGTGTCCGACCATGGACTTAAGATGGATCCAGAGAAGGTGAAATCTGTCATAGAGTGGCCACGTCCACAGGGTCTTTGGTCCATACAACGATTTGTAGGATTCGCAAACTTCCATCGGCAATTTACCCCGAACTTCTCTGACTGCCCCAATTTCCACCCTCACTAAGAAGGGAGTGAACGCCAAGGTTTGGCCTCTGGAGGCAGAGTCAGCACTTATAAACCTCAAGAATGCTTTTACCTCAGCCTCCACTCTTCATCACCCTGATGCATCTCGGCAGTTCTTTCTGGAGCACTACTATGTCAAAAAACTCTATAGGCAAGATGGTGGCTTGTGGCTTCTTTTCTAAACGATTCTCTTCAGCTGAACATAATTACTCCATCGGGGATTGGGAGTTGCTGGCCGTCAAGTTGGCATTAGAGGAGTGGAGACATTTGCTGGAGGGCAGGTGTTCAGCCTATTACCTTTTATATGGATCACAAGAACCTCACGTACCTATAGTCAGCACAACGACTAATTCCTCACCAAGCCAGGTGGTCATTGTTCTTCGCCCGATTTCTGTTCTTGCTTCACTTCCGTCCTGCTGATAAGAATGTGAAGGCTGATGCCCTGTCTCGATCATTTGAGACTAATGACTCTGAGGAGATTCCTCAATGTATTATAGATCCTTCTAGGATTATTACCGTTAACCCTCTGCAAATTAGAGACATTCCTCCCGGAAAGACTTTTGTTCGGTTTGGAAACAGGAGGAGAATTCTCTGCTGGAGACACAGCTCCAAACTGGTGGGGCACTCTGGTGTTCGATGGACTCAGGACTTGGTAGCTCGTCATTACTAGTGGCCCACGCTGCCTAGAGATGTTGCAGATTATGTCTCTTCATGTACAAACTGTGCCTCTAACAAGTCTACACGCTCCAAACCTGCTGGTCTGCTCCTATCCCTGCCTGTCCCTGATGCCCCTTGGCCTTCTGTCTGCTCCTTGCCTGGCAAACCTGTTTATTCTTCACATTTTCCATCTGTACGGACTTTCTCTGCACATTGTCTTGGATCGGATCCAAGATCTGGAGAGCCCCGTGCAACCTGTTAGATGTTAAGGTGAACTTCTCCCCTCGCCTACCACCCACAGTCCAATGGTCAGGTGGATAGGACCAATCAAATTTTGGAGAACTATCATCGTCATTTTGTTTCTGCCCAACATGACAATTGGATACAGCTTCTGCCTTGGCCTTGGGCGGAGTTCTCGTACAACAATCACACAAGTGAGTCTACTACTTTGTCTCCCTTCTACATTGTGTTCAGTCAGCATCCTTGAGTTCCTCTTCCTGTGCCAGCCATGACTCAAGAACCGGCAGCTTTTATTCACATCTGGCAGCAAACGAAGGCTGTCATTCTCCAATCAGTGGCCCGCATGAGAAAGCAGTCCAACAAAAAAAGAAAAGTTCCTCCTCAATTCTCTCCTGGAGTCAAAGTATGGTTGTCCTCGAGAAGCATTAGACTCAAGATGCCTTCTCACAAATTCGCTCTCAGGTTCCTCGGTCCTTTCGGAATCCTGCATAAGATAAACCCTGTATCCTATAAAATTTGGTTGCCTCCTACTCTCAAGATTCCCAACTCATTCAACGTGTCCCTCCTTAACTGGTTCCCGACCGCTGGCTGTGTTTTTACGGCCAGCGGTCAGGGTCCTTAAAACCCGATCCATAGACTTTTTACAGCTCGGGTTTTAACTTGCTGCCCGCGCGATAGGGCAGCTTAATGTCGGGTCTCCGGCTGTCAGTGACTGCCGGGGACCCTGAGGAGAGGATAGAAGCAGCTTTCGCTGCTTCTGTCTTCTCTGATGACTTGTACACAGCGCTCAATGAACGCTGTGTATAGGAATAGAGGCAGCGGTTGAGCCGCTGTCTCTATTCCTCCCGATGTTCATGTGACTGGTCACATGATCGCCGGGTGCCGTTAGTGGCAGACTGCTGCTGGGTCTTACTGGGACCCAGCACAGCCCTATTAGTGACAATCGTCACTATGAGAGGGCTGATTTCCCCTGTAACTAGGGCTGCTGTGCAGCTCAAGTTACAGTGGAAAAGATGGTGTAAAAGAAAGAAAAAAATATATATAAAGTTCCCCAAAGGTCTTTTTTGACCTTTGAGGGACAGACTATAGTAATAAAAAAATAAAAGTAAAGTAAAGTGCAAAATAAAATTCATAATAAATACACATAAAATACCCATCCCAAAAAAACTTTCCTCTCCCGCCAATCATTTTTGTAACGCTAGCGCTGACCCAATTACCCTAATATAGACATGTAATATATTAAAATTTATGGTAGACAATGACGATCACAAATAAAAGGTGTATTTTAGGGTAAAAATATGTTATTACCAAAAAAAAATAGCTGAAATGTAAAAAAAGCTTATTTTTTTACTATTATTTTCAAACTTTATGAATAAAAATTCTAAAATAGCAAAAAGGATGTGTATAAAAACGATAAAAAAAGAAACCTGCATTGTCTATGGAAAAAACGTCGCAAAAATCACGTCGTTAGCCCAACAAATAAAAAAGTTATAGCCATTTAACTAACACATGCTAAAAAGGGCTAAACGGTGTCTGGTCCTGAAGGCTCAAAATAGCCCGGTCCTGAACTGGTTAAACCTGTGGTCCTGAACTGCTACAGTTAAACTCCTGGACCTGTGGTTGCTCCCAGCGGTTTATCTGATATGTTTGAGGTGAAGGAGATCCTGGACTGCAAGAGGGTAGGAAGAAGGACTTTCTATTTGTGGACTGGAGAGGGTTTGGTCCTGAGGAGAGATCTTGGGAGCCAGAGGAGAACCTCAATGCCCCTACCCTCATTAAAAATTTAGCGACCTAGTTGTGACACATACCCCTAGATGATGACAACAACTCACAAGGTGCAAATCAATAAAAAAACATAGGAATTTAGATACATCATCCAATAGTGGTATATAACAGGACTTTTCCATCTGTTCTTTATTAATTAAAACCATATAAACTTCTACCAGATCTACTTTTATGTTACAAAAACAAAAACAAAATCTTTAACTAATAATCTTGATGTAATATAGAAAACACACGCTAGTATTATATTACTATCTGTATATGGTGTTAAAAGAAATAATCCTCTAAACAAAAAAGCTGAATTAAATAAATGCATAACGAAAGAGATAATCTTATTGATTGACAGTATACAAGTTAAGAATTCTGCATCCAAATAATGTGCATCAAAAGGATAGTTACTGCATAGGTAAAATAGCCGAACTAAGAATCTGTTTATACTGCACTTGCAGCGTACATGGAAGGTATACTTCGGGGGGACTCCCAACGTATACCTCCAACAGAAGGCTATGACAAAAAAACTGTATAGACATACAGTGGGATAAGTCGCCCATAGGCTCCCATTGATTAAAAAACATATACTGCACAGTATACTTTTTTTACAATCTGCATAGAGCTTTAGGGTTAAGAACACACATGGAGCGTCAGCTGCCTGAATGGCTGCATGATTAACGGCCACATCCACTTGCCGCACCGTATGCTCTTACCCTTATAAACATCTACAGTAAAGAGGTCCTGCAGAATACGGCCCACCTTGTAAAGCTCATGTAATTCTTCTTTGTATTTTATGTTGCTATGCCTGCTTCCATGAATTAATCACAGGTACAGTACAGTACTGGATGGGGTATAGAACCACTACAATTTCACTCGACATGTTTTTTTTAACTCCATATGCATTTTTCTTTATTTTTTAATCCATATAAAGCATTCCTGCTTGTTCCATAATACTAGCAGTTTCCTAATATACTGTTCACTTCTGCTAACAGCACATCCTAAAGTAGGACTGTAACAGGAATTCAGGTGGGCCGTGGTCCTTAAATAGGACGATGATTATTCTATAGGTGTACCAAAATCCTGCTGGGACGTTATATAAAATGTGGCTGCCCTATTATGTCTCCAACTTTATGTGAACAAAGACAAATTTGATAGGTAGGTGTGCTCAAAAAGTACTGCTAAATATCACAAAGTATAAAGTGCGCCTGACAAATCACAACCACTGCTTCTAATCAAACAGCAATGACTTGCAGACCGTGGTTAATATTGACAATGTATTTGACTAGTTGCTAGCAGGGGAAATTGTCATCCCTGATTTCCTAAAGTGAATTCCAGGCAAATTTTCATAACTAATAAAATGGACATACTAAGTACAATTAACATACAAGGGAAGTTATATATAATTTTCTAAAATTACATTCTCCTTGTAATAGAAGTGGAAACATTTTTTGCAACTGAGCTGGTAAATATATTGCATGGAATATTGTTACTATGTAATTGTCCAGCTTTTTTTGTTCAACAACTATCTGCTTTATTGTTTTGATTTAATATCTGCCATGACTATATTTCTTCCATTTGATTTACAATGAAATGCATCAAAATCTAATTTTTATTATTGCAAGACCAAGGATTGAATTTGCCAAACACAACAATTACATCCATATGACCTAGTGCATTCAGTAAGGAGGTCAAAAAGAGCAAAGTAATCACATTAATCAGGCAAAGTATTGCTATTTGTCTATTTTTATGTGCTATGGAGGTGAATTATGGGTAATTACTGGTGTAACTTTTCAGCCTTTTCAAGTGAATGTTTTTGTCAATCATTTAACATTATATCTACATATTTTCTTTAATGTATTATTAGTATTTATAGTACATATTTTTTTTTAGCCCATATCTGCCATAAGGCTACATAATTCCTCAGAAGTACATTATTATATTTTACAATATCACTTCACATGGCATTTGGAGTTGTTGCAGCCACATTTGCAGGGGAAAAAAATCCTGTTTCTGTGACATTTATCCCACTGTTTTGGGAAACGAGCTGGTGATCATGTGAACTGTCATGCAATCACCGGGAGTAATATTAGTATTGGACCTGTCGCATTCTCTATTATATACATAGTCACGATGTCCTGGCAGGGCCGGCCTTAGGGGTGTGCAACCTGTGCCATTGCACAGTGCGCATCACTCCAGCAGGTAGAAGGGGGCGCTGCGCTGGCTCCCTTCCCCTGCTTGTTTTAGAAGTGCCCGGGCCCGGCGTCTCAGCAGCCACCTTTCCACCCGGGTGCTTCTTCACTCAGTGGCGTCGCTACCGCTGTAGCAGCCATCGCGGCTGCTAGCAGGGACACCTGACATGAGGGCGCCCGTGCCGCCCGCCGCCGCCCCCATGGCTGGTGGCGCCGCTAGTGTGCGATTTCACATATGCTGGGGCGAGGCACGGAGCTGTCAATAAAATGTAAAGAGGTGGGGTTAACTAGGAAACGATGATATGACTCTTTTATACTCATAAGCATACAGTGCGGGGACACTAAAAAACTGAATACTAAAGGTACAGAGACTACTTAGAAGATAATTATAGGTTACATAAAAATTATTTTTCACCCACTTCCACCAGGTATTCCTGGTTTAACCTCTTAACCCTGAAGGATGGATATATACGTCCTCTGCAGCTGCTAGTTCGCACAGGAGGACAGATATATCCGCCCTCTGAGCGCGTGGGTACTGACAGTGTACACACGCAATCAGCGGCAGGAACACGGCTGTTATACACAGTCTGGCTCCTGCTGCTACTGCCGGAATCGAAGCGAGCTCCAATTCCGTCAGTTTAACCCATTAAATGCCGCTGTCAATAGCGACAGTGACATCTAATGTCTTTGACAGAGGGTGGGAGCTCCCTCTTTCACCCCATCGGTGCCCCCGCAGAGAAATCGCGGGTCGCCGTCGGGTTTCCATGGCAGCTGGGGGCCTAACAAAGACCCCCCAGGTCTGTCTTCAGCAAATGCCTGTTAGGCGATGCTGGAGGCATGGCCTAATAGATTGCCTCTCAGTTTTACACTGACAGGCAATAATGGTTTGGTACACTAAGTATACCAAAGAATTACATATGCGATCGGCAGATCGCATAGTGAAGTCCCCTGGTGGGACTAAAAAAAAAATGTAAACCAGTTAAATAAAGTTTGTGAAAAATAAATAATAATTTACGGTCAAAATCAAATAAAACTTATTTTTTTGCCCAAAAAGTGGTTTTATTTAGTAAAGGTGCCAAAACAAATAACACATACACATATATGGTATCCCCGCGATCATAACAACTTGAACAATAACATGAACACATTAATTAAACCACCGAATGAACGGCGTCCAAAAAGAATGCAAAAAACAATGGCAAAATTCTCTCTTTTCTCCCATTCCCTCCATAAAAAAATTAAATAAAAGTTAATCTATAAGTCCTATGTACCCCAAAATAGTACTAATGAAAACTACACCTTGGCCCATAAAAATAAAGCCCACATACGGCCACATTGACGGAAAAATAAAAACGTTTCGGCTCTTGGAATGCGGCGATGCAAAAAGAAGTCATTTTTTTCTAAAAGTGTTTGTATTGTGCAAACGTAGGAAAACATATAAAACCTTTACATATTTGGTATCCCCTTAATTGTGCCGACACATAGAATAAAGTTAACATGTTATTTACGCTGCATAGTAAACGGCGTAAATTTATAGCGTGAAAATCAATGCTGGAATAGCTGCTTATTTTCAATTTTCTCCTAAAATAAAGTTAATAAAAGTTAATCAATATATTATAAGCATCTAAAAATGGTACAATTACAAAATACAACTCGTCCCGCAAAAAACAAGCCCTTATACGGCTATGTCGGCAGAATAAAAAAAAAGTTACGACTCTTGGAATGTGACCGTGAAAAAACAAAAAATAATCCTTGGTCATTAACGCGCAAAATGGCCTGGTCATTAAGGGGTTAATATGTGAAATGATATTGACAGGTTCCCTTTAAGTCTAATTTAACCAAAGCAATACTGACTGCTTAGCCATCGAGACTCAAGCAATTAACTTCAAGTCTCCGTAGCTTTCATGACGCCATCTTGTCCACCCAGCCAAAGCTGGATGGGGAACCCCTACTAACAAATACTGCAACAGTCCTACATCAGGGTGGGTGGGATGAGAAGCTGCTCCACTGTAATTTTCTTCAGACGAGCACCCAGTCGCTTGCAATACCTTTTAACTTTTCCTCCACTCACCGCACTCTGGATCCACCTATTATCACGGCGCGCAGATTGCAGCAACGGTCTTACAGCCTAATTAAAAGGTAACTTGAAAAAGGAGGCTTAGTACCTAACAAAAGTGGGAAACAAACTATTGACACAAAGGGGTAACGGCACTGTTGCCACATACGGCTCCGGCTCAGGAATGAAGTAAGGCCACCAGTACCAGTCTAGGTAGAAGTGTATGAGGAAGTCAAGAGCGAGAATTTTTTTTATCCTTGGAAATCCTAAGCCCTTACTTCTGAAAACCCAGAGCTATATGTAAAAAATATATGGAGACATCACGTCATCCATAGAAACATCACGTCAAATGGTCACATCTACAGCACTAGAACCATTGTAGGATGCAGTCATGTGGCTATATCACATGGTTGTTCGAAGTGACGTCACTATGGATGACATGTCACCACAGCCATACTTCCCTATAAATGTAGGTTTTTGCAAGTAGTAGAATCTGTAATTAAAAATAGCATTTATAGTTCGAAATACGGCCATACTGCAAAACAAACGCCTTCAGACCTGGTCATATATGTGTATAAATGTAAATCAGACTGATTTAACAGATATAATCTTTTTTAAATCTTTATGTACTAGTTTTAGACAAATAGGAATTTATTGTGCAAACAATTAAGCATTTTTTTCTTATGCATTGCATATCTGGCCGGGAAAAAAAATATTCATAAATCCATTTTAAAGTCTTAAGCTAAAACATTTATTACCTAAAAACAAATTTTACTCCCGATTTTAAGCCAAATATTTGTGATAAACTTAGTTGTTTGCTTTTCTAACTTCTAATACAATTACAAATGGTAAGTCAGTACCAAGTAACAACCGAAGGATTGTATCAAGCTAATTTATATTAATTTAGTAACAATAATAATAATAACACATCCCCCTGTTGGATACAGAATATGTCAACAATATGTCAAAAACCTTGTAGGTAGCAGAGTGATTACAGAAAACAACTCCATTAACTGAAATTATAGCACCTTTATCCAGTTCTTGTTTGTGGTAGATTTAGATTTAATTGTTGTTGATATCTGTGAAGTAGTCATTGACAGACACTGCTAGGGACATAAACTGTATAATAGAAGGGTTTTATTTCTAAAAATAACAAGTTTATGCTAAAATATTATTTTTCTTTTTGTTTGTCTTTTGAGTAATGAATTAACAGTTCTCAACCCAACACAGCAAGTGTATCCATCTAAGGATCTCTAATTTCCCTTGACTTGCAGACATAAAAAAGACAAAAACCCTGCTAGCAAGAGAATACCATTATAAATGAAAATGCTATATGCCATTTTCTTATCTAAATAGGATATTATGTGGTATCTAAAACATTTCCCCATGAATTATAACCTTGTATCAGTTCAACGGAGACTACAAAAAGGGGGAGGGGGATAAATAATATTGGCAACTTCATAATATGATAGTACTTTTTGGGAATAGAATATTGTAAAATAAATATTACCAAATATGCAAGACATTAATAGTAAAATACAGATGTAGCAATCTTTAACTTGACCCAGTTTTATTCGTTAAGTATCAAGTTAAATATTGCTACATCTGCACAGCTTGGCAGGTCATGGAAAGTTGTAGTGATTTGTTCATACAGCACTATACAGTATTTGTGCAGTATCAGTCTAATTCTCACTCTTCATGAGTAGAATTGATCCAGCAGGACAGCATTGGAAAATATAGATTCCTTTGAATCCTTTAGCATGCAAAAGGCCATTTGCAACAGCCTGTATTATGCCAATAGAAAAGAAATAAAAAACACAGTGTGCATCAAACGATAAAATGGAGAGGTGGACAAGAAGGTGATCAGTTCTGCTGACCTGATCAAGTTGTGCTAGGAGCACAACATCCAATGATGCATAAATCCAAATGTTGCTGCAGCCTGGGTTCAGGTCTGGAATGCGATCTTCCAGATGCAATAGCAGAAGAAATAGCAGAAAAGAAAGGATATCACTTTGGCGCTGCTAGGAGTTCTTTAGAGAGTTTTTAGGTTGTTCAATGAGTCAAAGAGTCAAGGATCCTCCAACTCTTATTTCCATATGCTTCATTGTATAAGATATGATGCGTTTCGAGGCCGGACCGGCCTCTTCATCAGGTAAAATACAAATTGCAAAAGGAGCCCCTTGCAAGGGGTTATATACATACAGAATTGTAAAAAAAAAAGTGGAAAAAAACTGCCAAAATGGGGCTCATAAAGTTAAAGGTTAAAGAGGCTCTGTCACCAGATTTTGCAACCCCTATCTGCTATTGCAGCAGATAGGCGCTGCAATGTAAATTACAGTAACGTTTTTATTTTTAAAAAACGAGCATTTTTGGCCAAGTTATGACCATTTTCGTATTTATGCAAATGAGGCTTGCAAAAGTACAACTGGGCGTGTTGAAAAGTAAAAGTACAACTGGGCGTGTATTATGTGCGTACATCGGGGCGTGTTTACTACTTTTACTAGCTGGGCGTTCTGATGAGAAGTATCATCCACTTCTCTTCAGAACGCCCAGCTTCTGGCAGTGCAGATCTGTGACGTCACTCACAGGTCCTGCATCGTGTCGGCACCAGAGGCTACAGTTGATTCTGCAGCAGCATCAGCATTTGCAGGTAAGTAGCTACATCGACTTACCTGCAAACGCCGATGCTGCTGCAGAATCATCTGTAGCCTCTGGTGCCGATGTGTCCTCGCTCGTCTGACACGATGCAGGACCTGTGAGTGACGACACAGCGTGATCTCTGGAGAACACGGCTGTGTCTGCACTGCCAGAAGCTGGGCGTTCTGAAGAGAAGTGGATGATACTTCTATACACAATGCCCAGCTAGTAAAAGTAGTAAACACGCCCCGATGTACGCACATAATACACGCCCAGTTGTACTTTTACTTTTCAACACGCCCAGTTGTACTTTTGCAAGCCTCATTTGCATAAATACGAAAATGGTCATAACTTGGCCAAAAATGCTCGTTTTTTAAAAATAAAAACGTTACTGTAATCTACATTGCAGCGCCTATCTGCTGCAATAGCAGATAGGGGTTGCAAAATCTGGTGACAGAGCCTCTTTAATGCAATCACTGAGATTGTTCAAGTCTGTTGCAACATCGTTCATGCTAATCCTACGATCTAACAACAGACTTAAACAATCTTAGTGATTGTTGACTCAGACCCATTTTGGCAGATTTTTCCACTTTTTTTTTAAAAAAATTCTGTGTTTATATAACCCCTTGCAAGGGACTCCTTTTACCACTTGTATTTTACCTGAGGAAGAGGCCGGTCCAGCCTCAAAACGCGTCGTATCTTATACAATAAAGCATTTGGAAATAAGAGTTGGAGGATCCTTGACTTTTTGACTCAATGAACAACCTAAAAACTCCCTAAAGAACTCCTAGCAGCGCTATGGTGATATCCATTGTTTTCTGCTATTTCTTCTGCTATTGCATCTGAACGATCACGATCCAGACCGGAACCCCAGGCTGCAGCATCATTTGCTGATGGCTGCCTGTTGTCAGATACTGACCAAATGGCGGATGGCAGAAAAAAACTCAATCTGACATGTTGGATATTTTCAGTCACTTCTCAGGTATAGTTGTCAGATTTCAGAAGTCTGCAATAAATTATTTACACCAATAGTTATACACTGTCCCTATCTCATGACCTATTCGAACTAGTCACAGACTTACTGTCACGATGGGGGGGGGGGTGGACCCACTGGACCGTACCGCGTAGCAGAATGTCAGCTGACCAAACAGGTAAGTACAGAGTCTATAGTTCATCGAGGGTACCTGTGGCAACTTGGACAGCAGTAAGGCAGGCTCGGCTGGGACCAGGCGGCAGGTAGACATCAGGTGTGGCGTAGCAGAACAGGCGTGGTATGCAGCACAACATGACAACAGCTCAGCACAGTACTGGATCTGGATAGCACGGGAAAGGGAACAGGAACAGGGAACACTTGGAAACTGGAAGACACTAGGGGACCATTAGTAAGACAAACGAACAATGGGAAACGAACAATGCTCAGGCAAAGAACAAGAGGGCAGGGCCCTTTTTATAGCCCAGTAGCCTTCTGGGCTAGATTGCAGACTTCCTGCAATATGCGCGCAGTCACTGGCCCTTTAAAGCCGTGCACGCGTGGGCGCGCGTGCCCTCCGGGAGACAGTCTCAAATCCAGGAAGTGAGTGCCGGAGCCTCACAGGAGGACGACACTGCAAGGAACTCAGATGTCCATGGCCACAGCCGTCGAGAAGTAAGTCAGAACGACGGGCCACGGCCATAGACGTTACACTTACGTAAAGCTCTATCATGGTTGTATTGCAGCAATGAATGGTCCATGAGGTTGACCCTATTCATTTTTTCCAGCGATTACATGCTTTAAAAGCTATGATCTTCCAAACATAATTTGTGCAGTAAGAAAAAAAATATCATAAGTATTACTTCTTATTTTACTCCAATCATAAGTAGTCAGGGAACTATGAAACCATGAGGTCAATAGCTCAAGCTTTCTTATTGAGTTATTTCTCATTTATCTAATTATTCTATATCACTTTTCAGTTATTTTCACATGTGCATTTGACATATCAAGATGGGTTTCTGGTTGCTAAGCATTCTCCAGTCTCTTGCTTACAGAAGTGCATTAAAGGTATTCTGCAGAGCACTCCGTGACAAGAGAAAGACGAATGTTTGCAGTACTTCACAATACATTACGCAAGAATTAAGAGAGAAGTTTTGTTTACAATGATTAGAGAGTGGGAAACTATAAATTATATAGTATAAGAACAAACTTATGCTAAAAATATGTGTTAAAATCTTTCAAAGTGTAAAAGGTAAATCATTTTTTTTTTCTTAAAGGCATAATTGAGTCCTTGTGAGTTTTTAAATGTTTTCCAAAGTTGTCAGCATGGCTGCATGCATTTGTATATTCATTAGTGAGTGGCATAATAACCTCACATTTACATATCCACTGAAAGTCAGACGAAGGACGTATAAATTAAACATATTCCATAGTAATGTTGCCCATAGTCAAAATTCATAACTGTAGAAATGCTTTAATAAATGCACCTACACCCAGGACTGCTACTATTATCTATAAAGTAAAGTACATTGACAGGGCTATTTCACTACATTGTGTACATTATTTAAACACAAAATTAATAAACATTTTAGTAGGAGTGAGTGCAATTATTTTCCCCTATCTGTGGAATTGACCTCTTTAGTCTGTCTTCACACAGGATTGCAGATATAGTATGTGATATCTTGATCTGTAGTGGCTGGCAAGATGCTTCTCAGTGTGAGATAAAGCTCTCAAGATTGACAACACAGTTGTTTCTGTGTATCCTCTGCATTAATTCAACACTTCAACATCACCAAGCCCAGTTATAATTATTACAAAATTTCAGATTTACTAAGACTGGCGTTTAATACGCCAGTCAACTATCTGCTCTACTGGGATAAAATGGGACAGATTTATTAATAGAGGCATCTTCCCTCTGACCATGTGGGGCACCTTCCGTGGCCATGTGGTGCACCACCCGCATCCGTACACTATCCATCCCAAGCCCATTGGACATAAAATAAAGAAAGTATACTCCCCTCACTGCTCCTCTTCTCCTCTCTGGGACCCCTCAGGCCCCCCACAGTATAATGACCTTTTTAGTGTCCCCACACAGTATAATGCCCTTTATAGTATCCCCACACAGTATAATGCCCCCTTTTGTGCCCCCTACACAGTATAACGTCCCCTAAGTGCCACTCACAGTATATTGCTCCCTGTAGTGTCCCTACATAGTATAATGTACTCTTAGTGGCTCCCACCCAGTATAATGCCCCCCACTGCATAATGTCCCCCCTCCCCTGGGTGCCACACACAGCCCCCCTTGTAGATAGTGCTCCTTGTAGATTGTGATATACAACCCCCCTGTATATTCTGCCATACAGCCCCACCTCCCCCTTGTAGACATAACCCCCCACCTCCCCTTTGTAGATAGTGCCATACAGCCCCCCACCCCTCCCTTGTAAACAGTGCCATACAGCCCCCACCTCCCCTTTGTAAATAGTGCCATACAGCCCCCCACATCCCCCTTGTAAACAGTAGCCCCCCACCTCCCATTGTAGACAGTTCCCCCCAAACAAATTAAAAAAAAAAAATTGTACTCACCTAGGTCCTGTTCCCTCAACGAACGGAGCTGCTTCACAATGCCTATAGAATCCTTGCGTAGGCTGTCGTGATCCAGTGGCGTCATCACACCGGCGTGCGCAGGGATTCTGTCCCTGCATCTGATACGCTGCAGGCTGAATGGCCCATAGCCTATGGCAGAGCAGGGAGATGACTCCCTGCTCTGTTATATGATTCAATGATATCTGCGTCCTAAGGACACAGATACTATTGAATGTAGCATCGCTACGACTGTAGCAGACATAGCTGCTGCTAGCGGCGCCACAAGGCATCGGGGGAATCCGTCCCGGGAGGCAGCACGGGCACCCTCATCCCTGGTGGTGCCGCTAGAAGCCGCCATGGCTGCTACAGTGGTAGTTACACCACTGAGTAAAGAAGAAGCGCCCATGCCCGGCGACTCTGCAGCTGCCTTTCAGCCCGGGCGCTCCTTCTTTGCTCAGTGGTGTAACTGAGCACAGAAGGAGTGCCCGGGCGGAAAGGCAGCTGCAGAGTCGCCGGGCCAGGGCACTTCACAGGCAGGGGAAGGGAGCCAGGGCAGGGCCACCTTCCACCTGCTGGAGAGATGTGCGCTGTGTGATGGCACAAATCACACAACCCTGATGCTGTATATGCTACCACACGCTGAGGTAGACTGTCTCAAAGGGGGCTCCTAACTACTCTACCCGGGCCCTTATATATTATATAGGGGGCCTAATTACTCTATGGGTGCACCTATCTACTAATTGAGCTCCTAACTACTAGATGGGGCCTATCTACTATATGAGGGGCCTAACTATTATATGGGGGGCACTTAACTACTCATTAGGGAACAAACCAGTACTACTACTGTCGGGGGGGGGTACTATTACTTTTTAGGGTCCCTTTTACTGTGTGAGGCATGAAGAGGAGCACTAGTACAGTACAGGGCACTATTACTGATTGGGAATAGGTGGGGAGAATGCTGTGAAATCAGGGAGCCAAAGATATCTGTGTTGTCATTTCTGAAGAGACAAGTCGTGACAGGAAGAAGTCGCATGGCAGTGTGGCCAGGATGAAGAAGAAATGAAAAAGTTAACAACTTCAATCTGAGAAGACATCACCTGTGAGCCACTGAATATAATTTTACTGTATTCACTTATATGGTCTGTGCCTATGCAGAATTATTATTTACCACTTTATGGTCACTGTATGGTCTTAATAATGGTCTTTGTATAGTGGATTTTATTCAGGAACAGTATGGTGGTATTATGCAGTCACTATGTGGTGATAATATGTGGTTATGATGTGACGGTATTATTCAGTCACTATGTGGTGGCAATAGGAATTCATGGTTCAGTAACTGTATGGTGTTACAATTCAGTTACTGTGTGCTGGTAATATCTGGTCATGTTGTGGAGGTATTATTCAGTAACACTGAAGTGGTAATATGTGGTAAAGTTGTGGAGGAATTATTCAATAATTATATGGTGGCATTATTCAGACACTATATAGTGGTAATATGTGGTCATGGTTTGCGGTATTAGTCAATATCAGTATGATAATTGTATTCAGTCAATATGTGGTGATAATATGTGGTCATGGTGTGGAGGTATTATTTAGTAACAGTGTGATGGTATTAGTATTAAGTCACTATGTGGTGTTAATATGTGGTCATGATGTGGCGGTATTATTGAGTCACTATGTGGTGGTAATGTGTGGTAATGGTATGGCAGTATTATTTAGTAACAGTGTGGTGGTATTATTCAGTCACTATGTGGTGATAATATGTAGTCGTGGTGTGGAGGTGTTTTTCAGTAACATTATTGTGGTATTATGCAGCCACTATGTGGTGATAATATGTGGTTATATTGTGACGGTATTATTCAGTCACTATGTGGTGGCAATATGTATTCATGGTTCAGTGACTGTATGGTGTTACAATTCAGTTACTGTGTGGTGATAATATCTGGTCATGTTGTGAACGTATTATTCAGTAACACTGTGGTGGTAATATGTGGTAATGTGAAAGAATTATTAAATAATTATATGGTAGCATTATTCAGACACTATATAGTGGTAATATATGGTCATGGTTTGCGGTATTAGTCAGTATCAGTATGGTAATTGTATTCAGTCACTGTGGTGATAATATGTAGTCATGGTGTGGAGGTATTATTTAGTAACAGTGTGATGGTATTAGTATTAAGTCACTATGTGGTGTTAATATGTGGTCATGATGTGGCAGTATTATTCAGTCACTATGTGGTGGTAATGTGTGGTCATGGTATGGCAGTATTATTTAGTAACAGTATGGTGGTATTATTCAGTCACTATGTGGTGGTAATATGTAGTCATGGTGTGGAGGTATTATTTAGTAACAGTGTGATGGTATTAGTATTAAGTCCCTATGCGATGTTAATATGTGTCATGATGTGGCAGTATTATTCAGTCACTATGTGGTGGTAATGTGTGGCCATGGTATGGCAGTATTATTTAGTAACAGTATGGTGGTATTATGCAGTCACTATGCGGTGATAATATGTGGTTATGGTGTGACAGTATTATTCAGTCACTATGTGGTGGCAATATGTATTCATGGTTCAGTAAGTGTATGGTGTTACAATTCAGTTACTGTGTGGTGGTAATATCTGGTCATGTTGTGGAGCTATTATTCAGTAACACTGTGGTGGTAATATGTGATAATGTTGTGAAGGAATTATTCAATAACTATATGGTGGCATTATTCAGACACTATATAGTGGTATTATGTGGTCATGGTTTGCGGTAGTAGTAAGTATCAGTATGGTAATTGTATTCAGTCACTATGTGGTGTTAATATGTGGTCATGGTATGGCAGTATTCAGTCACTATGTGGTGGTAATATGTAGTCATGGTGTGGAGGTGTTTTGCAGTAACATTATTGTGGTATTATTCAGTCTCTATGTAGTGGTAATATGTGGTAAGTGTGTAGAGGTTATGTTTGTCCCTCATAGTGGTATTATTGGGTTCTGTTTAGTAGCAGTATGGTGATATTTGTTCCTTGTATAGCGGATAGTGGTATAATGTGGTAACTTTATGACTGTATAATTTAGAGGTATATTATCATACATAGAAAATTGTGTTATATCTATGTAGACTTTGAGACACACAACATTACTGGGGCTCACGCCTCCAAGCCATAAGCGGACGGCGGGGAGGAGGGAGTCACAGGTGCAAAATTTGCCCTGGGGCCCAAAGGAGTCTAGTTACACCACTGATCAAATACACTTGTGGAGATGACTGGTTACAGGACTGTCAATGAATATTGTAAATTAAGTATTTGATGGTCTCCCCATCGTGTTAATTTTTTTGATGTTTTTGTAAATATTTTTTTTTTAAGAGAATTAGAGATCAGATATAAATCAGATAGTCTATGAGCAAGCAATAGTTTTGTTTTAAAGGTGAAATCTGAAGCAGAAATACTGGAAAACGAGAGAGAAAAAATATATATTTTTGTGTACTTTTAAAATAATATCAACATACATATTATTAGACCAACTGTGCACTTTATTTGATGGAATTTCACAGTGAAGTTGTTTGTTGAAGTCATGATAAATAATACTTTACAAATCCACCTAACTGAGCTATTCACTAAATTTACATACCTTCTGAGGCAAACAACTGGAAAAATAAGACATCGAATTGTAATCTTTAAGCACCATTGACATTAGCCATCTTAAAGAGGCTCTGTCACCACATTATAAGTGCCCTATCTTCTACATAATGTGATCGACGCTGTAATGTAGATAACAACGGTGTTTTTTATTTAGAGAAACAATCAATTTTGATGAAGTTATGACCTATTTTAGATTTATGCTAATGACTTTCTTAATAGACAACTGGGCATGTTTTTACTTTTTGACCAAGTGGGTGTTGTGACTTACAGCACAGCAAGCGTAATCTTGCGAGATGACGCTGTAAATGACAGCACAACGTGATCCCGCTGTGCTGTGCTGTAAGTCCCACACAAACATTACCGAAGTGTCGGGATTGTGAATAGACATCGTGTCCTGGCTGGAAGTGATGTCTATTAACTCTCAAGACACTTCAGTAACGTTAATGTGTGAGTATGTGACTGCACATCATGATCTAGCAAGATGACTATGTGCTGAGTACATGAATGGAGAGAAGTGCATGATGCTGATTGGTCAGTGTCATACACTTCTCTCCACAACACCCACTTGGTCAAAAAGTAAAAACACACCAGTTCTCTATTAAGAAAGTCATTGCAATAAATCTAAAATCGGTCATAACTTGGTCAAACTTTATCGTTTTTCTAAATAAAAAACATTCATTTATTAACATATAGGCAGTAGCCTCAGCATGCTAAATAGTGAATTATTATATCTTATCTGTCTTACATTCCCATGGTATTTTGTGTGGGAAATGCAAATACTGCAGATTGGTGCATTTTGTATTTGCCTTGTCAAAAAATGGGCTTACATAACATTGACAATTATTTTAATTGTGTGACCTTTTTGTAAAACTACATCATTTTTCTATTGCTGTGTACATGCATATATAAATTATATTTGGCAGTGATACAGTACATTGGCTTTTTCAATGCAGAATTTTACATTTAATGATAAACACTATGCTGTGATTATCATGAACGTTTCAGTTTACTTTCTAGAGTCTTGAAAAAACCATGGCTGCCCAGTGATTAAATAGCCCGGCTGTTCACTCATGGGGATAAAGAAGTTGAGAGTTCACAAAGCCAACGTTCTAACAACACAGACACATGATCTATATGGCTTTTACTCTTTCTCTGCTAAACATCTACACAAATTACTGTTAGGGTATGTGCACACACACTAATTACGTCCGTAATTGACGGACGTATTTCGGCCGCAAGTACCTGACCGAACACAGTGCAGGGAGCCGGGCTCCTAGCATCATAGTTATATACGATGCTAGGAGTCCCTGCCTCTCTGCAGGACAACTGTCCCGTACTGTAATCATGTTTTCAATACAGGACAGTAGTTCCACGGAGAGGCAGGGACTCCTAGCATCGTACATAAGTATGATGCTAGGAGCCCGGCTCCTTGCACTGTGTTCGGTCCGGTACTTGCGGCCGAAATACGTCCGTCAATTACGGACGTAATTAGTGTGTGTGCACATACCCTTACAGACTATTGTCAATCATCTTCATTCACGACACTGAGTATTTTTCAAAGAATATAAACAGATAACCCTGTATAGAATGGGCTTTATTTTATTCCTCAATAATAATAAACAGGTACTAGTACCACTTATGCAGTTACTCATTTAAATGGTTTTTACTCTTTTTACAATCTCTTTTTTTAGAAGAGACCTTCAAAATCAAGCTGATCACAGGTTCTGCTGGGACCCCTGGCGATCAGCTGTATTCTGTGGGGGAAGCTGGCAGCAAGTTTTCATTACCCTATGGCGGCACTGTGCCGTCCATTTAATGGACAGATATGTTGAGAGAGCAGCGACTATCTGGTCTTGAATAAATGAGCCCCATCTATTAACTCATAATGACCTTTAAAGATGATAACAGTGCACAGTGCAGATTTGCGCAGATTTTGCATGCATTTTGTAAGCCAAAACCAGAATTCGATCTAGGAGGGGAGACCTTTAAGGCCCCATCCACACAACTGTAAAAATTATCCTTAATTGCGGATCGAAATACTGTCCGCAATTACGGACCCATTTGCTTCTATTGGCCATGGGACACCTTTCCGTATCGCTACTGATAGGAGTCCATGCCGTAGAAGTGTACCGTAAAAGATAGGACATTTTCTATCTTTTGTTTTTTACGGGCTGTGCTCCCATACTTTGTATGGGAGAACGAGACGAAAATGCAGGCTGCGGCCCACGGCCGTCGGCGGCCGGACGTGCCTGCAATCGCGGGCCGTGATTACGGGCACGGCCGTGTGCATGAGGCCTTAGGCCTTCCTTTACATATGTCTTCTGTTTAGGTTCCGTTCCTGTATGTGGCTTAAAAAACGCATGCAAATCTGAAGCAAATCTACACTGTGGAAACCAAGTCTTAGAATGTAAATACCCAGAGCAAGCTCTGTGCAGAAATTTGGAATGCTGGGAAGTTGAAGATAAGTAATGCAATATAGTTACAAACTATGGCCCCATGCACACGACCATAAAATCGGCAGTAATTACGGACTGCAATTACGGTCCGTAATTACAGGCCAATTCAGTTCTATTGGCCATGGACAACTTTCCGTATGGGTGTCCGTGCCGTAGAACTGTGCCGGGAATTATGGGGCATGTCCGTTTTTCTGTGTTTTACAGGCTGTGCTCCCATATTTTGTATAGGAGCACGGACCGAAAATGCGGGCGGCCGTCAGCAGCCGGTCATGCCCGCAACCGCAGGCCGTGATTACGGGCATGGCCGTGTGCATGGAGCCAAACTCACATTTTTATTTTTATCAACTGTATATGTAAACTTGCTCTATCCATCCTCCCTGCCTTACTATGGACCCCTCCCGGTCTGAGAACTCATATTAAGAACCTAATTGTGAAACACTCTTTAAAGCTGTTGGATAGCGTGAAATATTCTTCTAATTTCATTTCCCCTCACCTACACTTACTATCTCTATTCGAATCCCTCATATTTCCCCTGGCACAATTTGCCCCTTACTCATTCACGCAATGGCAAGCTGCTGGTGTGACTACAATATGCCACTTTCTATCTACTGAAGGTGTAATTCCCTTCCCTACTTTGCAAGGAAAATATAACCTCCTCTCAAATTAGTTCTTCCGCTATTTACAAATTAAGAATTTTGTGTCCTCTCTTCTTAAAAACACCTCCCGCCAGCTAACTCTTCACATTCGAACATAATGCCTCAGGCCTGATATTTGCCCTATACTCAGGTATGCTTCAGCCCAACTATAGAGTGGATTCGTCTTAAGGCTACATTCACATGAGCGTATCAGATTCACGCGGGTGAATCTGGTCCGTGTGTGTTGCTTTATGCATCAGTATGTTTTGCTAGTGGCATGCGTTATTGACACGAGGGGTTCGTGGACCCACTGGGCCGTACCGCCTTGGCGGTATGGCAGCTGGCCAACAGGACGCAGGCCAGAGTCTATAGTTCGTATAGGGTACCTGTGGCAGCTCGGACAGTAGCAAGGCTGGCTAGGCAGGAACTTGGAGGCAGGTGGGCATCAGGTGTGGAGAAGAAGGTCAGGCGTACAATATAGCACAGCACGCTACAGCAAGCACGGCACTAGATCAGGATACAGGAACAGGAACAGGAAACACTGGGAGCAGGAAACACTAGCGGGCCATTTGCAAGACAGATTAGGGATACAAGAACAAAGCTCAGGCATAGAACTAAGGGGCTGGTCCCCTCTTATAGTCCAGAGTACTCACGGGTCAAAGTTGAGGAACGAGGTCCGGTGCGCGCACTGCCCCTTTAAGAGTGGGCACGAGCGTGCGCGCGCACCCTACGGGATCCGGCATTGGTGAGTAGACGCGAGCGCTGGCGTCTCCTGAGGAGGAGGCTGGGGCCAACGCTTGCCGACTCGTGGCTGCAGCTGTCTGGGGAAGAACGGAGCTGACAGACCGCAGCCGCGGACATGACAGTATCCCCCCTCTTACGCCCCCTCTTCTTGGGACCAGAGCGAGAGAGAAACTTTTTCAGAAGAGATGGGGCATTGCGGTTCTCCTCTGGCTCCCAAGACCTCTCTTCAGGACCAAATCCCTTCCAATCCACCAAATAAAAGGTCTTTCCTCTCACTCTTTTAGTGTCCAGGATCTCTTGAACCTCAAAGGTGTCTGAAGGGCCACTGGCGACAACCACAGGGCTAGGAGTCTTGGTGTAGTGGTTCAGGACCACTGGCTTCAGGAGGGATACATGGAAGGAGTTGGGGATCTTGAGGGTAGGAGGCAGCCGAAGCTTATAGGCAACAGGGTTGATTTGTTGTAGGATCTCGAATGGTCCGAGGAACCTGGGAGCAAACTTGCATGATGGTACTCTTAGTCGAATGTTCCTGGAGGACAGCCAGACCTTTGTGCCAGGAAGAAAATGAGGTGGTTCTCTTCTTCTTGTGTCCACCCTCCGTTTCATACAGTCAACTGCCAGCAGGATGGAGGATCGAGTCTGCCGCCAAATTTGTAGAAAGTCCCTAATGGCCACGTCAGCAGCTGGTACCTTGGATGAATCAGGAACCGGGAGATGTATTCGTGGGTGTTGGCCAAGAACTATGAAGAACGGAGTGTTCCTTGTGGACTTGCTGGTATGATTGTTGCAGGAGAATTCAGCCTACGGAAGCAACTGTACCCAGTAATCATGTTGCCTAGCGACAAAGTGACGCAGGTAGTTCTCCAAGATTTGATTGATCCTCTCGACCTGTCCATTGGACTGAGGATGGTAGGCCGAGGAAAAGTCCAACTTCACACCTAGAAGTCCGCAGAGTGCTCTCCAGAACCTCGAGGTGAACTAAACCCCCGATCAGACACAATATGCTGCGGCAAGCCGTGCAGGCAGAAGATGTGTTGGATAAACAGTTTGGCCAGTTGAGTTGGGCGTCAGGTGTGGAGAAGCAGGTCAGGCGTAGAATAAAGCACAGCACGGCTACAGCAAGCACGGGACTAGATCAGGATACAGGAACAGGAAACACTGGGAGCAGGAAACACTAGGGGGCCATTTGCAAGACAGACTAGGAATACAAGAACAAAGCTCAGGCATAGAACTAGGGGGCTGGACCCCTCTTATAGTCCAGAGTACTCACGGGTCAAAGTTCAGGAACGAGGTCTGGTGCCCTACGGGACTCGGCATTGGTGAGTAGACGCGAGCGCTGGCTTCTTCTGAGGAGGAGGCTGGGGCCAGCGCTTGCCGACTCGTGGCTGCAACTGACAGGGAAAGAGCGGAGCTGACAGCCCGCAGCCACGGACATGACAGTTGTTTACGCACTTGAAAAGCACATCTTTTTTTTGTCAATATTTAAAATTTAATTGATGCGCTAATCACGCACCGCAAACGGATGTGCATTCGTGTGCAGTGCGTGGTTTTTACGCACCCATTGACTTCAATGGGGGCGTAGGTGCGTGAAAAAGCACCAATAAAGGACATGCAGTGAGTTTCACACAGCGGACTCTCGCTGCGTGAAAACTCACGCATGTGTGAACAGCCCCATTGAAATCAATGGGTCCGTGTGCTGCGTGTGATTTCCATGTGGAGAACATGGATGTTATTCATGTTCGTGTGAATGGGCCCTTATGTGTCCAAATGGGAGTCTGACCTAGGCACTTGGCTCACTAATGAACAATGGCACCAGATATGGGAGTCCACTCTTAAGACATCAATCCTTGAAACCTCTTAGAAGGTGTTAATGAGATTGTACAGTGCCTAATCAAAATTTTCACGCTGTCCCAGGCTATCCCTCTACCAATTTTAGAGGTTGTCCCTATACTGGGGACGTATTACATATCCGGTTGTCTTGCCCTCAGGTAAATACCTTTTGGTCTAGACTCGACCACCTCATTCATGTGGTCAGAGGCTACAACTTACATAAATGTAAGGCTCTCCTTAATAAGCATGTAGAAGCCAAAACTCCCATTGTTGCTCTGATTCACTCTCGTCTTGACTACTGTAACTCATTACTAGTCCGTCTTCGCCTCACCCCTCACCAAACTCTCCCCTCTCCAATTTATCCTCAATGCAGCAGCCAGGCTCATATTTATGACCAACCGGTACACCAACGCCTCTAATCTGTGCCAGTCAGTGCACTGGTTGCCCATCCCCTTCCGAATAAAATTCAAATTTATTACTCTCACCCACAAAGCTCTCCACAGTGCTGCACCTCCTTACATCTCCTCCCTCATCTCTGTCTACAACCCTACTCGGGCTCTATGTTCTGCCAACGACCTTAGGTTAAAATCCTCCATAGTCCGAACCTCCCACTCCCATCTCCAAGATTTTTCTTGTGTTGCACCAGTCCTCTGGAATGTTCTACCCCAGACAATCAGATTAATTCCCAATATCCACAGTTTTAAATGTGCCCTGAAAACACATCTATTTAGACAGACCTATAACATTCCCTAATCTGACTCCTTTTCATGGCCCTCCTTTTAGATTATTCATCAGAATAAGATTCCCTCACACTCCTTCTCTTCATGTCCGTCATACACAGATACTGGCTGGTGACCGGCTCATGCAGCTTTATGTGTACCACCCCATGTGTATAAAAATGGCTGGACTATTGTACAGAACAAACACTGTTACACTTTTTATCTCCCTTATTTCCTCATAGATTGTAAACTCTTGCGAGCAGGGTCCTCACTCCTCTGGTTTGAATTGTAAATTAATTTTGTCACCATATAATGTCTCATATTGTTTGTTTCATGTTCCCTCTAAATTGTAAAGTGCTGCGTAATATGTTGGCGCTATATAAATAAAGATTATTATTATTAAGGGGGCGCGGTTCCAAACAAAAGCTTGTTTGTTTATTTTTCGGGCTGTGAAACAAACCATTGCTAGTTCATGGCAAAAAAGTTAGAAATTAGATTCCAGATGAACTATTATTTGATTAATGAGATGCTTACTGCAGTTGTACGGGATACTCTAATCTCCTTCCAGAAAATGGGAACCATGGACAACTTATGCATTCCTAACAGGAGATCCCTTAATTTAAGACACTGACATAAGCTCTAGTTTAGGGTTTCTAAGCCTGAATCTGTTATTCCTCTGGGTCACAACCACTTCTCCATCCGTCCATCCGTGGTTCTCCCCAAATATGTTTAACGGCTAAAGGAACAGTTGTTAACTTACTGGAACTCTGTGCTCTGAATTGTATGCCTTCAAAATGATGTCTCTGCTAAGTTTGTAACTCCTTCGATACTATAGGAATAAGACATCAGCACAATGTTGCTCTGCTCTTACGTTACATTAGTGTGAAAACTCAATAAAAACATTGTTGAAAAAAAATATAGTTCTGCTACAAGAATTTTCTAAGAGTGTAATGGTGCCTCCCAAAGTTACCAATCAGGAGACTAGAAAATGGTACGCATTTGGGAACATTTATTAAAACTGTCTGAAAGATAGCTTGCTAGCCGTGTTTGACACTTTTCTCTTTCATACGCCACCTTATGAATGACGTTCTTTGCATCAATATTTTGCGCCAGAAAAATGTTCCATGCTGTTAAAAAATCTGGCACGGTTTATGACTTCACTTAGCCACATTCCTTTTTCTAGACGTTTCAAAACTGTCTAGGAAAGTGCAAAGAGTGTCTAAAACACGTACTGTATTAAATTTGGTGCACTCCATGTATGCCACTTTTTGGCACAATTTATGCAAAATACAAAGACATAATTTTGTTGTTTTATTATTTTGTGGAAGATGCTACACAGAGTTATCTAAAATGCAGACACAAAGAACTCCTTATCCTAGCATAGAACATACACAGCTCTGCCAGTAAGATCAAGCGCCTACAATCTTCTGAAACAGGTCAGTAAGGTTTCAAAAGGAAATAGGGTCACATACAAAACGACAAAATCCTAAGGGTATGTGCACACGATATCGACAATTACGGCTGAAATTACGGAGCTGTTTTCAGGAGAAAACAGCTCCTGCATTTCAGACGTAATTGCTCGTACACGCGTTTTGCGAGGCGTCAATTACGGCCGTAATTTGGAGCTGTTCTTCATTGAAGTCAATGAAAAACGGCTCAAATTACGTCCCAAGAAGTGTCCTGCACTTCTTTGACGACGCTGTTATTTTACGCGCCGTCTTTTGACAGCGACGAGTAAAATTACAGGTCGTCGGCACAGTACGTCGGCAAACCCATTGAAATTAATGAGCAGATGTTTGCCGACGTATTTGAGCCATATTTTCAGGCGTAATTCGAGGCGTAAAACGCCTCGTTTACGCCTGAAAATAGGTCGTGTGAACCCAGCCTAACTGTGTAGGGTAAAATAACAATAAACTATATCTCTTACAGCAGGTAAAGTACTTATCTAAGAGACAATCTTTTTATATCAGACTATATACTATATATTGCATATATATCTTGCATGTAGTCAGCAATCCTGTATGGAATGAACAAATAATTAGTTGAATTTTACAAGCTTTTATAAGAAGCTATTGTTTCTGTGAAATGAATTTGTAATGACTTACAGACGAATGAATTCATGCTGTTCAATAAAGACTCACTAGGGTTCTACTAGACAGATGCAGACACTACTTCATCGGCTCTGGTAAGTGATCCCCATGCTGAGACCACATCTGAGACTTGTCTACGGGATGCATTTGATGGATGTAAATATTTATGCCTACCAATCATCACACAAATAGAATGTGTTTTCCGGGAAAATAATATAGTAATCTTCTTTCATGTTTTCCTAAAAAAAAAAAAAAAAGAATTCAGCAAATTCAACACATTTACTCAAGAAAATTATCGAACTTCAAAACAAATTTATACTTGTATGTATATACAATACAGTAAAATACCTTAAATCTGGCATGCAATAATCCAGAATATCTAATAATCTGGCACATATGAGGTCCTATTGATACCTGATTAAAGGAATGTTAGGGTAGTTAGATATAGCCGCTATCCTGGGTCCGGCAGCTGATCGGAACGGGTCCGGGTGTCGGACCCCCAGCGATCATATACTGATTATCTATCCGGTGGATAGGTCATCAGTTGTCTGGTCATGGACAACCCCTTAAAGTAGATGCTACATGACAAAACTGGGATTTTTTTTTTCCCCAAGTCTTCTTTTATTTTTAAGACAAATTTCAAATACTGAAAACAAACAACTGTACATATCGCATATACCCTGTATACAACAATGAATATTAGCAACATGATCCGAAACCAACAAACTACGTTCATCATGCTCATTTCTATACACTAGGACCATAGAAACAAATGGCCCATATATAATAGTTCCACTTTCTTAACACGACCCTACTGAATACATATACTCTATAACTCCTATAAAAAAACAGAGCATATCACTAGTTTTAACTCTGCACAAAAAAATATGAACCAACAACATAGAGCTGCTTAGTTTCTTCTGAGAATATCCTAACAATTAAACCCCATCCCAAAAAAACAACAAAAAACAAACAAACAAAAGAAATAAAAAATTTTAAATAAAATAATATCTCCAAACCACTTTCTCCTCCCCCTCCGCGCTACATCACCTCCAATACTTCCTTCTCCAGTGCTTCAAGCTGACACCGAATCCAAGGGGCCCAACCTGAGAAGAAAAAAAGAGATCTTCCCCTTCTTTTTAAAATAATACATCATTCTTTTCCAACATTATAATTGTATTGGTATATTTAACCCATTTATCTACCGATGGAGGGCTTTTACTCTTACAATTCAATAAAATACTCTTCCTAGCATAATAAAGTAATTTTCCCAATGCCATCGTTCTCCCCGCAGACCCCTATTCCACATCCAGAGCTCCCAATAAACAAATCCAAGGGTCTAGAGATATTCCTACTTGAAAAATCCCAAAAATATCATTACAGATCTCTTCCCAGAACTTATTTATTTTTGGGCACATCCATAATAGATGTAGGTTATCAGCTTCTAGACTATGACATTTAGGGCACCTGGCTTCCTAATGCCCATAGAATTTGGCTATCTTGGCTGGGGAGAGATGTAGATTGTGAACAATAAAAAATTATGATATCCTATGGGCCGAGCTAGTTGACACTTTTTTGAGACCCCTTAATACCAGAGGCCATTCTCTAACATCCCTAGTACCTAGAATCTCTTCCCAGTACTTCCTGGATTTACCTGGATTCCTTACCAACCTCTGCCTCATATAGGATTTATATAATTTAGATGACAGCCCCTTATTAGAAAGTGAATTCATCATTAATTTAATAAATTCAGGAACCTCCACAATGCTCATTGCTCCATGATCTTCTAACATAAAGGCTTGATACAGCTGCCTAAAATAGAACCAACCTCCTTTACCCAGTCCAAATTTCTTATCAAGAGTCTCAAAGTCCAACAGGACTCCATTCTCCACTAATTGCTCAAGAAGCAAAATGCCTCTTCTTTCCCAGTATTTAATATTCAAGATTTTATTGAATTCTGGGAGATAGATATTCCCCCATATTGGGCTAAAACCATATCTTCCCTTTGCATTCCATTTACATTTTAATTTCCCACCATAACTTGTCCAACATTACCATAGTTGGGCAGTTGCTAAAGGGGTTTATCCGAAACATTTCCATCTCCAGTAATTGAAACAAATTAAGCCCATCTTAGCCGCTCATCCTAGTTTCTCCCTATTTCCAATATCCCTGTGCATCTCAACAAGCTGTTTCATTTGAGAGGCCAAGTAATATCCACGGATATCCAGAACAGCCAATCCTCCATATGGGATAGGATAATGTAAATATTCAAATTTCATTCTTGGTTGTCTTCCCCTCCAAACCAGCTCTCTCAATAGTCCCTCAAATTTTTTAAAAATCTTTTCTGGTATGTTTATAGGAGAATTTCCAAAAATATACAATATTTGGGGAAGAAGAATCATCCTAATTAGGGCAATTCTCCCGGGAATAGAAAAATACATTTTCTTTCACACCTGGATCTGTCCCTTGATTTTATAAAAAAAAAAAGGTTTAATATTTAATGTAATAAAATTCATTATGTTTTTAGTGAAATAAATCCCCAAATATTTTATATGTTGGTCATCTCGAAGAACAGACATTTGACCGAGAGAAAAATTATCCATTTTGTCGATCATTAAACAGGCAGATTTGTCCTAATTAATTTTTAACCCTGAAAATGATCCATACCGTTCAAATATCTCAATAACTCTATTTAAAGAGTGGGGAGAACTCATATATAACAAAACATCGTCCGCGTAGAGAGATATTTTTTCGATAACATCTCCATACTCAAAGCCAACTATACTCCTATCTTCACATATGATTACTGCCAGGGGTTCCATAATCAAAGAGAAGAGCACAGGTGATAAGGGACAACCCTGTCTTGTACCCTCTTCAATCTTAAAATCTCTGGATACTACCCCATTGACTGTTACTCGAGCTTTTGGGTTTGCATACAAAAGTTTAATCCACAAAATAAATCTGGAACCAAAACCCATCCTCTTGAGGACTGCCCATATAAAATTCCCCTCTATAGTGTCAAATGCCTTACAAGCATGAAGGGACAAAACCAACCTTTCCCCTGGGTTAGATGGCTCCACCTGGAGATTCACGCACAGCCTCCTAATATTATCTGACGTAGACTTGTTTGGCATAAAGCCACATTGGTCCTTATGTATCAAATAAGAGCTAACCATCACCAACCTATTTGCCAAGATTTTAGCCAGCAATTTAACGTCCGTATTAGGGGGGATTTACACGAGCGTGTGCATTTTGCGCACGCAAAAAACGCGGTGTTTTGCGTGCGCAAAAGCCACTTAACAGCTCCATGTATCAGCCCCGTATGATGCGCGGCTGCGTGGTTTTCGCGCAGCCGCCATCATTATGACACTCCGTTTGGATGTTTGCAAACAGAAAAGCACGTGGTGCTTTTCTGTTTACATTCATAGTTTGACAGCTGTTGCGCGAATCACGCTCATCCCACGGAAGTGCTTCCGTGTGGTGCGCGTGATTTTCACGCACCCATTGACTTCAATATTTTTGCCTTGGCATTAAATATATTTCTATACAAAGTCTGGGCCTTTCCCCAACTTTCTCTATTTACCTCAGACCGATCCAGCAGAAAAACTCTTTCTTCCCCTATTATCCTCTCTGCGGCATCCCTCTCCACCGTTACTAATTTTCTCTTAATCTCTGAAATCCCTTTCAAAATCAACCCTCGCATCACTGCCTTTGCGGTATCCCAAACCATCCCAGCAGATGCCGAACCCTCATTTTCCTTAAAGAACCAGGAAAGTTCATCTTTAATTTTACAGTGATCCACCATAACAAACCAATTATTGTTTACTCTAAATCTCCTACCTCCATAATTATCCCCTTTTCTTAATACCACTGTCAGAGGTGAATGGTCCGAAAATCCTCGAATTTCATATTTAACTTTAACAATATCTTGAAGTGCTTTTTTATTACATATAGCCATATCAATTCGTGATAATGTATGGTGCAATTTTGTGTAACAGGAATATACCCTACTCACCGGGTTCCTACTACGTAAAACATCGATCCACCCAAATTCTTCTAGTACATTTCCAGTGGCGGATTAAGTAGACCATAGGCCCTGGGCTGTTCCACCAGCTTGGGCGCCCCATCTCCACCACCGCCCTGCCACGCCATGTGTCTATAATAAACATTACCTTTCTGTGTGTGCATTGACAAATGAGTGTTACGATTCCCCTTGTCAAAGGGCTGTGTCCCTACATACTGACAGTCTCCAACCATCGCTGACAGTATCACACTCTGTATCACACATCCTCTTGACAATGGGAATTGTAACACGCATTTGTCTATTAGTCCTGGGTACACAAAGACTTTTTATAGAATACAAGGATTTCCTATAACAGACATGTCAATTAAGGGGACAGATCTTCTATAAATCAAATTAACAAAACACCTATTGGTACAGACAGGAAGCGATCTTGCTAAAAGAATGTAACGCAGTGTGGCAGACAATGCTATATTTAAGACAAGATCTATATGTAAAACCAAGTTGACTTGGTGCATTGACCCTCAATGACTAATATATAACCTATAGATTTTCGGGTACAATTAACACAAAAAAGTGTGGCGGAAAGAATATACATTTTATTGACATATATCACAAACAATTAAAAATGAGTCATACAGAGCATGAAAAATAAAAACGTTCAAAAATCGCAGGGAGTACAGGTACAAAGAAAATGGGGACAAAGTCCAGTGAGTGTAGCAACCAGACTAATTATATTGTTGTGTGGTCTGCACAGAGATCCAAACTGATGTTTTGTAACAAGCAACAATGTGCAATGACACTAATGTAAAGTGATGAACAATATGCAAGTCTGTAGCCAAACTCCAGTCACCCATATAACTGCTTGAAAAGCTAGAGAGTAAAGGTAAGTATTGCTTAGAAGTGGATGTTATAGTAAGCACAAGCAGCATGGGAGAAATGAGTTAAATAACATACCCATGATACTGATGGTATCCCTGCGATGAGAGACCGTCAAACCCGACGCACGTTTCGGCGGGATGCCTTCGTCCGGGGGTGGCGTCTCTCCAGCTGGGGTCACCCCTTTAAAAGAACCCCTGTCCAATCATGCGCGTTTGCAGAAAAATACATAGTTTGTTAGCGGCGTCATGCGCCAGGTGTGGAGATGGTCGCTCAATAGCTTCTGACAGAGCGTCATCAGAGTGGGAGTGAGCCACCGGCGTCTGACGCCGGAGCGCCACGCCCACCCCGATAAAGACGCCCTATCCAGAAGGAGGCGAAACCACTCCCCCTGACGTAAGCGCACACGGCAAAATGCCAGTACGAAGAAAGTGACTGAGAGTTGCAAAGGAAGCACATGACTGGGCAGGCTGTCAGAAAGCCTAGAGACCGCACTAAGACATGATACACAGAAACACTAACTTCATTTACCATTATAGTTAAAGATCGATATGTATGTATATAAAAGATGACTATTTAAAAGAATATAAATTATATCAATAAGAGATGGATAATAAATGGATTGAGTATTTATGTGGTTATTTTAATAAAGAAAACGCATCAATGTGAATATTACTCGACATGGAAAGAAACAGAAAGTGGCTGAGTACAGGGGTGTGATAGGAAAAATAGGTAATATTAATGGTAATATGCAGGTCCATGAATGAATTATAAAATCAAAAGATTAAGTAGTAAATTTAAGGTGCAAGATGAGAAAGAGTATATCAAGAAATATATATATACATGTAAATAGTTGTGTTGAAAACTAAGTATAAAAAATATATATAATAATAATGAAAGAAATAAGTGAAAGACAACAATCCATAAGACATAATAAATATAATATACTATAATCATTGTGCTATTATACAATGTGCACATATATACAAATTTCATTAAATAAACACTCGAATGTGTAGAAATATATATTAATTGATAAAAGAAAAAATAGAGAATTTCCTTATGTATACAAAGAGACTCATTACATATATATATATATATAAATATAAACAGATATCTAAAATATGTATATATAGAAATAGTAAAAAATTAAAAATAAATAATGTGAATAAAGATAAATATAAAGAATAATAATAAGTTACAGTAAATAGTCATACAAAAATATATAATGTTTCACGAGAGCGCAGATTTCTTCAATTTTTTCTATGTATTCAAGTTTCAATTTCATCCGGCTATGGACTAATCGACGGTCTAAGAATCTCAAAGATTATCTAGTGAGAAGTCACTATCAGAACAAGAGCCACAGATATCCTTTTGGAACAAAGGGCCCTAAATGGGGATGTAAAGCTTGTGGTCACTGTGTAGCTTATAATTTATATTCTTTTAAATAGTCATCTTTTATATACATACATATCGATCTTTAACTATAATGGTAAATGAAGTTAGTGTTTCTGTGTATCATGTCTTAGTGCGGTCTCTAGGCTTTCTGACAGCCTGCCCAGTCATGTGCTTCCTTTGCAACTCTCAGTCACTTTCTTCGTACTGGCATTTTGCCGTGTGCGCTTACGTCAGGGGGAGTGGTTTTCGCCTCCTTCTGGATAGGGCGTCTTTATCGGGGTGGGCGTGGCGCTCCGGCGTCAGACGCCAGTGGCTCACTCCCACTCTGATGACGCTCTGTCAGAAGCTATTGAGCGACCATCTCCACACCTGGCGCATGACGCCGCTAACAAACTATGTATTTTTCTGCAAACGCGCATGATTGGACAGGGGTTCTTTTAAAGGGGTGACCCCAGCTGGAGAGACGCCACCCCCGGACGAAGGCATCCCGCCGAAACGCGCGTCGGGTTTGACGGTCTCTCATCGCAGGGATACCATCAGTATCATGGGTATGTTATTTAACTCATTTCTCCCATGCTGCTTGTGTTTACTATAACATCCATTTCTAAGCAATACTTACCTTTATTCTCTAGCTTTTCAAGCAGTTATATGTTAAAATCTATAGGTTATATATTACTCACAAGTGATATCTTCTCTGATGCAAGTCATTCTCTTTTCTTTTCATCTCCATCTGACACCGTTATGGCGACTTCTCCTGATGAATGCAGAGTTTCCTGATGAGAAATCTTTGCCCCTCGATTCTGCAGCCATTTTCAGCATCTATAGCAACACAAAAATTCAGAAACTAAACAACGTAAATTGTTTTATACTCCAGACCAATTTTTAAAAAAAAAGTTTAGTTACCCTTTAAGCAATCAGACACCAAGGGGGGGGGGGGGGATCAGTGCGTCTGACTGACTGCTGAGTGCTCTATGAGAGGGTGTGAGGATCTGACTCTTATGACTCTGGGGGGGAGGAGTTATCCCCCCCCCATAGAACCCTCAGCAGTCATTCAGACGCTCTGTCCCGCTCTTGCAGTATAATAACTACTGATGGATCTATGGGGGGGATTATACTGCAGGTGGGTTCTGAGCATCTGACTGACTTCAGAGTGCTCTATGGGTGGGAAATAATTTCACACACAATATAAAAATCACACTAACACCACACACTATGTATTCAAACCACACACTATATACACACACACTACACGCACACACTATATAGACTTACATTATACACACTATAAACTCTATTCACACAGCACACACTATATAGACTTACACTATATACACTATACGCACACACTATATAGACTTACACTATATACACTATACACACACTATATATACTTACACTATATACACTTAAATTATACCCACAGCACACACTATTTACACACTATACAATATATACACTGTACACACATATTATATGCAATATACACACACCTACACTATGTACAATTACATTATACACACTATAAACTCTATACACACAGCACACACTATATAGACTTACATTATACACACCATACACTATATAGATTTACATTATACACAGCACACACTATATAGACTAACACTATGTTCACTATACACACACACACTACATAGACTTACATTATACACACAGCACACACTGTATAGACTTACATTATACACACAGCACACACTATATACACACTATACAATATATACACTATACACATATATGTAATATACACACACACCTACACTATGTACACTTACATTTAACACACTATAAACTCTATACACACAGCAAACACTATATAGTGTAGCGTCCATGGCCGGGGGCCGTCGGGTTTACTCACCTCCCGACGCGCGCAGCCATGTATCCGTGAGCGCTGGTCCCCATCTCCTTCCTTGGAGACGGTCAGCACTCACTTCCGATTGGGTCTGCTGTGTCCCATAGTGTGCGCGCGCACGCCATGATTTCCTGTTCTATAAGAAGGCCCCAGGCCTTCTGATCCTTGCCTGAGCATTGTTAGTTTTCCCAGTCTGTCTTGCTAATGGTCCCTTAGTGTTTCCCGTTCCAGTTGTTACCCGTGCCTTGTTAGCCGTTCCTGTATCCCGTGCTGTGCCCATAGTGTTGAGTCGTGCCACGTCCTGTGTCATCTGCCACGTCCAGAGGAATCCGCCATGTCCTGTGTCATCTGTCACGTCCGGAGGAATCCGCCACGTCTGGCGCAACCTGCGGCACATGTGTCATCCGCCACGTTTGGCGTTATCTGCTGCACCGATCTCCATCAGTGCCAGAGCTGCGGCCACTGTCTGGACTATCCAGGTACCCTTGTGTGGGACATTGTATTGCTTGGGTTTCCTGTTGTTTGGTCAGCTTCCCGCAACGTGACAGTACGCTCAGGCCATGGACCCCGCTGGTCAACCTAAGCCCTTGATGACACAAGCCATGCTGGCCGAGATGTAGGATCTCCAGTCACGACAAGACCAACTCCTCGTGTCGGTGAACGCCATAGCCCATCGGCTACTTGTTCCTTCCACAGTCTTCACAGCACCCATTCCTGCTGTTCCTCCTGCTACACTTCCTGTCTGTACCAGTGCCGATCCCCTGTGCTTCTTGCAGCTACCTCCATGCTATGACGGAGATCCGAGGTCCTGCAGGGAATTTTTGAATCAGTGCATGATCCACTTCAGAATACATGCCATGTCCTTCTCTTCGGATGACGTCAGGATCGCCTTCATCATCTCTCTCCTTACTGGCAAAGCCCTGGCATGGGCTAATCCTCTGTGGGAACATCACGGACCAGAGATTCGTGACTTGCAGTGCTTCTTACAGACCTTCCGCTCGACCATTGAGGAAACTGGGAGAGTTTCTTTGGCTGCTGCATCCTTGCTGACCCTACTTCAGGGAGACCTCTCCGTGGGCAAGTATGCTATTCAGTTCCGTATCCTGGCTGCTGAATTGATCTGGAACAACGAGGCTTTGGTGGCCACATTCTGGCAGGGACTGTATTCAGGGATTAAGGACGAGCTGGCTGCTCGCGATCTGCCATCTACCCTGCACGATCTTATCCTACTCACCTCCAGGTTGACATGAGGGTCCGGGAGCGTTCCCAAGAAGTTCACCGGGAGAGAGAACTTCCTAGGCTGGATTCTACTTTTCAGCAATCCTCCTCAGTCATCCCGCCAGAGGATCCTATGCAGAGTAACTATGTCAAATTGTCTACCCAGGAGAAACAACACAGATGCACTTCTGTACTTTGTCTGTATTGCGGCCTCGGAGGACATATTGTGCGTCTGTGTCCCCAGAGGCCAGAGAGACCCCATTGCCTAGGATTGATTGGAGAGACAACCCTAGATGGAACGGTACCTAATAAAGCATTCTGTTCCAAGCTGTCTATTCCTGTGAACCTAGTATCCGGCGAGAGGACGCATCAAGTTTCTGCCTATCTTTACTCTGGTTCTGCTGCAAACTTCTTCCAGAAAGAGCTAGTGGATCATCTTCAGTTGCCCACAGTTCCCCTGGAGACGTTTTTGGCTGTTGCCTCAGTTAATGGACTGCCTCTGCCTAATCCCATCGTTTCTAAAACCAAGCCGTTGAAGCTCCAAGTTGGACTCCTTCATTTTGAACTAATTTCTTTCCTTGTTTTGCCCAAGGCCATCAATCCTGTTCTGCTGGGCCTGCCTTGGCTTCGACTACATGCCCCAGTCCTGGACTGGAATTCTGGAGAGGTTCTCCAATGGGGCTCCAAGTGCCATGGTCATTGTCTGTTGCAGATCCATCCTGTCAAGCCTCCTCTGCCTCAGTCATTGGCGGGACTGCCTCCCCAATTTGCTCAGTGTGCAGATGTTTTCAGCAAAAGAGAGGCTGAGACGCTACCTCCATATCGGACCTATGACTGCCCCATTGAACTGGTTCCTAATGCCTCTCTCCCCCGTGGTCGAGTATATCCTCTCTCTTGCCAGAGTCTCTATCCATGTTGGTCTATATCAAGGAAAATCTGGAGAGGGGTTACGACCCTGCATTGACTACCGTGGTCTCGACCAAATCACGGTCAAGAACAAATACCTGTTGTCACTTATATCTGAGCTGTTTGATCGCATACGAGGAGCCAACAGTTTTTCTAAGCTGGACCTACGGGGTGCTTATAATCTAGTCCAGATTCGCCGGGGTGATGAATGGAAGACAGCATTAAATACCCGGGACGGGCACTATGAATACCTAGTGATGCCCTTCGGACTGTGTAACGCTCCCGCAGTGTTTCAGGAGTTCGTTAAGGATATCTTCCGAGATCTCCTCTATGTCTGTGTTGTTGCTTATCTCGATGATATTTTGATTTTCTCCCCAGATCCGACGTCTCATCGGAGGCATGTCCGTCAGGTTCTACTATGATTAAGGGAGAATCATTTTTACGCCAAGCTGGAGAAGTGCGTATTTGAGAAGAGTTCTCTGCCCTTCCTGGGCTACATCATCTCGGATCAAGGTCTCAAGATGGATCCTGAGAAAGTGAAAGCTGTCCTGGAGTGGCCACGTCCTCAAGGCTTTAGGGCCATACAGCGATTCCTGGGATTTGCCAATTTCTACCGGCAGTTTATTCCTAACTTCTCATCTCTGACAGCTCCCATCTCTACCCTTACCAAGAAGGTTGTGAACGCCAAGGTCTGGACTCCAGAGGCAGAGTCCGCATTTATTAGCCTCAAGAAAGCCTTCACTTCAGCCTCGATCCTCCATCATCCAGACGTATCTCGGCAGTTCTCACTGGAAGTGGACGCTTCCTCTGTTGGTGCAGGTGCACTTCTGTTCCAGAGGAGCGCCAAAGGAAAAGCAGTAGTATGTGGCTACTACTCAAGACTTTTTTCTTCTGCTGAGCGCAATTACTCTATTGGAGATCGGGAGCTGCTGGCCATCAAATTGGCTCTGGAGGAGTGGAGACATCTTCTAGAGGGTGCTGCTCACCCCATCCTGAACTTCACCGACCACAAAAACCTTACCTACCTTCAGTCTGCTCAACGACTGAATCCCCGTCAAGCCCGGTGGTCGCTGTTCTTCACCCGTTTCCAGTTTGTGCTCCACTACCGTCCCGCGGACAGGAATGTGAGGGCCGATGCCCTGTCCAGATCATTTGAGACGGAAGACACGGTGGAGTCCCTTCAGACTATCATAGACCCGTCCTGCATTGTCACTGCTAATCTTCTGTAGGTTAGAGACATCCCTCCAGGGAGGACTTTTGTTCGGTTGGCAGACAGGAGAAGAATTCTCCGCTGGGGACACAGTTCTAAACTGGTTGGGCATGCTGGTGTCCGTAAAATCTGAGACCTGATTGCTAATCACTTCTGGTGGCCCACGCTACCTAAAGATGTTCTGGACTTTGTCTCTTCTTGCACGGTGTGTGCCTCTAACAAAGTTACTCACTTCAAGCCTGCCGGCCTGCTTCAACCTCTGCCTGTACCCAATGCCCCCTGGCAGCATATTGCGATGGACTTTTTCACAGACCTTCCCCCCTCAGCAGGATGCAAAACCGTCTGGGTGGTGGTGGACCGGTTTTCTAAGATGGCACATTTTATCCCGCTGACCGGCCTACCTTCTGCTCCTCGACTGGTGAGTCTCTTCATTCTACACATCTTTCGCTTGCATGGCTTGCCTCTACACATTGTGTCAGACCGCGGGGTTCAGTTTACTTCAAAATTCTGGAGAGCCCTCTCTAAACTCCTGGATGTGAGATTGGACTTTTCCTCAGCTTATCACCCCCAGTCCAATGGGCAAGTAGAGAGGATCAACCAGATCTTGGAGAATTATCTCCGCCACTTCATCTCTTCACAGCACGATAACTGGGTACAGCTTCTTCCATGGGCCGAGTTCTCATAGAACAACCACACAAGTGAGTCCACAACTTCCACTCCATTTCACATTGTGTACAGTCAACATCCTAGAGTCCCTCTTCCAGTGTAGACCACATCTCAAGTACCCGCTGTTGACTCTGCTTATGGGGACTTTTTGCATATCTGGCAACAGATAGGGTTTACTCACCTCCAGACGCCCGCAGCCATGGATCCGTGAGCGCTTGTCCCCATCTCCTTCCGCTCCCGTCTGCTGTGTCTCGTAGGGTGCGCGCATGCTCGTGCCCGGGCTTAAAGGGTCAGCACGCGCACAAAGGAAATCGCCATCATCATCAACTGCCATGATTTCCTGGTCTATAAGAAGGCCCCAGGCCTTCTGATCCTTGCCTGAGCATTGTTAGTTTTCCCAGTCTGTCTTGGTAATGGTCCCTTAGTGTTTCACGTTCCACTTGTTACCCGTGCCTTGCTACCCGTTCCTGTTTCCCTTGCTGTGTCTATAGTGTCGAGTCATGCCACGTCCTGTGTCATCTGCCACGTCCGGAGGAATCTGCCACATCCTGTGTCATCTGTCTCATCTGGAGGAATCCGCCACGTCTGGCGCAACCTGCGGCACCTGTGTCATTCGCCACGTTTGGCATTATCTGCTGCACCCATCTCCATCAGTGCCAGAGCTGCGGCCACTGTCTGGACTATCCAGGTACCCTTGTGCGGGACATTGTATTGCTGGGGTTTCCTGTTGTTTGGCCAGCTGCCTCCCCGCTACGGCGGTACGGCCTAGTTGGTCCACTAACCCGCAACGTGACATATAGACTTACACTATATACACTATACACACACTATATAGACTTACATTATACACACAGCACACACTATATAGACTTACACTATATACACTATACACACACACTATATAGACTTACATTATATAGACTATACACATACTATATAGACTTACACTATACACACTCACACCACACACACACATTCTATATAGACTTACATTATACACACAGCACGCACTATATAGACTTACACTATATACACTATACACACACACTATATAGATATACACTATATACACTACACACACTATATATATACTTACACTATATACTCTACGCACACACACACACACACACACTATATAGACTTACATTATACACACAGCACACACTAGTTACACACTATACAATATATACACACACACTATACACACATATTATATGCAATATACACACACTTACATTATATACACTTTATAGACTTACATTTGACTCACTATAAACCATATACACACCACACACCATATAGACTTACATTATACACACAGCACAAACACTATATGCACACTATACACACACACACACACACACACACACACACACACACACACACACACACACACACACACACACTATATCCAGGACACACTATATAGACTTACACTATGTTCCCTATATACACATACCACACTTACCAGAGCAACTTCCTCTGCGGTGCTTGTGCTGTGCTTGTGTACAGCCTCCAGGACCTTAATCATGTGACTGTGATGTCACCGCAGGTCCTTCACCTCCTACTTGCAGTCTTGCCATTATCAGGCAGCTGCTGGAGGTTTAGACAGACGGAACAGTGCACAGCAGCACAGAGGAGCTGACTGTCAGGGAGACTCCAGCACCTGCCCATCACTGTCTCTGACAGTCTGCTCTGTACCGCTGATGTGCTGTGCCGCCGGCCCCCTGTTCCCTGGATGTAATTGACTCGCCCTACACATTCCCCCCCACCTTCTCCTCATCAGCATGTGGGACCGATGACCGCGACAGGCAGCAGCCCTGGATCGTTTATGTGCGGTTTCGGCGGCCATGGGCCCCCTGGGAGCCTTTGGCCCTCGGGCTGCCGCCCAAACCGCCCATATGAGGAACCGCCACTGTACATTTCCCAAACCCTTTCTATCCTGTTTATTGTGTCTATTTAATAAATGTGTTCTATCCATGGATGCATCAATAACCCCGTTGAAATCTCCTACTATCAAAAGTGCACAGTGCATCTTTTCTATTATAAATTCATTGATTTTTATCAACACTTCCATCGTGAATGGTGGTGGGTTATAAATATTAACCAACACCCAAGGTTCGCCATGCAAAGAACAATGCAAAATCACAAATCTTCCCTCTGTCTTTCTTAACTGAGATAATCTCCACTCCAATATCTTTATGTATCAAAATACACCTCTTGAATGAGAGGAAAATACTGAGTGGAAAGATTTCTGTGCCGATTTTTTTTCTATTACATGAAGTCAGTTTTTATCAAGATGGGTCTCCTGAAAACAAACTATGGCAGGGAGAAAATTCCTAATAAGTTCACATATAGCAACCCTTTTTAATCTAGAGCCCATACCTCTAATATTCCAAGAGAGAATTCTTATCCCATTTGCCTGCACCATTTAAGCATAGGTGCTAACTATTATGGAGACAACAAGCAGAGGATGGGAAGGAGAAAAAAGTGGAAACAAAAAAAATAATAAAAATACAAAAAATACAAAAACTGCAACCCCACCATTACCATAACCCCTACATAGCCCATCTAGTACAATACCAAGTATCACTAAACAGACTCCTTTTCACTATCTAACTCTAACTCCATGCAACTTTTACTTTTAGTACATTTATTAGTACCAACCAACCGTTATACCCCTGCCTCCTATACTAACTGCCTCCCCCTACTCATTTGATTTTAAATTCACAGCCACCCATTCCTTAACCTTCTCTGGATCAGAAAAAAACCAGAAATGAATTCTTACAGATTATTTTCAGTTTAGCGGGAAACATCATTGAGTATTTAACCCCATGTTCTCCCAGCACTTTTTTTGTCCCAATGAACTTTGCACAATCTTTTTGTGTCTCCACAACATAATCCGCAAAAAACATAATTTTCTGCCCTTCAAATTCCATATTCATCACATTTCGTCACGATCTTATGACAAGACCTCTATCTTTAGATGACACCATTTTTGTTAATATCTGTATCGGTCTGTTTCCAGGAATTATCCGTCCAACTGGAACTCTATGTGCTCTCTCTGTAAAATTGGAAATAGACAATTCCTCTTCTCCGATTCTGTCAGTAATTCACCTTTTCAAAAAGGAAAAAATGTCAGAGCCTTCCGCCCCCTCTGGAAATCTAGAAACCTCAAATGAGCTCTTCTAGACCCATTCTCCAGGTCTATAATTTTCAGCTTCATGTCTTTATTACTTTTTTTTAGCAATTTAATTTCTTTTTATAACACATCTACTGTATCTTCCAGCTGAGAAGTTCTAGCTTCCACATTTTCCATATGCTCTTTATACTTGAACATACTGTTCCTTAAAAAGTTCACCTGCTCCCCCAGTGTACCCACCTGGGCAACAACCAAACTTATTGACGCGTTACATTGGTTGACAGCCGTTAAAATATACGTCAAACTAGGGGGTCCATTCTCAGTAACCTCCAGAGATATCACTCCATCACCGTTCCTATTTTCCAATTCAGCACTCGTATCTGCCATTACACAAGCCATTTATTTTTTACTACTGCTTGACTCTCCCAAAGTCTTATCCTGAGCTCTCCCTTCTGCCTCCTTCAAAGTCTCTTTTTTTAAAAACCGCAGCTGGGGATGCCAATGCAAATCTACCCAGTTTTGCGGCAGCCGCCTCTTTAACTTTATCCACTCTTCTTGCCATTACAGGTGTGGTAACTGGGGTGGTGACTGGAGTAGGCATGGACGATTTACCCTTCCTAGCCACTGTCTGCCGTGTCATATTCACTTCTCCCACCTTTACTTTATCTCACAGCCTGCGTATTTGTTGTATACTGCGGCCACCCATGAACCACAATATAATAAAACTGGGACATTTTATTCACATACTATTTAAAGGCTTTGGAAATTACATTTCTTATGTATTTTGTGATACTAAGCACTTTTTAAATAAACTTTTATAAAAATTTTGCTTAATTTATGTTTTGCTGCGGAACGACGTTGTCAGCCGAATCAGTCTGTGAGCTGGACTGACGGCTTGGCTGAAAGCAGCTTCTTTGTGCCTCTGACACCTCAATTACCCTGAAATAAAAATGGTGCAGTACACTCCATAATTTGGGATATGGCTGCACCATTTTTTTGTCACACTTAAATTTATACTTGAAGTTGCAGGATCTGAATTTTTATGGCTATTTTTTTTTTTTTGGGGACAATTTTTTTTCTCCTAGTTGTGGTACTTAAAGCAGTATTATGGCTTCTGCAAATAAAGCTTATCCATGTATAATAAGCAGTTATGCAGTTTTCTAACATGCTTTGTATATCAATTCCTCTAGATCTTTGCTTGTAGACATTAACTGGGTTCTCTGCTTTGGACACTCCTTTCTTATTAGTAGGGTCCTTTGATAATAAGCTGATCAAAAAGTGTTGTCCTCCTGGTACCCCCAGGAAATCAGCTGTTATCTGTGGGGGATACTGGCAGCAAAGGCCCTTTTACACGGGCCAATTATCGGGAAAACGAGCATTCACAGAACGCTCTTTCCTGATCATTGCCCTGTGTAGACAGGGTAACGATCAATTGATGAACGAGCAAATGCTCATTCATCGGCTGATTGTATCGATTATGCTGCAAGAAATATTATTGTTGTTGGCAGCATATCTCCTTGTGTAAACAGGGAGTTGTGCTGCCGATATCATAGAGATGTATGAAGACCCGTGATCGTAGTAACATTCACTCATCCCCATACATAGCTCTTTGTGAAAGGAGCAAACGAGCGCAGATCAACGAGCTGTCTCGTTGATCGGCGCTCGTTTACACAGCCCATGTCAGGCCATGTAAGAGGACCCTAAGTGTTTAATTTCCTTGTAGCACCACCACCCACAGGGGAAATTAAACAGTACACAGTGCTCATTCAAATTTATGGTTTGTCTATGTAATACAGGACAGGACATGTCCTCCGGAGCGAGAGATGCTCTTCGTAACCACTCTCCACACTGGCCAAGAGATGAGGGTCCTTTAGAATTGTCTAATGGGGTATATGTCAGTGGGTTTTCTACACTAGACCATCCCTTTAAATTTCACCTTCATTGTTTATTTCTGGAGGATAAAAGTCTGTCCTGGCCATGTAATGATCACACAAGTGCACAGCTCGTTACAGTTACAGTAGTTATCAGAATCTCTTCTGTAACGATGCCTGCACCTGTGTATATTTTGGATTGAATGTTCTTAAGGGGACGTTCACATACAGCAGATTTTTTGCAGAAAGTTCTGAATGGGGTTTGCAGAAATCCATGCACATGCTGCAGCAACATCCCCATTCTTATTTATGAAACTGAATTATTTATGATGTTGAATTTCTACAACATATCTGTCACATGTGAATATATCCTAATTATCTTGACTTTTCTCATTGCCTACTGCAAACTACTACATCTCTATAGACACTGGTAATTTCACTTAAATAACAATATCCTTTTCTCAGTTTCAATAAAAAAAGCAACATATGGTCTTATTTACAGGGTGTGTTATTACTGACGACTATTTGGTGCATGATGTACCTATATAAGTCAATAACAAGGCAGGAGAGCATTCATTCTTGGCTAGTGGTTCATTTCAATGTACTGTCAACTTCTAAGGGAAAAAAAAATGCTCCAGCTGCTTCATAAAAGATCAGCTTTCACAAATAGATTCAGCAGTCTGACTGCTATTACCCTGAGACTGAATCCATGGCGTCAGGTTTTTATGGTCTGCTTAATCTTCTTACTCTAACAGCGCTCCATTTTATATTCCATTTGCATGCGTGTGTACATTCTAATAGACTATTAAAACCACTATGTGACCTACTTTTGCAAGACCCAGTCTAACATCTCATTGGTGTGCATGCTTTTTGCTTTTCCAGTGTGATAGGCCATTAAATGCATCATATGAGTGGGTTATTTAATTTATATGTTATTTTACTTTTATGTGCATTGCTTGGAATGATCAGTATGCAAGGGTAATGCTAGTTTAAGAACACCGCATATTTTCACGTAATACTATGATGATCTACCATTAGTGCTGTAGCCTATAGCTAATGAAGTGCTAAAGTGATATATATATAGAAAAGCCAGCACACAGTAATATATTATTAGAATTTTAAACATGCAAATAGGGTAAAAAAATAAACAATATATTCAAAAGATTGGAGCATTAAAGCTTTAAGAGAGTCTTGAAAGCTGTTTACTAATCTCTGTGCAGGTAATTTAGAGTCTGTGCCCATTACTGAATTACTTATACAGGATGGAGGGTGGTTTTGTGATATTTACTGCTCTAATCCATTTAGTCCTACTTTTATATAATTGGAATTGGTTTTGAATTTGTCAGCTAGGACTCTAAAATGCTGCAGTTTGCTCCTTGATGACAGAAAGGTGAATATTTTATACAGAGTAATTTGTTTAATGATGCATTAACCTGGCATTTTATTGGCAAACAATTTGGTCACTCGCAATGATTTTCTAATTGAACCTTCACTACCCATTTGTTTGTAGTAGCCGACCCTTCTACCTTCTAGCTTTATGGGGACCACTCTGTGAAGATTGCGGCACAATAATATTGTAGTAAAATGAAACGTTTAATATTCCTTTGCATTACAGTTCCTATAAAAAGGGAATCAATTTGTTTTCACTTTGACACTAAAGAGTCCTTTCTCATGAAAAAAACCTAATTAACGCAATTGTGATTCAATGTTGTTACAAAATAGGAAATGGAAAAAGTCCAAGAAGGCGATTAAGTTTTATAGACACCATATTTTGCACAACTAAGTTTTGCCTCTGTCGCCTAAAATTCTATGAACTTTAAAATGCCACTTTCCAGCAGACCCGTGCTAAAATATAACTTTACTACTTTTGGCATCAAGGAGACATAATGACCAGAGAATGGATCTCTTTGAGTCCTCAGAGATAAACACATGCGACCCCAGGGCATACTGTATAAAAATGAGTTTCAGAATCTATTACCTGCAAACTACATTTTCTCTTAGGAAAGGATAGTAACCTAACAACAGCTAGACCATTTTGCCATTGGAGGAATCAGACATAATGTGATACATCAGAAGGCCATAACTGGCAAATGTGGTCAGCATTGTACAAAGAGAAACCAGTGTTCAGTTGGGTAGTTGTCAAAGATCAGTAATAAGAAGAACTGAGGGAGAAGGTGAGCACTCAACCAGCTTGATAAGAATCCGGAAATCAAAGGGTCACCAACCAGAGCTAGCTAGTTAACTAAGTACTATCACATGCACCTTCGTGGTGTCAGCATTTCCTTTAAAGGGGTTTTCCACTACCATACAACAGATAACCTTCCCACCGGATAAGTCATCAGTATATGATCGGTGCGGGTCCGACACCCAGACCAGGCACCGCTCAACTCTGTTTCAGCTCCCTCCGGGCACCGGATGTACAGGCTGGAAGCAGATGGCCCCGGTCACGGAATAGAAGCCGAGCTGCAGTACTGCACGGCCGCTATGCAATGTACGGAGCCAACTGCTTCCGCCTCCTTACACTGCATAGTTTGCAATGACATACAGTGCCCGCAGGCAGCGGGAGCAGATGAACGGTGCAGGGTCAGGGTGTCGGACACCCACCGATCATTTAGGCTGGGTTCACACGACCACATTAACGTCCGTAATGGACGGACGTATTTCGGCCGGAAGTCCCGGACCGAACTCAGTGCAGGGAGCCGGGCTCCTAGCATCATAGTTATGTACGATGCTAGGAGTCCCTGCCTCTCTGCAGGACAACTGTCCCGTACTGTAATCATGTTTTCAGTACGGGACAGTAGTTCCACGGAGAGGCAGGGACTCCTAGCATCGTACATAACTATGATGCTAGGAGCCCGGCTCCCTGCACTGAGTTCGGTCCGGGACTTCCGGCCGAAATACGTCCGTCCATTATGGACGTTAATGTGGTCGTGTGAACCCAGTCTTACTGATGACCTTTCCGATGGATAAGTCATCAGTTGTCCGGTAGTGGAAAACTCCTTCAAGTAAAAGTGGCAGTAACTTGATGGGTGACACATTCTGTGCCCAACATTCTTGTGCGTCAGGTCTCCTAAAAGCTATATATATATATATATATGTATATATATATATATATATACATATATATATATATATATATACACAGTATATAAGAAGGATACTATTGCAACATAGGCACAGATATTTACAAGTAAATGAGGGCAAGGACAGAAAGTTTTTTATGTATACATGCAAAGCAGGAATGTATTAGTATTATTGCATGCAGTTGCTTATAATGTAAGGGCTTGTCCACACGTAACGGATTTGCTTTGAAAAATTTCCGTAGCATTTACTCATCAACTAGCAGACAATCCACTGTGGAAAATCCACACCATTTCATATATTTTTCACAGCGGAAAATTGTGCAGATTTTTTCAAGGGCTGTGTGATGGTGATATTTCTTCCTCTTGGTATGTCATTTACACCTCCTGTAAGAAATACCGCAGCATTTACAAAGCAAATTATGCAGTACATTGTAGTTTGCTGCAGTATTTTTGTTTATCATTGGTTTCTATGGAGAGAAAAAATGCAGGAAATCGGTCCCCTTTCTGCAGCAATAATTGATATGCTGCGGAAATAAATTTACGTACCGCAGATGAATTTGTGAACTGAATTTTTCCACAGCGTGTAGATGACTATTAAATCACATCCACTTTTCTGCAACTGTATTACGATGTGGATTTTCCGACCGCAATTCCAGATGGAAAATACGCAGCAATTCAGTTTCGTGTGGACAAATGATAATAGACACTCATAAAAATAATCACAGATGTCAAAAGGAACATGTTTTCTTTGTTGACCACTTTCTGTAGTGCCCTGGTTTCTCAAACCCCATGGACTTTGGTTTCATTTGTTTTATTATAATAGCACCGATGCAAAACACTGATCCAATCAAAGGATATGTTTAGAATATCACGGGTCAAAAGAGGCACAAATAAATCAAAATATAACACCAATAGAGAAACTGCATGCTTAACCCATAGGAATAAAAGTAACATGAATTTAATCGGTATACATTAAAAGCCAAATACAAATAGTATAAAAAAAGACACAATACAAATCACATAAAAGACATTTGTGAGTATGCAGGGCAAAAAATATGGTCGCAAAAAAAAAAAAAGGGAAAGAAATTTTCCCAAACCACCAGACACAGTATTGACGGAAATAACTGAAATCAGCAAGTTAAGATAGATGAAGCAGTAAAGTGCATATGGTATAGGATACAGGGTAAATAACCTGGCAAAAAAAATAAAAAAATGATTTATTGGTTTTATTGTACAATTATTTAAAGACTATCAGGCCTTAAAGTGGAAAGAATTAGGAGTGCTGTTGCAAGGAGGGGGTATTTGACTCTTGTACTCGGGTTTTCTTGTTTTTCTCTTGGGGAGACAAACACCTACAATCAGCTATTTAATATCTAATATGGCTTATACGTTGAATCTAGTAGTTAATGGTATGTTTCATAACGTATAAGTATAGATGTGCCACAGTATATTTTGTGATCCTACTAGCTGTAACCTTCAGAACGCATTTTTGGAGGATATAATAATTAGACTACAAAATACATAACTGAAAAAAAACCTTGTTATTGAGATCTGTATTCAAGTTTTACACAGGCAACTTACCAATTTTTTAACTATATTGGTTAAACACAACTTCTGTTTTTATTGCCTATTTGGAAACCTATTCTTAGTCAGGTACAAGTATAAACTGAGCCAATACTTATTGTAATAGTGCCTAAGTGAAAGATGTTTTAGTGCAAATCTGTCAATGCTTTTTAATATGTTGAATCATTATTTTTAAAAACATATCTACCATATTTTTCGGACTATAAGATGCACCCAGGTTTTAGACAACAGAAAATAGGAAAAAAATATTTCATATTTTACTACTTTTACAAAGAAAAAAATATTTGTTAAAAAAATAAATTTGTTCTCTTTCACCACATTCTGAGAGCAATAACTTTTAGATTTGTTATCGATTGAGCAGTGTGAGGGCTTATTTTTTGCGGGACGAGCTGTAGTTATTATTGGCACCATTTTGTGGTACATACAATTTTTGATCACTTTTTATTTCATTTTTTTAGCACTAAGGTGACCAAAAAACAACTACCTCCCTCCCTCATAGATATTTTGCTTGAGCATGCTCCAAAGGTTCTCAGTAGAGTTGAGGTCAGGGGAACATGGGGGCCACACCATGAGTTTCTCTCCTTTTTTGCCCATAGCAGCCAATGACACAGAGGTATTCTTTGCAGCATGAGATGGTGCATTGTCATGCATGAAGATAATTTTGCTACGGAAGGCACGGTTCTTCTTTTTGTACCACGGAAGAAAGTGGTCAGTCATAAACTCTACGTACTTTGCAGAGGTCATTTTCACACCGTCGGGGACCCTAAAGGGGCCTACCAGCTCTCTCCCCATGATTTCAGCCCAAAACATGACTCCGCTACCTCCTCGCTGACATCGCAGCCTTGTTGGGACATGATGGTCATTCACCAACCATCCACTACTCCATCCATCTGGAGCATCCAGGGTTGCACGGCACTCATCAGTAAACAACAAGGTTTGAAAATGAGTCTTCATGTATTTCTGAGCTCACTGCAACCGTTTCTGCTTGTGAGCATTGTTTAGGGGTGGCCGAATAATAGCTTTATGCACACTTGCAAACCTCTGGAGGATCCTACGCCTTGAGGTTCGCGGGACTCCAGAGGCACCAGCGGCTTCAAATACCTGTTTGCTGCTTTGCAATGGCATTTTAGCAGCTGCTCTCCTAATTCTATTAATTTGTCTGGCAGAAACCTTCGTCATTATGCCTTTATCTGAACGAACCCGTGTGTGCTCTGAATCAGCTACAAATCTTTTCACAGTACGATGATCACGCTTAAGTTTTCTTGAAATATCGAATGTTATTATTACTTGTCCAAGGTATTGCACTATTTCACGCTTTTCGGCAGCAGAGAGATCCATTTTCTTTCCCATATTGCTTGAAACCTGTTGCCTGCTTAATAATGTGGAACGTCCTTCTTAAGTAGTTTTCTTTTGATTGGGCACACCTTGAAAACGAATTATAACCGGTGTCTGAGATTGATTACAATGATCCAAAGAGCCCCAAGACACAATACCATCCATGAGTTTAATTGAAAAACTAATAATTAAATGTTTATGACACTTAAATTCAATGTGCATAATAATTTGGAACACGGTGTATTTGTGTGGGAAAGTAATATTTACTTTGTTTCATAGAGATTGCAATTTTGTATAAACAATGTAGTCACAAGAGTTTACATTTAACTATCTTTTCTAGATATCATAGCTTGCAATCTGTACATTCACCCTGGAATATATAAAGGCAAAAGGATAGGGTTAAAGGATTGCACATAAAGTCATCTCTCCTAATTGCTCCAGTTGTATTGAACTCTAAGACCGATTTGCTAATTCCATTCAACATTATAGCATACTGCTGAAAAAAAAGTGTAAGTGTAGGACATTCCCTATAGACTGTTGCTCATTGTCTCTAACAAGCTAGACCACTGAACATTTTAACCTCCCATGAAGACAACAACTTTTTTAATAGAAACCAGCGCAGGTTCTCAAACCCCCAGCGATCATCTGTTGCAGGGGAAATGTAGCATTACATGCTAACCATATAAATGAATGGCCTGACAATGTAATGCATGGATGGGCCAAGTCTGACAGAGTGGTAGCTTTTCTTACAGATCGGCTCTCTATTCAGACCTTCTTCTATGATGGCAATATACCCTAATAGGACACATGAACGAGTGACAGGGGAGACAACCCCATCGAGAATTGTGCAATGTACATGTATGTTACATGGTTCTGGGCTTTAAACCTGAGTCAAGGTAAATGTATGGTGCAGGTTAAATCTAGCTGAATGCCAGCCATGTTGTCCAGCCACTATCAGCACCAATCCACCTCGGATAGCTCCCACCGGTATACAGTAACTAAAAGACAGAATTTAAGACTAAGGGTTAGTTCATACATTGCATAAATACTGCGGTTTTTCCGCAATGGAATTCGTTGCAAAATACAGTAGCAGCAAAGTGTATGAGATAAAACAAATCTCATCCACATGCTGCGTAAATACTGAGCGGAAAAAACGCTCAGAAATTGACCTGCGGTGTGGAATCTTATTTCGCAGCATGTCAATTGTATTTGCGTAAACACTGCTTATTTGTTGCGGATTTTCCCCATGGAATTCAATGGGGAGGTAAATCTCGCAACAGATAGCAGTTGTTGCATTTTCTTGCGGCGGGTTTGCAGCGATTCCACCTCAAAAAAAGCAACTCAGAAAAAAAATATCTCATACTTACCCAGAAGTCTGTGTTGCTCCCTCCAGCGCGGACTCCTGGGGTGACGTTTCATCCCATGTGATCGCTGCAGCCAATCACAGGCTGTAGCAGCGGTCACATGGGATAAAACATCATCCCAGGAGGCTGGCCTAGATTACATCAGGAGGTGGCCTCCTGGGATGACGCTTTATCTTATGTGACCGCTGCTGCAGCCAATCACAGGCTGCAGCGGTCTCCTGCTTTTACGCAGCGTATCCGCCCCGCGTAAACTAAATCTTATACTATACACATACAGTTAGGTCCAGAATTATTTGGACAGTGACGCAATCTTCAGGATTTGGGCTCTGCATGCCACCACATTGGATTTGAAATGAAACAACTGAGATGCAATTGAAGTGTAGACTTTCAGATTTAATTCAAGGACTTGAACAAAAATATCCTGTGAAATGTTTAGGAATCGCAACCATTTTTCTACACAGCCTCCTCATTTCAGGGGACAAAAGTAATTGGACAAATTAACATTACCATAAATAAAATGTTTTTTTTTAATACTTTGTAGAGAATCTTTTGCAGGTAATGACTGCCTGAAGTTTGAAACCCATGGACATCACCAAACGCTGGGTTTCCTCCTTTGTGATGCTTTGCCAGGCCTTTACTGCAGCTGTCCTCAGTTGTTGCTTGTTTGTGGGTCTTTCTGCCTTAAGTTTTGTCTTAAGCAAGTGAAATGCATGCTCGATCGGGTTGAGATCTGATGATTGACTTGGTCATTGCAGAATATTCCACTTATTTGCCTTAAAAAACTCCTGGGTTGCTTTCGCAGTATGTTTTGGGTCATTGTCCATCTGTACTGTGAAGTGACGTCCTATCAACCTTGCTGCATTTGGTTGAATCTGAGCAGAAAGTATATCCCTGAAGACTTCAGAATTCATCTGGCTCCTTCTGTCTTCAGTCACATCATCAATAAACACCAGTGCCTTTGGCAGCGATGCATGCCATGCCATCACACTGCCTCCACCATGTTTTATAGAGGATGTGGTGTGCTTTGGATCATGAGTTGTTCCAAGCCTTCCCCACTTTCTTCCTCCCATCATTCTGGTAAGGGTTGATCTTAGTTTCATCTGTGTAAAGAATGCTGTTTTTACACATTGGTGGTACAGAGATACATACAGAGATGTACGAAGATACATACATTTATACACACAAACACACGTGAGCAAGTTTTTCGTAGACCGGTCAGTGTTAATGGAAAAATTGGACGATCGGATTGACTTTGAACAAGGCAAGGTTATCGGTACTAGACTAGCCAGAGCGAGTATAGAATGCCAACCGTGAGGGGTCTTCTTGTGCAACGGTTTTGAGATTATATCAAGAATGTTGTGATTGAAGAAAAACATCCAGTGATAGGGGATTCTTTGAGATCTGATGATTTACTTGGCCATTGCAGAATATTCCACTTATTTGCCTTAAAAAAACTCCTGGGTTGCTTTCGCAGTATGTTTTGGGTCATTGTCCATCTGTACTGTGAAGTGACGTCCTATCAACCTTGCTGCATTTGGTTGAATCTGAGCAGAAAGTATATCCCTGAAGACTTCAGAATTCATCTGGCTCCTTCTGTCTTCAGTCACAGAATCAATAAACACCAGTGCCTTTGGCAGCGATGCATGCCATGCCATCACACTGCCTCCACCATGTTTTATAGAGGATGTGGTGTGCTTTGGATCATGAGTTGTTCCAAGGCTTCCCCACTTTCTTCCTCCCATCATTCTGGTAAGGGTTGATCTTAGTTTCATCTGTGTAAAGAATGCTGTTCCAGAACTGGGCTGGCTTCTTTACATGTTGTTTGGCAAAGTCTAATCTGGCCTTTCTATTTTTGAGGCTGATTAATGGTTTTCACCTTGTGGTGAACCCTCTGTATTTGCTCTCATGAAGTCTTCTCTTTATGGTAGACTTAGATACTGATACCCCTACTTCTAGGAGAGTGTTCTTCACTTGGGTAGATGGTGTGAAGGGGTTTTTCTTCACGAATGAAAGGATTCTGCAATCATCCACCACTGTTTTCTTCCGTGGACGTCCAGGCCTTTTGGAGTTCACGAGATCACCAGTGCGCTCTTTTTTTTTAAGAATGTGCCAAACTGTTGATTTGGGTTCACAGCAACAACTTCCAAATGCAAATGCCACACCTGGAATCAACTCCAGACCTACCTGCTTAATTGATGATGGATTAACGAGGGAATTGCCCATGCAGGCTATTAAATAGGCTTTTAGATAATTGTCCAATTTCCTTTGGTCCCTTGAAAAAGAGGCAGCTACATATTATAGAGCTTTAATTCCTAAACTCTTCCTCAAATTAGGATGTGAATACCCCCAAAGACAGTCTGCACTTTTAGGCCATATTGATTATATAACTGTATATTCAATATGTTTTGGTAAACAGCTAAAATGCCAAAACTTGTGTTACTGTCCAAATAATTCTGGACCTAACTGTATATAGCATTCTGAACTGTGAATACTGCCATTTAGTTCTTGATTATCTTTATCCTTTAACCTGTGACATTTATATCAAGGGATGTGTTTACACATTGGTGGTACAGAGATACATACAGAGATGTACGAAGATACATACATTTACACACATAAACACACGTGAGCAAGTTTTTCGTAGACGGGTCAGTGTTAATGGAAAAATTGGATGATCTAATTGACTTTGAATAAGGCAAGGTTATCGGTACTAGACTAGCCAGAGCGAGTATAGAATGCCAACCGTGAGGGGTCTTCCTGTGCAACGGTGTTGAGATTATATCAAGAATGTTGTGATTGAAGAAAAACATCCAGTGATAGGGGATTATTTGGATGTAAACAACACGTTGACGAAAGTGGTCAGAGAGGGATGTCAAGAATTATTCTGATGAACAGACAGTGCACAGTGAAGCAAACTGCAGCTGAATGAACTGGTGCTCCAAATAACGTTTCCAAATGCACAACTTATCATTCCTCAGCACAGATGGGTTATAAAAGTAGATGACCAGTTTCAGTGCCATTTTTGTCTAAGGGGAACAGAATGGCAAGACTAAAGTGGGCAAAAGAGTAAAAAAATTGGATCATTGAGCAGAGAAAAAACATTGCATGGTCAGATAAATCCAGATTTATGTTGCTTAATGCTGTTGAGAGGGTCAGAATTTGCCACAAGCAGAATAAATCAATACACCCTTCCTGTCAGATAGCAACAGATTAGGCTGGTGGAGATGGAGTAATGGGGTGGGGAATGTTTTCTTGGCGCACTCTGGGTCCTCTGATTCCTGTGGATGGATGTTTGAACAGTAGGGTTTACTTAGGCTCTGTAACCAGTTTATAAGTGCCCTATCTCCTACTTAATCTGATAGGTTCTGTAATGTAGATAACAACAGTGGTTTTTATTTTGAAAAACTATAATTTTTTAACAAGTTATCAACAATTTTAGATTTATGCTAATTCGTTTCTTAATGACCAACTGGGCATTTTTTAACTTTTTACCAAGTGGGCGTTGTAAAGAGAAGTGTATGACGCTTACCAATCAGCATCATACACTTCTCTTCATTCATGTTTAGCTGTACTGTGAGTACAGCTGAACATGAATGACAGCACAGTGTGATCTAGTGAGATCACGCTGTGTTGTGAGTAAGTCCCACAGTAACTTTACTGAAGTGTCGGGAGTGTGAATAGACATCGCATCCTGGCTGGAGGTTATGTCTATTCACTCTCAAGACACTTCGGTAAAGTTACTGTGGGAGTAAGTGACAGCAAGGTGTGATCTCGTGAGATCACGCTCTGCTGTGAGTACAGCTAAACATTAATGAAGAGAAGTGTATGATGCTGATTGGTCAGCGTCATACACTTGTTTTTACAAAGCCCACTTTGTAAAAAGTTAAAAAACGCCCAGAAATCTAAAATTGTTCATAACTTTCTAAAAAATTATCGTTTTTCAAAATAAAAAACACTGTTGTTATCTGCATTAAAGTGATGATCAGATTAGGTAGGAGATAGGGCACTTATAAACTGGTGACAGAGCCTCTTTAAGCATTGTATTACAAAAGAGAAAAAGAGACATAGCGCCACATAGTGCAGATAAAACAAGAGATGTTGGGAGAGCAACTAAATTAATAGAAAGTGCTCACCTTGGAGTGTAAATACTGGCAGGCATCATACTAAGGAAAGGTGTAAGAACAAAAGCTGCTGCCTGATCCACAGACACAACAAACATGCGTTAGTTGTCAATAATAATGAACAAAAAGAGAAAAATGGAACCAAAGTGACGCTGCTAATGAATGGCATAAGGCTGGACAAAGTTCATAATTTAATAATGGTGTGCAAGGTCGACAGCTGTTTAAATACACTAATAACGAATTAATAACACTAATACACTAATAATTTGTTTATAATTGTAATTCGTTATTAGTGTATTTAAACTGCTGTAAAGTGCCCTGTTTGTAACAGTCTGATGAAGACGCCAGTCCGGCGTTGAAACGTGTACAGTGAAGGAAATAAGTATTTGATCCCTTGCTGATTTTGTAAGTTTGCCCACTGTCAAAGACATGAACAGTCTAGAATTTTTAGGCTAGGTTGATTTTACCAGTGAAAGATAGATTATATAAAAAAAAAAATACAGAAAATCACATTGTCAAAATTATATATATTTATTTGCATTGTGCACAGAGAAATAAGTATTTGATCCCTTTGGCAAACAAGACTTAATACTTGGTGGCAAAACCCTTGTTGGCAAGTACAGCAGTCAGACGTTTTTAGTAGTTGATGATGAGGTTTGCACACATGTTAGATGGAATTTTGGCCCACTCCTCTTTGCAGATCATTTGTAAATCATTAAGATTTCGAGGCTGTCGCTTGGCAACTCGGATCTTCAGCTCCCTCCATAAGTTTTTGATGGGATTAAGGTCTGGAGACTGGCTAGGCCACTCCATGACCTTAATGTGCTTCTTTTTGAGCCACTCCTTTGTTGCCTTGGCTGTATGTTTCGAGTCATTGTCGTGCTGGAAGACCCAGCCACGAGCCATTTTTAATGTCCTGGTGGAGGGAAGGAGGTTGTCACTCAGGATTTGACTGTACATGGCTCCATCCATTCTCCCATTGATGCGGTGAAGTAGTCCTGTGCCCTTAGCAGAGAAACACCCCCAAAACATAATTTTTCCGCCTCCATGCTTGACAGTGGGGACGGTGTTCTTTGGGTCATAGGCAGCATTTCTCTTCCTCCAAACACGGTGAGTTGAGTTAATGCCAAAGAGCTCAATTTTAGTCTCATCTGACCACAGCACCTTCTCCCAATCACTCTCAGAATCATCCAGATGTTCATTTGCAAACTTCAGACAGCCTGTACATGTGCCTTCTTAAGCAGGGGGACCTTGCGGGCACTGCAGGATTTTAATCCATTACGGCGTAATGTGTTACCAATGGTTTTCTTAGTGACTGTGGTCCCAGCTGCCTTGAGATAATTTACAAGTTCCCCCCGTGTAGTTTTCGGCTGAGCTCTCACCTTCCTCAGGATCAAGGATACCCCACGAGGTGAGATTTTGCATGGAGCCCCAGATCGATGTCGATTGATAGTCATTTTGTATGTCTTCCATTTTCTTACTATTGCACCAACAGTTGTCTCCTTCTCACCCAGCGTCTTACTTATGGTTTTGTAGCCCATTCCAGCCTTGTGCAGGTCTATGATCTTGTCCCTGACATCCTTAGAAAGCTCTTTGGTCTTGATCATGTTGTAGAGGTTAGAGTCAGACTGATTAATTGAGTCTGTGGACAGGAGTCTTTTATACAGGTGACCATTTAAGACAGTTGTCTTTAATGCAGGCACCAAGTTGATTTGGAGCGTGTAACTGGTCTGGAGGAGGCTGAACCCTTAATGTTTGGTAGGGGATCAAATACTTATTTCTCTGTGCACAATGCAAATAAATATATATAATTTTGACTATGTGATTTTCTTTTTTTTTTTTAATATATATAATCTATCTCTCACTGGTAGAATTAACCTAGCCTACAAATTCTAGACTGTTCATGACTTTGACAGTGGGCAAACTTACAAAATCAGCAAGGGATCAAATACTTATTTCCTCCACTGTAGCTTGTCAACCTTGCACATCATTATTATGAACTTTGTCCAGCCTTATGCCATTAATTAACAGCACCACTTTGGTTTCATTTTTCTCTTTTTGTTCATCTTTAAGCATTGTGGCCGACCAAGTTCATCCCTTCATGGCAGTTGTTTATCCTATGGCAGAAGCGCACTTTAGCTGTAACTGCGAGTAGCTATCCTCTCAGCATGGGCCAATATTGCTGCAGAACAATTTCAGCACCTGAAATCTATACTGCGGTTCTGGAGGCCAAAGGAGATATAACAGATGGGTTTCGCTAATAAAGTGTGACCATTAAGTGTATATTCCCCCACACCACATTATGTTTGTGTGTATATTATATATATATATATATATATATATATATATATATATATATATATATATATACATACAGTACTGTGCCAAGTTTTAGGCAGTGGCGGAAAAAGGCTGAAAACTAAGAATGCTTTCAAAAATAGAAGTGTTAAAAGTTTTTTATTATCAATCAACAAATTACAAAGTGAATGAGCAGAAATCTTATTCAAATGAATATTTGGTGTGACCCCCCCCCCCCCCGCCCCCCCTGCCTTCTAAACAGCATTGATTCCTCTAGGTACATTTGCACATAGTTTTTGGAGGAACTCGGCAGGGAGGTTGTTCCAAACATCTTGGAGAACTAACCACAGATCTTCTGTGGATGTAGGCTTCCCCAAATCCTTCTATCGCTTCATCTAATCCCAGACAGACTCGTTGAAGTTGAGTTCAGGGATTTGTGGGAGCCATATTATCACTTCTAGGGCTCCTTGTTCTTCTTTATGCTTAAGATAATTTTTAATGACATTGGCTGTATGTTTGGGGTCATTGATCTGCTGCAAAATACATTTGGAGCCAGACGCCTGCCTGATGGTAATGCATAATGAATAAGCTTCTGCCTCTATTTCTCAGCATTGAGGACACCATTAATCGTGACCAAATCCCCAACCTCATTTGCTAAAATAGTGCCTCAAACTTGCAAGGAACCTCCACCATGCTTCACTGTTGCCTGCAGACACTCATTATTTGTCACTGCTGTGGGGTATGTGGACCCACTAGGTCGCTCCGCCATAGCGGAGAAGCAGCTGGCCAAACAACCGTCAACAACAGTCTCTTGAATATGGGTACCTGGGTAGAATATCAGGCAGGTACTCGGAGTAGCAGACATATGGTGAAGCAGGCACAGATGATGCTTGGCGTAGTAGATGACACTGGACGTGGCAGATGACACCAGATGTGACAGATGACACCAACACGTGGTAGATGGCAACAGACCTGGTAGATGAGGCACACACGACTCCCACAATAGGCTTAGGCTCAGGAACAAACACAGCAACAGGATACAGAATACAGGAAGCAGGATACGGGAACACTGGGAGCAGGATACAACTAAGGGACCATCTGCATAGACGAACACAGGAATACAAACAACACTCAGGCAAGGAGAGGAAGGGCAGAGTACTTGTTAAAGTCCAGGGTGTTACTGGGTTGATTTAGAAACACCCTACAGGACACAGGAGAGCACTGCAGCCGTGTGTGTCGACATCCCTGAGGAAGGAGACACCGACATGAAGATACTCTAACTCTAATGTGCATTTCTGAGGCTCTATTGTCAGGCCTGCATTAGTATGGCCTGAACTTTACAGAGGGGACTTTTCCAGTTTGAGCTAAAAATTACCACATTTTCTTGGTACGCAGCTGCATAGTGACTATGTGGCCGTGACATCTGATCCATCAACCTCTAAAATAGTAGCAGAGGCTCCATGCAACCTAAACGTCATCACTACATACTGGAACAACCCATCCGGGGTTAAAAAGGTGGTCTTTTCTTTTAACTCATCTGTTAATGGTATATGCCAGTAACCCTTTGTAAAATCAATCGTCGTTATATTTCTTGTGTTATCCAACCTCTCTATTAGTTCATCTACCCTGGGCATGGGATATGCGTCAAATTTTTAAACCTCATTCAGTTTTCTAAAGTGATTACCGAACCTCCAAGTAGTATTGAGCTTTGGAATTAGGACAATTGAGCTTGCCTACACTCTTTTAGACTCTTCGATTACACCCATGTCAAGCATTCATTTAACTTCAGATGACAACGCCTCCCTACATGCCTCTGGAACTCAGTATAGCTTAAGATTCCCTTTGGTTCTGGGCTTAGTTTATATATGGTGTTTAGTGAGGTGTGTACACCCTGGTAGGTCAGAAAACATACATTTGTTTTATTGCAGGAATTCTTTGGCTTCTTGCTGTTGTGACGGTGATAGAGTCTCACCTATTTGTACCATCTGCAGTATTTGAGGCCACCAAGTCTTTCCATGGCTTGAAGATACATCTGAAAAGGCGTCCTTCTGCCTGGTAGGTGTATTTTGTAGTTTACTTTTTCCACAACCTCATAGGGGCCTTGCCACTTGGCCAAAAATGTACTTTCTACATTGGGTACTAAGTTAAGTACTCTATCCCCATTACTAAAACACCTAACTCTTTCAGACTAATTATAAATTCTTCTTAGAGCCTGTTGCACCCTCTGCAAATGTTCCTTTGGAATTACTGTAGCAATACGGTTTTACATTTTACATTTTACATTATGACACTTTTGTATGGGGTAGATTCCATGCCCCATGTTTTCTTGGCTATATTAAGTAAATCCTGTGTAAGTCGTCCATAAACCATCTCAAAGGGAGAGAACCCTGTAGGAGCTTTTGGCACTTCCCTAATGGAAAATATCAAGTATGGCAAAATCACGGCCATCTTTTTCTACTACTTTTTCAACATATGCTTTAGGGTTTTGTTAAACCGCTCTACTAAATCATCTGTTTGGGGGGATACACAGAAGTATGTATGTGTGTGATTTTAAACAGCTTACATAGCTCTTTCATAACCTTTGACATAAAGATGGTGCCCTGGTGGTGAGGATTTCTTTGGTTATCCCTGTTCGGGAAAACGTGTAAAAACAATTCCTGTGCAATACTTTTAAATGCGGGGTTTTGTGGGGGCACGGCTTCAGGACAGCGAGTTGGATAATTCATAACGACAAAAATATATTGGTGGTACTTCAAAAATTGGAAGCGGAATGATAGGGTTATGAAAGTGTGATGTTGGGGCACTTATCTGACATGTGGGCATGATTCACAGTATTTCTTCACTTCCTTATAACTGCCCCCGGCCAGCTATGGAGATTTCTCTCAAGTGTTTTGTCAGTCCCCAAATGTCCCCTGAGTACATAATTATGAGGCATTTCAAGTACCACATGTCTGTACGGATTATGTATCAGAAGTAGTTCCGCAATTCACTGTTAACCTTAGTAACTCTGTACAAGAGATCATTGTTCATGGCAAAATGTGGAAGTTGTTTGTTAGAATCTAGTTCCTGTTGAACAATATTTATGACAGTAATAGTTCCCGAGCATTTATGAGAATGGGGTTTCTCAATTGGGCGGTCCCAAAGTTACCTCGGGAAACATCTAGATTAGGTATGTTTTGATCAGAAGGTGGATCATCTTCCGCTCCAGCTAAGACCTGCAATAGAAAATTGTCATCATGCATTTTTTGTCAACATATCAACCTTTGCACCATTTACAGGGAAAGGCACATTCCCACAGGGAATTTACCTTTTCTCAACAATTACCCAAATAAGGTAAAGTCTTGCCTCAGTATCACACTATGCATTAGGTTTTTTGTCACAACAACTTCATAGATGACAGTTCCAAACACAGTCTCAATTGTAGTGAGGGCAATGGGATAAACCTTGGTATCACCTTGGATGCTAAACACATGCATATGTTTGTCAGGAATATAGTATCCACCTACTAAGCTGGCATGAACCAAGATTACAAGACTACCTGAATCCAACTAGGCCTTGACAGGACAAGTGTTTATCACAATGTTTCAGACCTGAGACTGGTCCTGACAATTCAATATAAACTGGTTCTGCAAATAGTGACTGGCGCCAGCCCGTGTCACACTCCATCGGATATGATGTAAGAGGCTAATGGCAACAACATTTTCTACTTCATGTCATCTCCAGCACTGGGTCAGCCCTAGTCTCCTTGGCTAGGAATCTATTCTAAGGCCATTTGACCACTTGAGATAACCACCAGTCTTTTGCCCGCTAGAAACCTCTGGAGCCCTTTTCCCCCTATCGACACTCGTTCACTGTACCCCAATAAATGGAACTTTCTTACTAGAAGATGTCACAGGTCTGGCTCTCCTGGGAGGTGATCGTGCTGCAGGGACTTCACAGAGGTAGCTTTCAGTTACTAGGAACCTTTTCACTAGGGTCTCCATGCCCGACCCAGCTTTGCAAATCACCAGGGGTAGAGGAGTCTGATTCCAACAACTTTGTTGCCTGGAGGACAAGGTCATACATCTCAGACCTGGTGGGCATGTCCATGCTGTAACTCCAATTATCAACCCTCCATGCATGAATAGCAGCTGTCTCCCCTACATGAGCAAGAACCTCTGCCTTCAGCTTTGTATACTCTTTGATATCTAGTTTGCTGACCTCAAAATAGGCTTTTTAAAGTTCAGCGATCAGATAAGGTGTGAAAACTTCAACCAATTCAGCAACTGGGAGCCACTGTCATTCAGCAACACGCAAACACTGTGAGGTAGGCCTTTGTGTCATCTGGTGTCATCTTTTGCAAGTCACGTTGCACAGCCTTCCTCACATTAAGGCTGGATTCAAACGAGCATGTTCGGTCCGTAAAGGACGGAACGTATTTCAGCCGCAAGTCCCGGAACGAACACAATGCAGGGAGCCGGGCTCCTAGCATCATAATTATGTACGACGCTAGTCCCTGCCTCTCCGTGGATCTACTGTCCCGTACTGTAATCATGTTTTCAGTACGGGACAGTAGTTCCATGGAGAGGCAGGGACTCCTAGCGTCGTACATAACTATGATGCTAGGAGCCCGGCTCCCTGCAGTGTGTTCGGTCCGCGACTTGCGGCCGAAATACGTTCCATCCTTTACGGAGCAAACATGCTCGTGTGAATCCAACCTTAAAGTTTTATGAGACTTTCCTCAACCCTTTTTGGATGGAGCATCTGAGTCTCTCTAAGTGCAGAAATTTGCTTCATCAGCAGCTGGTTGGTTTAATGCTGCTGCACGTTGGTTTGTTGGTTTGTTGCTTATCCCTGGGCTCGCAGTTGTGCAAGGGTTGCTTCTTCCGAGCTGGGCCCGGAAAGCTTCTGTATAGACTCATCATTGCTGTACCATTGCGTATGAGGGGGTTGCGGTTGGCAATGAAAAATGTAGAAACCATTCAAGTTTAAAGTCCACGCTTGGATTTCTTGCAGTAAAAAAAACAGTGCTTATCCGGTAAACAAGACTTGCAGTATATAAATAAAACAAAGACCTTGCCCATATGGGCATTACCTAAATAGCAGGTTTCCTCACCTATTATAAACCATGAGTACAGTGTTCTTTGGATCAAACTTTCCACAATATTCTTGTGTGGATTCCAAGGCTTTGACCCACTCTGCACTAACTGCAGAGCTTTTGTGGCCCAGTAGCTTCACCTGAGCTAACTGGGCTAGGTGTAATGCCCTTACTGGAGTGGGGAAGGTAATTACGGGTCCCACTACCAATCCTTCCTGACATTCCCTAGAAATCCAGTTTAGGAACACACATTTAACAAAAGCCTCAGCAAACCTTATTTAAATTGATTCCACTCATATACTTACCCATATGGATTGAGCCTACATACTGAAAACAACATTGGTAGCATATTGGATTATATGTATTGTTAAAAATTGGTTCAAATCCAATCACTGTAATGGCTTATATGGATCCATATTACAGACCAGGAGGCACTCTGTGTGCTGCGATATGGTGCCTTCATGAGAAACTGTACTGCCCCCTAAAAGGGATGATCCCCGGGGAAAGGGGGAGAGTCGATTATCTCCATAATAAGGCATGAAATAGAATTTTTCAGTTTCTCATTGAATCCTTTAGGAAAAAACCCATTTGTGTAAATTCGGAGGGAGACAGAAGTATTATGTGGGCCCCTACAATTTGGATTAAAAAATACAACCACGTACATAATGCGTTATCAATACGATTGTACTGCCAACCGAGCAATAACCCCAAATATACCAGTGGTCCTAATGACTGATAGATCAAACCAAAGAACAAAAAACGGTCACGACCATATAATTGAAAAAGTACAAAAAAATCCTTTATTAATGTCAATTAGACACATGCAAACAGACAACATTAGAAACGATAAAATAGCATAACCCTTGCAGGATAAAAGATGGAATCAGAACATTAACGAAGCAGATCAACCAGATAGTAATCCGGTCAAACGATCCCCCAAAATGCTGAAGTGCTTGGATGGTAAATTTTTAAACAGGTAAAAGGTATGACATTTTTGCACAGATTGGTATATAAATGTAAATAGATGTAAGTACAATCAGACAATCAAGTTTGAGCAGCAATATACCTACACCTGCAGAGTACGGGAATAGCCGGGAGATCAAGACCGGGGGTCCGCTGCTGAACCCGACGCGCGTTTCACAGATGCTTCGTCAGGAATTCATAGAAATGCATACACAATACTGAATTTATGTAGAAAAGTACAAAATAAATTGTAATAGTTTAAAGAGATCGCCCCACAAGAGGCAAATACCCCCGAAGGGAAATCAATAAATTGAATTGTGATAGAAAGGTACTCTGTATCAGTTTTCTGCTGGGTTTCAGCCCCTCTTACTCTCTTCAGCACTTTGGACAGCAGCCGCTGCTTTGACTGCCTATTTTATTAACTTCAGCACTGTGGACAGTGACCGCTGTTACTATGCCACACTGTTGCTTGGCAACATGACGCTTCGGCGTATCATACACCCGTGCATCTAGCTTTTTGTCATTTTTTTCGGCACTTTTTAGGCTGGCTTTTGAAATTAATAAAGTGTGTACATTTAGATCATATACTTGCATACTTCCCATTCTTACATTTTTCTTTCCGCTCCCGGTGTTTGCCCTCAGCGGCCACGCCACGTGGGACTGATCACTCTTTCCCCACCTGTCCTGCGTTGCTCGCTTGATGGGGGTGTACACAAGAGGAGGGGTTCTGTACCATGGCAATATGCGATAGGACGCTATCGCGGGTCGGCTGGGTGTGTCGGCGGCTGTTATTGGTGACCGCTGCCGAACACAGTGCTGCCCTATGGGAAAAGGCAATCACTCATTACCTGTTTATGCTTCACATGAAACTACTTGTGGGGAGGGTCTATTTAGGCCTCCTTGGGTGGGTTGGACATCAATCCCTGACGAAGCATCTGCGAAACGCGCATCAGGTTCAGCAGCGGACACCAGGTCTTGATCTCCCGGCTATTCCCATACTCTGCAGGTGTAGGTATATTGCTGCTCAAACTTGATTGTCTGATTGTACTTACATCTATTTACGTTTATATACGAATCTGTGCAAAAATGTCATACTTTTTACCTGTTTAAAAATTTACCATCCATGCACTTCAGCATTTTGGGGGATCGTTTGACCGGATTACTATCTGGTTGATCCGCTGCGTTAATGTTCTGATTCCATCTTTTATCCTGCGAGGGTTATGCTATTTTATCATTTCTAATGTTGTCTGTTTGCATGTGTCTAATTGACATTAATAAAGGATTTTTTGTATTTTTTCAATTATATGGTCGTGACCGTTTTTTCTTCTTTGGTTCAATACGATTGTACTGTATAAACAGGGATAGTTGCCCTGACTTGTGTCACAAAATTATATTTTTCTATTGCAAAGCATAAAATATCAAATTACACCACAAAACTGTATCTTTAATGATGCTTTTAATGATACAGTCATTTATGGCTATTAAGGAACACAAATATGGCTATTTGCCCTGCTTTTGCTACCCACACTGTGCACTTGTTTCAGTTAAATCTTACAAGCAACAAATTGCTCTTTTGAGCGTTGGTTGCAATCTGCTAGAAACATGTATAGCATGCTGTAAATTGCTTTGCGGAAACTTAGCTCATTTAACTGGAGAATTGAACTAAGTTCTCCAGAGGTGAAATGTTAGTGTGTTAAATTCACTGTGACACGAAGCTGTCTTCCTCCTATTATCATAATTCCCCCCTCTTTGTACGGTTGTAGTTTCAGCTCGTATGCAGAAAGTCTGGTAATATTGGCTTTTCTGCCACTAATAGGAGACATACACAGCTTCTGCCTGAAATCATTTCAGAATTTCATTACCGTGTATAGTCAAGTGCTCTGTGGTATAATGGAGCCAGCTAATTATCATGTGATTATCAAGTATGCGTATATCATATAACTGCAATCTGCTAATTCAGTTCCTTCAGAATTCAAGGAGATGAAAAATATTGTAAAATATCTAGTTCTAAAATAAGTTGCCCCACATTTAAATGTATAGGAAAACATTACAATCAATTAAATATTTGCCTTAATTTTTTAGACTGCACAAGGCAAATAATTTACACAAAGGGCATTTTTGCAGCGTTTCTGTTGTGTTGTGTTATTATACATGTATAATAAGGGTAAGTTCACATGCGGCAGCTAGTAAAGAGATAATGCTGCCCATGTGCCCTTAAACCTACCGGTAAAGCGTTATCAAATTAATTGGAAATAGCTTAGCTCAACATAAAACCGATATAATACAGCCAGAGGCTTCTTTCAGGTGGGTGTATTTTTCATCTGTATTCCATCCTTTTTTTCTGACTTTAATACGGAGCTAATATTAATCAATGAGGCTATTCACACGGGCGATTAAGATACGCGCATATTTTAAAAATGCAGCATGGACTACTATAATTCGTATAGTAGATGGAAAACGCCCATTGAAGACTATGGAAAATGATTAAAATTGCAATAGGTTTTCTAAGGGGCTGTCTTATGTCATTCAATTATCTCCCTAGAAGACTGCCTATCAGTAATATGGATCTGTAATACTGATGCAATACTGATGACATAATGATGCTAAATCATCCGTCATACGTCCGTATTATGGACGTTTACAAATATGCTTGTCTGAACGATGCGTAAGGGTATGCGCCCATGGGCTGGATGTGCTGCTGAATTTCCAACCAGGTTTTCTGTGTTGAAATTCTGCAGCGCTTACAGTAGTAGCAAAGAGGATAAGATTTTGAGAAATCTCATCCACACAATGCAGAAAAAATGCTGCACAGTATACATTCAAAAATTCACCTGCGATGCGGATTATATATGGCGCAATTAATACCGCTACACCTTGACCACTACCATTACCCTTTAATAGTGACTCTATAATACCTGTTGCTTAATAAAACACATTATACAAAGACCAATATTACCACCATACAGTGACTATATAGTGGTAGATATCAGTCCTACACAGGCGCTCTGCAGACCATAAAAGTGATTATAGTACAGTTATACCCAGTGACTCATAGTTGATGTCTTCTCAGATTGGAGTTATTCGCTTTTCTTGTCTTTGCCATCCGTCCGAAACCGCCATGAATACTTCTTCCAGCCACGGCTTGTGTCTGCACTTTGCTGCCCAGACATCATTGCTTCACTCATTTTTACAGCACCCACCCTATATATTCCCCACAAACACAAACTCACCATTCAGCTGCTACCCCTAATTGTGTGACTATTACTTCCCCATATGTTTTATTACACATAAATACAAAAATAGAAATACAAAAATAACCCCCCTCCCAAGTATATACTATAGACAGTTAAAAATACATAAAATAAACCAGGTGCAATATAATGAAAACATAGAGTTATATGTAATCAGAGTAAAAGGTCCTCATAAACAACAGCGCGACACCACTGAACACTACGGAAGAGCAGGGAGGTATCTCCCCGCTCTGCCATTAAAGGGGTTGTTCCTACAAAAGACATGTATCCCCTATCCACACGGATAGGGGATACATGTGTGATCGCTGGCAGCGATAGGGAGAACGGGGGACCGAAAGTCCCCTGAAGTTCTCCATGAGAAACCTCGGACTTCCGGGGTCTGTGTCGGCAGCTCCGTATAAATGAATGGAGCGCCGGTCACGCGTGTGCGCATGCGTGACCAGCGCTCCTTTCATTTTTATTGAACTGCGCAGACCCCAGAAGTCAGGGGTTAGTCATGGAGAACTTCAGGGGACTTTCGGTCCCCCGTTCTCCACAGGGGGGCTGTATGGCGTTATCTACAGGGGGGGCTGAATGACGTTATCTACAGCGGGGCTGTATAGCGTTACCTACAGGGGGCTGTATGGCGTTACCTTCAGGGTTTCTGTATGGCGTTATCTACAGGGGGGGCTGAATGACGTTATCTACAGCGGGGCTGTATAGCGTTACCTACAGGGGGCTGTATGGCGTTACCTTCAGGGTTTCTGTATGGCGTTATCTACAGGGGGGGCTTTATGGCGTTATCTACAGGGGGGCTGTATGGCGTTATCTACAGGGGGGCTGTATAGCGTTACCTACAGGGGAGGGCTGTATAGCGTTACCTACAGGGGAGGGCTGTATAGCATTCTCTACAGGGGCTGTATGGCTTTCTCTACAGGGGGGCTGTATGGCGTTATCTACAGGGGGCTGTATGGCGTTCTCCACAGGGGGGCTGTATGGCGTTATCTATAGGGGGGGCTGTATGACGTTATCTACAGCGGGGCTGTATAGCGTTACCTACAGGGGGCTGTATGGCGTTACCTTCAGGGGGTCTGTATGGCGTTATCTACAGGGGGGGCTTTATGGCGTTATCTACAGGGGGGCTGTATGGCGTTATCTACAGGGGGGCTGTATAGCGTTACCTACAGGGGAGGGCTGTATAGCGTTACCTATAGGGGAGGGCTGTATAGCATTCTCTACAGGGGGGGTCTGTATGGCGTTATCTACAGGGGGCTGTATGGCGCTATCTACAGGTGGGCTGTATGGCGTTACCTACAGGGGGGGCTGTATGGCGTTACCTACAGGGGGCTGTATGGCGTCATCTACAGGGGGCTGTATGGCGTTCTCTACAGGGGGGGTTCTGTGTGGCGTTCTCTACAGGGGGCTGTTTGGCGTTCTCTACAGGGGGGATGTATGGTGTTATCTACAGAGGGGGCTGTATGGCGTAATCTACAGGGGGCTGTATGGCGTTCTCTACAGGGGCGGCTGTATGGCGTTCTCTTCATGGGGGCTGTATGGCGTTATCTACAGGGGGGCTGTAAAAAAGGCACTATCTACAAGGGGGGGTTGTGTGACACCCAGGGGAGGGGGGCCCCAGTCAAAATTTTGCTATGGGGCCCAGTCTTTCCTAGTTACGCCCCTGCTTGTAGGCCTCTGGCCTAAAGCAGTCTGTGGTCTAGAGGATGATGAGTCAGAAAGCCTATGGCTCCCTGCTCTGTCATTGGTTTTAACTGTATCCACATTTAGTTTCTTCCCCTTAACATTGCCCTGCAGCAAGCCTCTCGTGATCACATTTCATTATATGTGACTCCTGCAGCCAATCACAGGCTGCAGCGTTCACATGTGTTGACACTTCATCACGGAAGGCCAGATGTACATAAAGCAGATAGGAGTGTATGACCATATTGCTATGACAGTGTTGGGAGAGGTAAGTATAGGCTTTTTTTTTTGGCCAGCCGATTTCCGCAGCGGTCAATAATCCAGGCGAATATTTACACTAAATTAAAGCACCATTTGGTTCAAATTTTCGTACAGATTTCCCTGCAGGTACTGGTAGGATATGCTACAGAATTTTGGTCAGCATATCCTACCAGTACCTACAGGTACTACCCTTTTCACACTGCAGTATTTTGATCAGTATTTTGCATCAGTATTTAGAAGCCAAAAACAGGAGTGGGTCCATAACATGGAAGAAGTACAAATCTATCCATTATACTTTTTCTCTGCTTGTGTTCAACTCCTAGTTTTGGCTTTCAAATACTGATGCAAAACACAGACCAAAATACTGTCGTGCAAAAGTGGCCTTACAGTGTTCAAATACCACTATACAGTGGACAAACTATTTTTTCATTTGGTGCTAATAAAATATTTACTGCCCATCAGAGCCCACATAAAACACATGTACAGAGTCCCGGACAAGAATAAGTACCATAATAAAGTAACCGAATAATAGTGCTCAAAAAATAATGTCATACAGATGCTAGATAATTCTAAAATACAGAGCCAAAATTATACAGCTATGCAAAGCCTGTAATAACAAATTTCTGCTACTATCCTATCTTGGAATGGCCTTTGAATGAAGCAAAGTCCAGACTTAAAGAAAATGACTTATTTAATTAAAATAATAAAATAAAGGTTAGCAAACGAACAAAATAAGACTTCATTCACATCTGCGCCAGGGTCCCGTTCCGTCGCAGCTTTCCGGTATCCAGTCCCAATGGTTTCCGTATGTCTCAGTTGTGCAGGGGTTCCATTGTTTTGACTGAATCAATAGCGTAGTCGACTATGCTATTGATTGAGTCAAAACGACGGAACACTTGCACAACTGAGACAAACGGAAACCATTGGCACTGGATCCGTCACCATTGAAATCAATGGTGATGGAAACCTATGGTTTCCGTTTGTGTCAGTCAGAGTCCCGTTCCGACGGAATGTCGGAAGGGGACCCTGGCGCAGATGTGAACGAAGCCTTACAGAGTAGATGGTAAAATTTTCCTTCAATGTCCTATTCCTCCGGGGAAATATACAAAGCATTAATTAAAGAGTCTCTGTCACCACATTATAAGTTCCCGCTCTCCTACATAATGTGATAGATGCTGTAATGTAGGTAACAGCAGTGTTTTTTTATTTAGAAAAACGATCAATTTTCACCAAGTTATGAGCAATTTTAGCTAATGACTTTCTTAATGCCCAACTGGGCGTGTTTTTACTTTTGACTAAGTGGGTGTTGTAAAGAGAAGTGTATGACGCTGACCAATCAGCGTCATACACTTCTCTCCATTCATGTACTCAGCACAGCGTGTCATGTCGCGAGATCTCTCTGTAAAAGACAGCAAGCGTGATCTCGAGTAAGTGACACACATTAACGTTACCGATGCGTCAGGAGTGTTTAATAGACATCGCGTCCTGGCTGGAAGCGATGTCTATTTACTCTCAAGACACTTCAGTAACGTTAATGTGTGTCACTTACTCGAGATCACGCTTGCTGTCTTTTACAGTGAGATCTTGCGAGATCACGCTGTAAATGACAGCTAGCGTGATCTCGAGTAAGTGACACACATTAACGTTACCGAAGTGTCGGGAGTGTTTAATAGACATTGCATCCTGGCTGGAAGCGATGTCTATTTACTCTCAAGACACTTCAGTAACGTTAATGTGGGTGTAAGTGACAGCACACGCTGTGCTGAATACATGAATGGAGAGAAGTGCATGATGCTGATTCAGTCAAAACAATGGAACCCCACTTGGTCAAAAGTAAAAACACGCCCAGTTGGGCATTAAGAAAGTCATTAGCATAAAGCTAAAATTGCTCATATCTTGGTGAAAATGTATTGTTTTTCTAAATAAAAACCACTGCTGTTACCTACATTACAGCGCCGATCACATTATGTAGGCGATAGGGCACTTATAATGTGGTGACAGAGCCTCTTTAATAAACTGCAGTACAAACATAAATCAATTCCTATATATCCTCTGTACTGTATATATCTAGCTAGCTCTCTATATAAAAAACTATATCCAATGCAATTTGGCCTTGTATATATATCATATGCACTCATAATCACACCCACATACATCCACAGCTCCACCCTCTATTCAGGTGTCTTCCAGCCTTCTTGATTACTTCTCTCCAATGAGCTTCCGGTTCCATCATATGGATATCTTTATCGCAACAGTGTTTATCTTCCTGTGAATGGTACTCTTGTACTTGGAATTAGTCTTATTCCCCAGGGTCTTTGTCCCAAATGTCTGTTGATATCCTGGGGTGTGGGTTGCGTTTATGACCCTACTTAAAACAATAGTTGTCCATTTCAAGCTCAGGTATGACCTTTATTGCCATTACTGAAATGTTTGTTGACACCACAGGGGCTGTTTCTATGGCCCTCCAAAACAATAGCTGTCTCTTTTACGCACAGGTGTGCCCTTCATTAGCATCATTAACAAAAATTTACAGCAACTTCCAGCACAACAGGGGTTCATTTTGTGGCCTTTCTCAGGATAGACATCAAAGGCAAGCAAGATCATCCTGTTGATAAACAGATTCCATTTACAATAAGCAACTATCCATACCATTGATATTCCAGTAATTGAGATGAATATTAATTTCTGATATTATTATGAATATTGCCCATGTTGGCTTCCAACATAGCCCACACAGTATATTATAATAGGGTACATTTGGAAAAGGGCAATGCTTTAACAAACCACTGTTTCTTCTATTTTATAAAAGTAATATTAATGCTTATTACCAGGGCCGGACTTGGAATTAAAATCAGCCCTGTATAGGAAACGAAAACAAAAGAAGACACATTGCGTGTGGAATGTATCTGATGAGGTATGATATTTGTAGCGCAGACAGAAAGGGACAGTTATGACAGTACTAGACATTGTATTGAATGGACCTATTATATGGCGATGTGCCGCTCGTCCCACTGTGCTGCTGGATGCACGGACACAATGATACAAATGTGCATAGTAAAAGTAGCCTGAACCGCTGGGTGTAAGGGGTGTAGCCGATGACCCATAGGCATACTGATTCTGATGCATAACATGGACAGGAGGTCTAAAGTTCACAGAGCAGGATACAGATGTAATAGCGTTCTGAGCAACCAGAGTCGCCTTGTCATCGATTAGCGGCAGAGCAACACGAGGGGTGATGCAGAATGATCGCTATTTCTCCATGACGGCTCAGGGGCACTCACGTAGTGAGGTAGAATTGGTATGGGGGGTCGACAATATATTACTTTGCTAAGTGCCAGCTCAGACACTTACACACACAGATTTAAGGGTTCCATCCAGATTCTACCCAATAAAGAGCCAGGGCCACTTTAAAGCCACCTTCCATGATCAAGTGGCCAATGATTTTAAATCAAAAGGACAATCTCACTAAAAGAGAAAAAGAGGAAATAAGATCCCTAAGGGACAACAAAGACATAATTATCAGAGCAGCAAACAAGGGTGGAGGAACGGTAATCCAGAATATAGAGGATTATGAGAAAGAGGCCCTTAAAATATTATCCGACCACGATTACTACACCCCCTTGACCTCCGACCCCACTACTTCAATCACTAAGGATCTACACTCCATCATCAATAATATCTTTCATAAATCATTAATCAACAAAAATGAAAGGAGCTATTTACACCCACGCAAACCCAGTACCCCATTTTTTTACCATTTACCAAAAATCCACAAAATTCTAATTGACCCACCAGGTTAGCTTATCATTTCAGGTATCCACTCTCCCACCTGCCATCTGTCACACTACTTAGACATACTACTTCAAGACTACGTACAGGATTTACCAAGTTATTTGAAGGATTCCACTCAACTAATTGCCGAATTACAAAATATTTCATGGTTGAATCATCTTCTGCTACTCGCTGTACACATCACAGCTCTATACAGCAATATACAACATGACCTGGGCCTAAACAGCTTAGCCACAATTCTAGATAGAGACCATACAAAAAATAAAAACGAGACCAGCTTCATTTTCCAGGGAATGGACTTTGTTCACCTTTAAAAAACTAAATTTTCTGCCAGCGGAAAGGAAACTGTGATGGGAACAAGGACGAGCCCTAGCTATGTAAACCTTTTTTGGGGGTCATTGAAGACACCCACATCTGGAATAATCTAAGCTTAAAGAAACACATACTGCTATATAGGAGATATATTGACAACCTATTTTTCATCTGGAGAGGGGATGCCCTCTCAGCAAAAAAAATCACAGACAAATTAAATAAGAACCAATAGTGTGAAAGTAATTAAAATGAAATGTTTAAATGACTCCATCTTGCATAGAGGACATCTTGTATGGCGGTGGCCATTTTGGACGTTGGAATCCATCCTGTGGATTAATACATTTTGATTGCTTTAAAAAGCTAATATATCTGTGAGCATTGTCTGAGACAATTATATGTTATGTGTTCTCGAGTTGAATTTTTTCATTATGTTTGTGTGATAAGGAGTTGATCATCCTTGAGTCTCGAAGAACGACTATGTTTACCATTAGGGAGGGGTCAGTCTGTCTTCTAGCCTTGGGGAAGAGGTTTGTTTAATATAAGGGAGGGGGTAGTCTGACTCCTAGCATCTATGACAAGGTATATTTTGGGAACTCATAGTTTTGTACTTGAGAAGCCTTCTAAGCCTATGATTGGTTCAGGACAAAACATATTGTCATTATATGCTATTGGCTAAATGAAATCCAAATTCATATCATATTGTAAACATTGTAAATGATTGGCTGGAATCAAGCTGCTCCTACTTCAAAGGATATTATTGTGATGGTTTGTTGAATAAACGGCAGAGTAGATTTTTCAGCATACAAAGCATGATCTCTTGTGCCGTATATATATCGATTACCTATGATTTGGAACTGGATAAATCACTGGAGGGCGGGTATCGGTTGATATACCCATTACAATTTGGAATCAAGCTGCTCCTACTTTGAAATATATTATTGTGATGGTTTGTTGAATAAACGACAGAGAAGGATTTTGAGCATACAAAGCATGGTCTCATGTGTCATCTTCCCTCTCATATATATATATATATATATATATATATATATATACACACACTACCGTTCAAAAGTTTGGGGTCACCCAGACAATTTTGTGTTTTCCATGAAAACTCACACTTATATTTATCAAATGAGTTGCAAAATGACTAGAAAATATAGTCAAGACATTGACAAGGTTAGAAATAATGATTTTTATTTCAAATAATAATTTTCTCCTTCAAATTTTGCTTTTGTCAAAGAATGCTCCATTTGCAGCAATTACATGATTGCAGACCTTTGGCATTCTAGCTGTTATGTTGCTGAAATAATCGGGAGAAATTTCACCCCATGCTTCCAGAAGCCCCTCCCACAAGTTGGATTGGCTTGATGGGCACTTCTTGCGTACCATACGGTCAAGCTGCTCCCGCAACAGCTCTATGGGGTTGGGATCTGATGACTCCATTACAGATAGAATACCAGCTGCCTGCTTCTTCCTTAAATAGTTCTTGCATAATTTGGAGGTGTGCTTTGGGTCATTGTCCTGTTGTAGGATGAAATTGGCTCCAATAAAGCGCTGTCCACAGGGTGTGGCATGGCATTGGAAAATGGAGTGATAGCGTTCCTTATTCAAAATCCCTTTTACCTTGTACAAATCTCACACTTTACCAGCACCAAAGCAACCCCAGACCATCACATTACCTCCCCCATGCTTGACAGATGGCGTCAGGCACTCTTCCAGCATATTTTCAGTTGTTCTGCGTCTCACAAATGTTCTTCTGTGTGATCCAAACACCTCTAACTTCGATTAGTCTGTCCATAACACTTTTTTCCAATCTTCCTCTGTCCAATGTCTGTGTGCTTTTGCCCATATTAATCTTTTCCTTTTATTAGCCAGTCTCAGATATGGCTTTTTCTGTGCCACTCTGCCCTGAAGGCCAGCATCCCGGAGTCGCCTCTTCACTGTAGACGTTGACACTGGCATTTTGTGGGTACTATTTAATGAAGCTGCCAGTTGGGGACCTGTGAGGCGTCTATTTCTCAAACTAGAGACTCTAATGTAGTTGTCTTGTTGCTCAGTTGTGCAACGGGGCCTCCCACTTCTCTTTCTACTCTGGTTAGAGCCTGTGTGTGCTGTTCTCTGAAGGGAGTAGTACACACCATTGTAGGAAATCTTCAGTTTCTTGGCAATTTCTCGCATGGAATAGCCTTCATTTCTAAGAACAAGAATAGACTGTCGAGTTTCACATGAAAGCTCTCTTTTTCTAGCCATTTGGAGAGTTTAATCGAACCCACAAATGTAATGCTCCAGATTCTCAACTAGCTCAAAGGAAGGTACGTTTTATAGATCCTCTTAACAGCAAAACTGTTTACAGCGGTGCTAACATAATTGCACAAGGGTTTTCAAGTGTTTTCTAATCATCCATTAGCCTTCTAACACAGTTAGCAAACACAATGTACCATTAGAACACTGGAGTGATGGTTGCTGGAAATGGGCCTCTATACACCTATGTAGATATTGCATTAAAAACCATAGGTTTGCAGCTAGAATAGTCATTTAGCTCATTAACAATGTATAGAGTGTATTTCTGATTAATTTAATGTTATCTTCATTGAAAAAAACTGTGCTTTTATTGCAAAAATAAGGAAATTTCTGAGTGACCCTAAACTTTTGAACGGTAGTGTGTATATATATATATATATATATATATATATATATATATATATATATATTACCTATGATTTGGAACTGGATAAATCACTGGAGGGCGGGTATCGGTTGACATACCAATTACAAATTTCAGTCTAATATATTTTGGTGCCGTAAACGCAGGAGAGTGCTCATCTGATAAGCTGTCGCTGGAGGCCTGACGGAATTTGCATCAGTGAATATCAAAAACCGGCCGGTACGTAAGAAGTTTATTCTTAAAAACATTGTTCACTCATTCATTGCCGAGGCCGGAATTAGCTGTCATGACGTCACATCTCCTGAATGCAATATTTATCAAGGTATTTGAAAGCTTTTAGTGTGATGAATGATTGCAGATACGTACGTTATCTTGTGTTGTTGTACAGATGTGTGAATCTTGAGGTTCATGGTATGAGAGCATTTTTGCCGACATTGAGAACAGAAGCTGTGAGGAGTGAATGCGTGACCCCCTCCTGTGGAATGTGATGATGTAGTTAGTGAGGAAAACAAGAGAAACTTGTATAGAAGTAGTGTGAATACATTGCGTCCATCTGTCTGTGTGTAACATTAGAAAGCTGAATGCTGTGTAGTGAACCTGCAATGAACTGTTCTGTTTGTATTTGTGTATTGATATATACGTCTTTTGGAAATTTCATTTATTATATGGCTGTTGTGTAGAAACTGATAAGGATCAAAGGGGAATGTTGTCTTGTTGCCCGTTGGTTCTAAAAGAGCTGAGAGTAAGGGACGCTTGGCTCGGCGTGGTACATGTGTCCGTAGGTGACACAATCTGTCAGAAAGGTGACAGTCTGTCCGAAGCTGACAGAAACGTACTACAAACTGCCCGTAGGTGGCAGAATCTGTCCGTAGGTGACAGGTAGGTTGGTTGGATATTCGTAGGTAATATCCTGTAGTAATTTTAGTACCACAAGGACTTTTGCTGTGAAGTCCTGATAATGGAGAACAGAGAAAAAGGGGAAGCCATGTAGTGTGATATACAGCCAAAGATTATTGTGCCAAACAGGGGAAGGAAGACGCTATAACAACTAAAAAGAGATCCTGTAATAATCAGGTTATTTGTCAGGATTGAAGTAGTCAAATGAATATATATGAAAGTGCATGTGAGAAGTGTGTATGCACCATTACACAGTGCAATAGGGAAAACTTTGAATGTTGTATGCAATAACCATTGATATGCTGGCACACTGCCAGCTTGTAATATTATGTGTAAGGGTCCTTTAAAACCATTAGTTGAATGTATTGTCAGACTGGCATAAAGTAGGAATTAGTACAGACAGATTTCTAGCACACATTTGATAATCCGGCTTATTAACTTTGAGTCTCTAGTAGTATAACATCAGACTGCTGGAAGTGAATACCGTTGTAACATAACAATCTGTGTTCAAAGCAAAGAATGACCCACATGTGTCATAGTAGTATAACTACCTACACAAATTACAGTGAAGGACATTGGTATTGGTGCACACCCAAGGCCCCTAAAATAAATCATCACTAAAACTCCTAGATCCAGATGTGAATAGCAAACTGTCAAACTGTGGAAGAAATTGTTGAAAAGGCTGGCAGCAGTAAGATGGTTGTTTGCATGTGATAAATAGAATGGTTTGTGGAAAGTTCAGTAAGTGATGGTGGATGGCCAGGGCATAATTTAAAATGACAAAGTAAGTGATTACAGGTGGTTACAAGTAAGTTGGTGTGAGGGAGATATGAGACAGGTGTAGATTTTGACAGGAAGATTGAAGAATACGGAGCAGTGAGGTACATTGCAGTGACTAATGTGGATCAGAACGGGGGGAGTGTAATGTGAACAGGGGTGATAAAACATGTGTGAAGTGTGAAGTCTAAAAACAGACTGATACCAGATTATACATTGAACAGGTATTGCATGGATTGTACTGATGAGACAAGTGACAACAATATTGCACTGTTTTTGGATCTATATTATATGCTCTCATTTTTAATAGCAGTACTATGTAAACTTTTTAGTGTCTTGAGTATGGGGTTAAATTGGAGTAATTCCAGAAAAGCATTGGTCTGAAGAAAAGGGGGGTTATGTGTGTGAGACAGGAGGAGGCAGGCTGCAGGCTGGTTACAGTGTGAAGGAGTGTGTCTTATCTCTACACATGCTGTTCTGTACTTAGTTCGTAGACAGAGTAAAATGACAAAATATGGACTGCTGGAGTGTGTGGCGCTACGCTTCATATTCATGTGTTATGATGTGATAAGATTTAATGTAGAAATGTTTTGAACTTATTTTGAATGAATTAAAATACAGATATTGTGAGACACGGGGTCTTGAAAATGTATGTGCCCCTGCTAATCCCTGCTCCCACATATGGTTTGTTGGTTTGTGGTGGTTTATATTGGCAGATGTGTTGTTTTGTGGATAAAGAATTATAATATTAATTTTTTTTGTTTTTGTTTTTTCACACATGCAGACAAGTGCTATAGTACTGCCTAGATGTTATTTTTGAAAATGTATGATGTTTTAAAAGTAAATGCTTGCAAGGTATCTAAAAGATGAAATGTAGTTTTGTCAGGAGAAAGTCACTTTTGTTTCAGGCTATTGTGTATTACAGGGGGCCAAACTAGCGCCCCCAGAGAGAGTGCCCAACCTCAAGATGTTGAGATATATAGTTTTGAACCCTGCTACATTACTTTCACGGAGTCCAAAAAGGAGGGAGTAGTGCGGGGACTGATCAGGTACAATTTTGTTTTGTGTTTTGTTTTGAATTAATGAATTTGATTCTAGGAGGTCTACAAAATGTGTATGAGACCCCAATGAGTAATTCAGATGAAATGCCCCAATGAGTAATCCAGATTAAATGTGTATGACAATAACCTAAATTTTGAGGCTTTTCTGTATAGATGGTTCCAGATCCTTCCAGAATGGTAAATATGTCACTGGGTATGCTGTGCTGTAGTCTCCACCCAATATGAGGTATTGTGTAAGAGACTATCCCCCTCCAGCAAATCTGCACAGGGGGCCGAGGTGACATCACTCACAGATGAGTCTTTACAGATTTAGATGGGGAGGAGGACAAATTGTCTGAACATTGTTCATTTTATGCCAGATTTCAGTAAAATAATTTGTTTGTTTTTGTATTAATCAGGTATTTACAGGACCTGGTGGAGTGGGATTTACAAGTGTCCTGGATTATCAGATGACTGTGGAAAAATAAAACTCCACCCTTTTGAAATAGTCTATCTATATGTGACATGGGTTTGTAATGTAAATTTGTAATGTAGAGATGCTTCACCATATACAGTATGTACAAGACAGGATACGATGCACCAGGTAAATAATCTAGAAACCACTCTCACCTTCTTGTTCATCTCAAGAAGTGTAGCTGGAGGTGCTCGCTGAGGCTTGTTACCTGGCAAAAGGTAAGACGGCCAACATTTTCACTGACTCTAGGTACGCTTTTGGCATCGCCCACAATTATGGGCCCATTGGTAGTAGGAACTTTGTTAGATCATCGGGTAAGCCAATTGAGAGAGCAAGAAATGACAGACCTGAGAACAAGAGTACGTGCAGCCAGGTAACAGAAGATTGGCTTGTCTCTGGATTCAATAATGCCACCACTAGGTTTGTAGAAGCCTGCATGATGTGCGCACGGCATGTTACAGGTAAAACAGCAAAGATACCTATGAGAAGTGCAGCCCAGCCAGATTACCCGTCCCAGCAGAACATACAACTACACGAGGTAGGTGTGTATGAAACGGTGCTTGTATGTGTAGACCAGTTCTCAGGGTGGCCTGAAGCCCGACCTGTATCTTCCCCACTGCAGAAGTTGTATGTAGTGACAGGAATAGTTTTTAGCCCAAGTATTGAACAGGTGTTTGTACAATGATAAGATATCAGCAGCCCTGTAGATGCTATCCCAAAGTTAGTTAGTGGGAATATTAAATACTGAGGTTAAGTTTTATGTAAAGTTCTGGACCATTCTTAGCATTGGACTATTGGAGGCATGTGTCAGTGTTCGAATTGTGTAAAATGATAACTTCTCCGTGAAAGTAGATTCCCATTTGAAAATATTTTTGTTGTGAAAGTAAAATTTTAGAGCTAAAAATGTTGTGTTGTATATATAAAAAGAAAAAGAAGAATCAGTTTGCACGTATCAGGTTTAGCTACTGCTCAATGTGAATGTTTAACATAGAGATGTTATTTGTTAATGCTTTCCTTCAATTGAATTATCTGATTAAGATCAATTAATGTTTATGTGATGAAAAGATTGTTCTCCACAGGAAGTGTCCAACTGGAAGTGGAAGGCGTGAAACCCATATTCTAACAGAAGGTGGATGGATAAGGAAGGTAAACCGGTAGCACCCAAAGCACTCTTGACGGCACTTGCATTGATGGTGTGTGGCCTCACATATGCCCCCAAGACTGCAAGGATCGATTTGGTAAGATCTAATTGGTATGTCCCAGGATTTACAGCTGTTGCTACTAAATTCTGTTAGAGCTGTTTGATTTGCCTACAAAACAGTCCTGGCAGACCGGTGCCAACTTTATCATACACGCCTCCCATGAAGAGAAGAGACCTTGAGAGACCTTCCCAGGTAATATAAATCAGAGTAAGAAAAACTGGTTTGAGACACTTGTCAGATAAACATGTGGAATCTGGGAATATTTCTGTGAGTAGAAGCTGTTCCAGGTAATCAGCTCAGAATAAGGTATTAATCCTGCTGAAAAGTGTAACACCAAGTGCAAATACAATGTACCCAGTAATTACAAGTTTTCTAGGTGCCCTGCCCATTGGGACAGAGAAGTTTTTCTTATATAAAGGTGTTTGTTTGATCTAGTTTAAGGGCCTGACATTGTTATTGCATGTACTTAGAACAATTTTTATAGTGTATGCGGATGATGTTATCACTAGATGAACATTTATTTTAACAATTGACAAGGGTTGGGTCCCCAGCAAGTGCCAGTAAACATGAACTAAAAGACTTTTAATATGATGAACTCCATCACTGAGATACGGCAGGTGCAGCCTGTGCCAATACATTGTGTTTGTCATGAACTGAATTCTAAGCAGCCGTGAAGACAAGCAACATGTCGGAGGAAGAGGACAAATGAGAAGGACCAAACCAAGTCCTGATGACATCAGCAAAGGTCAAAGTAAAGCAAAGTCCAAAGACCTGAGTGAATCCGTCAGCAGCATCCAAGTGTTTTAATAAGTAAGTGACCAGGAGGAGGGTAATAATAAATCCCCCACTGGACACCACCGTACAGCTTGACTCCACAATTGTGTGGGTTACCCTAAGGGCGACAGTCAGTGAAGAGCAGAAGACAGAAGAAGGAGAAGAGGACGATTGATGTACAGGACTTGCAATTAACTAATGGGACCCAAACCTGAGGGCTGATAGCATGAGATTGGTGATAGCATTATTTTATTAGTTTAGGCCCTATTGTTTATATTGTCAGAGGTTTATAATTATAATGTATGTAAATATGCCACGGTACAGCAAATTACAACTTGAGGTGTTTTATGTGGAGTTATGAGGTGAAGGTCACTGGTTGTTGTCACTCATAAGCATGGCCAGCCTTGGATACGTTCGACCAGTGCGGTCACACAGGGTGCCAGCCGCCACACTGTAAGAGGGGCGCCAGCGGGTGTGTGTATCCCCGCGCCGTTGCAACTACCAGCGGGGATACACACACTAACTGCAATCGCCTTTCCACCTGGGCGCTTCTAAATTTAGTGGCCCTCGCTACCGCTGTAGCAGCCATAGCGGCTGCTAGCGGTGACACCGGGCATGAGGGCGGTGGCGCCGCTAACAGCTGCTGCGGCTGCTATAGCGGTAGCGACGGCACTATAACAGAGCAGGGAGGTATCTCCCTGCTCTGCTATCTACTAGTGCCACTATAGCTCCCTGAAGGAGCGGAATCCCCATGTGGCCGGGGATTCCGCTCCTAGAGCGCTGCTTGATGTCTCCTCTGTCCATATATGGACAGTGACATCAGGGGAAACTCCTGAAGCGGAATCCCCGGTCACAGCGTTGCAGACGCTATGACCGGGGATTCCACTTCAGGAGAAGCCAATGACGTCATGGACACAGACGACAAGAGCTTCTCCTGAAGCATCAAGCAGCACTCCAGGAGCGGAATCCCCGGCCACATGGGGATTCCGCTCCTTCAGGGAGCTACAGTGGCGCTATCTATACTGGAAGGGGTTGGGGGGGGGGTTTCTATCTACAAGGGGGCTGTGGGCTGGGTGGCACTACCTACAGAAAAGGACAACTGTGCAGGAGCACACAAAATACCAAGCTTTCCCAGCTATAAAATACATGTGTGGAAATAAACTAAGATATAACTTTTATTTAATCTAGATAAAGGATTAATGGGGGCACTAAAGGGGCATTATAATTTTTTTATGGGGCATTTTTTTTAAATGATGGGGTGGGGCACCGAAAGATCATTTTGCACAGGGCGCCATCTATCCTAGGACCGGCCCTGCTCATAAGTAAGATGTACACGGCAGCAATGAGAACCCGGAGTAAAGGTCCCATTAGTACAGTAAGTGACAGCTCAGCACAATTCTTATAACCAATAGATGTGCCGTGGTGGTGAAGTTTGGATTATTGCCAATATTAGTAGGTTTAACAGTAAAGAATGCTCATAATATAAAGAAAGTGGCCGACAGATTTGACACAGTTACAGACTATGTGCTTGATGTTTTGAATGCTGCCCAAGGGGGCATGTGCATGTGCCAAGTAGTTGATACAGCCTGTTGCAATTATATAGACCATTTTGGCATTATGCAGGTCAAGTATGATATAGAGCAAGAGCGGCCAGAGTGGTTGTCTTGCCCAGACCCCTCTAACTGGTTTAAGGGTGTTGGAAGATGTATAATGTATTGCATTATATTTGCTTCTGAGCCTCATATTTTGAGACCTGCCAAAACTTTTGCAATGCTTCGCAAGAAAGGCTAAAATGATTACCCCCCATCCTAGATCCTTTGATCGGGCATACGCCATGAGTGAAATGGGTATGGGGAGGAATTTTGTTTACATGCCAAGGGGATGAGGTGAAGAGGTTAGGTAAGTGCTCAAGGGGGGATAAGCCCTCCTTAAGTACCTGCCCTCCTTTAAGTACCTGGCTTGGATGCAAAATGTCCTCAAATAAACAAAAGGTGGGAAATGTGAAAATTATTAAAATGAAATGTTTAAATGACTCCATCTTGCATAGACGACATCTTGTATGGTGGTGGCCATTTTGGATGTTGGAATCCATCTTGTGGCCTGAGGGAGCCATTTTAAGATTAATAAATTGGTTTCTTTAAAAAGCTAATATATCTGTGAGCATTGTCTGAGACAATTCTATGTTATGTGTTCTCGAGATGAATGTTTTCATTATGTTTGTGTGATAAGGAGCAGATCATCCTTGAGTCTGGAAGAACGACGATGTTTACCATTAGGGAGGGGTCAGTCTGTCTTCTAGCCTTGGGGAAGAGGTTTGTTTAATATAAGGGAGGGGGTAGTCTGACTCCTGGCATCTAAGACAAGGTATATTCTGGGAACCATGTAGGTGAGAAAAATGAAAATGCGGCACTCACCCGTTTGTATTTCTTCTGAACTTTAATGTAGCATCTTGGCAAAGATAAAAAGCGTTACAGGGAGGACAGCAAGTTGTAGGTTACAGCCTGTTTCGAGGTGAGACAGCGCTTCTTCTGACCTAAAGCATCATTGCTGGCGGCGTTCTTTTAAACTACCGTCAGCTGTAGCTACCATAGCAACGCGTGTAGCAACAGTGAATACCTTCTGAGACACACCCCTTTATGTTAATTCCTTTCAGGAAGGAAAACACATTGTTTTAGCTTGACTGAAAAGGATTACACAAATCACACCTGCTCCTGACCTATAGACCACTGAGGAAAGAACATTTCTATTGCGGCTGAGTCGGACTCAAATAGGTAAGTGAGATTTTAGTGATAAAGAACCTTTTAATACATGTCGGGTGGGGGAGCATAGAACCGTATTTAAATGTATACGATATATTTTGGGAACTCATAGTTTTGTACTTGAGAAGCCTTCTAAGCCTATGATTGGTTCAGGACAAAACATATTGTCATTATATGCTATTGGCTAAATGAAATCCAAATTCATATCATATTGTAAACATTGTAAATGATTGGCTGGAATCAAGCTGCTCCTACTTCAAAGGATATTATTGTGATGGTTTGTTGAATAAACGGCAGAGTAGGATTTTCAGCATACAAAGCATGATCTCTTGTGTCGTATATATATCGATTACCTATGATTTGGAACTGGATAAATCACTGGAGGGCGGGTATCGGTTGATATACCCATTACAAATTTCAGTCTAATATATTTTGGCCCATGATTGCGTTAACAAATGGAGTCTCGCTTTTACCAGTAACATGAACAATAAGAAAATCGAATTTATCTATCTTGCAATTTCTCACAATAACGCCCAATTCACTACCCGTACCTATTTTAAAAAAGTGGACACTAATACCTCAACTACACTAGTGGTCATTAGAAAAAATGGCTACAGAATATACCCTACAGCCAATTTAAGGAAGTGTGCAAAAATTGCAGCCTTGAAGGCGATTTCCACGAAGAAGCTAGCACCCTAAATAAATCAAAGAAAAGTGTAACCCTAATCACCTCTTGTTCGATGTATACCAAAGAACAAGAAGACTTAAACAAACAGATTGTTTAGCACCAATAAATAAACCAGCATTCAAGGGTGAACTCAATCATCTGGCCAAATTTAATTTTATCACCAAATTAAATAAGAAAGATAAAAAAAATCAGAGAGGTGCTGACTTCCCACTTTTTAAAGTCCCTTCTACCAGCCAAGCCCAAATGCAAATATCGTAGGGCTCCAACTCTAAAGAATTTACTAAGCCCCAAGCAGCTGCCAAACATTGGGTAACTACAAGAAAACCCCCCTCTTCACCCCCCACGGAGAGTTTGAAATGTGGTACAGGTCGCTGCCTCTGTTGCTTGAGCATCCTACACAAATATAGCTCCTTTTCCAGTAATAGTGCTAAGGAAGTTTTTGCTCTTAAAAACAGACTAACATGCCACTCCCAATTTCATGAATTGCATCTGTGTCGTCCCATACGTCGGACGATCTACTCAACCACTACACTGTCGCTTAAATAAACATTGCTTAAACAGTAAGAAAAAATGATGGGCACACAGCATTTCCAAGCATTGCACTTTGGCACATGAAGGCGACTTCAAGCACTAAATGATTATGCCCATCTATCATAGTGATACTCAATAAGCCAATAGAGTTGAAGCCCTTTGCTGTCGAGAGGTGTATTGGATCTATAGATTGAGCACCCTAGGTCCTCTTGGTTTGAACAAAATCACCGAAACCACATTGACAACCTGAACTGAAGAGTTGTCTTTTCATACCCTTACCACAATCATAAATATAACTTTGCATTGAAACAAGAAATGCACACCTCTCCACCAGTATCCTATCCCCCTTCCCCTTTATTACGTTTTCTCATCTCCTATCTCCCCCCCTCCCATTCCCAATTTACAATACCCATCAGATCTATTATAATAGTAACATCCTACTTTTCATCAGAATGGGCTACTAGATAATCAGGCCCCATTATACATAAACGCCATATGAAAGCAACAACATGGTTACCCTACCACTACGTTATAGTCCACCATTAACATGGACCAAAGGAAATACAAAAATTTGACTTGGCCCTATTTTATATGCTATATGCCTTATGTTTATGTAATTGTTATCAAAATATATATATTTTAATTTTGTAACATTTATATACCTGTAGTAGGGAACATGTTTTCTGTATTTCCGTTGTTTTAATTATATTATATTTATACACATACTTATGAATTATTTAGCAATAGCTTTCTGCTATCTGTACTCTGATTCTCCAATGTCTAAATTCCCCTTACTTTGACAATGATGCAACCCCGCTAGCACCACCTCATTTCCATGGGAATTTATAGTAACCAATCATTGAGCGAGCACTTAGCAAAGTAATATATTGTCGCCTCTCCAGACCAATTCTATCTCACTACCTGAGTGCCCCAGAACAGTCATAGAGAAATAGTGATCTTTCCTGCATCACCCCTTGTGAGCTCTACTGCTACTCGATCAAACGGCGACTCCGGTTGCTAGGGACACTATTAAATCTGTACCCTGCGCTGTAAACGTTAGACCTGCCTGTCCATGTTATGCATCAGAAACACCATGTCTACAGGTCATCGGGTACACCCATTGCACCCAGCGCTTCAGGCTACTGTTTCACCTGTCAACAATGCACATTTGTTTTATTGTGCTTACAATTCATCAGCTATAACCCAATCTGAGTTCATGGACAGATAAGCTAACAGTGCATCTAGCAGCACAGTGGGACGAGCGGCACATCGCCATACAATAGGTCCATTCAACACAATGTCTAGTAGTGTCCGAACTGTCTCTTTCTGTCTGCGCTACAAACATCAGACCTCATCAGATACATTCCACATACAAAGTATCTTCTTTTGTTCTTGTTTCCTACACAATGATTATGCAACAAATGCACAAATTTAACCCCTGACCTCTGCCTCATTACCATCTTTTCTTCTCGTTTTTTTTAGTATGAATGTTTGCACTGCCAGCATATTTTGTTCTTGTGATATTGCCTCAGGAAGGACCCGTTTCGGCCCCGAAACACGGTGCCTGGGTCACTTTTATTAAAGTATTTACCTCACGAATGGCTTCGTTGTTCTTGGATTCATAACACGGAGCATAAGAGGAAGCGTTGTGCCCGTGGTCAGGTTATACTCACCTGCAGTCGCGACTGCAGGACACTGAGAGCTTGCCGGCGTCTCCCTCCTTGGAGACGCCAGAACACGCGGCTGCCCTGTTCTTCTTTTTCTCCTAGCATCTGTACTTTGACCACAAGGGACATTTTGTGCGCCAATGCCCTCAAAAGCCGGGAAACTCCAGCACCTAGGCTTGATTGGAGAGACAATCCTAGATGAATCTCCCTCGACCAGTAAATTCTCTCCAAGACTTTCTATTCCTGTGTCTATCATCACCGGTGAAGGATCACACTCTGTACCTGCTTACTTGGATTTTGTAGCAGCTGCAAACTTCATCCAGCAGCACTTAGTCTCCACTTGGCCACTGTTTCTCTGAAGAAACCTCTGGCGGTCACCTCTGTTAATGATCAACCTCTGCCAGACCCTATCCTATCTATCACCAAACCTCTGAGACTACAGATAGGAGTCCTTCATTCTGAATCTATAACTTTCTATGTTCTATCAAAAGCTATAAACCTTCTCCTGCTGGGATTGCCATGGCTTAGCCAGCATGCTCCAGTCCTTGATTGGAATTCCGGAGAGGTCCTCCAATAGGGACCCCGGTGTCTTCATGGCTGTCTGACTCAGGTTCAAACTTTTATTTATCCTATGCCTCAGTCTCTGGACTGCTTCAACAATATGCTAGTTACACAGATGTTTTCAGCAAAAAGGAGGCAGAGGTCCTTCCTTCTCATCGACCTTATGACTGTCCTATCAAGCTGCTTCCTGAAGCCTCTCCCCCTCGCGGATGGGTTTATAATCTCTCCTTGCCGGAAACCCAGGCCATGTCGGAGTATGTCAAGCAGAACCTAGAGAGGGGGTTCATCAGGAAGTCTACGTCACTAGCCGGAGCTGGATTCTTCTTTGTGGGGGAAAAAGGATGAACACCCGAATATCTCATAATGTTCTTTGGACTGTGTAATGCTCCAGCAATGTTCCACGAATTCGTAAACTATATCTTCCGTGATCTTCTGTATGTCTGTGTGGTGGTGTATCTGGACGACATCCTGATCTACTCACCTGATCTGACAATGCATCAGAAGCATGTACGCCATCTCTTGTTGTGGTTAAGGGGGAATAGCCTATACCCGAAACTCGAGAAGTGCGTATTTGAAAAAAAGTCAGTGCCCTTTCCTGGGTTATTATTTCTGATCGTGGTCTTCAAATGGATCAGGAAAATAGATGAAGTCCGTCTTGGATTGGCCACGCCATCTAAGTCTGTGAGCTATATAGAAATTTCTTGGGTTCGCCAACTTTTATCGATAGTTCATCCCAAATTTCTCGTCCCTTACTGCTCCCACAACAGCTCTTACCAAAAAGGGAGTGAACGCTAAAGACTGGACCCCTGAGTCGGAATTCTCCAACCCCTGAGGCAGAGTCGGAATTCTCCAACCTCAAGAGCGCCTTCACTTCTGCCTCGGTTATTCACCATCCTGATGTGACTCGACAGTTTTCTTTTGAGGTTGATGCCTCTTCCATCGGTGCAGGAGCACTCTTGTTTCATAGGAATTCCTAGGGGAAAGCAGTTTTGTGTGGATTCTTCTCCAAACTTTTCGCTCCTGCTGAGCGCAACTACTCCATTGGGGACAGAGAATTTTTCGCTGTCAAGTTGGCCTCAGAATAGTGGAGACACCTGCTGGAGTCGGCTGCTCATCCCATAATCATCTTTACAAATTCCAAAAATCTCACATATTTGAGTCTGCACAACAACTAAATCCTCGTCAAGCCAGATGGTCGCTGTTCTTCGCCCGATTTAAATTCTTTCTTCACTTCCATCCTGCGGACAAAAACATTAAGGCTGATGCCCTGTCCCGGTCATTTGAGACAGACGGCTCTGAAGGAAGTCCTTAACACATAATTGACCCTTCCATGATTATTGTTGTAAACCCTCTACAGATCCGCCTGGAAAAATCTTCGTTCGTCCAGCTGGTAGGAAAATAATTCTCCGCTGGGGACATAATTCCAAACTGGCTGGGCACTTTGGTGTCCGCAAGACTCGGGACTTTATTGCTTGTCACTACTGATGACCCCCACTGCCTAGGGATGTTTTGGACTATGTCTCCTCCTGTACTAACTGTGCCTTAAACAAATCTACCCATTCCAAATCTGCTGGTCTGCTCCAACCTCTGCCAGTGCCTGATGCCCCTGGCAGCACATCGCTATGGACTTTATTACAGACCTTCCCCCTTCTGCGGGATGCACTACAGTCTGAGTAGTGGTGGACCGTTTCTCCAAAATGGCACATTTAGTTTCTGTAACTCGTCTTCCTTCAGCTCCTCGTCTGGCAAATCTGTTCATACAGCACATTTGTCTTCCACACGAATTACCCCTCCATATTGTGTCTGACCAGGGTGTACAGTTCATGTCTAAATTCTGGAGAGCCCTGTGTAAACTGCTAGATGTGAAGCTGGATCTTTCCACAGTTTAATGGTCAAGTGGAAAGGACCAATCAAATATTAGAAAATTATCTTCGTCATTTTGTTTCGGTCCAACATGACAACTGGGTACTGCTTCTGCCTTAGGTGGAAGTTTCCTATAATAACCATACAAGTGAGTCTACTGCGTCCATTCCTCATCATGTACAGCCAGCATACACGAGTTCCTCTTCCTGTGCCAGCAAACCAAGTCAGTGATTCTTCAGGCAGTTGATTGTATGAAAAGGTATGCCGATAGAAAAATAAAAATTCCTCCTCAGTTTTCCCCTGGAGTCAAGGTCTGGCTGTCTTCTAAAAAACATTAGTCTCAAGATCCCTTCTCAAAAATTCACTCCCAAGTTCCTCGGCCCCTTCGAGGTTCTGCAACAAATAAACCCTGTGCCTATAAGCTTTAGCTGCCTCCTACTCTTAGGATTCCCAATTCGTTCCATGTGTCCCTCCTAAAGCATGAGGTCCTGAACCGCAACAGTAAATCTCCTGGTTCAGTAGTTGCTCCCAGCAGTTCTTCTGACGTCTTTGAGGTAAAGGAGATCCTGCACTACAAGAGGTTAGGAGGAAAGACTTTCTATCTGGTGGACTGGAAAAGGTTTGGTCCTGAGGAGAGGTCTTGGGAGCCAGAAGGGAACATTAATGCCCCAACTCTCATCAAAATTTTCTCCTATGATCTGGATCTAAGAAGAGAGGGCGTAAGGGGGGTACTGTTGTACCCGCAGTTGCTGATTGCTAGCACGTTATACTCACCAGCAGCTGCAACCAGAGGACACTGAAAGCTTGCAACATCTCCCTTCTCAGGGATGTTCAGTATTTTTAGATGTTTTAGTCAGATGTTCTTATGGTATACTGAAGTACAATTATAAGCAGTTCATACATTTTTAAACTTTTATTGACAAATACATCAAGTTTATGCAAAGACTCAATATTTACGACGTTGACCATTCTTTTTCAAGACTTTTGCAATTCTGCTGGATATCAGCTTCTGGGCCAAATCCTGACTGATGGCAACCCATTCTTGTCTAATCAATGCTTGAAGTTTATCACAACTTGTGTGTCTTTGTTTGTCCACCTGCTTTTTGAGGATTGACCACAGGTTCTCAATGGGATTATGATCTGGGGAGTTTACTGACCATGGACTCAAAATTTCAATGTTTTGTTCACCGAGCCACTAAGTTATCACTTATGCTTTGTGACATAATGCCCCATCATGCTGGAAAAAGCATTGTTCATCACCAAATTGCTCCTGGATCTTTGGGAGAAGTTGCACTTGGAGGATGTTTAGATACCATTCTTTATTCATGGAAGTGTTCTTAGGAAAAATTGTAAGTGAGCCCACTCTCTTAAATGAAAAGCAACCCCACACATGAATGGTTTCAGGATGCTTTACTATTGGCATGACACTGGACTCATGGTAGCGCTCACCTTTTCTTCTCCGGACAATAGTTCTTCCAGATGTCCCAAACAGTCTGAAGGTGGCTTTATCAGAGAAAATTACTTTACCCCAGTCCTCTGCAGTCCAATCCCTGTACTTCCTGCAAAAATGTCAGTCTGTCCTTGATGTTTTTCTTTGAGAGAAGTGGCTTCTATGCTGCCCTTCTTGACACCAGGCCAGCTTCCAAAAGCCTTTGCCTCACTATGCGTGCAGATGCACTGACACCTGTTTACTGCCATTTCTGAGCAAGCTCTGCACTGGTGTTGAACCGATCCCGTAGCTGAATCCTCTTTAGGAGACGGTCCTGGCATTTGCTGGACTTTCTTGGGCATCCTGAAGCCTTCCTGACAGCAATTGAACCTCTCTACTTGAAGTTCTTGATGATCCGATAAATGGTTAATTTAGGGGCAATTTTACAAGCAGCAATGTCCTTGCCTGTAAAGCCCTTTTGACTGCACATGATTCCTTGGAGGTAACCATGGTTAACAGAAGAAGACAATAATTTCAAACACCATCTTCCTTTTAAAACAACCAGTCTTCTCTTATAATTTAATCAGCATGACAGAGTGATATCAGCTGTCTTGTCCTCATTAACACTTTCTCCTGAGCTAACCAAAAGATTACTGAAATTATGTTAGCAGGCCATTTTGTGTCAGGCCTGAAATGCAGTGGAAATGGTTTTTTTGTCATTAAGATAATTTTCATTGCAGGGAATGACTTAATTAATTGCAATTCATCTGATCATTCTTCATAACATAACATCTTCATAGAGTTAATGCAAATTGCCACTATGAAAACTGAAGCAGAAAATTTTGTGAAAACCCAAATTTACGGCATTTTCAAAACTTTTGGCCAGGACTGTACACTGTACATATGAATAACCTGGGTTACAAGCCGCACATGTGCCACTCACACATAGAACACATGCCGCACACACGCCACTGAAACCTAGGACATTAACCTACAATGGGGTTTATCAGGCTAAGGTGTGGTGCAACATGTAGCACTATTTTACCTGTCAAATCTGACAGAAACTGCGACAGAGGCTCTGACACAGATGAGAACAGAACTTAAGTTCTCTGCAGCTACTGGTGGTGTTGGTTTACTATAGACAATAATAAAGAGAGGGGCACGGCTGTGCAGCTGCTGTATTCCAGGTCCAGTGGCTGCTTACAGGCTCTTATCAAAGATGTCTGATAAATCTACCAATGCGACTCCACCCCCACGGACCATACAGTGAAGTAACCAATGCTGGGCTGATGCGCAAACTCTTCCCTTCTGGGGAAAGGAAGCACTGCTTCCCCTTTGCCACTTCATTGCTGCTCAATTATATAGACTAAACCTACCAAGAAAAGTTCACAACCAAGTATTTGAAAAAATACAATAAATCCTTTATTGGTGTTCAATAAAAATACACAAACACATGAATTAAAAACTAAGGTACAAAGATGACCCTCACAAATAAGTGATAGAGTCAAAACACTGAAGCAGTGGGTAGTCCAGATGATAACACAATGTCAGGGTCCCCACAAACAGTAATAAATAAAGGGGAAGGGGACACCTTGACGAAGCCTCGGTGAAACGCGCTTTGGGTCAGCAGTGGTGGGTCCGGTCTTGGTCCCTCTAAATATTGTGTTCTTATACAGGTATAAGTATGCAGTTTGCTATAGCTCTTCTGGCTACATTACGATAATTGCTATGTACTTACATTGATTACTATTTTCTATTTACATACAAACTGCTCATACCCTGCTCATTTTTATTTATTACTGTTTGTGGGGACCCTGACATCGTGTTATCATCTGGACTAGAGTTCTGACTCTATCTCTTATTTGTGAGGGTCATCTTTGTACCTTAGTTTTTAAATCATGTGTTTGTGTATTTTTATTGAACACCAATAAAGTATTTTTTGAATTTTTTCAAATACTTGGTCGTGAACTTTTCTTGGTAGGTTTAGTATATAGTTTCATGGGGACCATGTTACTATGCGGGGTCTTTGTTTGGTTTGTCAATTTTATAGAGGCAGCAAACTTCATCCCACTTCTTCCCTTTGGCATCTCTCTGAGCATTAGCCGCCGCTTACACATAAGCTTGATCAGACACACAGTCCGCAGCTATAATTAAAGGGGTTTTCCCCAAATCATAAATTATTACCTATCAACAGCATAGGTGATAATTTTCAGATCGCTGCCGACCCCACTACTGGGACCCCCACCAATTATGAGAAAAAGTGTTCTGCACCCCCCAGATCCTCCTCACTGCACCCTATCAGTAAGCAGCTTGAATGGAGCGGCAGTCGAGCATGCACCCGTCGCTCCATTTACTGACTATGAGAATGACGCAAAGAGCTGAGCGCTGTACTCAGCTGTTTCCGTAATTCCCAAAGACAATGAATGTAGTGGCAGTCCGCAACCTCGACCGCTGCTCCACTCAATATCTTCATCACTGCAGTCGAGCAGTAAGGGGGATGTGGGAGTTCAGGACCCTCATTCTCACGGTTAGTGGGGATCCAAGCGGTGAGGCCCGTAGCGATAAGCAAATTGGTGATAATTTATGATTTTTGGGAAAACACCTTTAAAAAGAAAAACTGTGGGTGGCAGCCAACCAGCTCACTGTACACTAGCCGATCTAGCATTTGCGAGAACTTCCAGATACTTATTACAGAAACAGAGAACACAAACACCAGCAGTTGTATGAATAGGTCCATCAAATCCACATTCACAGTGTCATTGTCAAGGCGAGTTTGTTGCTCTGTGATGGATAAAGAGATTGATAGTTCTATAAAGGACAATATCAGATACATCTACATGTTCTTTAACACAGTGGGCCACATTAATAATGCTGTCTAATAGTTAGACGCCATAAACTTAGACCAGGCAGTCACAAGATGATCTAAATTCATCACAGTGGTGACTGCTGCATGATAATTTTGGCGTATTTTTGCATCACCTGTTAGACACTTTTATTTTTCCTATACCACTTTTGATTTGGCTTATTTTGCACCATAATCCTGTGTTTGTTTTATTGGCACATTTTTGGTGCACATTGGCGCATTGTAAGGCCTCAAGCACACTTCAGTGATTTTCTTCAGTGTGCTATCCGTTTTTCTAACGGATAGCACACTGACTCATTCATATCTGTGGGGCCATGTACACTTAAGCTATTTTCACGGATCCGTGTGTCAGTTCCGCAAATTATACAACAGGTCCTTTTCCTGTTCGTTTTTGTGGATCAGTCTCTGCCATTCTATTCATTGGTCCGTTAAAACTACAGACCGCACACGGAAGCAATCAGTGAGCAGTTCATTCTTTGCGGCCGTATAATGGGCCACGGATGTGTTCTTGAGGCCTAGGCCACACCTACTGTCCGATTAAGCCACACCCCTTTTTAAAGGGACAACTGGCGTGCAAACATCAAAATTTCGCCAAACTGTGCCAATTTGCATCAAAATTTGACAAATTTTTCAAGACTTTCCAGACTCAGACACAGTAGTAAATCTGCCCAGTATCTTCTAATACAGTAATGGCTATCATTTGCGATTGAACAGAAAATGTACATTGCAATTTATTTACTATTGCCCTTCTACAGATAACCCATTTGAACGGCTTATATATGAGATTGAAGTTGGTGGAGTATAGATATTGTATATGGAGAGCTTCTAAACACCTAAAGGTCTATTCTCAGTAGAACTATTATTATTATTATTATTATTCACATTTGATGAGCTGAACGAGGCATGTTGGTGAGGGAATTATGGGTAAAATATGGTCGCCATAAAAAAACTTTCATATAGCAATTATCTGAGTGTGTTTGAATTGTTGGGTTTTGGCATGTGGACTCTTTTCACGCGAGTAAGAGAAAGGACTGAGGAATATTTTAAAAAATGTTAATGCAGGGTCGGGGGAATACCACCATATGTCACAAGTTTCTTTTTTTGGCTTTTTCCATATTAAAATAAATACAGATTACTGAACAGAAATTGTATGGAACTATTTCCTATTAATTTTCTGTTTAGGTTTATTCATATCAACATATTTATGCACATGATAGCTATGTCATTTTATATTTCTCAGGTGCTACCTATAAATGAGCCTTTCATTTCTCTGCACTGGCAGTAATTTTCCATTCACGTTGTAAAGAATTCCCCAGAGTAATGTTTCATGTTGATCTTGATCAATATCAGCAATAACTAGTCACTTGTCTCATATAGATTTCCAAATTAAAACATTCATTAGTTTACTACTTCACAATACATCTCTTAGCAACTGGGACCCAAGTTCTGACTAAACAATATTATACTTTGTTACAGACAAGGATCATCACCACTGAACATATTCTAGTCCATGCCAAGCCTTGTGCAAATATCTAAGGCCTCATGCACACGATCGTAGCCATGTGCACGGCCGTGATTTTCGGGTCGGCCGGCTGCGGACTGTCAGCCGCAAGCCGCCCGCAAATCGCGGGACATGCACATGGCCGCGGCCATTATTTTCAATGAGCCCGGACCACAGAACACGGCCGTAATATGACAGGCCCGTTCTTTCTGCGGTGTGGGCTCCAGGGCCATGCACGGACCGTAAAAACTACGGTCGTGTGCATGGCCCCATAGAAATGAATGGGGCCGCAATTCTCCCGTGGATTTTCGGAGGAATTGCGGCCGCAAAAGCACGTTCGTGTGCATGGGGCCTAAGGGAGAATTGGTTTCTATTTCCATTCATTTCTATGGGGCCGTGCACATGACCGTAGTTTTTACGGTCCATGCATGGCCCGGGAGCCCGCACCGCAGAAAGAACGAACATGCCTTATTACGGCCGTCTTCTGCAGTCCGGGCACATTGAAAATAATGGCCGCGGACCTGTGCATGGCCCGCGATTTGCGGGCGGCTCGCGGATTACAGTCCGCAGCCGGCCGACCCGAAAATCACGGCCGTGCACATGGCTACGGTCGTGTGCATGAGGCCTTAGTGTTATTTGTTCTCATTGTTACAGTACTGGTTATATATAGTAATTGGTGGAGAATGACAAGATGATACAAAGAGTTAAACATTTTATTTGCTTCAGTTTGACAGTACCGAACATAAGTTGTATAATCATCTCATACAACTACATACATTCCTAACTAATAATGGCTTACAGCAGTGAAAGTTCATTAAAGTTGTTGTCTCATATAGATATCCCTTCAATATGCCCTATTAGGGTATATAGACGTAATAGGGGGTCACCTGTCTGCAACCCTCCCTCTATGAGTGGGAGACTAGAGAGCCACTCAGTGTTTGTATGACCAGCTTGCAATACTACATTATGCATTATGTGTGGGCAGCCGGAGTTTCCCCCCAGCAATTGAAGCTGGTCTTCGTTGGTTTCTATAACCATACCAGCAGGGGCGTAACTAGGAAAGACTGGGCCCCGTAGCAAACTTTTGACTGGGGCCCCCCCTCCCCTGGGTGTCACACAACGCCCCCCTTTTTTTACAGCCCCCCTGTAGATAACGCCATACAGCCCCCTCTGTAGATAGCGCCATACATCCCCCCATAGATAACGCCATACAGCCCCCTCTGTAGAGAACGCCATACAACCCCCTCTGTAGATATATACAAAGAGGGCTGTATGGCGTTATCTACAGGGGGGGCTGTATGGCGTTCCCTACAGGGGGGGCTGTATGGCGTTCCCTACAGGGGGGGCTTTATGGCGTTCCCTACAGGGGGGGCTGGATGGCGTTCCCTACAGGGGGGGTCTGTATGGCGTTCTCTACAAGGGGGGGCTGTATGGCGTTCTCTACAGGGGGGGCTGTATGGCGTTAGCGCCATACAGCCCCCTCTGTAGATAACGCCATACAGCCCCCCCTGTAGAGAACGCCAAACAGCCCCCCTGTAGATAACGCTATACAGCCCCCTCCGTAGATAATGCCATACAGCCCCCCCCCATGACTAACCTCTGACTTCCGGTGTCTGCGCAGCTCAATATAAATGAAAGGAGCGCTGGTCACGCATGCGCACAAGCGCGACCGGCACTCCATTCATTTCTACGGAGCTGCCGACACAGACCCCGGAAGTCCAAGGTTTGTGATGGAGAACTTCAGGGGACTTTCAGTCCCCCGTTCTCCCTATCAATGCCAGCGATCACACATGTATCCCCTATCCTGTGGATAGGGGATACATGTCTTTTGTTTAATGGCAGAGCGGGGAGATACCTCCCTGCTCTGCCGTAGTGTTCAGTGGCGTCGCGGATGTAGCAGCCATAGCGGCTGCTAGCGGAGCCTCCGGCCATGGTGGGGGCCCGTGTACTTTAGCTTAGTTTTTAAAGGAAATCTGTCAGCAGTTTTGAGCCCTCAAAACTGCTGACATTGTTATATAAAGGATTGGGAGGGCAGTGCAAAGATGCCTAATGTGTCAGTCATGCAAGTTGCATGATCAATAAATCGACGTAATGCCAAGAGGTGCCACAGAGGAGGCCCCTTGATGGTCCAGGGCTCCCGATCCTTCTCACTGCTTGTTGCCAGCCTTTCCTCTCTGCTCTGAGTGACGGGTCTAGAGTGGCAGTTGCGACCGCACTAAACGTCGACACAACAGGTATCATTGCCCTCCCCATCCTCTATATGGTGTCATCAGTAGTTTTTATGGCTCAAAAATCCTGACAGATTCCTTTTAAAGACAGTAAACAACATTAATCTGGCAATTTAAGACAATTTTTAACCTCAAGCATGGCCTTCAAAGATGACTGCTCTAATATCTTGGTTTCAATGTGGTAGATAAGACCAAATATGGTGTCAGAAAAATTAAAAGGGTTTTCCAGTCCCTAAAAATTGATGACCTAGCCAAAGGATGAAGGGGCCCGCGGTTTAAAGGGGCCCGTGCCGCCCATGCCCGGTGGTGCAGCTAGCAGCTGCTATGGCTGCTACAGCAGTAGCGACGCCACATTCAATAGTATCTGCGTCCAGTGGCGTAGCTATAGGGATCGCCCCCCGTTACCCCGCAGCGCTGGTCGCGCTTCCAACTGTTTTTGCGTCCTCAGGAAGCAAATACAGTTCAGTGCAATGCTGGAGCCTTGGTCCAGCATTCACTGTGCCACGAGCGGCTTGGCGCAGGCAGGCACGATGTAGTGAAGTCACTACATCGCGCCTGTCTGCTCCCAGTCCCACAGCACAGTGCAGAGGAGAAGAATGATCCTCCACCCGTCATAGGAACGGGGATAGGTAAGTAATTATGTTATTATTTTTCTATTTGGTACATATGGGGGTATTATACTGGGTATTGGAGGGCATTATACTGGTTATGGGAGGGGGCATTATACCGTATGGGGACATTATACTGTATGGGGCATCTATAGGGGCATTATACTGTATGGGGCAGCTATGGGGGGCATTATACTGTATGGGGACATTATACTGTATGTGGCAGCTATGGAGGATATTAAACTATAGCTGGCAGCTATGGAGGGCATTATACTGTATGGGGCATTATACTGTATGTGGCAGCTGTGGGGGAATTATACTGTAGGTGGCAGCTATGGAGGGCATTATACTGTATAGGGCAGCTATGGGCGGCATTATACTGTATGGGTCAGCTATGGTGGGCTTTATAGTGTGTGGGCAGCAATGGGGGGCATTATACTGCATGTGGCAGCTATGGGGGGCATTTTGCTGTATGGGGCAGCTATGGGCATTATACTGTATGGGTCATCATAGTGTATGGGGCAGCTATGGGGGCATTATACTGTGTGCGGGCATCTATGGGGGCATTATACTGTATGGGGCAGCTATGGGGCATTATGCTGTGTTTGGGTAGCTATGGGGGGCATTATACTATGTGTGGGCAGCTATGGGGAGCATTATACTGTGCAGGCGTTCATGGGGTTTGTCAGGCAAGGCATCTGGGCATAGGCGTGCGCAGGGGTCTGGTGGTGTTGGGGAGGGGTAGGGGAGCCCAAGCTGATTTTTTGCACCAGGGTCCATGATCCTTTAGCTACGCTCCTATCTGCGTCCTTACTATTGAACACTATGGCAGAGCAGGGAGGTATGTCTCTGCTCTGCCATCTACTAGGCTACAGGCCAGGTCACTGGATCATGCCGGCCTACACAAGGATTCCATCGGCGTTGATTCGCTCCATTAGTCATGGGAACAGGACCTAGGTGAGTATAAAGTTTTTTTTTGTTGGGGGGGTGCTATCTACAGGAGGGGGGCTGTATGGCGCTATCTACAGGAAGGGGGGTTACCTCACTAACCAATTCTCCAATTTTATGATTACTAGCACATGAATTGTCTGTAACTGAGGAGAACTTTACCTGTACAGAAGTTTGCATGAGTGCTCAGAATATGACTTGTTTTAAGTTCTTTGCTGATTAGGATTAGGCTTGATTACTTAGGTGTATTACATTGCTAGATATGTTGCTTGATGATGACTGGATTGCCACTCTTCAGCCAAATTATCAGGACTTCAGACAGTTATTGTCACAAAGGAGGCCAATAGGTTAGGTTAGGACACAGCAGTTATAATTGTATTTGCCTAATAAACATCTCTCCTAATTTCATAGAGAAAACTGTATTACAAAGAAAAGTATATGAAGCATGGGAGAGTAGGTTAAAATGAACAAACACAAATCTTTTGCAGTTAAAATGTTTTATTATAGATATGATGTTAAAGAGGATCTGTCACTAGTTTAGTAATGTCAAATCTTCTAGATAATCTGATAGGCGCTGTCACACTAATAATGCTAGTGAAAAAATTATTGTTTTAAAAGTTATGAGCTTTTTTCTAAATATGCAAATGAGGCTATACTAGACAAGTGGGAGTCAACACCAGCGATTCTCCTGAGGTGGAGCTACCTCATAGCCTCTGACGCTGTTCTATCAGCATGAAGCTGCTTCACACAGTGTGAGAGACTGAGGCTGAAGGGTAGGGGGATCATTTCAAACAGCCATATATCGGGCTGTGGACCACGTAGAACAGTGGCATATGAAAGTGGTGATTCTAATCTTTCAAATGGCATCAAGATCGCAGTTGTGAGCTGTAAAACAACCGAAGACATCACCATTTGAACACACAGTTGGGAATGGAAGCTGTGTAATATATGATCACGCTGTTTTGCTGGGCTGGGAAGAGGAGAACTGTATGACGCGGATTGAACAGCATCATACAGAAATTACACTGCCCAGAGTGAAAAGAAAGAGTCACCTCCTATTTGGCAAGTATAGCCAAATTTGCATACTTAGAAAAATGTTTATAACTTTGCAAATAATAAACATTTTTTAAAAAGAATCACACTGTAGCCATAAGCATCATAGCGCCTATTAGATTAGTTAGGAGGTAGGGCATTAATAAACTAGTGACAGATCCTCTTTAATTAAAGGGAACCTGTCACCAGCATTTCACCTATTAAACAAGCAATACCTGGTGGTAGTGGGTGAAAAATAATTTTTATGCAACCTATAATTATCTTCTATGTACCTTTAGTAATCAGTTTTTTTAGCGTTCCCACATCATATGCTAATGAGCATAAGAGTCATATCTTCGATTGAAAAGAGTCATATCTGTATTCCTCGAGCCTTTCCGAGTTAACTCTGCCACCTTACTTTTTATTGACAGCTCCGCGCCTCCCCCCAGCACACACGAAATCCTGCACTTACGCATCAATGTCCTGTTCTGGTGAGTACGCACAACAAGACACCATAGCGGCGCATGCGCAGTAACTATATTTGAGGCCCGGACGAAGCAGGGAAGGGTATCGGACCGTACATTACGAGATTTTGGCATTCAGGGCAAAACCATCCCTTTGTCCTCCCCTTCATCCTATAGTACTTTGAGCACCTAATGAGCAAATAAAATGCTCAGTGTATATATACATTTTACCTCTAGCAGGTGTATTTCTCCCAGGGTTGCCTATTGGCATGTGCCTACTGTGTCTATAGGTAAGTCCGACCGCCTGCTTACAACCTTTCCTATGGTAAATTTTCTAGCATGAAAAATCTGAATATGCAAGGAAAGGACAAACCAATTGTAATCCATCTTCCATTGCCCAGTGTATATCCATTGCTCACAATGCATAGTCATTTGGAGCTCTTTATATTTGCACTGCTAAAACCTATGTCTACAACTGAACACAAAAGTCCTAATATTTTTTTCTTGAAAATCTCCAAACTTGTGGTGTATAGGTGCATTGCACATTTTTTTTTAAAATATAAAATCCAGCGCACACTGCTCCCATCCTTCTGCATTTCGTGATATATTAGTGCCAATCTATTATTATCAACTCATGTTTCATGTCTTCATTCACAGCATTGTGCACTTTTGTATACAACTACAAGATTAAATGGCCTCCGGTATTCCGCATACTGTATAATTAATGTTTGCTTATGTTCATAGTGCTGCTGGGAAGCAGGTATGATGTATATGACATGACCTGTTTTGTAATCCATTAACAGTAATACAAATTCTGTCAGTTGAACAATTCAGCTTACAGTACTTTAGGTTGATTCTTCCTGTAAGGAACTTGTACTTTGCAGATAAGGTATACAATATAACTCATAGCCGTTACATCGATTTTTGATAATTTTTAAGAAAATCTAAATATTAAACTGCTGTAAAGAACAAATCAATTTTCTCCATTTATCTATGTGCGTTGTTCAGAGGAATAACAATCGTAAACTTTGCTAAACAATAAGATGCAAAACCAAATGCTCTTGTTTTTTGTGTTTTTCCACAAGTCAGGAAAAGTGTAAACATGTCTTTTTTCCGATGTTATGTTAAATAAGCTTTTTCACTGTATAAATGGAAATATTTTTACATTTTCTAATTTACTTTGCGTTTACATCCTTTACCATTTTCAAGATAGTTGTTTGCTGTCAGTGAATGAGCACACTCTTATTGACATTCAGAGCCAGTAACACCCTTACATAGTCCTTACAAATCCTGCTCTATATTCACTGTCTTTAAGGCTTTATCCACCCGACCGGGTATCAAATTTACCGATTTGCACCTGTGCAGGACCCATTTTCACGGATCCCTCATAGACTTGAGTCTCTTCAGGGATCCGGGTAAACAAGCAAAAATAGGACACAACCTATTTTTTCCCGGGCCATTTACATGGTACATTAAAAAAACGTCCGTTTGAATAGCCCCAGAGACATGCATTGCTTTTAATGCAGCCGTATAACAGTCGTTAAAAAAACATCCGTCACACGACCAATTATGCCTGTCGTCTGAGTAGGGCCTAAGTTACCTATATGAGTGAACAAATTGGCGACAGGAAAAAATTCCCTATAAGTCCTGAGCTATATTAAATAAATACTTTTATTTGTTCCAAAGGAAAACTACTTGTGCCCTTATTCTATTTAAAATTCCGATAGTCTGTGCACACACTGAAGTAAACTACTGGAGAAAAACTCCCTGACTATTGAGTTCACTTTGTCGCTCCTCCACTCACGTTCAATGATAAATTCAGATGATACTCTATAAGGCTGGGTTCACACTACCTATTTTCAGACGTAAACGAGGCGTATTATGCCTCGTTTTACGTCTGAAAATAAGGCTACAATACTTCGGCAAACATCTGCCCATTCATTTGAATGGGTTTGCCGACGTACTGTGCAGACAACCTGTCATTTATGCGTTGTCGTTTGACAGCTGTCAAACGACGACGCGTAAAAATACAGCCTCGTCAAAAGAAGTGCAGGACACTTCTTTCAGACGTAATTGTAGCCGTACTTCATTGAACTCAATGAAGCACAGCTCAAAATTTACGGCTGTCAGAGAAGCCTCGCAAAATGCGAGGAGGAGCAATTACGGCTGAAACGAGGCAGCTGTTTTCTCCTGAAAACAGTCTGTCATTTCAGACGTAAATGCCTGCTATCGTGTGCATATACCCTAAGACAACCACTGGAAGTACGCGCCCGGAGTAATAAGATACTGTATATGTCTGTTCACGTTCTGTGACCAATATAAATGTAGGATAGCTGCAGATTATTCACCACACCTATGTTTTTGTGTATAGTGTCAGTGCAAACATCAAGTTAAATCAACAGCAGCAGCTGCCTGACATGTTTTGCCGTGACCAGAGTCTTCGGGGGGAAAGAAGCTAATAGTGGAAACTGCATGCAAAAGCCCTTTTTATTAATTACCCTATGACATCACCTCAGTGCAACACCCAATCATCTCTCCCTCTGTCTCTCTCGACCACTAATATTACTTGATGGACAGCTAGTCCGGTGATCAGCCAATCAGCCTCTGGAACAGGTAGCCTATCAAACAGTTTGGAGTACTGAGCATGCTTCTATACTTAGAGCAGGAAGACATCAGAAATTCTCTACTGAGAATGCTCCTATACCTAGAGCGAAAAGACATGGGAGACCTGACTTGAACTGGGCATGCTGCTACACTTAGAAATTATTTGACATGCATCCAGATTCTAAGTCTTACTAGGCATGCTCCTTCACTTAGAGCAGAAAACCGTGGTATACCTGAGTTGAACTGGGCATGCTCCCACACCGAGACCAGGGCTGCACCTAGACATTTTGTAGTGCTACTGATTAATTTTAACTATTGAGTGACAGCTACAGTCCAAGATTGTATTGAACTCAATGTTCTTATTTGAACTTCAGCTGTAGCACAACAGTAAAAATCAATCAATAGCACTACAAGAAGTCTAGGTTTAGGCCTGGTCTTAGGATCTGAATACACAGCAAATGAGTTCTAAGTATTGCTGGGCATTCTCCTCCACCTAGAGCAGAAAAACATGGGAGACATGAGAGAATGGCCCACAGTGGTGGGCAGTGTAGTGCCTCCTAGTGTTTTGTATATGGCGCTATATACAAAAAACTAAAAGGTACCACACTGCCCACCACTGTGGGAGTGTCTCTCTATTTATTTACTTAATTATTCCCTATGTATTAAGCTAGTTTAGTTCCACTGAACCACAACTATAGATATAACCCTGCGAGTCCTCTGATGAATCTGATGAATCCCATAGAAAACATGGGAGGAAATGTGTTGTGAACGCCATATTGGCATTTATTAGGGTGTGTGTGTAGTGTAGGGGCAGGTTCCAGACTCCCTGTGCTTCATATAGTAAATAGCATCAGGAACAGGACTGATTATACGCCCTGTTCTTCTCCAGACAGAATTAAAAGGACATTGCTGTGTCGACCCAAAAATGGAGGGGGCCTTGCTTTGCCAGATATTAAGACCTATTACCTGGCAACGCATCTGACACGAGTCATCGACGGGTATCGACATGGATCCCTCAAACTCTGAGTCCAAATTGAACAGTGTTTTTCTCGCATTTCTTTGGCGGTATGCCATTGTTTCTACATTCTTTACGTCTCCATCGCACAAATAGGCCCAACATTGCAATGTTGCGCAAATCCAAAAGTACGTTCTTTTTTATTACTATGTAATTCAGCTCAATATCCTATTTTGAGTAACCCTCGCTTTCCTCCAGGAGTAGACGACATGATTTTCCGCACCTGTGTGTCCTCTGGTGAATTTAGAGTCTATGACTTACAAAAGGACAATCACTGGCTCTCGCCACATGCTTTGTTAGGCATGTTGGGACCTAATTTATTGGGGCCCTGGAGATCTATGCAATTAAGACATTTTTTGGTATCTCTCCCCCCAACAGAATCTTACTCACAAGATAAAACCGCATTTGACACACTGTGTCTAGGGTCGGGTTTGATTAGGCATTCACTGACCCTGACCTACGCGCTCCTTCGGAGTCCTCCGGACTCCTCCTGGACAACTACCTCCACCCTTCATGCTTCAATGGGAAGCAGACCTTAAAGGGAATGTGTCGCGAATGAAACTTTTTTTTTTTTTTAAGTAAGTTACTTATTTCTATTATATTTTTTAAGTTTTTTGCTGTATTTTTTTTCTTCCACATGGTGGAAATTATTACAAATTAAATAATAATTTGACATGTTTTCCTATGTTGGCCACCAGAGGGAGCACTTCCCAGAATTACAGCAAGGGGAATAAGGCCTTATTCACACGAACGTATTTTACGTCCGTGATATGCGCGTGAAAATCACACGCACGGACCTATGTTAGTGAATAGGGCCATTCAGACAGTCCGTGATTTTCACGCGGCGTATGTCCGCTGCGTAAAACTCACGACATGTCCTACACTTGGGCGTTTTTAGTGGGTGCATGGGTGCATGATAATCGCGCACGGCACACGGAAGCACTTCGCGCAACAGTAGATAAAGAAATTAAGGAAAAAAATAAAAGCACTTCCTTAATTTCTTTTTCTAAACTTTAAAACCGCGTGTCATAAGCATGGCATATGCGTGAAAATCACGCAGCCACGCAGCCAACACTGATGACACATGGAAGTGCAACGCGCGCAAAACGCACACGCTCATGTGAATCCGGCCTAAGGCAAAGCAACCTGACACAGCTGCCATAAATGTGGGAGGGAATCTCACCCCCCCCCCCCCCTCCTACAAGCCATGAAAAGGTGTCTTCAAATTGCTATTTTGCCATTTTGGGTGTGATTGTTGAAATGCAGCTCGCAGAAGCTATAGGACACACCAAAAGACTAGGGGTATGTTCACACGCTTACTAAACAAAGGGAAAACAGCTCCTGATTTTCAGCCATTTTTTAATCAAACTCGCGTTTTTGGCAGCGTTTTTACGGACGTTTTTGGAGCTGTTTTTCTATAGAGCCAATGAAAAACGGCTCCAAAAACGTCCCAAGAAGTGACATGCACTTCTTTTTGGTGGGCTTCTTTTTACGTGCCGTTTTTGGAAAATGGCCGCGTAAAAAGACGGCCCGTCGGAACAGAACGCCGTATTTCCCATTGAAACCAATGGGCAGATGTTTGGAGGCTTTCTGCTTCCGATTTTTCAGCAGTTTTTCAGGACGTTTACGGCCCGAAAAACCGCTGAAAACACTGCGTGTCAACATACCCTTAGAATGATGAAAGTGAAGTGAATGACTTTTCCGTTGACAGGTTCACACGGCGTGTATTTGACAAGTTTTTGCACATTTAACATGCCTCTCCTGCTAAATGTCTTTATCCCTCCATCCTGCTGACAGTCCACTCCAGGATCACCACCCAATACTGCTGACAGTTTCCTTCAGCGTCACCATACAATCCTGCTGACAGTCTCCTCCAGCATCACCGCCCAATACTTCTGACAGTCTCCTCCAGCGTCACCATACAATCCTACTGACAGTCTCCTCCAGCATCACTGTCAGCATTATTGGGTGGTGATGCTGGAGGAGACTGTCAGCAGGATTGTATGGTGATGCTAGAGAAGTCTGTCAGCAGGATTGTATGGTGACGCTGGAGGAGACTGTCAGCAAGATTGGGTGGTGATGCTGGAGGAGACTGTTTAGCAAGATTGTTTGGTGACGCTGGAGGAGACTGTCAGCAAGATTGTATGATGACGCTGGAGGAGACTGTCAGCAAGATTGGGCGGTGATGATGGAGGAGACTGTTTAGCAAGATTGTTTGGTGACGCTGGAGGAGACTGTCAGCAAGATTGGGTGGTGATGCTGGAGGAGACTGTCAGCAGGATTGTATGGTGATGTTGGAGGAGAGTGTCAGCTGGATTGTATGGTGATGCTGGAGGAGACTGTCAGCAGGATTGTATGGTGATGTTGGAGGAGACTGTCAGCAGGATTATGCTGGAGGAGACTGTCAGCAGGATTGTATGGGGACACTGGAGGAGACTGTCAGCAAGATTGGGTGGTGATGCTGGAGGAGACAGTCTCCTCCAGCATCACCACCCAATCTTGCTGACAGTCTCCTCCAGCGTCACCAAACAATCTTGCTAAATAGTCTCCTCCATCATCACCGCCCAATCTTGCTGACAGTCTCCTCCAGCGTCACCATACAATCCTGCTGACAGTCTCCTCCAGCGTCACCATACAATCCTACTGACAGTCTCCTCCAGCATCACTGTCAGCATTATTGGGTGGTGATGCTGGAGGAGACTGTCAGCAGGATTGTATGGTGATGCTAGAGAAGACTGTCAGCAGGATTGTATGGTGACGCTGGAGGAGACTGTCAGCAAGATTGGGCAGTGATGATGGAGGAGACTGTTTAGCAAGATTGTTTGGTGACGCTGGAGGAGACTGTCAGCAAGATTGGGTGGTGATGCTGGAGGAGACTGTCAGCAGGATTGTATGGTGATGTTGGAGGAGAGTGTCAGCTGGATTGTATGGTGATGCTGGAGGAGACTGTCAGCAGGATTGTATGGTGATGTTGGAGGAGACTGTCAGCAGGATTATGCTGGAGGAGACTGTCAGCAGGATTGTATGGGGACACTGGAGGAGACTGTCAGCAAGATTGGGTGGTGATGCTGGAGGAGACTGTCAGCAGGATTGTATGGTGACGCTAGAGGAGACTGTTAGCAAGATTGGGTGGTGATGCTGGAGGAGACTCTCAGCAAGATTGGGTGGTTGTGATGGAGGAGACTGTCAGCAAGATTGGGTGGGGACACATCACCATAAAATCTTGCTGACAGTCTCCTCCAGCATCACCACCCAATACTGCTGACAGTCTCCTCCAGCGTCCTCATACAATCCTGCTGACAGTCTCCTCCAGCGTCCGCATACAATCCTGCTGACAGTCTCCTCCAGCATCACCATACAGTCCGCACACCGTCCACACTGACAATACATCTCACACTTAGCACTGCTACATACATACATACACACAGACGCACACACACACACACACACAGCTCTACTACATCTCACAAGCTTAGCTCCGTACACCGTCCACACTGAGAATACATCTAGCAACAGGGGGGCAGCCCGCCAGGTGGGGGGGCCCGTTGGGGGTCACGAGAACGGGGGTCTGTGAGAGAGAGAGAGGGACAGACAGAGACACACACACACACACCTTACCTGCAGTGCAGCTGGTCTTCATAGTGGCGCCCGCTATCTCCCTACATACCGGCTTCTCTGCTGTGTGACTCTGACCTGCGTCTGCGCAGTACAGAGCCAGAGAGCAGATACAATGGATGGGAGCCCGTTCATTGTGTCCTATGCATTGTAGCTACCGTATTCCATCTCTGTATGTGTTGTTAATCGACACATACAGAGATGGAAAAAAAAATGGCAGCCCCCATAGAGAAGTAAAAGTATGAATACATTAAAAAGTAGAAAGTGACAACACAAATAAATACAATTCGTGTTTACATTATATTAAAAGCAATATAATAATAATTAAAAAAAAATCATGAAACCTTCCCTTTAAAATCTCACTTACCCCCGTCCAGAGGCAGAAGATCTTTACTTTGACCCATAAATCCTCCATTAGTTCTCGCTTTCAGGAAGCTAACTATAAATTACTTTCCAGATGGTATAGAGTACCATCACGTCTAAAGATCTTTTGTCCATCCTCGGACTCAAAATGTTGGAGATGTAGAAATGAAAACGGTACAATTCTCCATACTTTTTGGTCATGTCATTTGTTACTTCCCTTTTGGGAAGGAATAAGAGAGAACATAAGTAGTATCCTCAGAGTGGGATTGGCTATGAACCCTGCATTATTCCTCCTTTGTCATAGCAAGACTCCACCTATCTCTCTTAAACAATCACTATCATGCTTCCTAATTATGGCTGCGAGAATGTGTATTCTATTAATGTGGAAGAAACCAACAGCTCCTACACTTTCCCTTTGGGTATCAAAAGTCAATGACATTATGCAAATGGAGAACTTAATCTCTTGCTCGAACAACACGTACGATAGATTTTACAGATTATGGTGTCCCTGGATGGAATTCCAGAAATCGGCCGAGTATCGAAAACTCTTGTGAGGTTCCTCACAAGGCTGGAAGGGCTAATACTATTGGAAGGGATGGTTTGACTTCCCAACTTTTTTTTGACTTTTTTTTTTCTCCCCCTCCCTTTCCTATTAGTATGTTTGTTTGAAGCCTTATCAGGACGTACAGCGTTGAAAACCAACATCATTTCAATCTCATATATTACATGTATTGCTCCGTTTGTTACATAATAACACTATATCCTATAGTGATTATCAGAATAGATATTACTTAATAACACCTCAAGAACAAAAAGATATTAATCAATAATACTTCTGTTGAGAGACAAATATCTGTTATTCACTTTGTTCATTGTGAAAATAAGTGGTAAACTACACATATGCATTGCATGTATAATGTATAGATATACCCTTTGGTGCACATTTTTATTTTTTTTATATGTAGCACCTGGCACAAATGCAGATGATACATGAAATATAATTATACGCTCTTCAGGAATGCCCAGAACAATAATTTTTTTTTGTACTGTATGTTTAACTATTTAAATGGTTAATATATAGTATAAGTATAACTTTTTGTAATATTCCATTATTGGCAAACAAGTTTTTTATACATCCCTATATTAGTGCCAGTAATGAAATAATGTTGAACACATGTACAAAGATGTACGATAGTATTTTTTTTTTTTTTTGGGGGGTATTAAAAAACTGTATGCATTTAATGCCTCACCGGCCCAATATGTTGGATGTGAAGTATGAGGCAAAGGTGAACTTATATTGCCACTATCTTCAAGAACATAAATGCTTGTACATTATTAACCCCTACCCGCACCAGGACGTGACTGTCCGTCGTTGCGGGAGGTTACTTCCCGCACGAGGACGTATAGTTACTGAGTATTTCCCGGTGCACACTGTCGGCGACAGTGTGCACCGGGAACCGGGAGGTCAGCTGTCACCGACAGCTGACACTCCCCTCTTGCCGACCAGCGGTCCTTTGCCGCTGATTTAGGCGAATTAACCCCTTAAATTCGGCGATCGGGTGCAATCGCCGAATTTTGGGGGTTTCTAACATATCGGCAGACCCCGGTCCGAAATCGCGGGGTTTGCCGATAGTTACTATGGCAAACAGAAGCCAAACAATGGCTTCCGGGTCTGCCATGGACGGTAGCCCATCAGGACCAACCTTTGGCTGGTCCTGATAGGCTTCCTGTCAGAGTGACAGGAAGTCACTGTGTCGTTCCTGATAGCACACTGTCGGCGACAGTGTGCATCGGGAACTTGGAGATCAGCTGTCCCCGACAGCTGACACTCCAGTGTTGCCGATCAGCGGCTCATCGCCGCTGATTTAGTCAATTAACCCATTATATGCGGGGCTCGATTGCGATCTCCGCATGTAGCAGGTTTGTTGCGCATCAGCAGCCCCCATGCAATCGTGGGGGCTTCTGATGCTTGTGATGGCACCCGGGGGCCAGACAACGGCCCCCAAGTCTGCCATGTATGTCAGCCTATGAGGATCAGCCTCTGCTGATCCTCGTAGACCAACTGTCAGAGTGACTGTGACGTCACACTGACAGTTGGAATACATTACACTACCTAGGTAGTGTAATGTATTCTAGCAGCGATCAGAGCTGCAGGTCAAAAATATAAAGAGTAAAAAGTAAAAGAAAAGTTAATAAACAAAAATATAAAGTGTAAAAAGTAAAAAAATGTTAATAAAAATGTTTTATAAAAGTGTAAAAATAAGTTTTTGTTTTCCTATAATAAGTCATTTATTATAGGGAAAAAATGAAAACTTTAAAAAAAGTACACATATTTGGTATCACCGTGTTCATAACGACCCAAACTATGAAACTATAATGTTAATTTTTCCGCACGGTGAACGGCGCAAACAAAATAAACGGAAAACTGTCAGCATCGCTATTTTTTGGTCACCACCCCTCCCAAGATGTAGAATAAAAAGTGATCAAAAAGTCGCATTTACCCCAATATGGTACCAATAAAAACTACAACCCGTCCCGCAAAAAACAAGACCTCCCACAGCTTTTTTGACGAAAAAATAAAAAAGTTACGGCTCAGAATAGCGTGTCCCAGAAAATAAATTATTTTAAAGAAACATAATTTTATTGTGCAAACGCTGCAAAACGTAAAAAAACCTATACACATATGGTATCGGCGTAATCGTACCGACCGGCAGAATAAAGTAAAACGTAATTTATTGCGCACGGTGAACGCTATAATAAATAAAGAATTTAAAGCGCCAAAATCGCTGTTTTTTGGTCACCTTAGCTCTAAAAAAGATCCTGAGGGGCCAAAATGCTCACTATACCCCTAGAAAAATTCCTTGAGGGGTGTAGATTCCAAAATAGGGTCACTTTTGGGGGTTTCCACTGTTTTGGTCCCTCCGGGGCGTTGCAAACCCGACACGGCACTGAAAACCAATCCAGCAAAATCTGCGCTCCAAAATCCAAAAGGCCCTCGTTCCCTCCTGAGCCTTGCTGTGGGTCCAAACATCAGTTTACGACCACATATGGGGTATTACCGTAATCGGGAGAAATTGCTTTACAGATGTTGGGCGGCTTTTTCTCCTTTATTCCTTGTAAAAATGAAAAAATTCTATGTTTCCACAGAAAAATAGGTGATTTTCATCTTCACAGACTAATTCCACTAAATTCTGCAAAAAAACTGTGGGGTCAAAATGCTAAATATATGCCTAGAAAAATGCCTTGAGGGGTGTAGTTTTCAAAATGGGGTCACTTTTTGGGGGTTTCGACTGTTTAAGTACCACAAGACCTCCTCAAAAATATATTCCTAAAAAAAGGAGGCCCCAAAATCCTCTAGGTGCTCTTTTGCTTCTGCGGCCTGTGTTTCAGTCCATTAGGACACTAGGGCTACATGTTGGATATTTATAAAATCTGCAGAATCTGGGCAATAAATATTGTGTTGCGTTTCTCTGGTAAAACCTTCTGTGTTACAGATTTTTTTTTATTACAAATGAATTTTGGCAAAAAAAAATGAAATTTGTAAATTTCACCTCTAATTTGCCTTAATTCCTGTGAAACGCCTAAAGGGTTAAAATACTTTCCGAATGTGGTTTTGAATACCTTGAGGGGTGCAGTTTTCAAAATGGGGTGATTTATGGGGACTTTCTAATATATAAGGCCCTCAAAGCCACTTCACAACTGAACTGGTCTGTGAAAAAATGGCCTATTGAAATTTTATTGAAAATATGAGAAATTTCTGCTAAAGTTCTAAGCCTCTTAACGTCCTAGAAAAATAAAAGTACGTGAAAAAAAATGATGCAAGCATAAAGTAGACATATGGGGGATGTTAACTAGTAACTATTTTGTGTGGTATTACTATCTGTTTTACAAGCTAATACATTTAAATTTAGAAAAATGCTAATTTTTGCTAAAATTTTACGTTTTTCACAAATAAATATTGAATTTATCGACCAAATTTTTTCACTAACCTAAAGTACAATATGTCACGAGAAAACAATCTCAGAATCGCTTGGATAGGTAAAAACGTTCCGGAGTTATTACCACATAAAGTGACACGTCAGATTTGAAAAAATCATCTGTGTCCACAAGGTCAAAACAGGCTGTGTCCTAAAGGGGTTAAGTACTGGCGTTTAAATTGATTCTCTGGGTTTTACAAAAACAAGTAAATCGAAAGTGGCATTTCGATTTACTGTGGCAGCAATTTAGTTCCCATAAAAGCTACAAGAAAATTGCTGTTTGTTTGCATCTAGCATGTCTGTGACAAAATATTTTTACATAGAACTCAATGTACATATTCCTTGTAACATGGCCTTGCTGGATCTAAACACACAGTCCTGTCCCAGAAACTGAAGTCCATGACATCTGCTCTTAGAGGAAACAATTTACCGCAGCAGTAATATATCCTGGGCTCATTTAAATTAAAGGGGTTATTCAGTGCCATAAAATGCTATTGCAATAATAAACTATCCTGAAATAAGGTTACTAATATACTTCATGTTCTCGTTGTGCGCCGATTTCAAGTATTAAAATTAGGGACATGGTCCAGGAAGTTCAATACTTCTTTACGTTTTGATGATGCGCCGACACCAACCCACGTAATCGAGAAAGCTCTCTCCTCCCCTGTGTCGGCGCATCATCAAAGCTCGTGACCGCAAGGCGACTGGCACTGCGAGGATGCTGAGAAAGTTAGCCAGCCCCATTCTACCACAATGCTGTCTTGTTTCAATGCGCATTGTTCAGGCAGCTCTGGGAACAATGACAGCTGCAAATGTGGACATGTGCAGAGTGGCGGGTGGGCGTGACTTCAGGAGCTGATGGAAAATTGCAAGTCCCTCCCAAAATACAGCAGGTTCAAAGCAGCACTATCATTATACCGGAGCGCGGTGAGATATAAAAAAATATGATTTCTTGCAGGCAGAGTAAATTTTGAAATCTGTAGTGCTGATTACACAAATTTGTGGGTTTTTTTTTGTTCATTTTATGGTCCCCGGATAACTCCTTTAACTGTATTTGTACAAACCCAGAGAACCCAATGAAAATGGAATAAAGTCTTAGCTGACTAGTAAAAAAGCATAAAGTGTCAGTCAATGAGGGGTTTACATTATAAAGAAACTTGTACAGAATTGATCAGATTTGCATTTTTGAATAACAAACAGCATCTGTTTTTATTAAATTATTCGACTAGAAGCAGCTGGGAGCTAAAGACAAAGTGATGGGGTAAAAACAAACATGTTTGAAGCTTTGACACAAAATTAGGATTAGGTGTCTATTATATTTTACTCCCTAAAATACGGTACTCCAGAATCTTGCTTCATCTGTACGCATGGAGAATTGACTGGGCCTATATAAGGGATTCTTCGTCTTATCCAGCAAGATGCTTCTTAATTATATCCTTTTATTTTCGAGAGCTCCAATAATTATCTGTGTCTGTCATTATCAGGTATTTAAGAAGGTTGGAATTAGGAGCCAAATACGTTAAAATGTTGTGCTTCGGAAAAACAATTAATACCTACATATAATTTGCTGGAAAACCTGGAAAGCCAATACGTGACATCTTTAAAATTAGTAGACAATTTCTAATGAAGGTTTTCCTCTAAAATGTACAGTCACGCCAGGGTCAGTATAGGAAGTTTTATGATGTACAATACAACTGAAATTTGATAGTGACAGCTCCAGACAATCAATTGCCCTGGACAATGTATCATAGCAGTAAATGTAAAACCTGTCTCCAAACATAATTGCTCGGTAAAAGCAAAAGGAGATATCATCGTTTGTGGAAATTGCTCATTATAATGGCATTGACAGCAGGAAATAAATAACAATAAAACTAACCACATGCTATATTTTTGGAGCTCATTGTAATAAACAACGAAAATCTTAAATCATCAGGTGCTTAAAGGGGTTGTATAGTGCAAACACTATTGGAAAGCAACCTTCAATGGTTTAGGGCATGACCAGACGTGGCGTATTTCTTCCGCAACTGTCCGCATCAAGGCCGCACAGAATCTGTGTTGCAGATTCTGTTGCGGCTCTGCCCAAAATGGGCATTAAATTGATGCGGACTAGCCGTTGCGTATTGAGGTGAAGTACTTCCCTTTTCTCTATCAGTGCAGGATAGGGAGAAGGGACAGCACTTTCCCTAGTGAAAGTAAAAGAATTTCATACTTACCGGCCGTTGTCTTGGTGACGCGTCCCTCTTTCGGCATCCAGCCCGACCTCCCTGGATGACGCGGCATTCCATGTGACCGCTGCAGCCTGTGATTGGCTGCAGCCGTCACTTAGACTGAAACGTCATCCTGGGAAGCCGGAATGGAGGAAGAAGCAGGGAGTTCTCGGTAAGTATGAACTTCTATTTTTTTTACAAGTTGATGTATCTTGTGATCGGAAGTCACTGTCCAGGATGCAGAAACAGTTACTGCCGATTGCTTAACTCTTTCAGCACCCTGGACAGTGACTATTTACTGACGTCGCCTAGCAACGCTCCCGTAATTACGGGAGCCCCATTGACTTCCTCAGTCTGGCTGTAGACCTAGAAATACATAGGTCCAGCCAGAATGAAGAAATGTCAGGTTAAAAAAACAATACACTCCGCAGCACACATAACATCTACATAACATCTGCGGACTTCATTGCGGAATTTTTAATCTCCATTGAAGTCAATGGAGAAATTCCGCAATGAGTCCGCAACCAGTCCGCCACTTGTCCGCAACAACCATTGTATACTGCGGACACCAAATTCCTCACCGCAGCCTGTGCTCCGCAGCGGAATTGTCCGCAACGTGCAAACGAACCCTACTAAAAAGCTGAGGAAGGCAATGGAAAAACGGGTCCGCTGCGGATTTCCGCTGCGGAGTGTCCGCAGCGGAATTCCAGAGCAATTTCGCCACGTCTGGCCATGCCCTTAAGGAAAAACTGCAAACCAAGTGCAAACACATGTACTGGTTATAATGAATGCCACACATTAGAATCTCTCACCCTTCTGCCATTTTATCAAACACTAAGGGGGGAATTTATTAAGAGTGGCGTTTCATATGCCAGTCTTAATATAAAGAAAAGTTGGAGAAAGATGTGCCATATTTATTATAATGTGTCACATCTTTCAGCCGGCTGTGTGCCAGAATTGTAGCGCGACTACCACGGCCATGTGCCATGCATAGCCTACAAGGTCCTGACGTTGTCTGGCTTCAGTACATTGTATTAGCCACGTGATGCTAAGAGGACTTTTTATTTTACTTTTAAAAATTTATTTGTCTGTTGCGAGCGGTAGTCCAATTGGGGGAGCAAGGTATAGATCCCACCACTGGCCTCTACTTTGCTACAAAAGTATTTCTACGCTAGCTCCACCCTAAGTTTTCTGGGGTCAGTTATAATAAATGTAACTGGGCGATGTGGCCCCACCACTTTTGTGATGCCATACCCCCCTTTTTGCAAAGTGGCGAGGACGGTGTAAAAAGGCAAAAACTTATGGGTCCTTTTGCGACTTTTCTACGCTATAAAGCTGGCATAGAAAGTTTAATAAATCCCCCCTAAGGCCCCATGCACACAAACATGCTTTTGCAGCCGCAATTCCCCCGAAAATCCACGGGAGAATTGTGGCCCCATTCATTCCTATGGGGCCATGCACACGACCGTGGTTTCCACAATCTGTGCATGGCCCAGGAGCCCGGACCGCAGAAAGAATGGGCATGTCTTATTACGGCCATGTTCTGCGGTCCCGGCTCATAGCAAATAATGGCCGCGGCCATGTGCACGGCCCGCGATTTGTGGGCGGCTTGCGGGTGACACTCCATCTCCGGCCGACCCGAAAATCACGGCCGGGCACATGGCTACGGTGGTATGCATGAGGCTTAAGTCTCTACATACCACGTTTATGGATAAGATATTTAAAGGGTAACTAAACTTTTAAAATACTTTTGACATGTCATAATGACATGTCAGAAGTTTTGATCGGTTTGGGTCTGAGCACTGAGACCCCACCACGGACTCATAGACTTTCCATTGATTGATTTTTTTTTTAATTTTTTTTTATTCAATACAATATAAAATTCCATACAAGTAAGGAATAAAGAAAATACAATTATACACATATTTTTACATTTTCCCCCTACTCCCACCCCCACCCTCTCAAGACCGATCTTGGTTAACGGAAAAAAAAAAAAAAGAACAAAAATTCTTACCACTCCCCCCAATAGGTTTTACAGTGTTTGCCTTGATTATAGATTTTCTCATATTTCATTATAATTTTCACATTATTTACCCAAGCATTAAACTCCGGTGGGGAGCTAGATATCCATTTTCTAACTATTAGTAATTTTGCAATAAATAATAGTTTTATTAATCCACATTTTTTTTCCTTAGAAATATTTAATTTGGAATCATCACCCAGCAATACCAGTTGAGGTTGAAACACTATATCTGGATCTATTTTTTCCAAAATGTTTTTAAAAAAATTCTATCCCAGTAATCAGCAATCTTAATACAATTCCATAACATGTGCAAATAGTTTGCTTCCGCTGCACCACATCTGGGGCAGTTAGAAGCTTTATTAATCGAGAACTTACTCAAAAGGGCTGGCATATAGTAAAGCCTATGTATCAAATTGAACTGAATAAGCTGATGGTTCATGCTTATCGATACTTTACAAATATTTTGAAATATTATGTTTCAATCAACAACACAATCGTTATTCAATTCCTTCTCCCATTTTATAACACAATTAAATTTTATTTTCCTTGACTTTATTTCCATCAGGGATTTATACAACCTGGAGAGAGGTTTTTTTTCACATTTGTATTTTCTCAGTTTTTTGTAAAAGTCATCCATATGGTCTTTATTGAGAGGATTGCCATCTTTAAATTTATCAAATGCGTGCTTTAATTGAATATAGGAGAATGTTTCCTTCTCCGTCAAGTCAAAATCAACTGATAATTTTTCCCATGTTTTGATTTTTCCTTCTTCCATTATATCTAGTAAATATCTAATCCCTCTAAGTTTTAACAATGGTAACTCTGGGATAGCCTTACATTCTTCTATATTAAGATTGTGCCATAACGGGGAAAAGGATAAAAAACCATTTCGACCAGTCATATTTCTTAAACTATTCCAGCATTCATGCAGGAGTTGTGCTGTCAACACGTTTTCCATAACTCCAGATTTTAATTGACCAGATTCTAACACCTCATAAATATCTGAAAAGCGGCCTTTAATGTTAGTGATCAACCATTGTAAGAACTCGGCCTTATCCCATTCTTGTATGTATTGTAATTGTGCTGCTAAGTAATATACTCTAATATCTGGAAATGCTAGTCCTCCTTGTTCTCTTGAAGGACATAAGTAGTCTAGCTTAATCCGAACTCTCTTCCTTCCCCAAATCAGGTTATTAAAGATAGTTATGATTTTCTTAAAATATTTATGTTGTATCCACACCGGGGTAACCCCAAAAACACATAAAAGTTTGGGGATCAGCACTGTTTTAATCAAGACAATTTTATCGGCTTTTGATATTGGCAATTCGATCCATATTCTTATTTTTTTTTCCATTTCGTTTATAAGGGGAAGCAAATTATAATCCAAAAATTCTTTTATATTATTTGAAATTTCTATACCCAAATATCTAAAGCTTTCTCCTGGATATGTGATTCTAATTTTTGTTTGTAGTACTAAATCGCTTTTATCTAGTGGCATTAATATGGATTTTTCCCAATTGATCTTTAGACCAGAATAGAATCCAAATCTTTGAATAATAGATATAACATAATCCAATTTTTCTTCCGGGTTCGTAAAAAAAAAAAAAAGGTCGTCAGCATATAAGATAATTTTATCCTCTTCCCCCCTAGCCCCAAATTCTATTGATTGATTGATTGATTGATTGATTGATTGATTGATTGAAGATTTCCTACTATTTCATCCTCAGCACCATACTTTTTTGGATATAACCAGTTATACAGTACCGACCAAAGCTTATGTGCTGCAATAAAGTGCTACAAATAAACCGAATATGTAGAAGCATCTCAAGGCGTGCTGCATCAAACAAAATCAAAAATTGTTGTTTTGTATTCTTTAACTTTCCTATTGACAAACCTTGCCTTGTAATGACACTTCAGATATGGCTTTAATGAAAATGAGATGCCAGAAGTCAATGACAGATTGAGTGTATTTTAATCTATTTTTACCTAAGGGAAACATCTAAACCTCACGCAGCATTTTAGTTTCTGTTCTACAGTTTATTCTGAATGGAAATTCTTTAGCAACTGGAATGGTCCGAAACAAAAAAGATGAAATATATACATGTCTCTCTGTGTCCGTAATAGACTAAATAGATCTGATTGGAATACTACCATATGTAATAGTACTGAAGTCTGTATAATGTGTTCAGGACTGCATTTAAAGTTGTGCTGCCATAGGCACTGAAGCGGCTGCTGCCCTCATGTTACCCACACATACTTATTGCCCCTCTGCCGCTTTCAAATTATTTATTTATGAAAAATGCTGTTTTTGATTATCCAGTTTAAGTATCTTGATTAGAAGAATCATAGTGTAATCTCCTACATAAATATAATGTACTGACATATTTAATCTTTATATATGTAATCTCCTGCATGCCAAGCTTACAATGGATGTCATCCTCCCAGTTTTTATTAAGTCTTCTGTTGATTGGCTAACATTCTATTCACGGGCGTAACTAAGGAGGATGGTGAGGCATGTGCCCCCGAGTGCTAGGTGCCAAGGGGGCTCCAACAAGCCACTCTTTCTTCACCAGGATACACAGATACAGGGCTAGGATAGCAAAGGGCTAGGGAATAATCTAAATTACAATTTACTATTAATCTAATATAATGTTGTTATTGGAATCACTCCCCATTAGTTGCTGAAATGATTCAATTCTGAAATTGATGATGTTTTGTTTGCAACTCAACTCTACAGACTGCCTTAAACTGCATTTGCTCAGAGATAAGTAGAAAAGATGATAATTAGAATTTGATCATTTCTCAAGTAATGGCAGTAATTATGATAATCTAGTCTTATTTATTTAATGTGTTTTACATCTAACACTTTAATTTATAGTCTATTGTCCTAGGATTGGAGCTCTGTTTCTCTCATAAGGAGTCCTGAATCATCTGCTCCTATTGTACAGATAATAGAAAAACTGAGCAAAAGCCCCATAATATAATGTGGTCATTGTGAATCGATAATAATCCAACCAAGAAGAAATCAAGACCATATATTGAAAAAAATATGTAGAAAATACTTTATTAGTGAGCCATAAAATACATAAACATTAATTTAAAAAACAAGAAGCACAAAGCCCTCACAGGGATAAATGGAGCCTGAAAAACTGAGCAGTGGATGATCCAGGTAAATGCACAGTGTCAAGGGCCTTCAGAAGGATTGAAAATACACTTGTTCGCACATATATAATTAGTATCCAAAAGTAATAGTGAACTGCTGGTAACAAATGAACATTGCAATAAACCTGTATATATGATAATAAAATATGATTGAAATGGAATGTATACATACACATATAGATAATGATGATATGATATAAGAGGGACCAAGACCGAACCACCACTGCTGACCCGACATGCGTTTCACTGAGGCTTGTCAGGGAGTTGTCGTCTTACTCACAAACAACCCCTTAAATACCCTCTCCTTACTAACCCCAAGGGTTACATAAGTAGTATGATTGCTGCATTCTATCAAAATGTAGTGCATGAGAGCTGAACTGGTTGTCAACTGCCGAGAACACATGCCAACGGAGTCCTATCATGTACTTACAACAAAGCCCATCCACCACGTGGGCCACCAATGTCAGGGTCCGGGAGTACATGGGGGCGGCACCAGGCATCACACCTGTGTGCTCTGGGACTCAACACGAGTGGAGTTACGCAACATGGGTATGCATCTTCACTGTAGACTTCACTGTAGACTAAGCCTCAAATCGTGAGGCTAATCCCGTGCCCAGCGGGGATTCGCCAGCAATGTCACACACATACATAAGCAGAGTGTGGCGTAACATAGCAACCAGGTGGGCGAGATGCCATTGCGGTCGGAGTCACTCCAAAACAGGATCAAAGATTAACTATATATTAGAAGAATTAGACAGTCTCAAAGGTGATAAAAACTTAGCAAATGTGAAGTGCAACAAAAGTGCAAAACATTGGGAAAAGTGCAAAAGATTATAGGATAGAGTCCACTATAACAGCTGATGAAAAAAAGTATATATATCTGAAATATATAAACATATATTAGTGACAAAGCATACCGAAGAAAAGTGTGTAAAATAGACCAAAACCTACTCATATATATAACATAAGTAAGCATTAGAAATATGCAAAAAAAAGTGCAAGAAATATAATGCATATTATAATAATGATAAAATAATAAATGTATAAATTTATAAAAATATGTGTGAAAATTGGTGAAGGTGCATGAATATACGGTATGTGCAAATAACAATATTAAAAAAGTATAAAGACAACCTACCACAATTGTGAATAAGAAATAATATATGTGTATTTGTCATTGCAAGGATTAGCGCCATAAACACATACGCAAAACTATATTACAATGAGGGGAAAAAAACAAAAAAAGAAATAAAAAATAATGGGGATGCAAACGGAAGATAAGGTTTCCGTTTGCCTTTCCGTTGAAGGGTTCCCCCGACGGAAAGTTCAGACGGAACCCCTCAACGGAAAGACACACTGATGTGAACAAGCCCTAAAATACTGAACCCCTGGCCCCCACTCGATGCTACATACTGACACTGAATTTATACAGATCCCATTGAGTATTGCGTTTTATGTGTTATTTTGGTGCCTAGAGACTGTGGCTGCATGCTATACAGTATTTTAGTACATAATAAATTTAGCTTATAGTTTTATTGCAATTTTTTGCTTTTGATGCATTATTATTCCATTGACTTTACTTTGCTTGCATCTTTCTAGTATAGAAATAGTTCTATGGACATTTTCTGTAATCGTTTATTAAGTAATAAATGCCCCCAGAAAACATGCTTAATTATTCGACAGTAGCCACATGCTCAATGCCCAGGGTCTATTATATGTGAATAAAGCCTAAAAGCGTATATTTACTAAATCCATTATTTATGAGGTTATTTATTATCCTACGGTTCTCGATTGACCTCAACGTACCTGTGTATATAAGTGTATAACGTTTAAAACATGCTTATAACATAAAGCCTGGGCTGACATGTAGTGGTCTTGTGTAGTTGTTTTCTGCACAGTGGACAGATATTACATTTGAGTGAATGGGAAATTATAAATTCTTCTTTTTCATACACAGTAAAAGGCCATGTTTGCAAGCTTTGATGCAGTCTTTGATACATCTTTTAATTATTTTGATAAAAATAAGAGACTTATAAGGCTAAATTGTCTATGGGAAAAACCCCTGGTGTATACACCGACATGCAAATAGACTTTGATGGCCAAATATATGCCAAAAGGGTGTCCACTTGGCATATGTTTGGGTGCTGTAAGTCAGGATACAGCAACTCCACCATTGCACTTTTCAATACAACTGTATAAGAAAAAGTATACTGGAAGGTATACAATTTTTTAATGGCAGACGTATGTATCTGTATACGCGTACAGTTTCTGCCAAACGTAATCCTGAACGTTGTGTGAAAGTCTGATGTTTATACTTTCCCCAACCCTAATCTCAGTTAAAAATCATATAGAAATATGCTATTAATATATGCTACTTTTTTTTATTTTGGTTGGTATATTACGCAATTAGGCCTTGAGAAAGCCTCTGGAGGACATGAAACGGCCATAGGCCGACTTCTATGCGCTTGTCTCCTGTTTTTACTTGCCTCCACACTAGATAAAAACAAAGTTTCTTCGCTTTGTTATTACATTAGGATTTGACACTTTATATGTATACACCAACTAAGCAGAAGCTATAGGACCACAGATATCAGAAGCACAGACAGGGCCGGCCTTTGGGGTGTGTGACCTGTGCCATTGCACAGGGCACATCACTCCTTCAGGTGGAAGTGGGAGCTGCGCTGGCTCCCTCCTCCTGCTAGTGTTTCTAAGGCGCCTGGGCACAGCAACTCTGCATCTTCCTTTCCTCCTGGGCGCCCCTTCTCTGCATTGGCGTAACTACCGCTGCAGCAGCCATAGCGGCTGCTAGGGGCCCGCTGTGGCTGCTACATCGGTAGTGACGCCACAATCAATAGTATCTGCATCCTTAGGATGCAGATACCATTGAAACCTATGGCAGTGCAGAGAGGTATCTCCCTGCTCTGCTATTTACTAAGCTACAGGCCATCAGGAGCAGGGACAGGATCCCTGCGCAGGCCAGCGTGATGACATCACTGGATCATGCCGGCCTACGCAAGGATCCCGTTGTGGAGCAGCTCAGTTTGTCGCAGGAACGAGGCCCAGGTGAGTAACATTTTTTTGTTTTATTTGTTTGGGGGGCTGTATGGCACTATCTACAAGGGGAAGTGGGGGGCTTACAAGGGGAAGTGGCGGGCTGTATGGCACTGTCTACAAGGTGGATGTGGGTGGATGAATGGCACTATCTACAAGGCTGAGGTGGGGGCACTGTCTACAAGGGGGAGGTGGGGGGCTGTATGGCACTAACTACAAGGGGGAGCTGGGGGGCTGTATGGCACTATCTGCAGGGGTCTGTATGGCAGAATCTACAGGGGGGCAGTATGGCACACTCTACAGAGGGGCACTATCTACAATGGGGGCTGTGTGTGGCACCCAGAGGAGGGGGGACAATATGCTGTGGGAGTGGCACTAAGGGGGCATTATACTGTGTGGGGGCCACTAAGTGGACATTATACTTTGTAGGGGCACTACAGGGGGAATATACTTTGTGTGGCACTTAGGGGGCATTATACTGTGTGGGCACATTTAGAGGACAAAATGTTGTGTCCTTAAAGGTGTTATAATATATTATATTATTACCAGTGGCGTAACTACCACAGTAGCAGCAGTAGCAGCTGCTACGGGGCCCGGGGCATGGGGGGGTCCGTGTCGCCCTGACAGTCAGGCACATTACATTATGTGCCACTGCCAGGCCTGGAGGCACGGGCCCCCTCATGCCTAGTAGTAGCATCACGAGTCACGACACTAACATTACACTAGGCATCCGGGGGGGGGGCCGGTGACAGCCGCGGGGGGGGGGGGATCCGGGGGCCCGGTGATATTCACTGCACACTGTGCACTCCACGGATAGTCCTCCCACACACAGTGGAAGAGGACGTGGTAGGAGGAGCGCTCAGGCAGGGGAGAGGACAGGGGGCGGAGCTAAACGACCGACGCGAGACTTCGGGCGGAGGATAGTACAGTCAGGAGCAAAGGACTGCCAGAGTAAAGTCAGGACTGCCGGAGTACTAGCATCCCATAGGACGGGCGGAGGACGTGCAGACTGCAGAGGGCAGGTACATGATGTACATCAAATAAAAAAGTTCATGGGAGAAGGGAAAAGTTTTTAGGTAGAAAAATCTGCCTCATAATTCCTTCCGGAATTTTGAGGCATATTTTGAACACTTCCCGCGTTTTTGTTGCGTTTTTTTGTGACGTTTTTCGGCCGTGGGCAGAAAAACGCAGCAAAAAATGCATTTTCTGCCTGCCATTGTTGTCAATGGGAAGTCGGAGACAGAAACGCCCGAAGAAAGGGCATTAGGCTATGTTTACACAGAGTATTTTGACGAGTTTTTTGACGCGGAAACCGCGTCGCAAAACTCGTCACAAACGGACAGAAAATGCCTCCCATTGATTTCATGCCCTATCTTCGGGTGTTTACACCTCTGACCTCCCATTGACTTCAATGGGAGGCAGAGAAAGCGTATTTCGCAGTGTTTTATGCCCGCGGGCCAAAAAAGCTGCAAGAATCGGCGTGCAGGCAGAGGAAAATCTGCCTTAAACTTCCAAACGGAATTTTGAGGCAGATATTCCTCCTGCAAAAAACTCTGTGTGAACATAGCCTAACGCTTCTTTTTCCTGCAGGCGTTTTTTATGGTTTTCAATGGGAGGCACTTTCTGACGTTTTTTGCCACGGTTTTCGCGTAAAAATACTCAGTGTGAACTCCCCCTAACACAGTGGAGTAACTACCGCTATAGCAGCCGTAGCTGCTGCTACAGGGCCCGCGGCATGAGGGGGCCCGTGTCGCCCGCCGGCACGGGCCCCCACCATGGCCAGAGGCTCCGCTAGCTGCCGATATCTACAGAGGGGGCTGTATGGCGTTATCTACAGGGGGGACTGTATGGCGCTATCTACAGAGGGGGCTGTATGGCGCTATCTACAGAGGGGGCTGTATGGCGCTATCTACAGGGGGGACTGTATGGCGCTATCTACAGGGTGGACTGTATGGCGCTATCTACAGAGGGGGCTGTATGGCGCTATCTACAGAGGGGGCTGTATGGCGTTATCTACAGGGGGGGCTGTAAAAAAGGCACTATCTACTAGGGGGGGGGGTTGTTTTGACACCCAGGGGAGGGGGGGCCCCAGTCAAAAGTTTGCTATGGGGCCCAGCCTTTCCTAGTTACGCCCCTGATTATTACATATTATTATTATACTGTATAGGGCAGCTATGGGGGCATTATACCGTATGGGGAGCACTAAAGGGGCATCATACTGTGTGGAGGGCACTAAAGGGGCATTATACTGTATGGGAGCACTTAGGGGACATTATACTGTGTGGGGGGCACTTTAGGGGGAATTATACTGTGTGGTGGCACTATAGAGGGCATTATACTGTGGGTGGGATAATACTTTTTATGGGGCATTTTTTTATGAATGGGTGTAGTGCCGAAAGAAAATTTTGCATGGGGCATCATCTATCCTAAGGCCGGCCTTCCACAGATATCCGTAGTATATTGCCACAGTGTGGAGTAGTGCCAACCGTTAACTCTTTCATGTGTTTGGAACATTACTCAAACACACTACCGTTGTCCTATGTAAGCACAACCAAAACAGTGTCAGTTTGTAACCAGAAAGTACATTACTTCCATCTCATGCCTAGGAACAGTTAACTAGCATTGTTGTCAAGGCTTAGTGATTTTTATCTTTAATTTGTTTTTAGCAAGCTAAAGAATAGAAGAAGTAAAAAAACAAACGAACTCTCCCTCAGTTGGTCACAATAGATGTGCTTTTAAATATGGATTCTTTTTTCTGTTTAGAATTGAAATATTTTATTCAAATGTCAACATGTCACTCATCAAAGGTACAGTTCTGTTTGATAAGAAACTGCAGTGTGCTGATACAACGGAAATCTTGGCATTCACTATCTCGGTGCCTTTGTGTTCATTTGTGCGTGTGATGACCACATCCACATCCATTAATAAGAATAATTCAGAATTCATATATGCATGTATTGCCAATGGTGGGTGTAAATTTTTTTAGATATTTTATTCAAAGTTTATATGCAAAAAGTGTCAAAGTATAAAGTCTAAAAATAATGGAAATGTTTCCGTGTAAATTCAGTGCTGTAAAAATTTATTTGTCTACTTCCAGGTGTTCTCTTTTACTGCTCATACTGTTTTATTGCTGAGACTGTGTTCACGTGTGGCGGGTTGTAAAAAAAAACAAAACACAACATGGGAATATAGCCTAAATGGTTTCGGTAAACAAAATGTTATATTAGACAAAGGAAAAGATGAGTAAGAAAACTAAGTATCATTCACATGAGCATATTTTATGTCCGTATTAGTCCCGTATTTAAGATATAGCCTATAAATAATTTCAATTAACACAAGATTGTTTGAAAAAAGATAAAATATCCTTTATTGTTAACATATATAAGACAAAACAGATTAAAAATTAACAAAGAAACATGCAGTGCAACATCAAAGTGTCCTACAAGGCAGGAAGCATATGGGTATAAAAAGAGATATGAATATGAACCACAAGGGAATAATATCAAAATACATGCAGCATTATAGTGGGCAAAAATCTCCATGCATGTAATTGAGACTGGCCCAAGAAAGATGTGAGGTAATCATTAAAAATAGAATATTTTTTTTGTATGATATAAGGAACCTCTAATAAGGATGTATGATTAAAGATGACCAGAACTATGTAAGTGGCAAAGTAAGCAGAGTTACTTACCCAGTGGCGTAACTACCGCTATAGCAGCCGTAGCGGCTGCTACGGGGCCCGCAGCATGAGGGGGCCTGTCCCACCCGCCGGCACGGGTCCCCCCTATGGCCGGAGGCTCCGCTAGCAGCCACTATGGCTGCTACAGTGCGACGCCACTGAAGGGGTTGTTCCTACAAAAGACATACATCCCCTATCCACAGGATAGGGGATACATGTGGGATCGCTAGGACGCCCAGCGATAAGGAGAACGGGCGACCGAAAGTCCCCCGAAGTTCTCCATGACAAACCTTGGACTTCCGGGGTCTGTCGAAAGCTCCATTTAAATGACTTATGCACAGGTCGCGCTTGTGCGCATGCGTGACCAGCACTCCTTTCATTTTTATTCAACTGCGCAGACCCTGGAAGTCAGAGGTTTGTCATGGAGAACTTTGGGGGCCTTTCAGTCCCCGGTTCTCCTTATCGCTGCTAGCGATCACACATGTATCCCCTATCCACAGGATACATCTCTTTTGTAGGACAAACTATAGGTCTTTTTTTTGGGGGGGTGGGGGGGGGTCTATATGGCGTTATCTACAGGGGGGCTGTATGGTGTTATCTAGAGGGGGCTGTATAGCGTAATCTACAGCGGGGGCTGTATGGTGTTATCTACAAAAGGGGGCTGTATGGCGTTATCTACAGGGGGACTCTGTATGGCGTTATCTACAGAGGGGGCTGTGTGGCGTTATCTACAGGGGGGCTGTATGGTGTTATCTACAAAGGGGGCTGTATGGCGTTATCTACAGTGGGGACTCTGTATGGCGTTATCTACAGAGGGGGCCGTACGGCGTTATCTACAGGGGGGCTGTATGGTGTTATCTACAGGGGGGGCTGTATGGTGTTATCTACAGGGGGGCTGTATGGTGTTATCTACAGGGGGGGCTGTATGGTGTTATCTACAGGGGGGGCTGTATAGCGTAATCTACAGGGGGGGCTGTATGGTGTAATCTGCAGGGGGTTCTGTATGGCGTTATCTACAGGGGGGTTGTATGGCGTTATCTACAGGGGGGTCTGTATGGCGTTATCTACAGGGGGGTTTGTATGGCGTTATCTACAGGGGCTGTATGGCGTTATCTAGAGGGGGTGCTGTATGGCGTTATCTACAGGGGGGTTTTATGGCGTTATCTACAGGGGGTTGGATGGCGTTATCCACAGGGGGCTGTATGGCGTTATCTGCAGGGGGGGGCAGTATGGCGTTATATACAGGGGGAGCTGTATGGCGTTATCTACAGAGGGGATTTGGGGCTGTATGCCGTTATCTACAGGGGGCTGTATGGCGTTATCTACAGGGGGATGTGTATGGCGCTATCTACAGTGGGCTGTGTGGTGCTATCTATAGGGGTCGCTGTGTGGCGGAATCTATAGGGAGGCACTATCTACAAGGGTGGGTTGTGTGATACCCAGGGGAGGTGGGCCCCCAGTCAAAAGTTTGCTATGGGGCCCAGTCTTTCCTAGTTACGCCCCTGTACTTACCCATATTGTTGCTCCTGCACTGTAGACCCACCAGCCCGACGCGTGTTTTAGCGAAATGCCTTCGTCCAGGTGTGGTGTCTCTCCAGCGGAAGCTGCTATTTATATAGTCATCGTCCAATCATGTGAAAGAGGTATAGAGTGTCGAACTAGTAAAAGGATAACCTCTATATGGCGTCATACGCCGAGTACGAAGATGTCCAGCGATGTACTTCCGGTGTTGTGTCATCAGGAGGGGCCAGAGAGAGAGCAACGAGGACGTTACTCAGGCTCCGCCCATCGAGATGGAGACTTGAGACCGCAAGACATCACGGACACTCCCCCCTAGTGCCTAAGCGCTCAGCTTATCCCTAGTTAGTGAAAGTAATTAAGATCCAGAACATGATTGGACGAACACAATGAAAAAAGAACATAGTCCCGTATTTAGAATATCCTGAATGTGGCAGTAATTTTTTTATATCCATATTTAAAATAAGCAGCACGTTGTAGCGAGCGTGCGGGAGACCCGAGAGTGGAGGGGAAAGGTGTAGATCCACAAAATGTTGGCCGGTTGGGCTCTCTGTGTGGATAACGGTTGCTAACAGGCCTTCCCACAAATGATGAGGATGATGACAGTATTTTCCCCCGGGGCACTCCCTTGTGACAGACTCCTGCCTGATGGCAGTTGAGGTGCCCTTGGTGTTAGGTACAATTAAAGACAGGAGGCTGTGGTGACAGTTGAACAGGCTAGCTTGCGGCACACACTTTAGTTTCTAAAATGGCAGTTTCAAACTTCCACATGAAATGGAGGCACAATTTCTTGTAATAAACACAGTCTTTTCAATACAATAAAGCATCAGGAGTAGGAGTGGGCAACTCTCTTTCTCTCTGCTTCTCTTCTGATACTACCCTTGGTAATTCTAGGGCATAGCTGACACCATAGTAAGTGGGACCATATAATATCTGTCCAGTTCTGCAATTCTCTGTATTACCTGTAATGGCTCCTGGCTTGTACTACTTCTGCCTCTAATGGGTAGTCAGGGATAATAGTATGAAGGATGAGACTAACCAACATTTATGGTGGTGTTGTTCAAAGTCCAAATAATTGATTATTGTTACTCTTAGTTTCTCTTATAAGAATTCCTTCTTTCAAGGCTGTTCTCTTTCTGCCAGCTTCTCTATAGCCTGGTGTTATAGGCAGCCTGTTGTTATAGGGATCCTATGATGGTTGGACCCAGGAACAACTTCTCTCTTCTGTTAACTGAACCGGTTCCAACCAGGGGCATTGCTAGGGTCTTAAAAGATCAGGGGCACAAGCCCTGAGACATATATTAACCCCCCCCCACAAAAAAGAAATACATTTTTTACATATATATCGGAGATAGCGTATCTACAAGACTAAGGCTCCTATAGCTACACCTCTGGATATAATTGGATGCATTGTCTCAGCAGACCGTATCATACATGATAGGCTTAGATACATGGCCCCAGCAGACAGTATCACACATGATAGACTTTAGGGCTCATTCAGACGAGCGTGATTCTCGTCCGTGTGCTGTGCGTTGAAACAATGCACAGCACACGGCCCCATTGATTTCAATGGGGCTATTCACACATGCGTGGGTTTTCACACAGCGAATGTCCGTTGCGTGAAACTCACATGTCCTATATTGGTGCATTTTCACGCACCTAGCTGCACATTGAAGTCAATGGGTGTGTGAAAACCACGGACAGCACACGGACGACATCCGTGTGCTGTCCGTGTTTCATGCATTAATTACACTGAAAAAAAGTGCTTGCAAGTGCGTGAAAAACACATGCCACACACAAAGCACACTGATGCAAAATGCAACGCACACAGACAGATTTACGCACGTAAATCTGTGACGCTCGTGTGAATGTAGCCTTAGATACAGGGCCCCAGCAGTAAGTATCCTTGTACTAAATCTCAGGAGCAAATTTGGCATTTCTGGGGCCCCAAGCAAAGTTATGTCTTGGGGATCTAATCAAAGACACCTGTAGAGAGTGACCCACACAATGCCCCCGGTATATATTGTCACAACCCCCCTGTATGGTTCCACACACAGTCCCCCTGCCATATATCCTCTTTGTAGACTGTGCCATGCAGTCCCCTGTAGGTAGTCCCACATACCCTCCTTGTGTCAGCAGACAGTATCATACATGATAGACTTAGATACATGGCCCCAGCAGACAGTATCACACATCATAGTCTTAGATACATGGCCTGGCAGACAGTATCACAAATGATAGGCTTAGATACATGGACCAGCAGACAGTATCACACATGATAGACTTAGGTACAGTTCCCCAGCAGTAAGTTTCCTTGTACTAACATATGTTCACCCCCCAAAAAAAAATGTGTGTGCATGTATGTATGTATACACACATATATATATATATATATATATATATAGAGAAAGATATAGAGCACAGTAACGGCACCAGGACTTCAAGGTAGATGAAAGCAAAAGTGGATTTATTTCACCTCAACACAGCAACGTTTCGGTTCAACAGGAACCTTTCTCAAGCCATATAGCATTTATAGCATTGGAGTGCTGTGTTCATCTACTCTGGACTGTATATATATATATATATATATATATATATATATATATATATATGTATGTATATATATATATATATATATATATATATGTATATATATATATATATATATATATATATGTGTATGTGTAGACAGCATATCTAAAGCACTACGACCCTATAACTTATAACTATTGATAGGATTAGATACATTGGTTGAGCAGACAGTATCACACATGATAAAATTAGATATAGGGCCCAGCTTGCTGACATTTCGACTCCAACGCTGGACCCAGGGAAGGTAAGAATAATAATTGCTTTGCTTTTGTATGTGTTACTAATTTTTTTGACAGGTTCGGTTGTTGGACTATGTCGAATTCGAGGACTACTTAAATTATGGCTTTTTTATTCTCAATAAAATGGTTAATGAGGGTTGTGTGGATTTTTTATTTAAATAAAATATTTTATCTATGTCCTTGTATTTTTTTAGTGTTCAATATTTTTATTAAGTTTGCAATGAAACAAAGGAAAAACAAAAAATAAATTTTGAAAAACAGTCACCTCAACAACCAACATATCATCGTAGCGAGACAAACAAGATAGCATAGTCACAAAGAATAAGGATGCATTAATATGACAGAGAAGAGAACCAATACATCGTCACAAGCAACTCACATTTCAAGCATGTATATCGCGTAATATGATTCAGTGTCTCATGAACATCAATAAGCTGGAAATACATGTAAACATAAGTATATGCGTACCTTTTGTGTAAATAAAATAATAATATAATAGTAGAAAAGGAAATGTAGGGAGAAGAAGAGAGAGGAAGGCAAAAAGGGAGACAGCAGGAGGTTACAATTAAATGGATAAGTAACGTTTCCATGGAGCCCAAGTCTTGTCGAATTGATCCTGTCTATCTAGAAGTTGACTGTGAAGTTGATCGATAATCATTATCCATGACATTTTATTTTTAACTAATTCCATAGGGATCGTGATTGTACGCCAAGATCTAGCAATAGCCAATTTGGCTGCCAACAGGACATATCGAATCAATCGTTTGAGATGTCCAGACATCGGGGGCAATGAACCATTAAGTAAGGCAATAGAGGCATCTATTGGTATTGAACTGTTGGTTAGAGCCCTGATAAAGTCAAATATCTCTACCCAAAAGTTAACCACTATAGGACAATCCCACCAAATATGGAGGAGGGTACCCTCATTCCCACAATGTCTAAAGCAACCCGAATCATAAGAAGGATACATAACCTGGAGGGAACCATGTACCATTGAAGCAGAACCTTGTATCCAGCTTCAATCAAGGAAGTGTTAATTGACAATTTAGATACCTGGAACGCCATATCACGCCATTGATTAAGATCTATCTCCCTCCCAAGCTCCGACTCCCATCTAGTCATATAAGATAATTTAGTTCTGGGAGCAACTAGCCCTGAATCAATAGAGAATATCTTACCTCTAAAAAGAGGGAATAAGCATAGCCTCTCTAGGGTAGTCACAGTGGTCATATCCTCAAACTTAGCCTTCAATGAGAGTAAAAAATGTTGGAGCTGACGATATCTGAAGAATTCAGAACCAGGGAGGGAGTGGACTTCTCTGAAAAACTCCAGGTTCCTCATATCACGCCCTACAAAAAAAATCTCTAATCCTATAAAATCCTTTGTCTACCCACCACTGGAATGTTCGCAATTCCGGAGGGAAGTCAGGATTACAACATATGGTTGCCAATGGAGCATGTGGTGACTTTAAACAATACCTACCAGCAAGGGCGTCCCACAATCCAAGCATTTGTGATAATATTGGTGACATTATTGGGGATCTATCCTGAGGACGGAGCCACAATATAGTCTCAAGCGGTATATTCGCGCACGCAACACTCTCCAGTTGCACCTATTGAGGACAATACGGTTTCATATAAATATCCGTCATTTGTGCCAATCGAGCTGAGTGATGGTAGTGTAGAAGATGCGGGAACCCCAATCCCCCCGCCACCCTGGCAGTGTACATCGTTCTTTTAAGAATATGGGATCTTTTGTTACCCCAAATGAATCTCATTATTTTGGACTGTAAAACCTGTATATGCTTACAAGGAATTCTAATCAGAAAAGATAGAGTAATCTAGGCAAAAGGGTCATTTTGACCGAAGCAATTCTACCAAACCATGACAATGGGTATTGAGACCAAGCATGAAGATCAGTTTCTATTAGTTTATAGAGAGGTAAATAATTAGACTTGTAGAGGGTATCCACTGAAGGTGTAAGCTTGATTCCCAAATAAGTGAGGGAGTGGGACGCCCATTTAAAGTCAAAATTTAATTGTAATAACTTTACTAATCTATCTGGAAAGGACAAATTTAAGGCCACAGATTTATGATTATTGACCCTAACACCCGATATGTCTCCAAAATGGGAAAGGATATGGAAAAGGTTGGAGAGTGTAGCAAGAGGGGAGGTCACAAATAGAGATGAGCGAACTTATCAAAAGTTCGGTTCGGCTAGTTCGCCGAATTTCCCGAAAAAGTTAGATTCGGACCGAACTAGTTCGGACCGAACCTGTAATTTCCGTGCGCCGAGCATGCTACTGTCCAGGGTGCTGATAGAGTTAACGGGCTGCACTAACTCTTTCAGCAACCTTGAGAGTACATGCTCGGCGCGCGGAAAATAAAATTTTTACGTAATTAAAAAAATAATAATAATACGCTCATACTTACTTTCCTCCTGTCCGGCCTCCAGCGATGACGTTTCATCCAAGTCGCCGCTGCAGCCAATCACAGGCTGTAGTGGCAGTCACGCACGTCAGGATGATGTCAGAAGGCCGGCCTCCAGGGATGACGCTTCATCTCACGTGACCGCCTCTGCAGCCAATCACAGGCTGCAGCGCACTCTACACTACACTACATGAGCAGTAAGAAGAAAAATGACGGGACCGTTCAAATCTTCGTGGGAACGTCTTAGGTGAGTTTATTTATGTATGTATGTTTGCATGTATACTAAAAACACCCCGGATGGGAATGTGCACCAAGTCTCATGGAAATGACCATATGTTATGACAAGATGACAGCATAAGACATACTAGTAAAATAGCCAGAAGATCCAATATCTAGAATGATCAACTTTAAACGGCAAGATATCACTCAATATTTATGCAAAAGTACATCAAAGTCTATCACAGTCTAAATAGATCGTCATTTACCTGAAGTGGACATGGTAAAGAAACACACTCCGATCCAAGGACCACCTCGACGCGCGTTTCGCTTCCTTCGTCAGGAGGTGAGGTATGCCTAATGATTCCCCTCTTAAGTACACCTCCAAATGAGGTGATGTTAAGCGGCGCATGACAGGTCACGCACATCCCCACGCGTCAGACCATCCGCGTCACGGCCGGAAGTTCGTACCTGTAAACCAGGACTCGTTCTCAGACCTAAAGACAACTTCCGGTCCGACGCATGAGAGATCACGCGACCCGCATGCGCACCCATCAAGTACCCAACAGGTGAAGCAGGAAGCATACTATCATTAGGGGAAAGTGTCATAAATCATTCCGGTCCCTGAAACTATCAAAAACTATCAATGATGCCTATGTACGTGCACATGAAAATAAACCGGACTACATCGAAAATATCCTTAATATGCCTAACATTAAATGCCAGAATTAGATTACTCAAAAAATAAATAGATAAATAAATATATACATGACTGACCACAAATATCATCCTTATATTAAAATTCTATGAAATTCATTAGTTGCAATGTATCATACACATAATGATTAAATGTGATTAAACGTAATATACAAAATCCAACACAAAATATCATGTGCATTAAAACCCCCCCATAAGAAAATAAACTAAGAGGACCAAAAAACGGACCCGAACCTTAATTATATTTGACAATTATAAATATAAAGTGCACAATAATAGGTTGTTGGATTCATAGATGCTGATCCCAAACGGAAACCCGTAACCAAAGATCACGGGTATCGACCAGGATGAGCAGCACGGATCCAAAAATGAAGTGAAATAAAATTACATTACACTACATACACATAAATTTATAAATATATAGTGTTCACAGTAAAATGAATCACATTTAAGATTAAATTAATAATATAATAACAAACACATTTTTACATACATATCCCCCACAGTGATAAACATTAATTATATATATATATATATATATATATATATATATATATATATATCAGAATCCACTCAAAAAATATAATATAAATATAACCATAAATTTAAAGGCAGTAAATATCAATAAATCAATAAATAAATATCCAATTAGTGTACGTACACATTAAAACTTCCATAACAAAATGTATTATTTAATGGCATGCATACATGTTTACACATTCTACATATCTTACATACATATAAATATATTATTAATATGACCACTCATACAAATATAAAACCACACACATATAATTCATACAGATACATCCATGTATTATATTCATATCTTCGCATCTTCCAGCTTATATGATCATCGGCACTAATCCATATATACCGGTTTATTTTCTCGGTATCACTCTCCGCAGGAATCCATTATATCGACACTAACAGCAAAATTAAAAACAGCATTAGTCTTAAACATAGCAATTACAGAAAAGATGCAAAACTTTGGGATTCGTTCAGGCCCCTAGGGGACATTGTGTCCAAAGTAACAATCCATTTAATTTCCTTTCTCATTAAATTCTTCCCAATATCCCCCCCCCCCCCCCCCCCGCGGTTCCCAGCATAAATCCGGACAATGCCCTTAACTTTCAAGAGTCTCCAATTACTATCATGGAACTCCTTGAAGTGCCTTGCAAGAGGCTTACTTCTGTCACCAAAAAGGGTATCATCAAATCAATTGTGTCTATGTTGAATTCCCTTAATGTCCCTAATGTGTTCCATTTTCCGTGTTTTTAGATCCCTTGAGGTCATTCCTATATATATCTTGTTACAGGGACAGCGTGCGTGGTAGATGACATTCCTAGTATTGCAGTTAACAAAGTGTACAATTTTATAAACCTTGGTGCGATCTGAGCCAAAAAATGAGTCAGTTATCTCCATACTTTGACAGGCTCCACATTTAGCACATGACACGTTGCCCCATTTGGGCCCCCTTGATCCAAAAATATATTTATTGAATGAGGAGGGAACATAATGACTCCTAACCAACATATCACGGAGGTTAGGACTACGCCGCGGTGTCATCGCCGGAAGAGGAGTAATGATTCTAGACAAACGTTTGTCGGTTTTTAAAATCGACCAATGTTTATTAAAGATCCCTTGCATGATGTTCCATTGCTTATTGTACCCTGATATGTATCTTACCACATTATCCGAATCTTTTCTTCCCTTCACTTGGGATTTAAGTAGGTCAGTTCTGGTCTTGGTTTTGGCATACTCATATTCACGTTTCACGTCTGATTCTTGATAACCTCTATTGAGAAATCTGTTCATCAGATCCTTGGATCGATGCTCAAACCCATCTTCAGTGGAGCAGATCCTCCTAGCCCGAAGGAATTGTCCCCTTGGGATAGCCCTAATGATGTGTTTTGGGTGGGAGGAGTCAGCCATTAAGTAAGAATTCACAGAAGTGGTTTTTCTGAAAATATCGGTGTAAAGCTTACCATCAGCCTCCACCTTTATCTTTAGGTCCAGAAAATCGATTTCAGTCTTACTGTACTTGCTCACAAGTTTAATCCCCATTTCATTAATGTTCAGATGGTTTAGAAAAAGGTTGAGCTCATCCTCAGTCCCCTGCCAAATGAACAAGATATCATCAATGAAACGTCTCCATGATACCACTTGCCACTCATCACAACAATTATCATTTGTTGTCAAGGATCTTTCCCAAAATCCCATAAATAAATTTGCATAGGATGGGGCGCATGTTGCCCCCATCGCAGTGCCTCGATTTTGTACATAGAATTTATCCTTAAAAACAAAGAAATTATGTCTCAGTACAAAGTCTAGCAGTTCTAAAATGAGCTCAACCATTTCATATGCCATATTTCCTGACTGAAGAAAAAACCTGCATGCACACAGACCATGTTCATGATGTATTGACGTGTACAAGGACTCCACATCACTCGTGACCAAGTACATATCTGATTCCAATCTCAGGCCCTCAAGGGATACAAGAATATCGGTTGAATCCCGTATATACGATGGAAGGGTTTCCACATGGGGTCTGAGATAGAAATCAATAAATCTACATGTCATTTTACAGATCCCTCCGATTCCCAAAATAATCGGTCTGCCAGGAGGGCATGTTACATTTTTATGCACCTTTGGTAAAAGGTAAAGAGTAGGTACTTTAGGTTCTTTGACAGTCAAACTCTCAAGAACCTCCCGTGTAATAATGCCCCTGTCTACTGCTTTCCTCAGGATAGTATCGAGTTTCGAGCTAAATAGAGTCATTGGGTTGTGATTTAGGACCCTATAAGTCTCTCTATCACAGGGGTCTCAAACTCGGCCGGGTAAGTGGGCCGCATATAGAAAAAATGGGAAGTTGATGGGCCGCATTACTTTCAAATTTGATACAATACAAAATTATTGTTAATCAATTAGTTATTTGAACTACTATAACACTACATTACTATAATAATAGCGCTAGGTTTAAAATTTGAGATATTTCTCCACGTGCTTATTTCAACAATCCAGCTTAAGTGTCGCTAAATGCAGTCCGGCGGCTCAGTTAGCACACATGTCAAGATTGGGCAGCCCCTTTTTAGATAGTGCCGCAGTGCCTTCTGTGTATGCTGCCGCAGTGCCCTCTGTGGATGCTGCCGCATGCCCTCTGTGGATGCTGCCGCAGTGCCCTCTGTGGATAATGCAACACATCCCTAGATAAGGCCACAGTGCCTTCTGTAGATAAGGCCACAGTGCCCTCTGTAGATAAGGCCACAGTGCCCTCTGTAGATAAGGCCACAGTGCCCTCTGTAGATAAGGCCACAGTGCCCTCTGTAGATAAGGCCACACACCCCTAGATAATGGCAGTGTCCTCTTCAGATACTGTCACACACCCACTTGTAGATAACGCCACAGTGCCCTCTGTAGAGGCTGCCACAGTGCCCTCTGTAGAGGCTGCCACAGTGCCCTCTGTAGAGGCTGCCACAGTGCCCTCTGTAGAGGCTGCCACAGTGCCCTCTGTAGAGGATGCCACAGTGCCCTCTGTAGAGGCTGCCAAAGTGCCCTCTGTAGAGGCTGCCCCAGTGCACTCTGTAGAGGCTGCCCCAGTGCCCTCTGTAGAGGCTGCCCCAGTGCCCTCTGTAGAGGCTGCCCCAGTGATGTCAGAAGAGAGAGAGAAAAAAACACACGGCGCCACCTTGTGCAGGTCAATATGTAAGGTGGGTGAGGAGAGGGGGCATTACCATGCTCACCTAGGTCGGATGTATATAGCGCAAACGTAGATCCACATATGCTGCTGCCAGATCCGAATCGGTTCCCAGAAGGGACCGCTTGATTAGCGAAGAAAGGAGGAAAAAAATGGATCGTCTGGAGGCGCTGCTTGTGTTTTATCAGGTTTTATACTCCAGTCACATCCTGAGCTGCATTTACAATTCTGCTGGTGCCCTGTTAGCTCTCAGGCTCTTATATGTCGCTGCTCGCAGGGCACCAGCAGAATTGTAAATGCAGCTCTGGATCTGACTGGAGTATAAAACCTGATAAAACACAAGCAGCGCCTCCAGACGATCCATTTTTTTCCTCCTTTCTCCAGTGATGTCAGGGGCTTGCCCAGAGCTGGAGTCCCAGGCAGAGCGCTAGTAGGCTCTTCCTAGGACTCCAGCTGTGCTCCTGACATCACTGGGACTCCTGCTCTGGGGAAGCCCCTGACATCATTGTCGATGTATGGACAGCGATGTCAGAGGCTTCCCCAGAGTCCCGGAGCAGAGCCGATAATAGCGCTCTGCCCGGGACTCCGATCTGGGGAAGACCCTGACACACTGTCCATATATGGGCAGCGATGTCAGGGAATTCCACAGAGTCCCGGAGCAGAGCCGACACCAGCGCTCTGCTCGGGACTCCGGCTCTGGGGAAGCCCCAGACATCGCTGTTCATATGTGGACAGCGATGTCAGGGAATTCCAGAGTCTCGGAGCAGAGCCGATACTAGCGGCTCTGTGTCCCGCGGGCCGCAGATGACAGCCCCAGGGGCCGCATGCGGCCCGCGGGCCGCGTGCTTGAGACCCCTGCTCTATCACCAAGTTGTCGCCCAACCTCTTTTTCATACATATCACATGGCCACACCACGACATTTCCACCCTTATCCGCTGGTTTGAATATAACGTCTTTCATCTGTTTTAATTCCCTGAGAGCCTCCCTCTCACAAGGTGCCAGGTTGTCACCAAAATTGTTGGAGATAGATCTCAAATCCTCAGTTACCAATCTAACAAAAATATCAACCTGTGGACAAAGGGAAAAGGATGGAAATGTCGTGGATTTCTTACGGACGCACAGGGGAAGTTTAGATGTACTCATCAATTCAACAGAACTTTCCTCCCTTAATTCCTCCAATGCTCTAAGGGCCTCCCTTTCAGTATCGTCACATGGTATAAACTCACCCGGATTAGAAAAATAGCGTTTAAGCATAAGTTTACGGGCAAAAAGGTGTAGAGATCTGTGCATCTGAGAGGTTAATACTAGATAAATTAATTACCTGTTTCCGTACTTTCGTTTGGTTCTCTCTGAGACCTCCATAATTTTTCCTTTTGTAGTAATTTCGGGTATGCATTCGAGATCGATCCGATTCCTCTTGATTTATTGAGGTTACACGTTTGTCTAAAAAACGTTCCCCTACATTGCTTCTGGTAGATGAAACCGAAGATGATCGCGATGAAGACACAGGTCTCCCTGATCTTTGCCATTTATAGGCAGTATTAGACTGGTAGTCTGCAAGATCTCTTTTAAATTTTCTAGCCTTATCAGCTTGAACCTCACTCTCCCACTTTTTGAAATCGTTATCCAGTTCACTTTCGAATTCCTTAAGTGATTTCTCACTCAATTCTTTCTTTAATTTATCATTTAGTTCCTCAATTTCCACTTCAGTGACCTCCAGAGTCTTATTATCTAGACCAATAAGAAGTTCCAGGAAATTCTTAGAGCAATTCTTACATGACTCCTCCCACTTGCTCCTAAAGGTTGTGTTGTCAACCGGGAAGGAGGGGAACAATTGGGCCCTTAAACCACGGGGAATAATATCCCGTTGTAAATAATTCTCAAGAGAGGCTTTGTTCCACCACACTCGAGTTCTTTTTTTCAAAAGATATTTCAAAGACACTTTAATCTCCTTCACATCAGTATTTGCATCCTCATAGGGTAATTCAGTACCATCAAAAACATAAGCTAGTTGTGTGACCCATGTTCGGTCGCGTAATTTATAATCCATATAAGAATTTTTATCTGCTACAAAAATACAAAAAATACGAATTTATCAACAGAAATTGTACTTAGAGCATATATCAAACCATCAGGTATGACAATGATTATCAGAAATCCAAAAATATACCTGATGTAAAAAATAACACCAAGTAGACAAAAAAAGTAAAATATGTAAATCTTTATTATCCCATACGGGAGAAATTACCCACAAAAAACATACATTTAAAATACAAAAAACTAAAAACACCCCGGATGGGAATGTGCACCAAGTCCCATGGAAATGACCATATGTTATAACAAGATGACAGCATAAGACATACTAGTAAAATAGCCAGAAGATCCAATATCTAGAATGATCAACTTTAAACGGCAAGATATGACTCAATATTTATGCAAAAGTACATCAAAGTCTATCACAGTCTAAATAGATCGTCATTTACCTGAAGTGGACATGGTAAAGAAACATACTCCGATCCAAGGACCACCTCGACGCGCGTTTCACTTCCTTTGTCATCCTCAGTCCCCTGCCAAATGTACAAGACATCATCAATGAAACGTCTCCATGATACCACTTGCCACTCATCACAATAATTATCATTTGTTGTCAAGGATCTTTCCCAAAATCCCATAAATAAATTTGCATAGGATGGGGCGCATGTTGCCCCTATCGCAGTGCCTCGATTTTGTACATAGAATTTATCCTTAAAAACAAAGAAATTATGTCTCAGTACATAGTCTAGCAGTTCTAAAATGAGCTCAACCATTTCATATGCTATATTTCCTGACTGCAGAAAAAACCTGCATGCACGCAGACCATGTTCATGATGTATTGACGTGTACAAGGACTCCACATCACTCGTGACCAAGTACATATCTGATTCCATGATGCGTTTGAGCATCGATCCAAGAATCTGATGAACAGATTTCTCAATAGAGGTTATCAAGAATCAGACGTGAAACTTGAATATGAGTATGCCAAAACCAAGACCAGAACTGACCTACTTAAATCCCAAGTGAAGGGAAGAAAAGATTCGGATAATGTGGTAAGATACATATCAGGGTAAAATAAGCAATGGAACATCATGCGAGGGATCTTTAATAAACATTGGTCGATTTTAAAAACCGACAAACGTTTGTCTAGAATCATTACTCCTCTTCCGGCGATGACACCGCGGCGTAGTCCTAACCTCCGTGATATGTTGGTTAGGAGTCATTATGTTCCCTCCACATCCAATAAATATATTTTTGGATCAAGGGGGCCCAAATGGGGCAACGTGTCATGTGGTAAATGTGGAGCCTGTCAAAGTATGGAGAGAACTGACTAATTTTTTGGCTCAGATCGCACCAAGGTTTATAAAATTGTACACTTTGTTAACTGCAATACTAGGAATGTCATCTACCACGCACGCTGTCCCTGTAACAAGATATATATAGGAATGACCTCAAGGGATCTAAAAACACGGAAAATGGAACACATTAGGGACATTAAGGGCATTCAACATAGACACGATGGATTTGATGATACCCTTTTTGGTGACAGAAGTAAGCCTCTTGCAAGGCACTTCAAGGAGTTCCGTGATAGTAATTGGAGACTCTTGGAAGTTAAGGGCATTGACCGGATTTATGCTGGGAGCCGCGGGGGGGGGGGGGATATTGGGAAGAATTTAATGAGAAAGGAAATTAAATGGATTGTTACTTTGGACACAATGTCCCCTAGGGGCCTGAACGAATCCCAAAGTTTTGCATCTTTTCTGTAATTGCTATGTTTAAGACTAATGCTGTTTTTAATTTTGCTGTTAGTGTCGATATAATGGATTCCTGCCGAGAGTGATACCGAGAAAATAAACCGGTATATATGGATTAGTGCCGATGATCATATAAGCTGGAAGATGCGAAGATATGAATATAATACATGGATGTATCTGTATGAATTATATGTGTGTGGTTTTATATTTGTATGAGTGGTCATATCAATAATATATTTATATGTATGTAAGATATGTAGAATGTGTAAACATGTATGCATGCCATTAAATAATAAATTTTGTTATGGAAGTTTTAATGTGTACGTACACTAATTGGATATTTATTTATTTATTTATTGATATTTACTGCCTTTAAATTTATGGTTATATTTATATTATATTTTTTGAGTGGATTCTGATATATATATATATATATATATATATATATACATATATATATATATATATATATATATATATATATATATATATATATATATATATATATATATATATATATATATATATATATAATTAATGTTTATCACTGTGGGGGATATGTATGTAAAAATGTGTTTGTTATTATATTATTAATTTAATCTTAAATGTGATTCATTTTACTGTGAACACTATATATTTATAAATTTATGTGTATGTAATGTAATGTAATTTAATTTCACTTCATTTTTGGATCCGTGCTGCTCATCCTGGTCGATACCCGTGATCTTTGGTTACGGGTTTTCGTTTGGGATCAGCATCTATGAATCCATCAACCTATTATTGTGCACTTTATATTTATAATTGTCAAATATAATTAAGGGTCTGGTCCGTTTTTTGGTCCTCTTAGTTTATTTTCTTATGGGGGGGTTTTAATACACATGATATTTTGTGTTGGATTTTGTATATTACGTTTAATCACATTTAATCATTATGTGTATGATACATTGCAACTAATGAATTTCATAGAATTTTAATATAAGGATGATATTTGTGGTCAGTCATGTATATATTTATTTATCTATTTATTTTTTGAGTAATCTAATTCTGGCATTTAATGTTACGCATATTAAGGATACTTTCGATGTAGTCCGGTTTATTTTTATGTGCACGTACATAGGCATCATTGATAGTTTTTGATAGTTTCAGGGACCGGAATGATTTATGACACTTTCCCCTAATGATAGTATGCTTCCTGCTTCACCTGTTGGGTACTTGATGGGTGCGCATGCGGGTCGCGTGATCTCTCATGCGTCGGACCGGAAGTTGTCTTTATGTCTGAGAACGAGACCTGGTTTACAGGTACGAACTTCCGGCCGTGACGCGGATGGTCTGACGCGTGGGGATGTGCATGACCTGTCATGCGCCGCTTAAAATCACCTCATTTGGAGGTGTACTTAAGAGGGGAATCATTAGGCATACCTCACCTCCTGACGAAGGAAGCGAAACGCGCGTCGAGGTGGTCCTTGGATCGGAGTGTGTTTCTTTACCATGTCTTTAATGACGGGGGTGGGGAGACAGAAAAGTGAGCCCTAATCTACCCGCCACACAGTCCCTGCCTACTTGCAACGACCCGCCCTAGGCGACGGGGTACAACTGGGCGACGGTCCCTACGCTCAATAAGTGCACGACAGACAAACAGACAAGGGTACACAGAGCTAGGGGGAGAAAGGGGCAGTTGCCCACGGCAACACCGTGAGCAACAAGAGAAGTGAACAAGCCGAGTCAAACCAGGAGTGAACGAGGTGCCAAACGCAGAGCAGTAGAGTAGTAAACAAGCCGAGTCAAACCAGGTGTGTACGAGGTACCAAACGCAGAGCAGGAGAGTAGTCAGCAAGCCGGGGTCAATATGAAGCAAGGACAATAGTACAAGAAGCTGCAGCAGGGCCAGGAAACCAAACGAGAAGAATCACAAGCAAAGGAGGAACAGGAAAGGCAGGTATAAATAGACAGAGGGCGGGAGCTAGCTCCGTCTGGCCAGGCTGTGATAGGTTCTCCCACTCCTAAGCCTGCCACCCTGAGTGGTGGAAGATGGAGTCAGTCTCACAGACATAGAAGCAGGTGTAGACTGATTATCTATGGGCGTTAACCCCGAAGCTGTGCCTGGCAGATCCTTTACAGTGTCCACTTCAGGTAAATGACGATCTATTTAGACTGTGATAGACTTTGATGTACTTTTTCATAAATATTGAGTCATATCTTGCCGTTTAAAGTTGATCATTCTAGATATTGGATCTTCTGGCAATTTTTTGTATTTTTGTAGCAGATAAAAATTCTTATATGGATTATAAATTACGCGACCGAACATGTGTCACACAACTAGCAAATGTTTTTGATGGTACTGAATTACCCTATGAGTATGCAAATACTGATGTGAAGGAGATTAAAGTGTCTTTGAAATATCTTTTGAAAAAAAGAACTCGAGTGTGGTGGAACAAAGCCTCTCTTGAGAATTATTTACAACGGGATATTATTCCCCGTGGTTTAAGGGTCCAATTGTTCCCCTCCTTCCCGGTTGACAACACAACCTTTAGGAGCAAGTGGGAGGAGTCATGTAAGAATTGCTCTAAGAATTTCCTGGAACTTCTTATTGGTCTAGATAATAAGACTCTGGAGGTCACTGAAGTGGAAATTGAGGAACTAAATGATAAATTAAAGAAAGAATTGAGTGAGAAATCACTGGCTGGTTATACAAGTGGGGGGGGGGGACCACACGTAATTTTTTTAAATTATTTATTTTTTTATTTTTTATTTTTTTTAAAAAAGACATGGGGTTCCACCCAATTTATCATAACCAGCCACATACAACACAGTGTTATTAGCCTGGGAATGGACAAAACCAGTGGCCCTTCCCACCCATGTAATGCCAGACTGCTGTGGCCTTGTATATGGCTAGTTATTAAAAATGTGGGGGACCCGTCTATTGTTAAATTTGTTAAATTAAAAAACAAAAAATGACGTGGGGGTCCCCCCCATTTTTATAACCAGCCCGATACAACACAGCAGCAGCAGCAGCCCAGCATTACAAGGGTGGGAAGGTCCACTGTTTTTGGCCCTTCCCAGCCGCATAATACCAGCCTACGGCCGCCCCAGTACCCGACCATCACACCAGATGGTCAGGTACTGGATCGTACCAAGCTCTTCCCGGCACCCCTGGTGGTGGTGGGTACCGGTGGTAATAATGGGTGGTTAGTGCTAGCCTCTGCACCGGCTAACACTAAGTACCGCCTTAATAATGGACGCTGTCAATCAGCCAACTGCCATTATCTAGGCACTAATAAAGTTTAAAAAAAAACACAAAGACAATTCTTTTTTATTGAAATAAGAAATCCCCAACAAAACCCTCGTTAACCATTTTATTAAAATTTGAAAAAACTTAGATCTACGCAGTAGTCCAACGAATCGAAGATGTAGTCCAATCGGTACATCAAAATCTGCAACAATATAAAAAAACAGTTATCAATGTGAACAATAACAATACTTCTACTTACCTACACACATATATACACGCACACACAAACAAACAACCATACACAAACACACATATATATACACAAACACAGCAAGATATACACACACACACACACACATAAACAGACAAACAAACACACATATACACGAACTCACTCATATAAAAACAAAAACACACATATCCAAACACACACATATACACGAACACACACATATACACAAACACACACACATATACACAAACACATATACACAGTTATACACAAACACAACAAGATATACACAAACACACACACACACAAAGAGACAAACACACACACATATACACACACATATACACGAACTAACACATATACACAAACACATATACAAACAAAAACACACATACCCAAACACACACATATACACAAACACACACATATACACAAACACACACATATACACAAACACACACATAAACACAAACACATGTACACAAACAGACCCATATATACACAAACACACACATTTACACACAAACACACACACACACACACACAAACAAACACATATACACAAACACACCCATATATACACAAACACACACACATAAACACACAAACACACACCCATATACACACATATACACAAACACACATATACAAAAACACACACAAACATCTACACACACACACACACACACACACACACAGTTCACAGCAGCACAGAGTATTTCAGGAGATGAGCGTGCGGATCTTGTGCGGGGTGGTGACTTGCCAATCATGTGAAGGTGTTATTGAGGACAGGAGTGGAGGAGAGGTAACAGACTGAGCTACGTAATGGTAAGAGCAGAGTTCACAGCAGCACAGAGTATTTCAGCAGATGAGCGTGCAGATTTTGTGCTGCTGTGAACTCTGCTCTTACCATTACGTAGCTCAGTTGTACCTCTCCTCCACTCATGTCCTCAATAACACCTTCACATGATTGGAGAGTCACCACCCCGCACAAGATCCGCACGCTCATCTCCTGAAATACTCTGTGCTGTTGTGAACTCTGCTCTTACCATTACGTGGTGACTTGCCAATCATGTGAAGGTGTTATTGAGGACAGGAGTGGAGGAGAGGCACAACTGAGCTACGTAATGGTAAGAGCAGAGTTCACAGCAGCACTGAATCTGCACGCTCATCTCCTGAAATACTCTGTGCTGCCTTAAACTCTATGGACAGGTCAGGATCCTGTTTCTTTTAAATGCTGCACTGTAGCGCAGCCTTATATAGTGGATCGAGCGGGTTCCCCAGCAGCATTTAAAAGAAACAGGATCCTGACCTGTCCACAGAGTTTAAGGCAGCACAGAGTATTTAAGGAGATGAGCACGGCCGGGCACGGCCGGCCACGGGCAGCCGGTCGTTTTTCCGAGCCGTGCTCCCATTATAAAATATATTACCCGTAAAGACGGGTGGCTACATGTGTGCACCCGTCATTATGGCAGCGTTGCTAGGCGACGTCAGTAAATAGTCACTGTCCAGGGTGCTGAAAGAGTTAACTGATCGGCAGTAACTGTTTCAGCACCCTGGACAGTGACTACCGATCACAATATAGAGTAACCTGTAAAAAAAAATGACGTTCATACTTACCGAGAACTTTCTGCTTCCTCCAGTCCGGTCTCCTGGCCGTTGCCTTGGTGACGCGTCCCTCTCGACATCCGGCCCGACCTTCCTGGATGACGATACAGCCCATGTGACCGCTGCAGCCAATCACAGGCTGCAGAGGCCTCTGCAGCCAATCACAGGCTGCGCGTCAGAAAAGAAGGTCGGACTGGAGGAAGAAGAGGGACTCGTCACCAAGACAACGACCGGGTACGTATGAAATGCTTTTTATTTTATTTTTAATCAGCAGCCTCTTTTCTCTATCAGTGATTGATAGAGATAAGTGGCTGCCGATTTGTATAATATTTTTGACCGGGTTCGGTCAAAACGGGTTCGGCCGAACTTTTCCGGATGTTCGGACCGAAACCGGGTTCGGTTGTCCCGGTTCGCTCATCTCTAGTCACAAATAGCAAAATATCGTCCGCAAATAAAGCACATTTGTGTTCAACTAGACCAACTTTAACGCCTTTAATATCCAATAGTTAAGGGCTCTATTGCCAGTGCAAACAAGGCCGGTGAGAGAGGGCAGCCCTGTCTCATGCCCCTCCCGATACGAATGGGATCAGACAAGAACCCCTTAGAAAACACCCATGTTGAAGGCTGAGCAAAGAGGCCCCAGAGTAACAAAATGAGGTCCAAATTTCATCTTCTCAAGTATAAAAAATAGATAGTCCCACGAAAGTGAATCAAATGCTTTTTGCAAATCTAGGCTTAAAAGCATGCCTTGGGGTTTGCTTCCTCCATCCCATCAAGATCGCACCTGAGTTATTAAATCTATAGCCCTCCGTGTTTGGTCTCCTGCCTGTCTACATGGTACAAAGCCAGTTTGGTCTGCATGTATGTAGCCAGGAAGGTAAGCATTAAGTCTGGTCGCTAAAATTTTTGTCATAAGCTTGAGGTCTACATTTATTAATGATATAGGTAGATAATTCGCTCTATCACTATGGTCTTTATTTGGCTTAGGTATAACATGTATTAAGGCAGTATTAGAATGAGGAGGGACCACATAGGCATTAAATAAAATAGATAAATGTGGTGCCAGAATGTCACTATATTTTTTGTAATAGAAAGAGGAAAACCCATCAGGTCCAGGTGCCTTGTTAGAATGAGTCACTTTAATAGCTGCAATAACCTCATCAGTCGAAAAATCAGCTTCCAGAGAATCCCTATACCTAGAAGAGATCACTTTAGGTAGCATGTGAGAGAAAAAGGTTTCCGCTCTCAAAGAGGAGAATGAGGTAGAATTTGCATACAACTTAGAGTAAAACGTATGAAATTCCTGTAAGATTTTCATCGGGTTCTGGGACAGGGATCCATCTGACCATCGAAGCTTTGGAAGCGAATGTACCGAATACCTAGGGGTCAATCGTCTACCTAACAGAGTACCTGGCTTATTCCCCCGAGTGAAAAAACTATGCGAAGACCATCGCAGGCTTTTTTCTGACCAGCTTGTCGAACTGAGGTTAAGGTCTGTTCGCGCCGTTTCAAACTGTCGTCTGATGTCAGCTGATGGATTGCGTTTGAGCTGATTTGAAAGATCTAGGAATAATCGTTCTTTAGGTGCTAAGGCTTCTCTAAAATGTTTTTTTCTTTCGTGATGCTATTTGGATAATTTTCCCCCTTATAGTAGCCTTATGGGCTTCCCAATTTATGATAGGAGAAGTGTCTTGCGACATATTGGTTAAGAAATATGCTTCCAATTCTGTGCGAAGTTCCCCTACGACATCAGGATCAGACAACAATGAATCGTTTAGTCTCCAAGAGGACAATGGGTGTCGTTCACACAAATCAAGAATGCGCATTTGAAGGGGATCATGGTACGACCACGGGGTAGATAATATGCGAGCCTGCCCGACCTTCGGGACAAGGCAAGATGATATGAAAATATGATCAATACAGGTAAATATATAATGGGCGGAAGAGTAAAACGTGTAGTCATGTGAGGTAGGGTTACATTCCCTCTAAAGATCCACCACATCTATGGAGTGGAGAAAACGCGCTACAGAAAGACTAGTCTTATTAGGAGGTATAGCTCTGGAGGAAAGTTCCCTAGATTTGTCCATAGAGAAGTCCAAAGCTACATTAGAATCTCCAGCTAGAATCAGCGGGCCCTCGATCAATGGGTGCAACTGCTTCCAAATGGAATGAAAGAACTGTTACTGGTGCGTATTGGGAGCATAATAATTTATAAACGTTACTGGGGAATCATGAATTGTACCTGATATCAAAATGAATTTCAGGATCCCGAAACACGTTATGCATGGTGAATGGAACAGAACGTGCCATCCATATGCCGACTCCGCGTTGTTTGGTAGACGCACTTGCTAGGTAGTGTTGCGGGTGGGATTTGTGGAAATATGCTGGGAAAGTAATCGTAGAAAAATGAGTTTCCTGTAAAAATAAAATATCCGCATGAATTGACTTATAATATAGAAAAGCTTTGCGAAGTTTCACAGGTGAATTCAATCCCTGTACATTATGAGTAACAATAGAAAGGGTGTTATTGTCAGCAGCCATCATGGTATCCTAAATAAAAATGCAAATATAAACATAACCTCTTCTGCCATGGGAAAGGGTAAAGGAACGAAGATAGAAAGAAAAAAAAAAGGGGGAAAGAGAAAGAAGAACAGGTGGTCAATAGACCGGCCAGTCTCAATGACTGAAATGTGGAGGTGCAGACCCTCAACCAGGCCAAGCCTGAAGCAAATCATATACATTAGTGGACTTGACCTGAATACAACAACAGTAGGTATCAACACAAATAAATGCATAGTTCATATGGATGGGACTCCCCATCATACCCCACCCAGAAGGTCAATGTGGTTATCGCGTAACCCCCCTCCCTGAATGCACTGAAACAAGGCAAAACCCAGCAGTGCCATTATAGCACCATAACACTATAGCACCATAACATAAAATATACATTCCAGAGATGGGACAGGCAGGCAAAACACAAGTTACCCAGATGTCCATAAAGGGCAACCCCGAATAGCATATACATTATGAATAATGGATGAATTGCAGAAGGTAACAGTACAACATTATTACAGAAACCGTGTGCGTATGGACGAGGTAGATAAGACTACGCTCCCGGGAGGGAGGGAAAGGCACAATGCAAAAAATATCCCAAATTAGTAACTCCCATAACCCAACTACCTATCAGGTGAGTATATCCTGAGAATATAATACATAATTTGTACACTAGACCTCAAAACGGCAAACCAAACCACTATAGGGCATAGTAGTGCGCTGGTAGAAAAATAAAAATAAACCCAGACATACTAGGAACTAGAATGATATGACAGGTCTGAAATCAGCATTATGTATTATGCACGGTAAAAGTGTGGACTAAAACTAGTATGTACTGTATATACCCCAAGAATATAGCTACAAACATCCAGGTAAATAAACCAAATGTTGGGAATTAAGCGTCTAAGCAGATTCAGATCCTGAGGAAAATACGGTAATATAAGAAAGTCAGTCAAGTAATTCAAATTCAAAATGGGTCCGTGGGACCAGAACATCTGACCCATCAGGAAACATATGGGAAGATTGTAAAAGTAAGCATGGGACATTCATCAGGATCACGGTGGCTGTTGTGGATGACTTCCAGAGGGAACCGATGAAAGCTGCGAATGCTTTCGACGTTGCCATATAGGAGAAAGAGGTGACGGTGGTCCCATCGTCTGTGGTTGTGAATGGTGTTCCGGATGAGGCAAAATCTTCAGTTTAGCAAGAACATTTTCCCCTTCTTGGAAAGTTGAAAAACTGTATTGTCGGTTGTCATACATGAACCACAGATGGAAAGGAAATGCCCATCTATAATTCACATTATGCGAGCGTAATACTTGTAACAGTGGGCGTAATGTCCGTCTTTTCTGAATAGTAGATAGAGCTATATCCGCAAACAGTTGAATTTCAGTATTCATCAGCAAAAGTCTGGGCTGTTTTCTCGCCGGTGCCATCACCTTCTCCTTAATAGAATACAAGTGGGGTTTGACAATTATGTCCCTTGGGAGACCATCATTGCGTATTGCCTTCAGAGATCTATGAGCCCGATCAATTTCCAAGTGAGATTCCGGGACGTCCGGTATCAACGTTTTAATTAATGTACAAGCCATATCAGGAGCATGAGTAAAGGATTCAGGCAACCCCTGTATGCGAAAATTATACTGCTTTGAGCAGTTTTCCAGGTCCTCGATACGTGCTGGCGCCATGTCTAGCTGATCTTGGTGATCTTGTAAACCTTTTGAGTCCTGATTAACTCTGCTAACTGTCGAATCCAGTTTCGATTCTATAGCTTCCATATGTGACACCATTTTTTGGAGGTCATTGTGTACCGCTGACATTTTGGAGGACAGTGTGTCCATCTCCTGGATATGCAGGCCACAATCTTCTCCTCTGTGAGGAATGTCGGTGGTAAATCATGTAATCACGGATCTTGTGTCTATGACCATGAGGGTAGGGGCACAGCGTCCATCGTATCACCAGGTGAGGAGGGGTTCAATGAGCTGACAGTCTGTGGACTTAAGTCCGCAGGATCTCTGAGGGAAGCCAGAAAATCTTGTGAGATCAGCGGCATGGAGTCCAACGGGACTTCAGGTAGTGCAGTCAGGGGCGGAGGTAATTGCGCCGCTTCGTTTGGCGCTAAAGTTAGCATATCGGTTACAGAGCGATGTGCCACTACCTGTTTCCCTCTATTAGGGTTCCCCTTTGCCATTTATGGCTCACCTGATCTTCCGCTGTCGAACAGGGCTATTGAGGAGGTCCAGTCACTGTCGATAGCTATATAAAAGGCTTCAATGCCAGGCCGAGGTGCAGAGCTGAGCAGTTATGCAACCGCCATGTTCAGCCTCGCGCATGCGCCTCGTCCTTGTATTTTTTTAAATTTTATTACTAACGCCTTAGTTGATTGACAACATCCATTACTAAGGCAGGGCCTAATGTTAGCCGGTGAAAAGGCTAACACTAATCCCCCAATATTACTCACCGCTACCGGGAAGAGCTGCGTACAATAGAGTACCCAACCATCTGTAGTGATTGTCAGGTACCGGGGTTGCCGCTGGCTGGTATTATTAGGCTGGGAATGTCCAAAAACAGTGGCCCTTCCCACCCTGGTAATGCTAGCTTGCTGCTGCTGTGTTGTATCTGGCTGGTTATGAAAAATGGGGGGGGGGGGGCACACAATGCTTTTTCCATTTAAAAATAAATAAATATATGGCGTGGGGTCCCCCCGATTTTTGATAACCAGCCAGATACCACATAGCAGCAACAGTCTAGCATTACCAGGGTGGGAAGGGCTACTGTTTTTGGCCTTTCCCAGCCTAATAATACCAGCCTTTGGCCGCTCCAGTGCCCGGCTGTTACTATAGATGGTCGGGTCAGCCAGCGGTCATTACTAATGCTGTAGGAATGAGGTTTAAGAGAAAAAAACAAAGACATAGGAGAAATATTTTATAAAAAGCACACAACCCTCATTAACCATTTTATTGAAAATAAAAAAAGGCATCATCAAAGTAGTCCTCGAATCCAACGTAGTCCAACAACCGAACCTGTAAAGAAACACAAACACAAAAAAAACATTAGTAACACATGTGGTAGGCTTAGATACAGGACCCAAGTGTGATACTGTCTGTTATACCATGTATCTAAGGCTACTACAAGGCAGGCTTAGATAAAGGACCCCAGCGGACAGTAATCTTATACAGTATAAGATTACTGTCTGCTGGGGCCCTATATCTAAGCCTACTATGTGGTTGGCTTAGATACAGGGTCCATGTGTGATACTGTCGGTTATGCCCTGTATCAAAGCCTACCACAAGACAGGCTTAGATATAGGACCCCAGCAGACCTTAAGTGGGAAGCATATACTTACCCTCCCCTTCGGCTCCAGGTGCAGCGGATGCATGGTGCACAGTGTCGTGATGTCATGATGCGAGAAGACATCAGGACTTCCGCTGCGCTCGGGAAGGAGGGTAAGTATAGTGGTATTACTATATTAGCAGGGGCCTGCGTATTTTATGACATAGGTCCCAGTTAATCTAGTAAATTTTTACAGACGCAGTGCGGGGGGCCGCGGCCCGGTTGCAATTGCGACCGCTGCCTGGTCGCAATCGCGACCCCTGTGGTGGCAGTCGCCCGGGGATCCAGGGCACAGGGCCAAAGATCTGTGGATTGGGCCCCGGAGGCCCGATGTTAACGACGCCCCTGGTTCCAACACATACTGACTGACTAGTCTGACTAACAAGTGTAACTAACTGACTGACTGGGCCCGTGCACACTATATATCAGCTAAGCTCCTCCCACCGTCTAGAAACTTTTAGGGAATCTTTACCTCACAAACTTTCTCTTAGCTCCTTCTGAGAGAGCCTCCTCTAGTCAATTTATTCAGAAGCATCTTAATTTTGTGACCAAAATCTGCAAGTAATTTCTTAACCCCTTAATGACCGTGCCTGAAAAGGCCTTAATACCAGCTAAATTTTTCTGGTTTTGCCTCTCTACATTTCAGCAGCCATAACTTTTTTATTTTTTCATTGACGTGGCTACATGAGGCCCTGTTTTATGAGGGGAAAATTTTGTATTTTTTTCGCAGTTTGGGTTCGAAAAAATGCAATTTTACCAATAGCAAAAGCATAAAAGTCAGCACTTCTGCAATCAATAGTCCTCCAGGCGTTTGGCAGTTCACTGCCCAGGCAGCATGTGCACTAACACGGTGTGTGTCAAGGGAGGTGCTGGCTCAGCAAGAAAAGTTAATATATATCGCAATGAATGAAGAAAGAAATAGAGCCTCACTCACTCAAATCTGACGTTTTCATATGTTTTATTGCTCAATGAGAAGTGGGGGGAAATGGAGATATACACATGTTCACAGGTGTCAAAAATATTTTAATATCTTTATATGCATGAACCTAAAAGTGCTTAATATATACTTCTATGGACAGTTGTCACTGAAGCTCAATTATCTGCTGATACAACAGCATACAAGGGGGATGGCTATTCTATTCTAAGTCTTCTGGTTTATGGCTTTGCATTTCAGCTGTTACAAAGGCAACGTGAGAAAATGTGATGACATTGTATTTCTTATGGCTAAAGATAGACAGTCTCCCAATGCCCTCTGTAGTATATTACCAAATGTAGAATGTTTACGCCTGCAAGTTAAAGGCTAACGCCTACTCTCATTTTCTTATAAAAAAAGATGGATTCGTCCCCTGGGGGCAGAGATTGTTTGAACACCAACCCTGTTTGTCATTGTCTCTCTGGCTGGCCACTCTCTAAACCTCCAAAGAGAGAGAATATCAATTAATTTGGAACTCATAGACAAATGCGGAACCATGAACTCCATTTGTCTATGAGTCGTATGTGTTAGAGAAATAGATGTGTGAGTAGACACGAATCTGTGAGTGTATCTGTGAGAGGCAGAGATAAGGGAGCGTTTGTTTTCTGATCCCAAGACATACAGAAACAACCAAATACCGAGATAACACTAAATGGCCTGTCCGAAGTGTTCTCTCCGGCCCCTGGGTTTAGTCTGTATTAAGTTCAGGTTGCAAATTGATCCTTGTAGAAGTGACAGGTAACCATTCCTGTACAAGTGATTGTTATGACTTTCGTGTATCCAGACTGTGACCCATAGGAGACGTACCTGGCCAGAAGTAAGAGTATGTATGTGGGCTAAAGCTCGGATAATCAACCTGAATGAGTTGCTGAACATTAAGTAACACCTCTGTAGTTAGAAAGTTTATAGAATATCCACAGGCCCCTGAGACAGTGAGATAGTTATAAATCACACCCATCCCTTTAAATACAACATAAACTAGGTTAACATACACTGCACCAAGGGACTTGCAATAATTGGGATCTTGTTGACAATAGTTGTTATTTGGCTTCTGTTTAGGAGACAAAATCAGAGACGTGGTTGCCCTACTGACAGACTAAATATAGGAGTTAGCAGAGTGCATAGGGAGAACTCCCTACTAATAGACTAAATATAGGATTTAGCAGAGTGCATAAGGAGAACTGCCTACTGACAGACTAAACATAGGATTTAGCAGAGTGCATAGGGTAAACTGCCCCAATGACAGACTAGAAATAGGCCCAGGTTTTAGCAGAGTTCAAAGAGAACCTCTACTGACAGACTAAACATAAGAGTTAGCAGAGTGCATAGGGACTTCTCATTGACAGACTAAAAATAAGTAAGCCGAGAGTCTAGCAGAGTGCATGGGGACATCTGACTCAAAGCGTGTCCAAGTTGTAGGGCATGACACCCAAGGGACAAGATGGGGACCAACAGCAGCAGATATTGTTAAAAACCAAGGTGCAGTCAAGAACCTGGAGTTCTCAGTTATACTAGATGGGATGATTTCTTGAGAGGTGAGGGGCCCTGGATTATTAGACAAGGTTATAGAGAACAGGTAGAAGCCTGGTTGAATGTCTCAAAAGAAATGAAAGAAGAGGGTTATACCGAGAGATTAACAGATAAGGCAGGACAGCAGATTTATTTTTATGACCAAAATGATCAGGAAGAACATAATACTCCTGACAAGACAGGGAGGGGTATGATTGATTTTGATGCGGCCATAGCATCAGGAAGGCATGGTAAATTCACCCCTCCTCTTGTGCCACTTCCATCTCTCATGCCATATACCTCCCTACCTCTATCCACAGTTGCCCAAACCCCCTCCCACTGATGAGCGAAGTAGTGGGATGGCACAGCACGGACCTCCTTCTAATACCATTGCACAAGGAGGTCCACCTAATAGATATGGTCCAGGAATATGTAGGCACTGTAAACAGAGCAGTAATGTAAATAATAGCCAAAAATTTACATCTTGCGCTTTGACAGCAGTTGTGCGGGCAGTTCAGACATTCCGTACAGGAAATCGTGCATCCAATACTATGGTATCAATGTTATCACCACTCCAGATTCCAGGCTCATATTCTGCTGTAAGGTCATTCCCTGTTATCACCCAGACTACGCAAGGTTCTTCTGGAGGAACTGCATGGACAACATGGTATAAACCATGGTCACCTTCAGAACAAATAACCATGGCCTCCTCCTTACCTAACCCCTACAAAGACCCAGTGGGGTTTTATAGAAAATTCCACATGTTAAGAGAAACCTATAAGGCTTCATGGGCTGACCTGACTAGTCTAATCTCAGCCGCAAGGGGTCTCCCATTTCGCAAACAGGTGGAACACCATAAAACAGGGTAAGAAACCACCCTCGTTGAAACTGAGGACTCTGGAGATCAGTTCCTGGAGGTTCTCAAAGGCTGGGTGGATAACAAAATCCATAGTGGGAGTTTTAGTGTACAAACCCTCAGTCAAGAGACTGATGAGACGGCACAGAACTTCCATACTAGATTGCAGATGGCTTTTACAGATCAGGATCATCATCTTGATACGCCCAGAGATAAAGGATTGTTTAGAAGCTGTTTTATAAATGGTCTCAGGGCATCTCTGCGAGATGAGTTATTTAAGTTACGGCCAGAATGTTGGGAGGTTGATGACAGTCAATCCTTGCAAGTGGTTAAGGGATTAGAAGAACAGCTGCGTAAATGTAGGAAACCCACCACAGTCCAGATGGTCATGCTAGTCAAGCCAGACCAATAAATCCAAAAGATTCCTCAAAAGAAGGGCTACCGTAGGCCCCAAGGTCAAAGACTGCAAAGTCCTCGAGTATGTTATAACTGTGGTGAAGAGGGTCATTTCATAAGGGACTATAACCATGCTAGAGAGCCCCAAAACCAGAGGGTTCACATCAGGGAAGATGAAGCCCAGTCTCCATAGGGATTGGGCAGCCTCTGTTTGTCTCTTCAAGTAACAGTAGCGGCCCTGCAAGTACCAGATAAAATTGGATCGTCCGCTATATTAGATTTACAGTTACCATGGGGTGAACACATAGATTGTATAGTCGATACAGGGGCGAGCCGTTCTATTTTATCATCTGGCATTGTGCCACCTCATCACATGACCTCCACTCAATTTCCTGAAATCGGTTTTGCAGGCACTGCTGTTACTTTACAGGAGACTAAACCTCTTAAAATAAGATTACAGCATTCTCAAGAGCTAGTTGCTTAGTTTTTTTTAAGTGTCAGAGTCTTGTCCAGTTAGGGTATGTTCACACGCTTAACAAAAAACTTTTGAAAATACGGAGCTGATTTTTGAGAAAACAGCCTCTGATTTTCAGGCGTTTTTGAAGCTGAAAATGAAATTTGGAGCTTCCTTTGAGGCTTCTTTTCAGGCGTTTTTTGAGTCGTTTTTGGAGCTGCTTTCAATAGAGTCAATGAAAAACGGCTCCAATTACGTCCCAAGAAGTGTCCTGCACTTCTTTTGACGAGGCTGTACTTTTACGTGCCGTCTTTTGACAGCGACGCGTAAAATGACCGGTCGTCGGCACAGTACATCGTAAAGCCCATTGAAAGTAATGGGCAGATGTTTGCTGACGTATTGGAGCCGTTTTTTCAGACGTAATTTGAGGCGTAAAACGCCTCCATTACGTCTGAAAATAGGTCGTGTGAACCCAGCCTTAATCTTATTGGGGCTGACATCCTTGAAGCAATTCAGGCTGTCATCCGATATAAGCCTAATGGACATATTGAAGTTACCAGCCCCTTAACAGATGACACTCTAAATTTTTTGTGTGCTATACTCTATGGAGGATTGCATTGGGAGGAGGACCCCACACCTCAGGAATTGTTGAGGGCGGTCCCGTCATCCTTCTGGGCACAGACTAAAACAGACGTAGGACGCATGCCTGTGGCCCCTGTGACTATTAAAATGATTGCCAACAGCCCCAAACTTCAGTTAAATCAGTACCACCTAAGCCTCCCACAGTTGCAAAATATTGACATCCGGATACGAGAGTATTTGCAAGCAGGGATATTGAAGAAATGTTTGCCTCCTTATAATACACCCTTGTCCCTGTCAGGAAAAAGACACCTAAAGGAGAACCTGATACTTATAGGATGGTTCATGACTTAAGGGCCATCAATCAGAGATCACAGAAGCAGACACTCCAGTTGTCCCCAATCCACACACACTGTTGTCACAGATACCCTCTAATTCTAAGTGCTTCTCTGTTATTGATTTAGCAAATACCTTCTTTTCAGTCCCATTAAGTGAAGAGAGTCAGCTGTTATTTGCCTCTACCTATGATAGACAACAGTACTGCTGGACATGTCTGCCTCAGGGAGAGAAACATTCCCAAACTCAATATAACCAGGCACTGTTGCAGGTGCTCCAAGGACGGGCTCCTAAATATGAACAAACTTCCCTTTTACAATATGTTGATGATTTGTTACTTTGTTGTTTCTCTGCTGAAGAGTATCAGGAAGATTCAATTTCTCTTATGATATATCTTGCAGCTAATGGATGTAAAGCATCAAGGGACAAACTTCAGTTCTGTCTTACTACAGTCACCTTCCTTGGCCATTGTATATCACAAGGTACAAAGCACCTTTCCCAGCAAAGGCGTGATACTATTTTAAACGCCCCTCTCCCAAAGAATGCCAAAGAACTTCGTACCTTCCTGGGTCTCATAGGGTATTGTAGAGAATGGGTGCCCTCCGCCTCTGGCTTATGCAACCCCTATACGATGCAATAGGGCGGAAACCCTTCACTTTGACAGAGGAAGAAGTTGAGGCCATTAACTGTCTGAAGCATGCTATTTTTTCTGTCCCAGCATTAGGCCTCCCTAACTATACCAGGCCCTTCTTCTTGTTTTGCCATGAGACCAGAGGACATGCCCAGGGAGTTCTCACTCAACTCCATGGAGGGAAGGGGCGTCCTGTGGCATACTACTCTGTCAGCCTTGATCCTGTCATACGTGGGTCACCATCCTGTATATGTGCAGTAGCGGCAAATTCCCTACTCAAAGACAAAGCAACAGACATAGTGCTAGACTACCCTCTATGGTACCTCATGCAGTTAGTGAGATTCTTAATCAAACACACACACCAAACATATGTCTACTTCACGTCTCACTAAGTATAAGACAAGTCTCCTTACCCCATCTAACCTAACCATACAGAGATGTACAGTGTTGAACCCTGCTTCATTGCTTCCGCAGGGTCCAACAGAGGAGGACGAGAGGGATAGGTTACATGATCAATGGGAGAGTTTTGAGAGGGAATGGGATAAGTCACAGCAGACCAGGAATTTCCACCCTGGTGGGAAGTTGATTTCCCAGCGCATTTGATTCCCCAGTACCCAGACCATCAACATAATTGTCTTGAATTAATGAAAATAGATATGAAAACATTAGAAAATTTATCCAATATCTAATCCAGATTTTGAGTTTTTTGAAGATGGTTCCAGGTACCACCATGAAGGATGCTACAAGACTGGGTTTGCTGTCACCACCGAAACAGAGGTAATAAAGAAAGAACCACTCCCATCCTCCATGTCAGCACAGGGGGCGGAGTTGAAGGCACTCACTGAGGCGTGTAGACTGGCTGAAGGTAAAACCGCAAATATATACTCTAGATATGCTTTTGGTATTGCACATGATTATGGCCCAATCTGGAGGAGCAGAGATTTTGTTGGATCCACGGGTAAACCCATAAAGAATGTTGAGAGAGTAAGAGAACTGTTTGAGGCTCTTACACTACCAAAGCAGGTAGGTATACTCAAAGTGAAAGCCCACACTAAAGAAACTACCCCCGAAGTGAGGGGAAATAGACTTGCAGATGAGGCTGCGAAAGCTGCGGATCTCATGTCCCTCAAAGAGGAGGACGTAGTATTCTTGACCAGCATAGCATCTGGTCCCATAGATATGACAATATTAAGTAGACTACAAAGTCAAGCCACAAAAGAAGAAAAGGGACAGTGGCAGACAAAAGGTGCCAATGAAGGGGATGGAATATGGAAGGTGCGTAACAGGATGTGCCTACCTAGAGTCCTCTTCCCCATGGTAACCCAACGAATGCACGGACCAACGCATGTGTCAAGAGAAGGAATGTGTGCAATGGTGACCAAATGGTGGGTAGCCCCAGGTTTCAGCAGTTTTGCTGCCAGATTTGTCCAGGGGTGCATGATATGTGTCTGCCATAACATAGGCAAAACTGTGCGGGTTGCAAAAATGCATATGGTAAAGGCAGACTACCCATTTCAGCGATTGAATCTTGGCTATATTCAGTTACCAAAGGTGGGACAGTATGAATATGTACTGGTCTGTGTAGATCTGTTCTCCGGGTGGCCTGAGGCATGGCCAGCAACGAGGGCCACAGGAAAAGTAACTGCTAAAATACTGCTCTCAGAAGTGGTATGTAGATATGGGGTCCCTGAGACAATAGAAAGTGATAGAGGAACTCACTTTACTGGAAAGGTACTCCAAGAAATCTTGCAGGCCCTGGGTATAGAACAGGCTTTTCACACCCTGTTTCATACCCAGTGCAGTGGGAAGGTTGAAAGGTTGAATGGGACTTTGAAGTAAAAAATCCAGAAGGCCATGGCTGAAACCCATAAACCATGGACTGAGTGTCTGCCCATTGCACTCTTCTCAGTAAGAATTACCCCACAAAAGAGAACTGGATTGAGCCCCTTTGAAATACTGTTTGGGCAAGCCCCTAGGACAGGACTTTACTTTCCACAAAAAGTCCAAACCTTGCACTCTGACCTCACTAGTTATGAAGGAGCTTTGCAGAAACAGCTTACACAGATGCATAAATATGTTTATGATTCTATTCCAGTTCCTAATTCAGTGGAAGGAGGAAAAATTTTGCAGCCATGGGACTGGGTGTGTTTAAAGAGACATGTCCGTAAAGCACTAGAGCCTCGTTTTGACGGTCCGTACCAAGTCCAACTCACAACTTCCACATCCGTTAAATTTGAAGGAAAGACAACTTGGATTCACGCCAGTTACTGCAAAAAGGCCCTCAATCACGACGCTGAACCATGGGTCTCTTCCAGCTCCAGCTGACCTTCATCTTCTCTGTCATCTCTATCTATGGTCTAAATGACGTGCTAAAGGAAGAGTTTGATAACAAATTTATCAAGCATCAAGTTATATCAGCATTAACGAACTTGTCTGACTGTTGGATATGTACTCATACCCCACCTTCATCAAAAATGAGGCCATATCTAGCAATATCCCTGGGGATAGATGACGTTATTGCCTTATCTTTGCAGCCCCATCTCTTTTTCCTAGCGCATAACCCTAACTCGTCTCGGGTTGTCCCTCTTGTAATAGCAGCATGGATATCAGATCCTTGGCTGTTGTTCAACCGTGCAACATACTCAAAGAGGGAAGCGCTCAAGAAAATAGATCTCAGGCCAAGTGTATCACAGTCCATGATTAGCTGTTATCCCAATAACACTGTGTGTGTAACATCAAGATAGGGAGAAGACAGGTGAGCCCTAATCTACCCACCATCCTAGGCGACGGCGTACAACTGGGCGACGGTCCCTACGCTCAATATGTGCACGACAGACAAAACAAGACAAGGGTACACAGAAGCAAAGGGAAGTGGGGCAGTTGCCCACGGCAACACCGTGAGCAACAGAGTAGTGGACGAGCCGAGTCAAACCAGGAGTGTACGTGGTAACAAATGCCGAGCAGGAGAATAGTCAGTCAAGCCAGGGTCAATATGAAGCAGAGGTCAATGGCAACAAGAGAATCACAGGCAAAGGACAAGCAGCAAATGAAGGTATAAGTATACCAAGGGCCGGAGCTAGAACCCTCTGGCCAGGCTGCGATAGGCTTTCCCACTCCTCAGCCTACCAGCCTGAGTGGTAGCAGATCGAGTCACTTTAGCAGACCTAGGAACAGATGCAGGCTGATTAACCACGGGCGTCGACACAGAAGTTGTGTCAGGCAAATCCTTTACAGTACCCCTCCCTTTTATGAGGGGCCACTGGACCCTTCCTAGGTGGACCTGGCTTGCTGGGGAACCGAAGATGGAACTTCCTGAGCAATAACCCGGCGTGAACATCCCGGGCGGGTACCCAAGTCCTCTCCTCAGGCCCGTATCCTCTCCAATGGACCAGGTACTGGAGGGAGCCTTGGACCATCCTGCTGTCTTCAATCTTGGCCACCTCGAATTCTACCCCTACAGGGGTGAGAACAGGGACCGGAGGTTTTCTCGAGGTAGCCAATTACGGGGAGCAGCGTTTCGGGAGGGAGGCATGGAACACGTTGTGTATTTGAAAATACGGGGGTAACTCCAGCCAGAAGGAGACAGGGTTAAGGACCTCAATGACCTTATACGGCCCTATATAACGGAGAGCAAATTTTTTGGACGGAACTTTAAGGCGCAAATTTTTTTAAGACAGCCACACCAGATCCCCGACCACAAACAAGGGGTTAGCAGAATGTCTTTTATCTGCCTGAGTCTTTTGTATGCTCTGGGACGCCTCTAGGTTCTTCTGAACCTGGGCCCAGACTGTGCACAGTTCCCGATGAACGACATCTACCTCGGGATTGTTGGAACCACCAGGTGAAATGGAGGAGAACCGTGGATTAAATCCAAAATTACAGAAAAAGGGGGAGACCCCTGACGAGTTACTGACCCAGTTATTGAGGGAAAATTCGGCGAGGGGACTGAAGGAGACCCAATCATCTTGGCAGTCAGAGATAAAACACCTTAAATATTGTTCTAGAGACTGATTAGTCCTCTCAGTTTGGCCATTAGTTTCAGGATGGAAGGCCGAGGAGAAGGACAGATCAATTTCCAACTTCTTGCAGAAAGCTCTCCAAAACAATGAAACAAATTGTACCCCTCTGTCAGAAACAATATTGACAGGAACCCCATGGATACGCAGGATGTGTTTGACAAACAAGGTAGCTAACGTCTTGGCATTGGGTAGTTTCTTGAGGGGCACAAAGTGGCACATCTTACTGAAGCGGTCTACTACAACCCACACCACCGACTTGCCTTGGGATGGAGGCAGATCAGTGATAAAATCCATGGAGATATGGGTCCAAGGTCTCTGGGGAATGGGCAAAGAACATAGTAAGCCCTTTGGTCGGGACCTGGGAGTATTGGACCTAGCACAAATTTCACAAGTGGCGACGTAGGCCTTAACGTCTTTAAGCAACCCAGGCCACCAATAGGTTCTAGAAATGAGGTGCTTGGTACCCAGGATCCCTGGATGGCCAGATAGTGCAGAGTCATGATTCTCCCTGAGTACCCTTAGCCGGAATTGCAGGGGAACAAACAGCTTGTTCTCAGGAACGTTCTCGGGAGCTGAACCTTGACTAGCCGCAATTTCGGAGACTAAATCAGAATCAGAGGATATGATTATACCTGGGGACAAAACACAAGCAGGATCCTCCTCTGGAGGAGGGCTGGCCATGAAGCTACGCGACAGCGCATCAGCTTTAATATTTTTAGACCCAGCCTTATAGGTGACCACAAAGTTGAATCTAGTAAAAAACAATGCCCATCGAGCTTGTCTCGGGTTTATCCTCCATACAGATTCTGGGAAAACCAGATTCTTGTGGTCGGTAAGGACCGTTACCTGGTGCCTAGCCCCCTCCAGGAAGTGGCGCCACTCTTCAAATGCCTATTTAATGGCTAAAAGCTTGCGGTTGCCAACGTCATAGTTACTCTCAGTGGGGAGAACTTCCTGGAGAAGTAGGAACAGGGACGGAGATGGGTGAGAGACCTGGTACCCTGGAACAAGACAGCACCCACTCCCACCTCAGAGGCATCAACCTCCACGATGAATGGCTCCATCTGGTTAGGCTGAATCAGCACTGGAGCAGAGATAAAGCACCTCTTAAGGACCTCAAAAGCCTGGACCGCCTCCGGAGGCCAGTGGAGGAGATCGGCACCTTTGTGAGTAAGGTCCGTAACAGGCTTAGCGATGACCGAGAAGTTAGCAATAAATCTCCTACAATAATTAGCAAACCCCAGGAAGCACTGTAAAGCCTTCAGGGAGGCAGGTCGGACCCATTCAGCCACAGCCTGAACCTTGGCAGGGTCCATGCGGAATTCGTTAGGAGTGAGGATTTGACCCAAAAATTGTATCTCCTGCACCCCAAATACACATTTTTCGGTTTTAGCAAAGAGTTTGTTTTCCCGAAGGGCCTGGAGCACCTTCCTGACATGTTCAATGTGGGAGGACCAGTCCTTGGAAAACACAAGTATGTCATCAAGGTACACTACAAGAAATACCCCCAGGTAGTCTCTGAAAATCTCATTTATGAAATTCTGGAAGACCGCGGGAGCATTACACAACCCAAAGGGCATGACGAGGTATTCGAAATGACCTTCGGGCGTGTTAAACGCAGTCTTCCACTCATCCCCTTCTCTGATTCGGATAAGGTTATACGCCCCCCGTAGATCAAACTTAGAGAACCATTGGGCTCCCTGAACCTGATTGAAGAGATCAGGAATCAGAGGAAGGGGATGTTGGTTCCTTACAGTGACCTTATTCAAGTTTCGGTAATCAATGCACGGCCTAAGACCACCACCCTTCTGCCCTATGAAGAAGAAGCCAGCACCTACCGGAGAAGTAGAGGGGCGAATGTAACCCTTGGCCAGGCTTTCCTGGATATATTCTCTCATGGCTTCACGTTCGGGACAAGAGAGATTAAATATCCTACCTTTAGGAACCTTAGCTCCTCGCACCAAATCGATTGCGCAATCGTACTCTCTATGAGGAGGTAACTCTTCGGAAGCTTTTTTAGAAAAAACATCAGCGAAATCCTGAATAAACTCAGGTAGAGTGTCTACCTCCTGAGCGAGAGAAACCAAATTAATAGAAAATCTGGACGTCATGCATTCATTACCTCATTTAGTAAGATCCCCAGTATTCCAGTTAAACATGGGATTATGCATCTGCAACCAAGGAACACCTAAAACCAAATCGGATGATAATCCCTGCATCACCAACACAGAGCACTGCTCCAAATGAATGGAGCCCACAATGAGTTCAAAAACAGGGGTATGCTGCGTAAAATAACCATTAGCAAGTGGAGTGGAGTCGATACCCACTACCGGGACAGGTTTAGGCAAATCAATCAATGGCATAGCTAGAGACATAGCAAATTCCACGGACATAATATTAGCAGAAGACCCTATATCCACGAAGGCACTGCCGGTGGCAAACCTACCATAAAAAGAGACCTGAAAGGGAAGCAAGATCTTATTAGGTTTCATGTATACGGAAAATACCTGTGCGCCCAAGCGACCTCCCCTATGAGTCCGAGAGCCGAAAAAAAGGTCAACAGAAGAGAGTTCAGGGGCATCAGGGGCCAAGGAGAAGGCCCTTTCCTGGGGGCCGTTCTGGAGCCGGGACATAATTATATCCACTCGCTGGCTCTCAGAACCTGAGGAGTGGGGTCTTAAATGGAAATAGAGCCTACAACTTTCCCGAAAGGAGAACAAAGTCTTCCGGTCCCCTGAGAACCGGTCAGGCAACTTGAGGTGGGGTTCAAGAGGTGAGGTGGAGGGCACTACCTGGGTCACATCACGCTGGTTGCACCTCTGAGCTAGGCCTTGGACCTGTAGGGAGAGACCCTGCATTTGCTGAGCCAGGACCTCAAGGGGGTCCATAGTGTGTCAGGGACCAGGGTAGAAAAGGTGTATGGCCTGTAAATTATGTAATGTCAGGATAGGGAGAAGACAGGTGAGCCCTAATCTACCCGCCACTCAGTCCCTGCCTACTTGCAAGCCCGTCCTAGGCGACGGCGTACAACTGGGCGACGGTCCCTACGCTCAATATGTGCACGACAGACAAAACAAGACAAGGGTACACAGAAGCAAAGGGAAGTGGGGCAGATGCCCACGGCAACACCGTGAGCAACAGAGTAGTGGATGAGCCGACTCAAACCAGGAGTGTACGTGGTAACAAATGCAGAGCAGGAGAATAGTCAGTCAAGCCAGGGTCAATATGAAGCAGAGGTCAATGGTAACAGCAGGAACAGCAGAGCCAGGAAACAAGAGTATCACAGGCAAAGGACAAGCAGCAAATGAAGGTATAAGTATACCAAGGGTGGGAGCTAGAACCATCTGGACAGGCTGCGATAAGCTCTCCCACTCCTCAGCCTACCACACTGAGTGGTAGCAGATCGAGTCACTCTAGCAGACCTAGGAACAGATGCAGGCTGATTAACCCACGGGCGTCGACACAGAAGCTGTGTCAGGCAAATCCTTTACAGTGTGTGAATGCGTAAACATACAGTATGTCGGCCAATAAAAAATGACATGTTGTTTGATGCTCCAACCCTCAACGATTGTGAGGGAAATGACACAAAATCTGTATCGTGTGTGGGGATAAAGGCAACTGGCAGCTCCCAGTGATCCAAGGCAGCTAGCAAATGGTTGACACAGGATTTAGAAGGTGCAATAAAAGGGAATTTGACTAATAAAGAAGTGGCATCAATAAATGCCACCGGACGGGACATAAGGTTGGTCTCCTGGATTGCAGGAGTGTTTAATCACTCTGGAGATGTGCTTCCACCCAACATATACTTCATATGTGGGCATAAAGCATATAAGTGGTTGCCACCCGCGAGACCAGGTGTATGTACCTCAGCAAGGATACAACCAGCTACTTGGGTATGGGAAGATAAAGATTGCCCCTATGGTAATGTTCCCCAACACATGTTAATAAAAAGGGAAGTACAAAAAAAGGCCAGGCCATTAGTACATGTACCATGGCAGGAAAAGTTCGGCCTAGCATTAAAACTTTCAGGCTCATCTATAAAGAATGCTCATAATATAGAAAGATTGGCCGAGCTATTTGATAATGTAACTGATTATATATTTGATAGTTTAAACATAACATCAGCCATCATAGGACAATTAGTCTTAGTAACCAATCAACATACTATGGTACTTGATTATTTAACTGCATCACAGTTAACAGTATGTGTCAAATTGTTGGACCAGCCTGTTGCCATTATATAGATCCCTAATGATTGGTACAGGTAAAGCATGACATAGAAAAAGCCCAGAAGGTTACATAGTTACATAGTTACATAGTTAGTACGGCTGAAAAAAGACACATGTCCATCAAGTTCAACCAAGGGACGGGAAAAGGGAAGGAAAAATTTCTACACATAGGAGTTAATACTTTTTTGTTCTAGGAAATTATCTAACCCTTTTTTAAAGCCATCTACTGTCCCTGCTGTGACCAGCTCCTGCGGTAGGCTATTCCATAGATTCACAGTTCTCACGGTAAAGAAGGCTTGTCGCCTCTGCAGGTTGAACCTTTTTTTCTCCAGACGGAGGGAGTGCCCCCTTGTTTTTTGAGGGGGTTTTACAAGGAACAGGATTTCACCATATTTTTTGTATGTGCCATTAATATATTTATATAAGTTAATCATGTCCCCCCTTAGTCGTCTTTTTTCAAGGCTAAATAGGTTTAATTCTTTTAATCTTTCCTCATAACTTAAATTCTCCATGCCCCTAATAAGCTTCGTTGCTCTTCTTTGTATTTTTTCCAACTCCAGGGCATCCTTTCTATGAACTGGAGCCCAGAACTGAACTGCATATTCTAGATGAGGCCTCACTAATGCTTTGTAAAGTGGCAATATTACATCCCTGTCCCGCGAGTCCATGCCTCTTTTAATACACGACAATATCCTGCTGGCCTTTGAAGCAGCTGATTGACACTGCATGCTGTTATTGAGTTTAGGATTTACAAGTACACCCAGATCCTTCTCAACAAGTGAATCCGCCAGTGTAGCTCCCCCTAGGACATATGATGCATGCAGGTTGTTGGTACCCAGATGCATAACTTTACATTTATCTACATTAAACTTCATCTGCCAAGTGCACGCCCAAACACTTAGTTTGTTTAAATCTGCCTGCAATTCATGAACATCTTCCATAGACTGAACTATATTACATAGCTTGGTGTCATCCGCAAAAATAGAAATAGTGCTATTAATCCCATCCTCTATATCATTAATAAATAAGTTGAATAATAGTGGTCACAGCACTGAACCCTGGGGTACACCACTTATTACCGGGGACCATTCAGAGTAGGAATCATTGACCACAACTCTCTGGATACGGTCCTTTGAGCCAATTCTCAATCCAATTACAAACTATATTTTCTAAACCTATAGTCCTTAATTTACCCATTAGGCGTCTATGGGGGACAGTGTCAAATGCCTTTGCAAAGTGCAAAAACACTAAATCCACAGCGGCCCCTCTGTCTAGGCTTCTGCTTACCTCTTCATAAAAACAAATTAGGTTAGTTTGACAACTTCTGTCCTTAGTAAAACCGTGCTGGCTGTCACTTATAATACTATTTTTTGTCACATAATCCTGTATATAGTCCCTCAATAGCCCCTCAAACATTTTCCCCATGATGGATGTTAAGCTTACTGGTCTATAATTACCCGGGGAAGACCTAGAGCCCTTTTTGAAAATCGGCACCACATTTGCGCTGCGCCAGTCCCTTGGCACTATACCAGTCACTAGAGATTCTCTGAATATTATGAAAAGGGGGACAGAAATAACTGAACTAAGCTCTTTAAGAATTCTAGGGTGTATCCCATCTGGTCCCGGGGGCCTTGTGCACATTTATTTTATTTAATTTAGCTTGCACCATATCTACATTCATCCAATTCAGTATATCAACTGATATATTAACAGCACTGGCACCGGCTACATCAGCTGCTCTTTCTTCAGTTGTATATACAGAGCTAAAGAACCCATTTAGTAACTCTGCCTTCTCTTGATCCCCTGTGACCAACTCCCCATTACCACTATCTAGGGGTCCTACATGTTCAGACCTTGGCTTTTTAGCATTTATATACTTGAAGAATTTTTTGGGATTTGTTTTACTATCCTTGGCCACCTGCCTTTCATTTTGTATTTTTGCTGATTTTATTATCTTTTTACAGATTTTATTAAGCTCTTTATATTTTACAAAGGCTGCAGATGTACCCTCAGATTTGTATTTTTTAAATGCCCTTTTTTTGTCATGTATTGCCCCTTTCACAGAAGGTGTAAGCCATGTGGGGTTTAATTTGAGTCGTTTATACTTGTTACTTATAGGAATACATTTTGCACTATAATAACTCAAAGTAGATTTGAAAATCTCCCATTTATCATTTGTACCATTATTTGACATTAGTTCTTCCCAGTCTATATCCTGAATTGCAGCCCTCATCCTGGGGAATTTGGCTTTCTTAAAATTAAATGTTTTTGCCCTCCCAGCCTGCGTTTGTTTTTTACAGTATAGATAAAATGTAACTATATTATGATCACTGTTACCGAGGTTTTCACGAACATTGACGTTCCCAACAAGCTCTGCATTATTAGAAATTACCAGATCCAACAGAGCTTCACCTCTAGTCGGGTCTTCCACAAACTGGCCCATAAAATTTTCCTGCAACAGGTTGAGGAAATGTCTCCCCTTTGCAGTTGAAGCTGAACCATGACACCAATTAATATCCCGGAAATTAAAATCTCCCATTATCACTACAGTACCCGCCTGTGCAGCCCGCTCCATCTGTTTATATAGCTGAACTTCCATCTCCTCAGTTATATTGGGGGGTCTATAGATTACACCAAAAGTAATTTTTTCAGTGTTTACCTCCCTTTCTAGTTCCACCCACAAGGTTTCAACCTCCTCACAGTATTCACCCACTATTGTCTCTTTCACACTCGCCTTCATATCATTTCTCACATACAGACATACACCACCACATTTCCTATTTGTCCTGTCTTTCCGAAAAAGTGTAAAACCCTGTAGATTTACAGCCCAGTCATGTGAAGAGTCCAGCCATGTTTCAGCAACACCAACTATATCTATATTTTCTTCCAGTATCAAGGCCTCCAGCTCCACCATTTTGCTTGCTAGACTTCTGGCATTTGTGAACATACACTTTAACTTGCCTGTCAGTTTTTCACTTTTATCAGAAATGTGATTTGACATTATTTGGGCATTTTTATTTACACTGCTGTTTTGTAACGAAAGGATCTCCTTATACTGTTGCCTAGTCCTCTCCCCACATTCTGTTTCTCCCCCCACCAATATAGTCTGACCCCTCTCTAACCTGGCTACCCCTTTTTTTTCTACATTGACCTCCCTCCTCAGCCCTAGTTTAAATACTCCACCACCCCAGCTAGAATTCTCTCCCCCAGCACAGCGGACCCCCTTCCATTTAGGTGCAAATCATCTGCAGAATACAGTTTGTACCCCAATGAAAAGTCAGCCCAGTGCTCTAGGAACCCAAAGCCTTCTCCTCTACACCAAGACTTAAGCCATGCATTTAACTCCCTGAGCTCCCGCTGTCTTTCCTGTGATGCGCATGGCACAGGCAGTATTCCTGAGAATACTACTTTGGAGGTCCTTCCCTTCAGCTTGTAGCCTAGTTCTTTAAAATTATTCTTAAGGCTCCTCCACCTACCATTTATTCTGTTGTTGGTACCGACATGGACCACGACAGCTGGATCATCACCAGCCCCTCCCAGCAATTTGTCCACCCGTTCCACCACATGCCGAACCCTGGCACCAGGGAGACAGCAAACCATTCGGTTGAGGTGGTCTTGGCGACAAATTATTCTATCCGTCTTCCTGATTATAGAATCCATTACGACTATCAATTGTCTTGGCTTACCTGCATTACCATCCCGCCGACTACTAGGTGGGCTGTTCTCCCGGCTGTTAGGGAGATCAGTATCCACTAGGGCTGCCATTTCTGAGACTGACACCCTCGCATCATCACCCAACTTGGCAATTTTGGTTGGAATGTCAGAAACCGGATCGGCCTTCCTTTTCTTTGACCCCTTTCTACTGCCCCTAACTACATTAACCCAGCTACTTACCTGATCCTGCTCACCCATGTCTTCACCCTCCAGTTCTAACCCACTAACTGCATGCTCCGTGAGCAGCATGCTTCGCTCAAGATTGTCTATCCTCCTCAGTGTTGCATTTTGCTCCTCCAGATCTCTAATACGAGCTTCCAGGTGACCAACATGCTCACATCTGCCACAGAGATATTCACCCTGGAACTCAGGCTCCAGTCGTGCATACATATGGCAAACTGTGCACTGAAGAATATCTCCAATCTTGCTATCCATTATCCCAGTTACAAAAAAAAACAGTGAACAGTTGTTAATGCAAAAAGAAAAAGAAGTAGAGTACTTACTGGGGCTTTAACTCCTCTTTTGAACTCCGGTTTTTGGAACTCCACTTGATATACAAACCACTTGTTTTCAAGCCCACAGAGCAGGCTCTACAGAGTACTGAGGCCTGATTTATACCACCTGGGACCAGCTAACCCCTCCCCCTAGTCAGCTACTCAGCAGGAAGGAAGCTGCAAAGGAAAAATGGTTTTAAATTATGTCACTTTTGCAAACTTTGTAGCAAGCAAGCAATCAATTCATATATCACATACAATGGCCCCCCACTTTGTCACACACAACACAGGTTTTGGAACTCCACTTGATATACAAACCACTTTAGGAAAGTTAATTCTAAAGAGGACTGGAATCTTGATTGGCCCGACTGGTTGAGCAGGTTAAACCCGACCAATTGGTTTAAAGGAATTGGAGGTTGGGTTTATGGTATAACTCATGTGACTGTACAGGTATTAGTTTTTGTTTTGCTGGGATACAATTTGTTCAAACTTGCAATATGTTTGATTACAAGAATAACAGCAGACAAGAACACAGCACAGGATATTAAAGTGCATGTGGTTCAGACCACCCATCACCCAAAGAACCGAGGTGGAAGGAAACATTCAGAGCCACCTGTTTGTGTGACACTGAATGCTTCCATACCTGATAAAGTTATCTGTCAATGCGTAGCACTACACCAAGGTGGATGGAATTGTCCTAATTGTGAAACGTGTAATTCCCTAATTCTTCAGGTGTGTACAGTACATAACTCTGTACACTCACCTATTGCTAGACAAGTATACTGAGTACCCATCTCGCAGTGAATGGCAGAGATGCCCTGATTCAAGGGAGCTGATCAGAATGTAATCTCAGATGGGTATTCTAATACATGGCTAAGCAAATTTATGTTCAAAAGAAGGGAATTGTCAAAAATATTTTAATATCTTTATATGTATGAACCTAAAAGTGCTTAATATATACTGCTATGGACAGTTGTCACTGAAGCTCAATTATCTGCTGATACAACACCCTACAAGGGGGATGGCTATTCTATTCTAAGTCTTCTGGTTTATGGCTTTGCATTTCAGCGGCAACGTGAGAAAACGTGATGACATTGTATTTCTTATGGTAAAGATATACAGTCTCCCCATCCCCTCTGTAGTATATTACCAAATGTAGAATGTTTACGCCTGCAAGTTAAAGGCCAACGCCTACTCTCATTTTCTTATAAATAAAGATGGATCCGCCCCCTGGGGGCAGAGATTGTTTGAACACCAACCCTGTGTGTCATTGTCTCTCTGGCCGGCCACTCTCTAAACCTCCAAAGAGAGAGAATATCAATTAATTTAAAACTCATAGACAAATACAGAGAATGTCCAAAGTTAATCAACATAGCAAATTCTGCAGCGACACAGGCAATAGCTGTTTCGCGTAGACACGCTTTCTCAAGCCTTCTGCTAACATCACACGTATACACGCCCTTATATGCGTGAATTACGTGAGTTGTCATAGAAACATGTAAACATAAGACAGGGCACAAATTAAAAAAGACAGAAGTTATAAAAACACACTTAAATCATTGCAGTCATTAAAGCCAAGGTTGCCTAATGCATTTGTTTTCATGATCCATCTGACCGCTCTCTGAAGTAACAGTCTATTGCGATCACCACCTCCTGCATATGGTGGATTAACCATTTCTATCCCTGCAAATGTAAGGACATCTGATCTGCCTGTGTGAGTATTCCTTATATGTTCTATCAATCTAGGGGCTCCTACACCCGTTGAAATAGAATTGCAGTGTTCCCGGAACCTCATATGTAGGCAGAGTATTGTCTTGCCAATATAGAAATGACCACACAGACAGAAAATAGCATACACCACAAATTTGTTTTTACAGGTAATGAATTGGCGCACCCTCGTAGTTATGCTCCCTATTTTTAAAAATCTAGACTTTAAGAGGAAGCGACAGTGATTAAAGTGACCACATTTGTAATTCCCGTTTGGGATAGATTTATCTAGCCAATTTTCGTTGTTGCTTTTGAACATACCGCTTACCAGCATGTCTTTAATATTTTTACTACATCTGAAACTAACCAGTGGTCATTTCTATATTGGCAAGACAATACGCTGCCTACATGTGATGGTCCGGGAACACTGCAATTCTATTGCAACGGGTGTAGGAGCCCCTAGATTGATAGGGCATATAAGGAATACTCACACAGGCAGATCAGATGTCCTTACATTTGCAGGGATAGAAATGGTTAATCCCCCATATGCAGGAGGTGGTGATCGCAATAGACTGTTACTTCAGAGAAAGGTCAGATGGATCATAAAAACAAATGCATTAGGCAACCTTGGCTTTAATGACTGCAATGATTTAAGTGTGTTTTTATAACTTTTGTCTTTTTTAACTTGTGCCCTGTCTTATGTTTACATGTTTCTATGACAACTCACATAATTCACGCATATAAGGACGTGTATCCGTGTCATGTCAGCAGAAGGCTTGAGAAAACGTGTCTACGTGAAACAGCTATTGCCTGTGAACTCGTGCATATCTCCATCTCCCCCCACTTTTCATTGAGCAATAAAACATGAAAACGTCAGATTTGGGTGAGTGTGGCTCTATTTATTTATTTCTTTATTCATTGTCATTTATTTTTACGCCGTGGATATAGAAAAAAGCGATTCCCTGCATTGTTTTTTTTTTTTATTATTTTTTAGCCCGTTCACGTTTAACGCTATGTAACCTGTTAAATTAATTCTTCCATTTATTACGGTCGTGTAGATAGCTAATATGTCTAGGTTTTTTGTTTCTATGTAATGTATGGGCAATAAAATATATTTTATGCAAAATAATGACTTTTTTGGGACTTTTTTTATTTGTTAATTTTTTAGTTAAATTTTTTTTAAAATCCTATTAAGGAATAACTTTATTTACAACTTTATTTTTTACTGATAATGTACTCCCGTATGCTAAAACATTATACTGTGTCACTATGACACAGGCTGCTGTTAGGGCAGCACATAGTGTGCTCTAACAGCAGGCAAACTGAACAGACAGCCCTGGGGTCCTTTGTAGGTCCCCAGGGCTAACTGCAGAGAGATTCCCCGGTGTTTGATCACGCCACTGGGTTTCCAGTGACGTGATCGAAGAGGACGTAATCAAAGAAGGGAGTTCCATTCGATTATGCCGCGGTCACGGACCATGGCTATTAAAGGGTTAGAACAGAGCTGGGGTCAGAATGTTTTACCACCTCAGCTTGTTCAGCAGGCTGCTCTAAGATCAGGAGCTGTTAGTTAGAGGATGAGCGCTCACAGGAGGCTTAATCAGCCTCTTCTACAGCGACGCCAAAATACGTACAGGTAACTCCTGTACACTACAATGTTTTATTGTTGTCTGTATTGGAATCATAGTTTCCCTATAGAAATTAATGGTGCCAGAAAAAAAAAGTAAATATATAGCCTCATATTTGAATTCACATTAGTATGTCTATGTTTGATAGGTATTTGTGAAACAACATAGAGCTTGAACACTCCATATGGACACAATAGGGACAATTTGAAATCCATGTCCGTACTTATATCCGTATTTCAAACATATTTGTTATGATTAAAAAACATAAATAAACTAACAATAAAGCCAATTTTAACTTTATCTGCTTAAAGAGGCTCTGACACCACATTATAATTGCCCTATCTCATACATAATGAGTTGGGTGCTGTAATGTAGGTGACAGCAGTGTTTTTTTTATTTAGAAAAACGATCTATTTTCACCAAGTTATGAGCAATTTTAGATTTATGCTACTGAATTTCTTAATGGACAACTGGGCGTGTTTTTACTTTTTTGACCAAGTGGACGTTGTAAACAGGGCCGGCCTTAGGGGTGTGTGAGCTGTGCTTTCGCACAGGGCGCATCACTCCAGCAGGTGGAAGGGGGCACTGCGCTGGCTCCCTTCCCTTGCTTGTTTCAGAAGCGCCCGGGCCCGGCAACTCAGCAGTCACCTTTCCGCCCGGGCGCTTCTTCACTTAGTGGCCGTCGCTACCGCTGTAGCAGCCATAGCGGCTGCTAGCGGCGACACCGACCATGAGGGCCTGGTTCTTCTTTGTCAAGAGAAAAGACGGATCTCTTCAGCCTTGCATTGACTACAGTGGTCTCAATTAAGTCACGGTCAAGAACAAATATCCGTTGCCACTAACTTCCAAATTTGACTGCATACGAGGATCTTCTCTAAACTAGACTTGTGTGGGGCTTACAATTTGATCCGAATGTCAAAGTGATGAGTAGAAGACGGCTTTTAACACTCGATATGGGCACTACTAAAACTTGGTGATGCCCTTTGGTCTGTGTAACGCTCCCGCGGTCTTCCACAAATTCGTCAATGATATCTTCTGAGATCTTCTCTATGTCTGTGTTGTGGTCTATCTCGATGATATTCTGATTTTCTCTACAGATCCGACTACTCATCGGAGGCATGTTCATCAAGTTCTACTGCGTTTAAGGGAGAATCGTCTGTATGCCAAGCTGGAGAAGTGCGTATTTGAAAATAACTCTCTGAACCTCCTGGGTTACATCATCTTGGATCAAGGTCTCAAGATGGATCCTGAAAAAGTAAAGTCCATGCTGGAATGGCCACGTCCTCAGGGCCTACGGTCCATACAGCGTTTTTGGGGATTCATCAACTTCTACCGGCAGTTTATCCCAAAATTCTCATCATTGATGGCTCTCATCACTACCCTTACCAAGAAAGGTGTGAACGCCAAGGTGTGGACTCCAGAGGCAGAATCTGAATTTAATAGCCTTAAGAATGCCTTTACCTCAGCCTCAATCCTCCATCATCCTGACATCTCTCGACGGTTCTTGTTGGAGGTGGGTGCTTTCTCTGTTGGCGCAGGTGCACTTTTGTTCCAGAGGGGCCTCAAAGGAAAGGCAGTGATATGTGGCTATTACTCAAGACTTTTTTCCTCCGCAGAGTGCAATTACTCTATTAGGGATCGGGAGTTACTGGCCATTAAATTGGCTCCGGAGGAGTGGAGACATCTGCTAGAGGGTGCAGCCCACCCCATCCTGATATAGACCGACCACAAGAACCTTACATATCTCGAGTTGACTCAACAGCTGAACCCCCGTCAAGCCAGGTGGTTGCTGTTCTTTGCCCGGTTCCAGTTTGTGCTCCACTACCGGCCCGTGGACAAAAATGTGAGGGCCGATGCCCTGTCCAGGTAATTTGAAACAGAGGACACAGTGGAGCCTCCGCAAAGTATCATTGACCCATCCTGTATTATTTCTGCTAATCCTCAGCAAGTTAGAGTCATACCTCCGGGGAGGACTTTTGTGCGGTTTGAAGACAGGAGGAGAAACCTTTGCTGGGGGCACAGCTCTAAACTGGCTGGGCACGCGGGTGCTCGTAAGACCCAAGATCTGATTGCCTGTCATTTAAGGTGGCCCACGCTGAGATATTGTGGACTTTGTCTCGTCCTGCACTGTGTGCGCTTCCAACAAAGTTGCTCACTCCAAGCCTGCCTCTCTGCTCCAACCTCTGCCTGTGCCCAATGCTCCCTGGCAGCATAAAGTAATGGACTTTGTCACTGACCTTCCTTCCTCTGCAGGATGAAATACGGTCTGGGTGGTGGTGGACTGGTTCTTGAAGATGGCTCATTTTATCCCGCTGACTGGCCTACCTCGGCTGGTGAATATCTTCATTTAGCACATCTTTAGTTTGCATGGTTTGCCTCTTCATATCATGTCTGATCGGGGGGTTCAGTTCACCACGAAATTCTGGAGAGCCCTGTGGAAACTCCTAGACGTGAAGTTTGACTTTTCTTCAGCCTATCATCCCCAGTCTAATGGCCAAGTCGAGAGGATTAACCAGATCATGGAGAATTATCTCCGCCACTTCATAACCATGCAGCATGATGATTGGGTAGAACTGCTTCCATGGGCCGAGTTCTCGTACAACAACCACACAAGTGAGTCCACCACTGTCAAACTATTCTACATTGTCTATGGCCAACATCCACAAATTCCTACTTCTATTCCGGCTACATCCCTGGTACTCGCAGCTGACTCTGCATTTGGAGATTTTCGACAGGTTTGGCAGCAAACCCGGTCCTCTATTCTGCAGGCAGTCAATCGCATTAAGCAGAAAAGTAGATGCTAAGAGAATAGAGCCATCTCTGTATCTTCCAGGTACCAAAGTCTGACTATCCTCAAGCAATATCCGACTGAGGGGGCTGTCATACAAGTTTGCTCCCAGGTTCCTCGGACCCTTTGAGATCCTACAGCAAATCAACCCTGTCTCTTACAAGCTTCGGCTGCCTCCTATCCTCCGGATCCCCAACTCCTTTCATGTGTCCCTCCTGAAGCCTGTGGTCCTGAACCGCTACACAAAAATGCCTAGCCCTGCAGTTGCTCCTAGCGGTTCTTCCAATGTATTCGAGGTTAAGGAGATCCTGGACTTCAAAAAAGTAGAAGGAAGAACATTTTATTTGGTGGATTGGAAGGGGTTTGGTCCAGAGGAGAGGTCCTGGGAGCCAGAAGAGTACCTCAATGCTCCTGCCCTCATTAAAAAGTTACTCTCTGTCTCTGGTCCCAAGAAGGGGGGTGCAAGAGGGGGGGATACTGTAGCATCCACGGCCGCGGACCATCGGGATTACTCACCCCCCCACGGCCGCAGCCATGGATCTGTGAGCACTGGCCCACATCTCCACCCCAGGAGACACCATCGCTCACTTCTGCACAGTTCTGCTTTGTCCTGTAATCATCAGTTAACCCATGATCACACTGGACTATAAAAAGGGCTCTGCCCTTTCACTTTCCCAGTGTTCCCGTATCTGCTATATGTATCCTATATCCTGTGCTACTGTTGCTCTTGTGCCTTAGAAAGTTGGAGTCATGTTATGCCATCGGTCACGCCTGCTGTGTTACACCTCACCTGGTGTCTGCTGCCAAGTTCCCGTCTGAGCCAAGACATTACTACTAGTCTGAACTGCTACAGGTACCCTTGTGCTTGGACTATATAGACATTGCCTTGGTACAAAGTTTGGCCAGCTGCTATCCCGCTACGGTGGTACGGCCCAGTGGGTCCACATACCCACAGATCGTGACCATTTAGTAAGTATGGCCTTTTTTGTGTTTTTTTTTTTAGTATATTTACACCGTGTTCCAAATTATTATGCACATTGGATTTAAGTGTCATAAACATTTAATTATTAGTTTTTCAATTAACCCCTTAGTGTCTAAGCCTGTTTTGGCCTTCAGGACCAGCCCCATTTTTGCAAATCTGACATGTGTCACTTTATGTGGTAATAACTCCAGAATGCTTTTACCTATCCAAGCGATTCTGGGATTGTTTTCTCGTGACATGTTGTACTTTATGATACTGAAAAAATTTTGTCATTAAATTCAATATTTATTTGTAAGAAACGCCAAAATTTAGAGAAAATTAGCAAAAATTAGCATTTTTCTAAATTTTAATGTATTTACTTGTAAAACAGATAGTAATACCACACAAAATACATACTAGTTTATATTTCCCATATGTCTACTTTATGTTTGCATCGTTTTTTGAACATCATTTTATTTTTCTAGGACGTTACAACGCTTAGAACTTTAACAGCAATTTCTCATATTTTCAAGAAAATTTAAAAAGGCTATTTTTTCAGGGACCAGTTCAGTTCTGAAATGGCTTTGAGGGCCTTATATATTAGAAAGTCCCCATAAATCACCCCATTTTGAAAACTGCACCCATCAAAGTATTCAAAACAGCATTCACAAAGTATTTTAGCCCTTTAGGCGTTTCACAGGAATTAAAGCAAAGTAGAGGTGAAATTTACAAATTTCATTTTTTTTCTTCAAAAATTCATTTGTAATAAATTTTTTCTGTACCACAGAAGGTTTTACCCAAGAAATGCAACTCAATATTTATTGCCCAGATTCTGCAGTTTTTAGAAATACCCCACATGTGGCCCTAGCGCGGTCATGGACTGAAACACAGGCCTCAGAAGCAAAGGAGCACCTAGTGGATTTTGGGCCTCTATTTTATTAGAATATATTTTAGGTACCATGTCAGGTGTGAGGAGGCCTTGTGCTGCCAAAACAGTGGAAACACCCCAAAAGTGACCCCATTTTGGAAACTATACCCCTCAAGGAATTTATCTATGGGTATAGTTAGCATTTTGAACCCACAGTTTTTTTGCTAAATTTATTTGAATTAGTATGTGAAGGTGAAAATCTACTTTTTTTGTGAAAAAATTAGGAAATGTTAAATTTTTACAAGGAATAAAGTAGAAAAAACACCCCAACATATGTAAAGCAATGTCTTCCGATTATAGCAATACCCCATATGTGGTAATAAATTGCTGTTTGGACCCACAGCAGGCCTCAGAAGAGAAGGAGCACCATTTGGATTTTGGATTTCTGATTTTGCTGGAATAGTTTTCAGTGCCGTGTCGCGTTTGCAATGCACTGGAGGGAAGAAAACCGTGGAAACCCCCCAATAGTGACCCCATTTTGGAAACTATACCCCTCAAGGAATTTATCTATGGGTATAGTTAGCATTTTGAACCCACAGTTTTTTTGCTAAATTTGTTTGAATTAGTATGTGAAGATGAAAATCTACTTTTTTTCTGAAAAAAGGTAGCCATTTTTAATTTTTACAAGGAATAAAGGAGAAAAAGCGCCCCAACATTTGTAAAACAATTTTTCCTGATTACGTAAATACCCCATATGTGGTAATAAACTACTGTTTGGACCCACACCGGGGCTTAGAAGGGAAGGAGCGCTATTTGGCTTTTGGAGCTCAAATTTTGCTGGAATGTTTTTGGGTGTCATGTCGAATTTGCAAAGCCCCTGAGAGACAGAAACAGTGGAAGCCCCCCAAAAGTAACCCCATTTGGGAAAGTACACCACTTAAGGAATCTATCTAGGGGTATAGTGAGCATTTAGGCCCCACACGTCTTTTGCAGAATTTATTAGAATTAGGCCGTGAAAATTAATATCAACATTATTTCCACTAAAATGTTGCATTTTTTCAATTTCACAAAGGATAAACGAGAAAATACACCCCAACGTTTGTAAAGCAATTTTTCCCGAGTACGGCAATACCCCACATGTGGTCATAAATGTTTTTTCATTAGAAAGTAATTAACCCTTTACGAACTGATTCATGTTTTGCTTTTTCGTTTTTCCTCCCCGCTTTCCAAGAGCCACAACTTTTTTATTTTTCTGTCAATAGAGCGGTGTGGGGGCTTATTTTTTGCGGGACGAGCTGTCGTTTTTATTGGTACCATTTTTTGGTACGATGCCATATCGGTGGACATAAACGGCTGTTTGGGCACGCTGTAGGGCTCAGAAGGGAGGGACGCCATTTGGCTTTTGGAGCGCATATTTTGCTTGGTAGTAGCTCTGGCGTTTTGCTGGTATTTCAGTTTATAATGTTGGGGCACATGTAGGCTGGGCAGAGTACATCAGGGGTATAATAAGAGGGTATAATAATGGGGTAAATAAATAATAATCCGCATATCTGTGGCCGGTGTCGCACTGATAAATGGTGCCCGATCTTATCCACTTTTGGAACACTCTGCACATTTTGCATCGCCATAATCTGGGAGCCGGAACTTTTTTTATTTTTTCACCACCGGAGCCGTGTGAGGGCTTATTTGTTGCAGGACAATCTGTATTTTTCATTGGTACCATTTTGGGGTACATGCGATTTTGTTGATCACTTTTTATTCAATTTTTCGGCAAGCCAGGTGACCAAAAACCATCAATTCTGACAATGATTTTAATTTATTTTTGACGGTGTTTACCCTGGGCTATAAATGACCATTATACTTTATTCTGCGGGTCGGTACGATTACGGCGATACCATTTGTATATACGTTTTTTTATGTTTTGCAGCGTTTGAGCAATAAAATAACTTATTTAGAAAATAATGTATTTTCTGTGTCACCATATTCTGAGAGCCATAACTTTTTTATTTTTCAGTCAAAAAAGCGGTGTAAGGTCTTGTTTTTTGCGGGACGGGTTGTAGATTGTATCGGTACTATTTTGGCGTACATGCGACTTTTTGATCACTTTTTATTACATATTTTGTGAGGGGTGGTGACCAAAAAATAGTGATTCTGGAATTGTTTTTCGTTTATTTTTTTTGCGGCGTTCACTGTGCGGGAAAAATAATTTTATAGTTTTATAGTTGGGGTCGTTACGAACGCGGTGATACCAAATATGTGTACTTGTTTTTTACGTGTTCATTTTTTTTCCTATAATGAAAGACTTATTATAGGAAAAAAAGCAGTTCTTGTTTATGTCACTTATAACTTTTATTTTTACACTTTTTTTAAAACATTTTTATTCTTTTTTTTACTTTTTTCACTTGTCCCACTAGGGGACACTTAGACTTGCAGCTCTGATCGCTGCTGGAATACATTACACTACACACGTAGTGTAATGCATTTCAACTGTCATTGTGACGAGACAGTCACACTGACAGGAAGCCTACGACGACCACCCTCGGGGTGGTCCTCATAGGCTTCTGTACATGGCAACCCGGAAGCCATTGTCTGGCGTCCGGTTGCCATGGGTACCATCGCCAGCCCCCGTGATTTCACATGGGGGCTGCCGATCGGCGCTAAAGACCTTAATTGTGGCGTTCAAAATCGAGCGCCGCAATTAAGGGGTTAACTGCCGATATCAGCGGCGACAGGCCGCTGATCAGCAACGGGGAGAGCAGGGCTGACACCCTGCACAGTTAACCACCGCTGCGGTGTAGCGCCGCACGGCGGTTAACTGTCAAAGCACTGCCGTAACTGTACGTCAAGGTGCGCGAACTTACTGCTCACCATGACGTACAGTTACGTCATGGTGCGTTAAGGGGTTAAACTCATGGATGGTATTATGTCTTAGGGCTCTTTGGATCATTGTAATCAATCTCAGACACCTGTGATAATTAGTTTGACAGGTGTGCCCAATCAAAGGAAAACTACTTAAGAAGGACGTTCCACATTATTAAGCAGGCCACAGGTTTCACGCAATAAGGGAAAGAAAAAGGATCCCTCTGCTGCCGAAAAGCGTGAAATAGTGCAATACCTTGGACAAGGTATGAAAACATTGGATATATCAAGAAAACTTAAGCGTGATCATCGTACTGTGAAAAGATTTGTGGCTGATTCAGAGTACAGACGGGTTAGTTCAGATAAAGGCATAATGAGGAAGGTTTCTCCAAGACAAATTAATAGGATTAGGAGAGCAGCTGCTAAAATGCCATTGCAAAGCAGCAAACAGGTATTTGAAGCCTCTGGTGCCTCTGGAGTTCCGTGAACCTCAAGGTGTAGGATCCTCCAGAGGTTTGCAAGTGTGCATAAAGCTATCATTCGGCCACCCCTAAACAATGCTCACAAGAAGAAACGGTTGCAGTGTGCTCAGAAATGCATGAAAACTAATTTTCAAACCATGTTGTTTACTGATGAGTGCCGTGCAACCCTGGATGGTCCAGATGGATGGAGCAGTGGATAGTTAGTGAATGGCCACCATGTCCCAACAAGACTGCGACGTCAGCAAGGAGGTGGCAGAGTCATGTTTTGGGCTGGAATCATGGGGAGAGAGCTGGTAGGCCCCTTTAGGGTCCCTGACAATATGAAAATGACCTCTGCAAAGTACGTAGAGTTTATGACTGACCACTTTCTTCCGTGGTAAAAAAAGAAGAACCGTGCCTTCCGTAGCAAAATTATCTTCATGCATGAGAATGCACCATCTCATGCTGCAAAGAATACCTCTGTGTCATTGGCTGCTATGGGCATAAAAGGAGAGAAACTCATGGTGTGGCTCCCATGTTCCCCTGACCTCAACCCTATTGAGAACCTTTGGAGCATCCTCAAGCAAAATATCTATGAGGGTGGGAGGCAGTTCACATCAAAACAGAAGCTCTGGGAGGCTATTCTGACATCCTGCAAAGATATCCAAGCAGAAACTGTCCAAATACTCACAAATTTAATGGATGCAAGAATTGTGAAGGTGATATCAAAGAAGGGGTTTTATGTTAACATGTAACTTGGCCTGTTACGTTTTTTTTGATTGAAAGAGCTTATTTGATTTCTGTAAATATGACCTCCTGATGCTGCAAATTAAACAAATTACTATTTTAGTTCTCTTTACAACCTTTAAAATGTTTTGATCTCTGTTGTGCATAATAATTTGAAACAGTGCATTTTGAGTTTTTTACTTCTAAAAAAAAATCTGTTATCATTAGGAGATTTGTTTAATAAAATTTGCATTATACACCAACGGTTGATGGCTTGAAGATTATACTGACTGTCATTTGCATCGACTATTTAGGAAAATCAGCGAAAAATAACATTTGCATAATAATTTGGAACGCGGTGTATGTGTGAGCATATAAACATATATGTATATATACAGTGAAGGAAATAAGTATTTGATCCCTTGCTGATTTTGTAAGTTTGCCCACTGTCAAAGACATGAACAGTCTAGAATTTTTAGGCTAGGTTAATTTTACCAGTGAGAGATAGATTATATTTAAACAAAAACAGAAAATCACATTGTCAAAATTATATATATTTATTTGCATTGTGCACAGAGAAATAAGTATTTGATCCCTTTGGCAAACAAGACTTAATACTTGGTGGCAAAACCCTTGTTGGCAAGCACAGCAGTCAGATGTTTTTTGTAGTCGATGATGAGGTTTGCACACATGTTAGATGGAATTTTGGCCCACTCCTCTTTGCAGATCATCTGTAAATCATTAAGATTTCGAGGCTGTCGCTTGGCAACTCGGATCTTCAGCTCCCTCCATAAGTTTTTGATGGGATTAAGGTCTGGAGACTGGCTAGGCCACTCCATGACCTTAATTTGCTTCTTTTTGAGCCACTCCTTTTTTGCCTTGGCTGTATGTTTCGGGTCATTGTCATGCTGGAAGACCCAGCCATGAGCCATTTTTAATGTCCTGGTGGAGGGAAGGAAGTTGTCACTCAGGATTTGACGGTACATGGCTCCATCCATTCTCCCATTGATGCGGTGAAGTAGTCCTGTGCCCTTAGCAGAGAAACACCCCCAAAACATAATGTTTCCACCTCCATGCTTGACAGTGGGGTCGGTGTTCTTTGGGTCATAGGCAGCATTTCTCTTCCTCCAAACACGGCGAGTAGAGTTAATGCCAAAGAGCTAAATTTTAGTCTCATCTGACCACAGCACCTTCTCCCAATCGCTCTCAGAATCATCCAGATGTTCATTTGCAAACTTCCGACGGGCCTGTACATGTGCCTTCTTGAGCAGGGGGACCTTGCGGGCACTGCAGGATTTTAATCCATTACGGCGTAATGTGTTACCAATGGTTTTCTTGGTGACTCTGGTCCCAGCTGCCTTGAGATCATTAACAAGTTCCCCCATGTAGTTTTCGGCTGAGCTCTCACCTTCCTCAGGAACAAGGATACCCCACGAGGTGAGATTTTGCATGGAGCCCCAGATCGATGTCGATTGACAGTCATTTTGTATGTCTTCCATTTTCTTACTATTGCACCAACAGTTGTCTCCTTCTCACCCAGCGTCTTACTTATGGTTTTGTAGCCCATTCCAGCCTTGTGCAGGTCTATGATCTTGTCCCTGACATCCTTAGAAAGCTCTTTGGTCTTGCCCATGTTGTAGAGGTTAGAGTCAGACTGATTAATTGAGCCTGTGGCCAGGACTCTTTTATACAGGTGACCATTTAAGACAGCTGTCTTTAATGCAGGCACCAAGTTGATTTGGAGCGTGTAACTGGTCTGGAGGAGGCTGAATTCTTAATGGTTGGTAGGGGATCAAATACTTATTTCTCTGTGCACAATGCAAATAAATATATATAATTTTGACAATGTGATTTTCTTTTTTTTTTTTTTACATAATCTATCTCTCACTGGTAAAATTAACCTAGCCTAAAAAATTCTAGACTGTTCATGTCTTTGACAGTGGGCAAACTTGCAAAATCAGCAAGGGATCAAATACTTATTTCCTTCACTGTATATATATATATATATATATATATATATATATATACATTAAAAAAAATAATATATATATATATATATATATATATGACTCTGAATACCGCTGCTCAACCAATAAGTAATCCAATGAAATGATAATAAAAGGTTTTAATATAATAATAATGGTAGGGCTACTCATTTCAACGCAGGACATGCGTCTTCATCAGGCAAAATACATGCAATGGAGACAGAGACAACTTAAATACACTAGGCACGTGACACCACGTCCTTCAATTCCTGTAAATTATCCTCAGGCAAACGACATTCCATCCGAACAGAATCGATAATTATCCCCAGAAACTTGATGACCGTAGTAGGTCCCTCAGTTTTCTCAGGCGCTAATTTAACACCAAATTCGCTCGCCACCCTCTCCATAGTATGAAGCAACCCCGCACACATGTACGTGGCCGGAGGAGCGACAAATAAAAAAGCGTCAAGATAATGCAACACTGACACCACCTGCGCCTCCCGCAGAACCATTCATTCCAAAAACGTGCTTAGCATCTCAAAATAAGCGCAGGAAATGGAGCAGCCCATCGGAAGACAGCAATCAACAAAATATCCCCCCGGCCAACAGCATCCCAACAATCAAAAACTCTCCGGGTGCACCGGCAACAATTGAAATGCAGCCTCTATGTCGGATTTTGCTAAAAGATCGCCCCTCCCGTACTTGTGAACCCAGTTGACCGCTGCATCGAACAAAGTATAGCTAACCGCACAAAGCCCAGGATCAATACCATCATTCACCGACGCCCTGTCTGGATAAGACAGGTGGTGAATAAGACAGAATTTGTTAACCTCCTTTTTTGGAACCAAATGGGCCAGCCATGTTGTAAAGGATCTGCCAGACACAGCTTCTGTGTCGACGCCCGTGGTTAGTCAGTCTGCACCTGCTCCTAAGTCTGATAGAGTGACTCCTTCGTCTACCACTTAGGCTGGGAGGCTGAGGAGTGGCAGAGCCTATCACAGCCTGGCCAGACAGAGCTAGCTCCCGCCCTCTGTCTATTTATACCTTCATTTCCCTCGCTGAATTTTCCCTTAATAACCGGGTCAGTAACTCGTCAGGGGTCTCCCCCTTTTTCTGTAATTTAGGGTTTAATCCACGGTTCTCCTCCGTTTCACCTGGTGGTTCCAACAATCCCGAGGTAGATGTCGTTCATCGGGAACTGTGCACAGTCTGGGCCCAGGTTCAGAAGAACCTAGAGGCGTCCCAGAGCATACAAAAGACTCAGGCAGATAGAAGACGTTCTGCTAACCCCTTGTTTGTGGTCGGGATCTGGTGTGGCTGTCTTCTAAAAATTTGCGCCTTAAAGTCCCGTCCCAAAAATTTGCTCCCCGGTATATAGGGCCGTACAAGGTCATTGAAGTCCTTAACCCTGTCTCCTTCCGACTGGAGTTACCCCCGTCTTTTCGAATACACGACGTGTTTCATGCCTCCCTCCTGAAACGCTGCTCCCCGTCCTTGGCTCCCTCGAGGAAACCTCCGGTCCCTGTTCTCACCCCAGAAGGGGTAGAATTCTAGGTGGCCAAGATTGTGGACAGCAGGATGGTCCAAGGCTCCCTCCAGTACCTGGTCCATTGGAAGGGATACGGGCCTGAGGAGAGGACTTGGGTACCCGCCCGGGATGTTCACGCTGGGTTATTGCTCAAGAGGTTCCATCTTCGGTTCCCCAATAAGCCAGGTCCACCTAGAAAGGGTCCAGTGGCCCCTCATAAAAGGGAGGGTACTGTAAAGGATCTGCCAGACATAGCTTCTGTGTCGACGCCCGTGGTTAGTCAGTCTGCACCTGCTCCTAAGTCTGATAGAGTGACTCCTTCGTCTACCACTCAGGCTGGGAGGCTGAGGAGTGGGAGAGCCTATCACAGCCTGGCCAGACGGAGCTAGCTCCCGCCCTCTGTCTATTTATACCTTTATTTCCTGCTTCTCCTTTGCCTGTGTTTCTGCTTGTTTCCTGGCTCTGCTGCTGCTGCTTGTACTATTTGTCCTCTGCTTTATATTGACCCTGGCTATACTGACTACTCTCTTGCTCTGCGTTTGGTACCTCGTACACTTCTGGTTTGACTCGGCTCGTTCACTACTCTTGTAGCTCACGGTGTTGCCGTGGGCATTTGCCCCTTTTCCCTCTGCTTCTTTGTATCCTTGTCTGTCTGTCTGTCGTGCACATAGTGAGAGTAGGGACCGTCGCCCAGTTGTACGCCGTCGCCTAGGACGGGCCGTTGCAAGTAGGCAGGGACTGAGTGGCGGGTAGATTAGGGCTCACCTGTCTGTCTCCCTACCCCGTCATTACACATGTGGCCTAAAGACACCTCTTTCATCAATTTATCCGTAACGATATCAGGCCTGGCCAAAGCCGATGACAAATTACGCGTCACCCGCTCCAGGCCGGAGGAAGTACAAGAAATCTGAAAGCCCTCTGCAAAGCCCTGCAACGGCAAATACGCCACCCTCCTATTTGGATATGCCTTTTAAAAAGGGAGCATTTTTTACACCCTCATCGGCGTCGCCCCTCTTTTGCTCAGTATCTCCAAATTTGCCCTTATGCTTCTTGAAGCATCTGGACAAACCGTTGGCCCCTCCGCATCCGGAGCACTCAAGCTTGTACCTGCAATCTGAGCCAAATTTGCAGTGGCCCAAATTGTATTACCAGTGAAATCCTTTCCCAGATGCAGCCCACTGTCCCGCCGCTGACTGCCGCCTGCGTCACAAAAGGACTGATGACCCTGTTTTGGCCCCACTCTTTTGGCGCCAACATTAACTACATCCAAAGACTAATGTCTTTGTGATCCCATCTCAAAGAAGGCCGCACTGCCTTCCTCCGCCGAAATTGTTCGTCGTACCTCATTCACGCGTTACCCCCGTACATCCGGTAAGCCTCCCCCACGGAATCCATATAACAAAAAAGAGCGGAACAATTTTCTTGCACCTTTTCCCCCACTACGCTTGCTAAAATGGCAAATGCCTGAAGTCAGTTTGCAAATGTACGAGGAATCAACCTATAACGACACCGCTCCTCCTCCTCCTTTTTACTCTCATCCGGTTTCACCAGGTCAAGATTAAACTTTTTTAACAGTGGCCCTTCTCACCCTGGTGATGCTAGGCTGCTGCTGCTTTATTGTATCTCGCTGGTTATGAAAAATGGGGGGGACCCCACGTAATTTAAAAAAAATAAAATAAAAAATAATTGGTAAGAACGATGTGGGGTCCCCCCCCAATTTTCATAACCAGCCAGATGCAACACAGCAGCAGCAGGCTGCATTACCAGGGTGGTAGGTGCCACTGGTTTTGGCCTTCCCCAGCCTAATACTACCAGCCTGCGGCCGCCCCGGAGCCTGCCCATCACTACAGATGGTTGGGTACTGGTTCGTACCCGGCTCTTCCCAGTACCCCTGGTGGCGGTGGGTACCGGGGTAATAATGGGGTTTAGTGTTGGCCTTTGCACCGGCTAACATTAAGCCCCGCCTTGGTAATGGAGGTTGTCAATCAGCCAGCGGCCATTACTAAGGCGGTGATAATAAAGTTTAAAAGGATACAAGCACATAGAAAAATATTTTATTGAAATAAAAAAACACAACCCCCATTAACCATTGTATTGAGAATAAAAAAATGCTGACATTGAAGTCCTCGTATCCGAAGTCCAACAACCGAACCTGTAAAAAAACACAAACACACAAAAATAATCAGTAACACAAAAAGAAGCAAAATTATTATTCTTACCTTTCCTGGGTCCAGCGCTGGAGCCGCAATGTCAGCGAGCTGAGTCCTGTATCTAATCCGATCATGTGTGATACTATCTACTGAGTCCTGTATTTAATCCGATCATGTGTGATACTGTCTGCTGGGCCCTATATCTAATCCTATCATGTGTGATACTGTCTGCTGAGCCACTGTATCTAATCCTATCATGTGTGATACTGTCTTCTGAGCCACTGTATCTAATCCTATCATGTGTGATACTGTCTGCTGAGCCACTGTATCTAATCCTATCTATAGTTGATAGGGTCGTAGTGCTATAGATATGCTATGCTGTCTCATATACACACATACATTTTTTTGGGTCGGACACATATGTATTGGGGCTATTTCCCCTGACATTTTAAGCCCTTAGTGATGCCCCGGCTGCTAGTTCTGCATTGTTGGGTCACTTAGGAGACCCAGCAATGCAGCTGAAAGCTGCGGACCGTCGGCCATTACCTATGCCTGGCCAGGGATTCCGCTGCAGGAGGTGCTACTGACGTCACTGTACTTATATGGACATTGAAGTCTGGGCCCTCTCTATAAGTGAAATTCCCGGTCAGGGCCTCAGCAAAGCTTTGGCCGGGGATTCCACTGCAGGAGGTGCCACTGATCTCACTGCCCTTATATGGACAGTGAAGTCAGGGTACTCTCTATGAGCGGAATTCCCGGCTAGGGTGTCTGCAACGCTTTGGCCGGGGATTCCAGGGCTCCAAGAGTAGCCCATGACTTCACTGTCCATATAAAGGCAGTGATGTCACGGTCACCTCCTACAGCTGAATCACAGGCCGGAGCATTACAGATGCCTGGCGGGGGATTCCGCTGCAGGAAGTGCCACTGACGTCACTGCCTTTATATGGACAGTGAAGTTTGGGCCCTCTCTATAAGCGAAATTCCCAGACAGCGCGTCAGCAACGCTTTGGCCTGGGATTCCGGCGCTCAAGGAGTAGCCCATGACTAAAGTGTCATGGAGAATCCCTGGCCAAAATGTTGTCAACACCTGGCTGGGTATTCCACTCATAGAGTGAGCCCATGCCGACACCTGGCCAGAGATTCCGCTCATAGAGGGCTCTATCTAGGGGTCGGGGAGTAGCTACAGGGGGAGTATGTGGCACTATCTACAGGGGGAGTATGTGGCACTATCTATATGGGGAGTATGTGGCACTATCTACATGGGGAGTATGTGGCACTATCTACAGGGGCAGTATGTGGCACTATCTACAGGGGGAGTATGTGGCACTATCTACAGGGGGATTATTTGGCCCTATCTACAGGGGGAGTATGTGGCACTATATACAGGGGAAGTATGTGCCACTATCTACAGGGGGAGAATGTGGCACCATCTACAGGGAGGCTTGTGGCACTATCTACAGAGGGGCTGTATGTGGCATCATCTACAGGGGGGCTGTGTGTGGCACCATCTATAGGGGGGCTGTATGGCATCATCTACAGGGGGCTGTGTGGCATTATCTACAGAGTCTGTGTGGCACTATCTGCAGCGGGCATTGTGGTATTATCTACAGAGGGCTCTGTGGGTCTATCTACAGGGGGGGCATGTGGGACTATCTACAGAGGGCACTGTGGCATCATTTACAGGGAGCAGTGTGTGGCACTATCTACAGGAAGCAGTGTGTGGCATCATTATCTACAGAGAGCAGCATGTGGCAATATCTACTAGGGGCAGTGTGAAGCGCAATCTACAAGGGGCACTGAGTGCGGTACAATGGATGCTGGATTTTACTCTACCAGTAGTGGTCAGCACATATTACCTGGCCCTAATAATAAAGTGAGACATCACCTGCCTGTAAACAACCAGATAACCAGAGACATACCGGCCATCATATTAGTTGTCAGCCAAACTAGTGCAGACATTTTGTTAGTTTTTTTTGCATGCAGAAATTTTGGAAAGCCACACCCACCAGATAAACCACGCCCCCATAAGACACACCCACCAAAGACACCACACCCTGTGTCCCTGGAAAAAAATTCAAATGTTGGCAACTATGATATCCGTTAGGGCTCTATTCTGACGTTCCCTCTGAGGTTTCCGTCAGAATAGAGCCCTGGCTGACACAAACGGAAACCATAGGTTTCAATGGATTTCAATGGAGATGGACCGATCCGTCACCTTCTAAATCAATGGTGATGGAAACAGAAACTTGTGTCAGTCAGGGCTCTATTCTGACAGAAACCTCAGACGGAACGTCAGAATAGAGTCCTAACGGATTTGTGAACGAAGTCTAATAGAGGAACAACAGAGGAACAACAGAGGAATGACAGAGGAACAGTAAAATGCAGAGTTCTAATAAAATATGTTCCAGAATTGTTATTTCATAGGAAATACAATTATTTACTAAAAAAGACATGTCGGGAGAAATAAAAAGTCTTCTTGAACTCACACAGTATTGCCTATACTAGATAAAATATAGGCAAACTCTCAGTAATAGGTATGTACAGGATTCCTCCCTTGGAGGTAAACAAAAATGTACTCTGTTACTAACAGCAAGCACAGATCTTGAAAATGGACAGAAATTGAAACTGAAAGTATTTAAGGACAATACATAGCTTTTCATTATAAAATAATGACGTTTTATTCACATAAAACAGGAAACTGTAAATGATTAAACATATTCATAAATACTATAATCTAAGAATTTCAACAGTCAAAATATCAACTTTCCTATAGCATTATGAACAATTTGAATAGCTTACAATTTTGGAAACTGCACATGATTCCCCTGCATATATTTTGTTTACAGATTTGTTCATATACATAATAAGTGCCAAAACATTTGGCAGATATATCATCTTGATGGCTTTTAGAATTTGATTGCTTGCTTAACCCCAGTAAATGAGTTGTGCAACTGTTTACAAGCTTCGGTCAATATGTAATGTGGTTACTAGTACGCTTTGCTTAATTAATTACCTAACATGTTTTACAAAATATTTTGCTAGATTATCTAGGAAGGCTTCCAATAATGTTCATTCAAGGACAAAGCTGTGTCCGAAACATAGAAAACATCTATATCTGCTTCGAAAATGGAGGATATTCCAATGTACCGAACACAGATGGATCTTAAAAGCCTACTGAAGAAACTGGCACAACTGAATAGCGACATATTCTTCCTAACCAGATGCAAAAAGGAGAATCTTATCCCCAAAGGCCTCATGATCAAGAACCCAACGGAATATACCTACAACACTCACTTTTCACAGAAACTTTGCTACAGATCATCTGAAAGACTGCGGAATCACTTTATTGGATATTTTTACAACAAGAAAAGAACCATCCAAAATGAGATTAATTCCCTAAGTGATACAATACAAGGACCTGGATCAAGTCTAACCAAGCAAGTATTAAAGGAATTCTACAATAAATTACAAAATCAACTTATCATCTGCAAACAAAAGAAACTCCACAGACTAAGGAAGAAATCGGGTCTCACAATACAAGAAGGAAAGCAAAATCCACATAACCATTTGGATATATCATCCTCTGTTGTAAACCTCTTTCAGTATGAACCAAGCAAAATGGAAATGAATGTTCTATCTAAAGGACTTACATTTTGTCCCACTAAACCACTTGACAGAGCCCAGTTTTGCAGTGACGTGGAGGAATACTTCCGCAGATTGCGGCTGAAAGAATTCTTTTCTGACAAAACAGATATGACATCACAAGCCGGGATGGGAAAAGAAACATCAAGAAAGAAGAAGACGACAAACTGGACCCCACAACCTGGATACAATCAAACTCTGGATTACTACATAGACTGCTTCAGAAAAAAAGTAAAATCTGAGATCTTGGACTAACAACACAAAGTAACACACAATCTCAGCATGGAGGAAAGGAATGCAACAAAATCACTAAAATCCAACAGAGACATCATCATCAAACCAGCTGATAAAGGAGGCGCTATAGTGATTCTGAATACATCCGATTATATCCAGGCGGCACACAGACAACTCTCAGACAGAAAATACTACACCCTGCTTAATGAAGACCCCACCAAACAATACACAGTAGAACTTGTCCATATCATCAATAATTTCAACGCTGTATCAGACAGTTTAATGGACCTTGAACCGGACAATCCCAGAATGGGAACATTCTACATGTTACCTAAAATACATAAAGAAGGCAATCCAGGGAGACCAATCATTTCAGGTGTTGGGACTTTAACTGAGAATATTTCTGGCTGGGTGGAAAATCTTCTAAAGCCCTTGGTGAGGTGCACACCCAGTTATGTCCAGGACACCACGGACGTCATCTGCAAACTCAGCCCTAGGTCCACTACCAGAGGGAACAATATTGGCAACTATGGATGTGGAATCTTTATATTCTAACATCCCCCATGAGGATGGCATAGCCGCATGCCAACACTTTCTTCAAAAGAACAATCTAGCGACAGAGCCAGCCCTACAACTCATCAGGTTCGTACTCCATCACAATTATTTTTTATTTGACAAAGACATATATCTGCAATGTATGGGAAGCGCTATGGGTAGCAAAATGTCACCACAATATGCTAACCTGTTCATGGCAAAACTAGAGGAGGAGTTTTTATCAACCTGTACAACTAAACCTCTAGCATATTTCCGGTACATTGATGACCTGCTGATAATCTGGACAGGCTCAGAACATTAACTGCTTTCTTTCCATAAAAACTTCAACAAGTTCCATCCTACCATCAAACTCACTCTCAACTACTCTACATCTCAAATACATTTTCTGGACATGACCATATACATGAGAGACAATACCATACAAACAATAATCTACCATAAACCTACAGGCCGTCCAGCATATCTGAGATGGAACAGCTTCCATCCGAGACACATAAAGAAATCCATCATCTACAGCCAGGCTCTGCGATACATACGGATCTGTTCAGACTGTGAAGACACAAAACAAGACCTGCTATCACTGAGGAACACATTCTTACAACAGGGATACCATCCAAGGATTATAGATGATCAGATCTACAGAGCAACAAGAATTCCAAGGAGCAATCTTCTGGAGTACAAAAAGAAGGAAGACAACAGCAGGGTTCCCCTAGTGGTCATATACAACCCCCAAATGAACATCTTGAGGAAAATTGCTGCTGATCTCCAACCTATATTTAACAAAGACAATAAACTGAAGGAAATATTCCCAGATTTACCACTCCTTGCCTACAAACAGCCACCAAACCTAAGGAATCTCCTGGTCAGAAGTGCCCTCTCACCACCATCAGAGACTGGCACTTTTCCTTGCAACAGTAGAAAATGCAAGACCTGTACCAACATCTGGTCATCAAACACCATCCAGATACCAAACACGCAGCAGGACTATAAAATCACTGGCACATTCTCCTGTACATCCTCCAATGTAGTGTACATGATCCTGTGTATAAGGTGCATCAATAAAGGAATCTACATTGGAGAAACAATACAAAAACTACAAACCAGGATGAATCTTCACAGACATACAATAAAACAGGAGGTGGATACACCCATGGGAAACCATTTCTCTGGACCTGATCACAGTTTGGCAGATTTAAAGGTACTCATTCTGAAGGGTCATTTTAAAAACAACAGAGAAAGAAGAAAAAAAGGTACTTTTTTACATTTATAAAAAAGTTTAGACTTGCCCCGGCCGCAGTCCTGGTGACGCGATCCTCTATTCTTAGCGCAGCCCGGCCTCCTGTCATGACGTTTCATCCCATGTGACTGCTGCAGCGGTCCCATGGTCTACAGCGTCATCCCAGGAGGCGGGGCTACGTTCAGAAGAGAGAGATGCGTCACCTAAACTACGGCCGGGGTAAGTCTAAACTTTTTTATAAATTTAAAAAAGTGCCTTTTTTTTTTTCTCATTTGTGATTTTTGCGGCAGAACCGCAGCATTTCCGCAACAGAGGAGCAGCGATTCCACAGAATAAATTGACATGCTGCAGCTTAAAAAGTCACACTGCAGGTCAATTTTTTTTGCAGTGTGTGGATGAGATTTGTTCAAATCTCATCCACTCTGCTGCGACTGTAATACGCTGCGGATTTTCCACAATAAAATGTGTTGCATAAAATCCGCAGTGTTCATGCCTAGTGTGTTCCTACCCTAAGGCCGGATTTACACAAGCGTGTGCTTTTTGCGCGCGAAAAAAAACGTGGCGTTTTGCGCATGCAAAAGGTCCATAGCAGCTCCGTGTGTCAGCAGCGTATGATGCGCGGCTGGGTGATTTTCGCGCAGCCGCCATCATTATGACACTCTGTTTGTAGCACGTGGTGCTTTTCTGTTTTCATTCATAGTTTATACTGCTGCGGAAGTGCTGGGCGTGATTTTCACACACCCATTGACTTCAATGTGTGCGTGATGCGCGAACAATGAAAATCACACACGTTGCACGGATGTATTACACGTTCGTCTGAATAAGCCCTAACAATAAGGCCCAGTTCACAGAGTTTTTGGGCCTTGATATTGACTCGGACACTGCGTCAGAATCAGCACCAAAAAACTTCCAAAACTGCCTCCCATTGATTTAATCTGAAATCAATGGGAGCCAGTCGCGGAAAAAAGAAAAAGCAGCACGTCCTTTCTTGCCGTTGTTCCGCCTCTGACCTCCCATCGAAATCAATGGGAGGCAGAAAATGCATTTTTCGCTGCGTTTTCTGTCTGCTGTCCTCAATCGCCGCGGGCAAAAAACGCAGCAAAAAACGCGGCAAGATAGTGTGGGCAGGTCAAAATCTGCCTCAAAATTCGGTGCGCGGTACCAGGCGGTCGCGGGTGCGCGGGCGGTCGCAGGTGCGTGCGGTCGCGGGTGCGCGTGTGCACGCGCGGGAGTTTGCGGGTGCACGCGATCGGTCGCACGGGCGGCGGTGTTTGACGGCCCCCATGACGACCCCCATGCTACCCAGGGCCGCCATCAGGGGGGTATTAGGGGTACTGATGTGAGAGGCCCGGCCAAACCTAATTGAAAGGGGGGCCCGCAGCTCACGACATTCTTTTGGTGAAAAAAACGGGCCCCATTGCAGGGGCCTGTTTTTTTTCTACCAAAGGCAAGTCGCGACAGTTGCCGGACCCCCTTTCAATTAGGTTTGGCCGGGCCTCTCACATCAGTACCCCTAATACCCCCCCTGATGGCGGTCCTGGGTACCATGATATAGTGATGGAGTACCGTTAACAGGTGGTGCCACGGTAGGGGGGCCCAGAAAATTTAGCTGTATGGGGCCCTGAAATTCCTGATGGCGGCCCTGTACATATGCCCCACATATAAGCTGAAACACCAGTAATACTCCATACAAAACTAATGCCAAGCAATATCCACGCATCAAAAGCCAAAGGTCACTCCCTCCCTTCTGTGCCCTACAGTGTGCCCAAACAGCAGTTTACTTCCACATATATGGCACAAGCTGGGCACGACATATATGCCACTGAAACGCATATCTAGGGAAAGATTGCAATTTTTACTTTGCACCATCCGCAGCGCATTGATTTATGGAAAAAACCTGTGGGGTCAAAATGTCACTACACCCCTTAATAAATGCCTTGAGGGGTGTACTTTCCAAAATAGAGGTCACATTTTAGGGGTTTCTTTTATTATTTCACATCAGAGCCCCTGCAATTGTGAACCGATACTTTGTAAGTCGCCAAATTAGGCCTCAATTTCGCATGGTACTCGTGAGCCCTGTTAAAAATCCAGGCAAATGATTAGGGCCACATGCAGGGTGTTTCTAAAACTGGGAAGCACAGCATAATAATTAGAGAGCTGTCTTTTCATGGTGGCACAAGCTGGGCACCACATATTGGACACTGAAATAGCATGTCCATGGAAAAATTGCCATTTTCACTCTGCAACATTGAGTGCACACTATACTACATTTTTATGTCCAAATTCTACTAAAATCTATGAAACACCTGTGGGGTCAAAATGCTCACTACTACTCTAGATGAATTCCTTGTGGGGTGTAGTTTCCAAAATGTTTTTTTTTTTTTTTTGTGGGGGGGCATTTCCCTTGGTTTGGCACCACAAGACCTTTTAAAACCTGACATGGTGCCTAAAATCTAATCTAATCAAAAGAAGGCCCCAAAATCCACTAGGTGCCCCTTGGCCTGTGTTTCAGTCAATTAGCACACTAGGGCCACATGTGGAATATTTCTAAAAACTGCAGCAATAAATATTGAGTTTTGGTACTCTGGTAAACCATATGTGTTATAGAAAATTATGAATTAAAATTGAATTTCTGCAAAAACTAAAATGACATTTGTAAATTTCACCTCCACGTTGCTTTAATTCATGTGAAACACCTAAAGGGTTAAGACATTTTCTAAATACTGGTTTGAATACTTGGAGGGGTGCAGTTTTTAAAATGGGGTGATTTATGGGGGTTTCTAATATATAGGCCCCTCAAATCCACTTCAGAACTGAACCGGTCGCTAAAAATATAGGCTTTTGAAATGTTCTTGAAAAAGTGAGACATTTCTGCTAAAATTATAAGCCTTGTTAAGTCCTATAAAAATAAAAGGATGTTCAAACAACAAAACCAACATAAAGTAGACATATGGCAAATGTTAACTAGTAACGATTTTGTGTGGTATCTGTCTTACAAGCAGATACATTTAAATTTTAAAAAAAAATGCTTATTTTTCCAAATTTTCTTTACATTTTGGTGTTTTTCCACAAATAAATGCTGAATGTATTGACCAAATTTTACCTATGACAAAGTAAATTATGTCACGAGAAAACAATCTCAGAATTGCTTGGATAGGTAAAAGCATTCTAAAGTTATTACCACATAAATTGACACATGTCAGAAGCACCCACATGCTTAACCCCTTATTGACATGCCCAATTAATTATTATATATTTTTTTGTTTCTTCTTTCCCGCATTCCAAAAGCCGTAACTTTTTTATTTTTTCATTGACATAGCCATATAAGGACTTGTTTTTCCCGGAACAAGTTGTAGTTTTCATGGAACCATTTAATATACCATATAATGTACTGGTTAACTGAAATATATATATTTGTGAGGTGAAATGGGTAAAAAGAAACGATTGCAACTTTTTTTTAGAGCATTTCATTTTTACAACATTTATCGTGGGGTAAATACTGAATGTTCACTTTATTGTACAGGTTGATATGATTACGGCGATACCAAATTGATTTTTTTTAATGTTTTACCATTTTTATAAAAAAAAACTTTTTGTAAAAGATATATTCTGAAAGCCATAACTTTTTTATCATTCTGTCGATTTAGCGGTGTCACTGCTTATTTTCTCCAAGGCGAGCTATAGTTTCTATTAGTACCATTTTGTTGTACAGGGAAGGAGCTAAGGTGACCAAAAAACAGTAATTTGGGCTTTTTAAAAAAAAAAAAAAATTACAGCGCTCACCGAACGGGTTAAATAACATTATATTGTAATAGTTCGGATTTTTACGTACGTGGCGATACCAGTTATTGTCACTTTTATTTGTTTTTTACATTGCTTTAAGGAAAATGAAGAAAAAAGTTGTTTTCTAACTTTAAAAATATTTTTTTTTTGGTACATTAAAAATCTTTAACTGTTTTTTATAAGTCCCCCTAGGAGACTTGAACCAGTGATCATTGGATCACTTGCACTATATACTGCAATACTAATGTCTTCTATCAAGTCCTGCCGGAGGCAGAGCTTAATAGGTGTACAAAGATAGCAGACCTTCATTAGTCCCCCCCAGCAGTCATGATGACCATCGGCGCATCAAAATGGAGGGGAGACGATGTCACATCTGAGGGTTCCGCCCCCTTATTCTAAAACTTTAGATGCCGCGATTGACTGCGACATCTAAGGGGTTAAACGGGCGAAATCCAAGGGATCTTTGATTCTGCTCATTGCGGTCTGGTGTCCGCTGTTTAATTACACAGCCGACACCTGCTAAGTAAGGAGCACACTTAGCCCATTAGCCTACTCCATATTTCCTCTTAATGGCTGCCACATACATGAATGTGGCATGTTGTTAAGGGATTAAAGGGGTACTGTGGGACTTAAACATTGATGATTTCGTAGGATATGTCATTAATGTTTGATCAATGGTGCTCTGCAGCTCAATCCCATTCACTTTATTGTGCTGATGGGCGTGGATTCCAGACGCCTGAACCTCACCGATCAAACATTTATGGCTTACCTAAGGACCATCAATGTTTAAGTCCCCGAAAACCCTTTTAACAATGTGTTGTTGTTTTTTTAATGAAATGCTTCTCCAATGCTTTTTTTCTCCAAGCACACCGTCTTGCCTATAGGATGTAGACACCTGACTTTCACATCTACCATATATGAGCATGTTAGGCATCCTATTTCAAAACCTTGGGCATTAATATGAAGTCGCTTCTGTGGCTATAACAGGATCTACACTTTTAGGAAGACTTTTCACAGGATTTTGGAGTGCTTTGTGGGAATTTGTGCCCATGCAACCAAGAGAGTATTTGTGAGGCTGGATTGGTGTAAAAGTTTCTGACATGGATGAAAAAAACATTTAATTGGATTCCTTTTGGAGTGATGCAATTCCTTGTATATATTTATAATTTTCTTCACCAAGAGGTTAGCAGCAGATCCTTTACCTCCTGTAAGTTGCAAGCTGGGGCCTCTTTGGGCTGGAGGACATGTCAACACCTTGAACTCTCTGTCATGTTCCCTAAACCATTCCTGAACAATTTTTGCAGTGCAGCAGGGCACATTATCCTGCTAAGAGCGGCCACTGCCAATAGGGAATACTGTTGCCATCAAAGGGTGTACTTGGTCTGAGAAAATGTTTAGGTAGGTGGTACGTGTCAGAGTAACATCCACATTAATGTTTCACAATGAAGATATTGGTGAAAACTGCAAGATACCCCAAACATTTTTCTTACTTTTTTTTTTTTACTGGATAGTGTCAAAAGATTTTTCTTTTTAAATCCTATTTACTGGGGGAAAAAAATAAATCTGAAAAAGGCGATATGTGTGTTGCTTGGTTGTATGGACTCTTTAACATAAATGTTTATTGACATTAGTTATGTTTAATCATCATTCTTTATAAAAAGAATATCATGTCTCTAGTCTGTATGTCGGCATTATGCTTCAAAATCAGAGCAAGTCAAGCACCTGGTTAAATGGTCTCATGCCAAATTGAGTCTCAGCTTTCTTGCTAATGTCATTTTTCTAGTGGGAATGAGAGTTATGTTCTTTTGTGAACAGCCAGAAACCTAAAGACACATTTCCATTATATTGCTGTTAAAAAATGCTCAGCAGCTCCCGATCATTCTGATATATTACCCATACCAACATCTCTCGCTTGAGGCTTTTTAAAGTACTGACTCATAAGCAAATAATAAATAATTTAGCAAACCCGTCGACAAATGATAGCAGGTGTTATTTTTCCTTCAGTGGAGGAGGATGAAGCATGATATATTTCATGACACAGTTAAAGCAAAATATAATCTGTGTGGAGTAATTTCACTCAGAAGACATTTTTTCTCATAATTGAAACTGATGAAGGAAAATGGGCAGATATGAATAATTTACCATTTGAAATACTCTTGAGAAAGGATATCAAATTAAAATATTTAAATAACAAAATAGCATAGAAGTCTCAAGAGAGGAAATAAAATGGTAGAAAAATACATAAACCAACACCTGCTGGACCAGTAAAGGCTAAAAGATAGGCGTTTCCAAATTATCATTTTTTTTCTCTAAAATAGAAGAAAATATTTTCGGGCTTAGGTCTCATGTACAGGACCATTTTACAACTCGCTGCAAGTTCCGAGTTGTATGGAGCAGTAATACGGTACCTATAGAAGTCTGTGGGCCCATACTGTACCTCACTATAACTTCATATGGAAGCATGAAGAGAGAAATAGAATGGTGCCCTGTTCCATGGAAGAGATATTCTGTACTATGATGCCATATAGCTCAGTAGTATTGAACTGTAGGGAGTCTTTTTTTCTCCAGCAAAGGCTCCGTGCGCAATGATAAATCCAATGGTGTTCTTTAGTCTATTCTACAGCTCAGAAATATTGCTCAAAATAGTCATCCTTTCCCGTTTGTTTCCAATGCATCAATCTCCAACATTCCAGGCTGTTGGATAATTATTGCTTTCTCTATAAGGCCACGTTCAGACGTGACGGAATTGCTGTTGAATTCCGCTGCGGACAGTCCGCAGTGGAATTCTGCAGCAGGCGTTTTTTACATTTGTTTCTATACATTTTTAAGAAAGTTAGTTTAGTCGTTGCGGAAAATAACTGTGTGGAAATTAGGCTGCGGTGCAGAATTTTCCCTCCGCAGCATGCACATTGTGTTGCGGAGAAGCAGCGGAATTTCACTGCGGTTTTCAGCAAAAACTGAAATCTGTGGCAAATCCGCTGTGATATCTGCAACGTCTGAATTACCTGTCAAATATGCAAATGTTGGTGCAGATTCTTTGCGTAATTGCCCCAAATCTGCACCAAATCTGAACGTGGCCTAAGTGATGTAACAGTCACGCTATGGTAGTGAATGAATTTAAAGACGTTAAAATCCATGTGTTTTACAAGCTTACCACATCCATGACTGAATAATATTTGTGTGGAAATAATTTATAAAACAAAGACTTATGGTCCAGTGCGTCCTATAGTCCAAAAAATACGGTGCATGCTGTGCACCAAATTTATTAGATCTTTTTTTATACTTTTTACTCGTACCTCAACAGTTTTGAAAAGTGGAGCCCTGTTTGCAATGGAGTGACTGAAACACCTGAACTCAATAATTAGATGGGGTGTTCACATACTTTTGACCACATATATAGCCGTATATTCTTTTTTACAAGCCGTATTACAGAGGTATTGTACCCTAGGAGCATTCCTTAGATATTTTAAAGACCATCAATTAATCTGTAGCCTAGCAATTTGCTGTGACACAAGCCATGAAACTCATTGAGTTGGATGTGACCCTATAGATATTCCTAATCTAGATATTATATTGCATGGCTAATATTGTAATGATAAATCAAGGTTCGTGAATCTTTATGCTTCTTTGCAGCAGCATCTAATTAGTAATAGATAAGATAAGAACAGAAATAAGAAATTAATTGAAGAATTAGCTTGAAGTCATTTGCTTAGACACAAGTATGACCCGCGTATGGAGCACTGTCCTTGTATGCTATTATGAGTTTTTGATTTTCCCCTTATTTGATAAAGTATCCCTTGGTTAAGCTTCCTACTGTGAATTTCAATTTGACCAGCGAAGTAGCAGGATGTGGCAGAATGTGCCATGGGAGATAATAGCTCCAGCCCTTGTACTGTATTTCCTCATCTTGGAGCCACAGAACTATAAAAGTACTGTGTCTAATATTGCATTTTCTTAAACTTTAAGATGAAATCAAGCTGTGATGTGCACAACTGAAGATGCCTTTCTTGGTTATTATTGGTTTTCTCGCTGGAGATAATGTTATCCTATGTTGGTTGTATCTGCAGTCCCCTGCTGAGATTCATTACATTAGTGAGAGGTTAGAGGGACATGCTAAGGTTCAGGGATATAATGCTATGTTTCTTCTACATTGTATGATTTAAAAAGCAACTAGTCATCATGGAATTCTAATACGATATCATCACTGACCTCTTATCAACCTATAGTCTCCTTCAACCACCTATATCACGCAAGGTCATGCAGTTTAATAATATTTTGTGTAGTCAGCAAGAATGAAATTAAAGACTGCAGACAAAAAAAAGAGACATTTTCTCAATTTTTTATTAACCCCTTAATGACCGGGCCTGAAAAGGTCTTAATGGCCAGCTAAATTTTTCAGTCTTTACCTCTCTGCATATCAGCAGCAATAACTTTTTTAATGTTTCATTGATGTATGAGGCCTTGTTTTATGCGGGAGAAATTTTATTATTTTTTTCATAGTTTGGAGGTAGAAAAAAAAATATTTTTACGGCGTGAATATAAGAAAAAGCGATTCTTGGAATAGTTTTTCTTGTTTATTTTTTTTCCCCCGTTTACTTTTCACGCTAAATAACCCATTGGATTAATTCTTCAGATTATTACGGTTGTTTAGATAACTAATATGTGTAGGTTTTCTGCTTTTATTTAGTGTAGGGGCAATAAAATATATTTTATGCAAAATAATGACTTTTTTTCTAGACTTTTTCTAGACTTTTATTTTTGATTTATTTTTTTTGTTACTTTTTTATAACTTTATTTTCTAACTTTATTTTTTACTTGTAATGTACTAGCATACTCCTGTATGCTAATACATTATACTGTGTCACTATAACACAGGCTGCTGTTAGGGCAGCACATAGTGTGCCCGAACAGCAGGCTTACTGAACAAACCTACAAAGGACCGCAGGCCTAACTGCAGAGGGATTCCGTGGTCTTTGATCACGTCACTAGGTTTATGATGATGAGATCAAAGCGGGGAGTTCCCTTTGATATTGCCGCGGTCACGTACCGCGGCGATCAAAGGGTTAAACAGCTGGGGTCCGAATGTTTTCCGACTCCAGCTGTGTTCAGCAGGCTGCTCTAAGATCAGGAGCTGTAAGTTACAGCTCCTGCTTGGAGAATGAGCGATCACAGGAGTGCTCATCAGCCTCCTCTACAGCGATGCCAAAAGATGTCGCTGTAGACTGAGGACATGCACCACCTGCCATCAAAAGATGGTGGGCGGTTATTAAGGAGTTAAAGAAGATGACCTGCTTTTTGATAGTGTGATGTTTTTGTATTGCTAAATGCAAGTACAGTAAAACATCTTCAAAAGGCTGACTCTTTGAGAAGAACACCCCCTTATCCAGACCAGATTTCTTCTGACAGATTATTAGTTCTATCATATAGAAGGCATACTAGCAATCTTCTTTGGGAAGACCAACCTCTAGAAGACTACTTCTTAAAGGGGTTCTCCCACGAAGGACATTTATGACATATCCACAGGATATGTCATAAATGTCAGATAGATGCAGGTCCCACCTCTGGGACCCGCACCTATCTCTAGAACGGGGCAACTAAACCACGTTCTACCTCTTTGTGCGTCGGCTGATTTCCGACCATGAAGGTGAAAACAGTGTAGCTCGCTGAGCTATGCTTTTTTCGTAAGCCCCATAGAACTCAATGGTAGTTACGGAAACAGTGTAGCTCGCATGCTACACTGCTTCCGTAACTGCTTTTCACTACTATGAGAGTTACAGAAACAGGGACCCACGTCTATCTGACATTTATGACATATCCTGTGGATATGTTATAAATGTCCCTCGTGGGTAAACCCCTTTAATGCAAACTTGGGTGGTCATCTCAAAGATGTTTCACTGTAAATACAACATGCAATTATAATGTAATTATGGCTTAGCTCTGTGCAGTATATGTAGTTTGTAATTAGAAACAATTCTTTTTCATTAATATGTGTTGAATCATTTCTAAGAATTTACCAAACTGCTGGGATTTTGTTGAGAGCTACTGATGACCGAACTTGTCAAAGTTCAATTCTGTACAAATACTAAAATGCATATATGCTCATGGATGTTCCTGTTCTCATAGCCTCTGCATAGTAATTTCGTTAGAGTGAAAGTTTATGCTCCCAAACTGCTCTTGCTACTGTATATAGGGACACTATGTAACATCCATTATTTCTCTTTCTCCAGTCCTCTCTGCATATCTCTTAATCTTCTATATGTACACGTCTCTGCTTACTTGGATTAGCATATAAAAGATGGCTCTTTTACACTAAGGTAGGAACTCATACAAGACAGTCCACATGCACCCTGGGAGCTAGCAACGAAAACTTTATAGTGGTCTCATTTCTTTAAACAAGCAACATATCCATACAAAAAATAACTACAATAATACAGTTAAAGGGGTTATTTGACTTCTGAAAATAATAAAAAAAATAACAGAAGCAAATGTCATAAATAAATAAATAAAAAATATATACTTACCTCTCCAATCCCCCGCCGATTTAGCACAGGCACTCTGGTGGTTCCCCAGATCTTTATTTACAAGCGGATGGCATGTTATCACTGCAGCCAATCAGTGGCTTCAGCGGTCATGTGCCATACTACTGGCATCTCCGCTCAGTGATGGGAGCCATGGTGCCAGTAGTACGGCATGTGACCGCTAAGGCCACTGATTGGCGGCAGCGGTCACATGCTAACCTCTTTTAAACAAAGACCAGGGAGATCATCTATGTGTCTGCACTGGATTGGCGTAGGGATTGGAGAGGTATTATTTTAGAAAAATTTCTGAAGTTAAGTTTTTTTCAGACGTCGGATAACCGCTTTTAAGTACTGTATGTTGAGATAAGAGGAAAAGTAAGGAAGGATACGTCTGTATAAACTTCAAAGGAATATAAAAGAGAACAAATGCATAAACATGGCTACATTCAAATATGTGTTTTATGCACAGTTAAAGCACCAGCAATGGAATCAATGGCTTTGAAGTGAAAGTAGAGCTATGTCAGAGATTCAGAGATACATAAATATCAAAAAAGTGCAGGTAAGGGATGCAGGTTCAATAACAAAAATTATAGTAATGCCCCTTAGTTCTGTGCATCCATGTCATGCATGAACCCCTTATTTAATTTGACATATGTCAATTACAAGTCAAATGATAACTTAGAAGTACTGTACTAAGTGTGATCTTTCTTTTTTGTGATATTGCTTTAAACATGGCCACTCACTTTAAACAAACCACAAGAAACAAGAGCAAAAATAAAGTAATAAAATATTTAGAGATGTAAAATATTAACCACAAGAAAACAATATGCAGAATACAAACATATTTGTATACTAATATTTTGTCATTGCGTAGTGGAACTTTATCTTTTAATGTAGTTTCTGCTGCCGTAGATAACCTAGTTAACCAGAAGGGCATTCTCTCTCTAAATTTTGGGCTTGAATTCAGATTATTTTTATGTTATCTTTCAATATCTTGTAGTAGATCTTTCCATAATTTATAAGGCAACACTATACTCCATAGAACAAAGCAATAGCTTAAGAAGATATAATAAAAAATAAATACAAGCCTTCTAAAAGCCAGAAGCTTTAGTGTAACAGACAAAATGTGTATTTTTATGAATATTATTCCATGTAATTATTTTGTTGCACTCTGTTACAGTTTCATTAAATGTAATATTTTCCACAGTCTAGACAAAGCTGTCTAGAAAATAAAAATAAAGAAGAATTAGAATATATTAGGACTACTACAAAGGACAGTGAAATAATTTTGTGGCTTCGGAAAAGCTTTTTACTGTAAGATTATTTTTCAATTAAGAATGGCCTTTTCTCCCCTGAGGTTCAACATAGTTTTTTATTGACCTTGTACTGTAATGGTGAATAGCACTTATATTAAATATGATGATATTTTTTTTATCAAAGGGATCAGTTAGTTATACAAAAAAAATAGAGAATGCTCTTTGGAAAATGACACACTTGTTTCTTTGCACTAGAGCTCATTAGAATTGCTGCGTATTTTCCGTCCAGAATTGCGGACAGAAAATACGCAGCAGAATACAGTAGCAGCAAAGTGGGTGAGATTTAACAAGTCTCATCCACACACTGCAGAAAATTTCCATCCCGAAATTCACTTGCAGTGCGTTTTTTCGTTAAATTCCTGCTGCGGAAAGTGAACTAAAATGGACAAAATCTGCATCATTTTCTGCAGTAAAAAACGCAGGAAATTATGCGTTTTTTTAGCAGAAATTTATGCAGCAATTCCATTGTGTGTGGACAAGCCCTTACAGTCAATTATTACTACAAGCACTGGTTTGGAGTGTTGTACCGGTCATTTAAAGTGGTTGTCTATGAGTAAAACGAATCCACTAAAGAATAGATAATTATATATTTTTTTTAAATTCAGTGTCACTTTAATGTGGTCCTCAAACTAAGGTCTTAGGGAAGCTATGCACAAGCTGTGTAAATACAAGTTTATGTACATAAATTATTCTGTACCCAATTCTTTGTCTCTGCATTGTCCAAAATTATAATATCACTCTTTAAAGAGGCTCTGTCACCAGATTTTGCAACCCCTATCTGCTATTGCAGCAGATAGGCGCTGCAATGTAGATTACAGTAACGTTTTTATTTTTAAAAAACAAGCATTTTTGGCCAAGTTATGACCATTTTTGTATTTATGCAAATGAGGCTTGCAAAAGTACAACTGGGCATGTTGAAAAGTAAAAGTACAACTGGGCGTGTATTATGTGCGTACATCGGGGCGTTTTTACTTCTTTTACTAGCTGGGCGTTCTGACGAGAAGTATCATCCACTTCTCTTCAGAACGCCCAGCTTCTGGCAGTGCAGACACAGCCGTGTTCTCGAGAGATCACGCTGTGACGTCACTCACAGGTCCTGCATCGTGTCAGACGAGCGAGGACACATCGGCACCAGAGGCTACAGATGATTCTGCAGCAGCATCGGCGATTGCAGGTAAGTCGATGTAGCTACTTACCTGCAAACATCGTTACTGTAATCTACATTGCAGCGCCTATCTGCTGCAATAGCAGATAGGGGTTGCAAAATCTGGTGACAGAGCCTCTTTAAAGAGGCTCTGCCACCACATTATAAGTGCCCTATCTTCTATATAATGTGATCGGCGCTGCAATGTAAATTACAGCAGTGTTTTTTTATTTAGAAAAACAATCAATTTTGACGGAGTTATGACCTATTTTAGCTTTATGCTAATGACTTTCTTAATGCCCAATGGGCGTGTTTTTACTTTTTGACCAAGTGGGCATTGTGGAGAGAAGTGTATGATGCTGACCAATCAGCGTCATACACCTCCCCATTCATTTATTCAGCACAGCTTGATCTTGCTAGATCATGATGTGCAGTCACATACTCACACATTAACATTACTGAAGTGTCTTGAGAGTTAATAGACATCACCTCCAGCCAGGACACAACGTCTATTAACAATCCCGACACTTCGGTAACGTTTGTGGGGACTTACAGCACAACAAGCTTAATCTCGCGAGATCACGCTGTAAATGACAGCTTACAGCATGATCTCGCGATCTTACTGAAGTGTCTATTAACTCTCAAGACACTTCAGTAACGTTAATGTGTAAGTGACAGCACATCATGACCTAGCAAGATCACTATGTGCTGAATAAATGAATGGAGAGAAGTATATGACGCTGATTGGTCAGCGTCATACACTTCTCTCCATAATGCCCACTTGGTCAAAAAGTAAAAACACGCCAGTTGGGCATTAAGAAAGTCATTAGCATAAATCTAAAATAGGTCATAACTCCGTCAAAATTGATCGTTTTTCAAAATAAAAAACACTGCTGTAATCTACATTACAGCGCCGATCACATTATGTATAAGATAGGGCACTTATAATGTGGTGACAGAGCCTCTTTAACTGTATAGACAGTGCTGTAGCGTGTGTGTCCTCTAGCAGTACAATAGAGCTTTCCTCTGCCATTAAATCTCTTGCCCTCTAATAATACTTAGATAGCTCTGCTGACCCTGCCCCAGTCGACACAATAGAGCTGAAAAGTGACCTGTAGAAATTAGTACAATGCTGCAGTGGGAACTGGAATAAAAAACCTGATCCAGGCATCAAAAATCTGTGGCAAGGAGACAGATCCTGACCGCTCGGAAAGATGAACAGTTGAGCCAGAGCTCCCATGAGACAGGTCCTACCTCAGCAAAATTAGCAGCTTATACTTACACCAACATGGTAAAACCGGCGAAAGAGAAATCTGGGGACCATAAGGATATTCCAGGATCCAAGAAAAGCTAGTCAGATATATGGAATATATGAAGGAAAACACTTTGCGACCTCCCCAGCGCTCACTTCTAAGATGGCGCTGGAGCCACTTCATGGCTCAGACCCAGCAGAGGAATCAGACCTGGAAAGCACACAGAGGACCCATCAGAATCTGCATGTGAGATTGATTTTGGCCTACTGTCTAGTTAATTTATAAAGAGTATTCTTACACAAGCACTAAACCGTGTCATAAAAGAACTTTCAGATATTAAGATGGAGGTGCCTCAATTCGCTGCTTTGGAACAGAATTACTGTGCGCAAATGGACTCCCTTAATATGGCGCTAAATGTAATCAAAGATCAGGAAGATAGGTGTCACCGCATAACATCAGAATAAAAGGCCTCACTGCTACACAGATATTCTCTGACCTGCTGGGCGCAGATCGGGGTATATACAATAACTATAGAGTGCATCCATTGCTCTTTAGGGCCCAACGCAAAACTAAGAAAACCACTAAGTGATGTCATATGCGACCTTCTTAGCTATGTTGATACTGCGGAGGTAGAAGGTTAACCTTATTTTGAGGGTGAGAAAATCTTTCTGTTCCAGGATCTGGCAGCTTCTACGTTAAATAAGAGGCGTCTGCTGCGTTCACCAACTGAACACCTGCAAAGCAACAAGATATTATTCCATCCCCAAATGATAAATCATCGAGGCTGCCAGCTATTCCAGTTTACCCAACTTTGCCGCAGCTGACTATAATAGAACATTGGGCCCCAGCAGGGAAAGTCAAGTCTCCTAAAACTCTGAAGCATTCCATTTAAATTTTTCTGTGTGAGTATATACCTTAATCCCCAATCAAGCTCACCTGTGGTACCGTGGCTATCGGACTTTGTTGAACTATGTTTGACTTCACACAGTTTACTTAGGTCTAATAGACTTTAACCACTTGCGGACCACCCATAGACTATAAACGTCCGGGCGATCCTTTCTAGAACATCCTGCAGAGTTATAATTTTTCTCCGCTCTGTGGCAGCATTTAGCTCCGTGATACAGCTGTCTCTAGACATCTGTCATCACAGAGCTCTGCCCAGAGACCAATCAGCGTGATCTCTGGGCATGTGATCATTGTGACAACTTGTCACAATGATCACAATACTAGCCCCATGGCGGCGCTTTCCCATCTATCTAACTATCTATTTAACTATCTATCTAACTATCTATCTATCTATCTATCTATCTATCTATCTATCTATCTATCTATCTATCTATCTATCTATCTATCTATCTATCTATCTGGAAAAAATGTTTATAGGAGAAATCCTCTAGCTCACCTTGAAGCAGATTTACACCGCTAGCTGCGCCCGGATCCACGTGTCACACGGCATGAAGGCAGAGAGAAATGCAAGAAATGGATCTAGCGCCAAGACAGGTATTGTAGTTTAAAAAGGAAACTCCATTCCAAATTTTATTCAATAAATGTATTAAAATCGAAAAGGTTTATTCCAGGTACAAGATGTGGTTCGTGGGATTGGGCGGTGCCACAATTTCTTGCATATCTATCTATCTATCTATCTATCTATCTATCTATCTATCTATCTATCTATCTATCTATCTATCTATCTGTGTATCTATTATCTATTGTCACGATGCGTGGTGTGGACCCACTGGCAGCTGGCCAAACAGGTAAGTACGGAGTTCAATTAGTTCAGCGAGGGTACCTGAGGCAATCGTAGGCAGTAGCGAGACAGGCAAGTCCAGGACCAGGCGGCGGGAAGTCGTCAGGTGAGGCGTAGCAGGTCAAGCGTAGACTGTAGCAAAACACGGCAATAGCACAGTACGGCACTCGAACTAGGTAGCACAGAAACAGCATACGGGATACAGGAGTAAGGTACACTGGGAAACTGGAAGACACTGGGGGACCATAAGCATGACAAACAATGGGTAACAAACAACGCTCTGGCAAAGAGCAAGAGGACAGAGCCCTTTTTATAGCCCAGGGCATCCTGGGCTAGATTGCAGAGTTCCTGCAAAAATGCACGCAGTGGCCCTTTAAGGCCGTGCACGCGCAGGCGCGCGCGCCCCCGCCGGGGACACTCGTAGTCCGGAAGTGAGTGCCGGCGCTTCACAGGAGGACGACGCTGCAATGAGGTAAGATGTCCATGGCCACAGTCGTCGAGGTTAACGACCGAACGACGGACCGTGGCCATAGTCGTTACAGTATTCCCCCTCTTACGCCCCCTCTTCTTGGGACCAGAGCGGGAAAGAAAATTCCTCACAAGGACAGGAGCATCGATGTTCTCCTCTGTCTCCCAATACCTCTCCTCTGGGCTGAACCCCCTCCAATCCACTAAATAAAATGTCCTTCCTCCCACCTTCTTGGTAGCCAGAATCTTCTTTACTTCGAAAGTCCCCGATGAGCCGCCATGGGCCACTGTGGAGCTAGGAGTCCTGGAGTAGCGGTTCAGGACCACGGGTTTCAGCAGGGAGACTTGGAAGGAGTTAGGAATCCTGAGGGTAGGGGGGAGCCGCAGCTTGTAGGATACCGTTTTGATCCGTAGCAGGATTTCGAAGGGAACCTAGGAGCAAATTTGCACGACGGCACCTTCAGCCGCATATTCCTAGAAGACAGCCTAGAAGACAGCCAGACTTTAGTACCTGGAAGGAACTGTGGGGGCGTCCGCCTCCTTTCTCTTCATGCGGTCCACCGCCAACAGGATAGAAAGTCGGGTCTGTTGCCATATCTGTAGAAAGTCCCTGAAGGTTGAATCGGCTGCAGGCACCTGGGACATAGTAGAAACAGGAAGAGGTATCCGAGGATATTGGCCGTAGACAATGAAGAACGGACTGGAAGTTGTCGACTCACTGGTGTGGTTGTTATAAGAGAACTCTGCCCACGGGAGCAACTGGACCCAATCATCATGGCGCCTGGAAACAAAGAGACGTAGATAGTTCTCCATAATGTGGTTAACTCTCTCAACTTGCCCATTGGACTGGGGATGATAGGCCGAAGAGAAGTCCAATTTTACACCGAGGAGGCCGCAGAGTGCTCTCCAAAACTTTGAGGTGAACTGAACCCCTCGGTCCAAGACAATATGCAGGGGCAAGCCGTGCAGATGGAAGATGTGTTGTATGAAGAGGTCAGCCAATCTCATAGCAGACGGCAGGGCGGTCAAGGGAATGAAGTGAGCCATTTTGGAAAATCGATCCACCACCACCCAGATCACACTGCAACTCGCAGAAGAAGGAAGATCTGTGACAAAGTCCATAGCGACATGTTGCCACGGGGCAACGGGCACGGGCAGTGGTTGGAGCAGGCCAGCAGGTCTGGAGTGAGCAACTTTATTTGCTGCGCATACTGTGCAAGAGGAGACGAAGTCCATAACGTCTTTGGGTAGCGTGGGCCACCAGAACTGACGGGTGATTAGATCTTGGGTCTTATGAGCACCCGTGTGACCTGCCAGCTTAGAACTGTGACCCCAGCGAAGAATTCTTCATCGGTCAGCCAGATGTACAAAAGTCCTACCCGGAGGAATGTCTCTAACTTGCAGGGGATTCACAGAGAAGATGCAGGATGGGTCAATAATATTCTGTGGAGATTCCATAGCGTCTTTGGTTTCAAAAGATCTAGACAAGGCATCGGCCCTCACATTCTTGTCGGCAGGTCGGTAGTGGAGTTCGAACCGGAACCGAGCAAAGAACAACGACCACCTGGCTTGACGAGGATTCAACCGCTGGGCTGTCTGTAGGTAGGTCAAATTCTTGTGATCCGTGAAGATCAGGATAGGATGAACCACGCCCTCCAATAGATTTCTCCACTCCTGCAGAGCCAGCTTGATGGCCAGTAACTCCCGGTGCCCCACTTGAGTAGTTGCGCTCTGCGGAAGAAAACAGCTTGGAGTAGTAACCACATGCCACAACCTTGACTTCTGTTCTTTTCTGGAACAGCAGTGCACCAGCACCAACCGAGGAAGCGTTCACCTCTAACAAAAACTGAAGGGATACATCAGGATGGTGCAGAATGGAGGCAGACGTGAAGGCTTTCTTTAAAGATTCAAATGCGGCTTCAGCCTCCGAAGTCCACATCTTGGCATTCATACCCTTCTTAGTGAGGGTGGAGATAGTAGCAGTCAAAGATGAGAGGTTGGGGATGAACAGTCGGTAGAAGTTGGCGAATCCTAGGAAGCATTGTATGGCCCTTAAGCCTTGGGTGCGTAGCCACTCCAGGAAAGCCTTTACCTGGGGGTCCATCTTGAGGCCCTGATCGGAGATAATATAGCCCAGGAAGGATAGAGACTTCTTCTCAAAAACACACTTCTCCAACTTGGCATAAAGGCGATTCTCTCTTAGAAAGAGCAACACCTGGCGGACATGACTATGATGAGTTACTGGATCTGGGGAAAAAATCAAAATGTCTTTGAGATACACCACAACACAAACATAAAGGAGATCACGAAAAATGTAATTGACAAATTCTTGAAATACTGCGGGGGCGTTACACAGGCCGAAGGGCATGTCTAAATATTCGTAGTGCCCATCACGAGTATTAAAGGCAGTCTTCCATTCATCACCTCGACGAATCCGAATCAGATTGTAGGCCCCCCGCAGGTCCAGTTTGGAAAAAAATTTCACCCCCCATATGCGATCAAACAGTTCAGAAATCAAAGGCAGAGGGTACCTGTTCTTCACCGTGATCTGGTTTAGGCCTCGGTAGTCAATGCAATGTCGTAACGATCCATCTTTCTTTTTAACAAAGAAGAACCCCGCTCCGGCCGGGGATGAGGATTTACGAATGAAACCCCTCTCCAGGTTCTCCTTAATGTAGGCCGACATGGCCTGGGTCTCTGGCAAGGAGAGAGGGTATACTCTACCATGAGGAGGAGACAATTCAGGGACCAGGTCAATCAGACAGTCATATGCCCGGTGTGGCGGCAAGGTCTCAGCCTCCTTTTTATTGAAGACATCGCAGAACATGGAGAAACAAGAGGCAACCCTGTCAAAGACTGAAGAGGGGCAGGCTGTGGTGACTGGATATGGTCCAGACAGCGATCAAGACACTTCGGGCCCCACTAGAGGACCTCTACAGAGTTCCAATCCAAGACGAAGCCAAGGCAAACCCAGCAGCACGGGGTTGACGGCCTTGGACAGGACGAACAGGGAGATGAGTTCAGCATGAAGGGCTCCCACGTGGCGTCTCAATGGCTTGGTTATGGACACAACTGGGTCCGGCAATGGCAGTCCATCCACCGAGGCAACGATCAGTGGCCTTTCAAGCGGGATAGTAGGCAACTGAAGGAGATCCACAAGGTCCTGGCAGACGAAGTTGGCTGCAGAGCCGGAGTCCAGATATGCGGAGACCTGATGGGACCTCTCGCCAGCAATGATGGTTACGGGAATGAATAGTTTGGAAGAGAGTTCTTGATCCAATGTGTTGACGCCCAGGGTTGTCTCTCCAACCAAACCTAGGCGCTGGGGTTGTTTGGCTTGTGAGGACACAGACGCACAACATGGTCAGCGAGGCCGCAATATAATCAAAGTCCAGAGGTGCGCCTGCGCTGTTTCTCCTGGACCGATAATTTTAGTCGGTCTACTTGAATCGGGACCTCGGGCAAAGCAATAGATGCAGGCAAGAGGGCTTGCTGAAAGTTGGGCGCTAGTCTAGGGCGCCGACGCTCCTGACGAACCTCGTGAGATATTTCCCTCAGCCTTATGTCTACCCGAGTGGCAAGCAGAATCAAGTCGTCCAAGGCAGAAGGCAGGTCTCGAGCGGCCAGTTCATCCTTGATCTCGGACGACAGGCCATGCTAATAGGATGCCACGAAGGCCTCATTTTTCCAGGATAGCTCTCCTGCCAGAGTCCGGAACTGGATCGTATACTCGCCCACGGAGGTGTCCTCTTGGCGAAGGTTGAAGATGGCAGTGGCTGCCGATGAGACTCGCCCAGCCTCCTCAAAAAACAGTTCGGAAAATTCGCACGAACTCCTGGAAATCTTGGGTCTCGGGTCCCTGACGTTCCCAGATAGGATTAGCCCATGCCAGGGCCTTGCCAGTCAGGAGGGAAATGATGAATGTGATGCGATCTTGGCTCCATCCGACGGAAATGCTCGAGAGTGCAGGGTAAAATGAATTTGGCATTGGTTCAGAAACCCCCGACAAGCACTGGCGTCTCCATCGAACCGTGGATCCGGATAGGAACTACCAGGAGGAGTAACAGGAGGGTCGGCTTGAAGGACTTGCATAGAGGCAGGAAGAGAAGCATCTAGCGTCCCTAGCTGCTGCGCCATAGAGTCCACTGCCACGAGGAGCTGATCCTGCCTAGCTCGGAGATCCAGCAGATCCGCCTGCATGGCTTGGGAGGGTGCAAAGCCCTTGAATTGACCAGCAGAGTCCATGGCCAGAGCGTACTGTCATGATGTGTGGTGTGGACCCACTGGGCCGTACCGTGTAGCGGGATGGCAGCTGGCCAAACAGGTAAGTACAGAGTTCAATTAGTTCAGCGAGGGTACCTGAGGCAATCGTAGGCAGTAGCGAGGCAGGCAAGTCCAGGAACAGGCGGCGGGAAGTCATCAGGTGAGGCGTAGCAGGTCAAGCGTAGACTGTAGCAAAACACGGCAATAGCACAGCACGGCACTCGAACTAGGTAGCACGGAAACAGGATACGGGATACAGGAGCAAGGTACACTGGGAAACTGGAAAGCACTGGGGGACCATAAGCATGACAAACAATGGGTAACAAACAATGCTCTGGCAAAGAGCAAGAGGACAGAGCCCTTTTTATAGCCCAGGGCATCCTGGGCTAGATTGCAGAGTTCCAGCAAAAATGCGCGCACTGGCCCTTTAAGGCCGTGCACGCCCGGGCGCGTGCACCCGCCGGTCGTCGAGGTTAACGACCGAACGACGGACCGTGGCCATAGACGTTACATCTATCTATCTATCTATCTGTCCAAAACAAAAAAGTCCAGCAGCACCGGTAAAGTGTGGGTGCAAACCCTAGGGAACAGACCAAGGTCCCAGCTATACAGTAATCAAAAAATAGGCAGCACTCAGTAGTATGAGAAAAAAAGAGAGTACTTTATTGCCCCATGTGCAACATTTCTGCTCTGTCCTCTAGAGCCTTTCTCAAGCAACTAACATGTGAACAAAGTTTATAACAGGGTGCTGTCGCTGCAGAATTTAGTATGTCAGTTAACTTCGGACATTTTCTGCATTTGTCTATGAGTTTCAAATTGAATGATATTCTATCCACTGGAGGTTCAGAGAGTGGCCGGCCAGAGAGACAATGACACACATGGGTTGGTGTTCAAAACAGTCTCTGCCATGGGAGGCAGATGCATCTTTATTTATAATGGAGAGAGAGAAGGTGTTACCCTCATGCTTACACATATACATACAACATATGGTAAAACATACAGAGTTCCAAGCTTATCTTAGTATATATATTTAGTAAAATGGATTGCAAGTGTTATTAGGTTTTGTCATGTCCGCCCTTGTATCAGCTGATTACAAGGTCCTTAGATCATATAGCAGAAGTCTTAGAATAGAATACTTATCCCCCTCTGTAGGCTGTTGTTAGCATATCTTTGAGCTCCCGTGACAACTGTCCATACGTATTAAGCACTTTTAGGTTCACATATAAAGATATCAAAAATATTTTTGACAGTGCCAATCAGCAATACAAATTGTGAGCAATCATATGTGCAGTTAGTGTGAATATATACAAAAATTAAAAGGAAATCACCTACTGGGACCTCATAAACACAGCGCCGCCATAGCAGCGTCCAGGAAGCGCTATTGCGCATGCGTGGAAATTTTGATAGGTTCAGGGTATCAAGGATATCCGGCGTACATGCGCGCATACGCAGTAAAGCAAAGATGCAGTTGCAGCCATCTTGGAACTGGGAAAGGGGGTAAATCAATCTAAGGCAACTGTTTTGAATGTCTAAAAAGACACAGAATAAGGTAAGTTAATATATATAAGGTGCCCCTAATTATTAGGAAAAGAAGAGACACAGTATAAAGTACAAAGTACCTGAGGACAGTGAATGTAAACAACAGCATATATTTGGAAACTGTCTGTATGAAGAAACTTCTGTAACATCCCGAAGGAGTGGAATAGGGAAAACCCAGTGGAAAAAGTTGTCAATGGACATTCTATAAACATCCATCACCACCAACCTGGAAGGTAGACACTGGCACCATAGATGTGTCGTATATCCATGTGCCTTAGTGTCCCCCTATAACTTCTTAATTAACACGTCAGTGCTCAAGTGTATGAGTGAGGGGCCCATCCAATATAATGTGTCATAAAATCAGAACAGTATGGGATCGCCTACACCTACAAGTGTCATTCACCTTGTTCAGGTCCATATAAATGGCAATATCAACATAAATAAAATATCATAAAAACTAATCACGTGGTACCCAAAAATTGAGAACAGCAAAATTTATAAATCCGTGATATCTTGTATCTCCAGAGGTGATCTCCGAGTAGATATGAGCATCATCAAAAAGGAGGAAAACAAGGGCTTTCATTTTGCCCTTCTTCACTGACCGATTGGTTTCAGATTGAGACTGACTTATTCTGTTTTTTCAGAGCAATTAAGTTAAAGAGGCTCTGTCACCAGATTATAAGTGGCCTATGTTGTACATGATGTGATTGCCGCTGTAATGTAGATTACAGCAGTGTTTTTTATTTAGAAAAACAATTTTTGACGGAGTTATGACCTATATTAGCTTTATGCTAATGAGTTTCTTAATAAACAACTGGGCGTGTTTTACTTTTTGGCCAAGTGGGCGTTGTACAGAGGAGTGTATGACACTGACCAATCGGCGTCATACACTTCTCCCCATTCATTTACACAGCACATAGCGATATAGCTTCCTGTGCTGTAGTGTCGGGATTGTGTTAGCAAAGTGTCAGAATTCTGAATACACATCACATCCCTCCTGGAGGTAATGTATATTCATTGTCAGGACATTGCAGTAATGTTATAGTGTGTTTATGTGGCTGCACATAACGATATAGCTATATCGCTAGTGCTGTGTAAATGAATGGGGAGAAGTGTATGACGCTGATTGGTCACTGATTGGTCAGCGTCATACACTCCTCTGCACAACGCCCACTTGGCCAAAAAGTAAAACACGCCCAGTTGTTCATTAAGAAACTCATTAGCATAAAGCTAATATAGGTCATAACTCCGTCAAAAATGATAGTTTTTCTAAATAAAAAACACCACTGTAATCTATATTACAGCACCGATCACATCATGTACAATATAGGCCACTTATAATGTGGTGACAGAGCCTTTTTAAAATGTAGGTTCTCTGGGAAATCGGTGTCTAACCCTACTGTTGGTTCTGAATTAAATCTCAGAAAATTAGGTCTTACTAAAGGGAGTAAGTTTGTGCCCCCTGTTAATATGTCTATTATTGATGCTTTTATTACAGCTGTAAAGGGTGACATTGAATCAATTAAGACAGACTGTGTCAATGGTATAGATTTTATACATCCTAATCTAACTAAAGATGAATTTAAAGCACTTGAATTGTCTAGAGACACCAATATCACGATAAAACCAGCCGATAAAGGTGGGGCTGTGGTAGTGATGGATACCTCTGCATATCTTAGAGAAATCAGGAGACAGCTAAATGATATCGTGGTATATAAACGTATTACCCATGATCCAAAATTTGAGATCGCTAGGAAGATCAAAAGTATCCTAGATGAGGCTATAACTGGTGGGATTATCAATGAAAATTTGGCTGAGTATCTTTTAATCGAACAACCTGGAACTCCGGTTCTATACACACTCCCCAAAATACATAAGTCCTTGGTTGACCCTCCGGGACGACCCATTGCTTCCGGGACTGATTTCTATTTTTTGCCATATTGCTATTTTTCTAGACAAAATTTTAAGATCATATGCCACTGAGGCTATCTCATATATTAGAGACACTAAAGACATTAGAGCTTGAAAAAGGTCCTGTGAGAGGACTGAAACGTAGCTTATCCTTTGAAACATGGAACAATAAACCACATTTTTGTTTGACATTAACCTATTGGAAGGTTGCGATCATCTCTTCACATATCTATCTATCTATCTATCTATCTATCTATCTGTCCATACTTCCCAACTTTTGAATTCGGAAAAGAGGGAAATTTTCAAGCCAAGCCCCCTAACCATGCCCAATATCCCTCATAAACACATCAAATCACGGCCAGATCATTCTGCAAATAACAAGCGCGCATTCTCACTGTGGATCTCTAGACTGTCTGGATATCACAGATATTATGGGTCAGGTTATATCAACTTTTCCTAACTTGGGTATAACATTTGCTTATCATGGCAGCAGCAGCTGCAGGACAAACCAAAATTCTGAGAACAATTAAAGTCAAGAGGTAGACCCTATGTAGCAGAGTCACATGATGGCGATTTTTTTTTTCAAGTTGTGTAACTCTGCTACCGGTGAATGGAAAAATCGTCCACCAGAGGGAAAAATGTTTCCCCATGGCGGAGAACCACAAAGAAACACCTGGGAATCAGACATGATGGGGAAACATTTTTCCCTGTGGTGAATGACTTTTCAGCTGACAGGTAGCAGAGTTACATGAAGGGGAATTATTTTCCATTGATGTCTAGTTTCTATCGCAGGGCAGGGAAGACAGAAGTCGCTGGAGGTGAGAAGTTTTTTTATTCTTCATATTATTAACTCTATTTTTTTGCAGGTTCCGCTGGACTGTTTTGGACTACGTCGTAGATTCGTTGGATGATCTACTACTGCGATGATCTAGGTTTGTTTGTTTTTTTTATAAAATTGTGAAAGAGGGTTGTGTGGGGGAGTTCTTATTTCAATAAAAAAATATTTTCTTATGTCTCTGTGTTTTTTTTAATACTTTACTAGCGCCTTGGAAATGGCAGTTGTCTGACCGTGTCCATTACTTAGGTGGGGCTTAGGGTTAGCCAGTAAAAAGGCTGCAACTAACCCCCCATTATTAGCCCGGTACCCACCACCACCAGGGGTGATGGGAAGAGCTGGGAAGATCCAGTACCCGACCATCTGTAGTGACGGGCGGGCACTGGGTTTGGCCGCAGGCTGTTATTATGAGGCTGGAAAGGGCCAATTAAGAGGGGAAAAGTCCAAATATGCAAGGGCGTGAAAAACGCACCTCATCCACATCTATAATGTGAATAGGTGCCTATAAACCCACCCACTCAATCCTGTTTAAAAGACTATTAGATTAGTAACATGGATATGGCTGTTCAAAATTCAAGGTTGCTATAGAAAAGGAGGATCTAGTTGCCACTCTACATTTATGAAAAGGTTCAAACAAACCTCAGTCTTAAAGGGAATACAAGGGGCAATATACCATCCTGCTTAATCCTTACTCCACCTGCCCATATGGATGAAAACGGACACAGTAATACGATCCAATGTATACACCACTGACATATATAGTAAACCGTAAAATACATCAAATGGAATTTTTATTGGAAAAAGTACAGTACAATCATAATTAGCCAGTTACACTTCTGGTGAGTTCATCCATTGTTCTCAAATATTGTGATCTGTGAATAGACAAGAAGGTGAAAGTTAAAATAGTTTAAAAGCAAGATTACACTGAGACTGACAATGGCACGGCATAAGAGGGACAATCAAATGGCGTTACCTAAAGGGAAATCAACGTTTAACCCAAAAGGTCTCAAAGTCTTGAGTCTATAGATCCACTGTAATTCTCTTATCTTGAGTCCTTTAATTTGATTACCTCCGCGCCTAAGTGGAGGAATATGATCAATAATGCAGAATTTAAGACCCCGCTCTCTATGCCTTAGATCAGTGAAGTGCTTCGATACCGGAAGATCCAGCCTCTTTTTCCGTATTGTATACCTATTCTGGTTTAATCAGGTTTTAACATCAAGTGGTGTTTCACCCAAATACAGTAGATTACATGGGCATTGAAGTATGTATATGACAAAAACGGTATCCCATGTTATAAAATGTCTAATAGGGTATTGCTGACCTGTACCTGTATGTTTAAAACTGTTTCCTTTCATCATTAATGCACAATTCGTGCAGCTAAGACACGGAAAGCAACCCTTCCTAGGAGGGCATAAATATGATAGTTGCCCAGCTCTACTGGGACCCATATCCGATCTGACTAACCTATCCTTAAGGTTCGGCAGTCTCCGATAAGAGAACATAGGCATTTGTTGGAATTCACCCACTGTTTTGAGGCACCTGCCTAACATAAGCCAATGTTTACGAACGACGTCATTAATCTGACAATTTATTTGTGAAAACATAGAGATTAAGAGTATACGTTTTTCATAGGGTTTATGGTTCCTATTTTTTAACAGTTATGCCCTAGGTATTGAATCAACTCTCGATTTATGCCGATCTAATAGTCGACTGGGATAACCCCTAGTTTTGAATTTGTCGATCATCATCTCAAGTCCAGGTACAAGTCTATCAGGTTTGTCTATAATCCTTTTAGTACGCAATAATTGACTGACCGGTAGAGATTTAATTAAACCTCTTGGATGGGAACTCATACCGTAATAAACGGTTTAACAAAAAGATCTGTCGTAAAAGTCGTACCCTCTAACTCCACCAGGATGTACAGGAATTGTAGTGTTGTCCTTGAACTAACCAAAGTGAATTTAACAGTCTGATCAATAGTGTTAAGAAAATCATGGAATTCAGTCAACTCTGATGATCCCCCCGTCCAGACGAGGAAGATGTCATCTATGTACCGCCACCATCTCAGCACATGCCGAAAATGGTGGGATACATAGATAAGGCCCTCCTCGAGAGTACGCATATAGATATTAGCATACGTTGGTGCTATATTGGAGCCCATTGCGGTACCTTGGCAGTGGACGTAAAATTGTTCACGAAACAAGAAATAGTTGTTCGTCAATATGACTTCCAGAAATGACAGTAATAATTTGCTACTCTCAGTTGAATATTCAGATTCAGCCAGCCTCCCCTCAACTGCTCTTAACCCACACTTATGTTGGATTGATGTGTATAAAGATACTACATCAAATGAGGCAAGGATAACCTCACTACCCTCTTCCAGCCTCAAATTCTGTCGTTTTACCAAAAAATCTGTGGTGTCCTGTATATGTGATTGAGCATCAGTAGCAAAACATCTAACGGGTTCTATCCAAAAATATGGCAATTATTAGAGAAAATAGACTCTGTGCCGGAGACTATTGGTCGTCCTGGTGGGTTATGTAGTGTCTTATGGATTTTTGGCAGTATATATAGAACTGGAGTAATCGGATATATAACCAGCAAAAATCTTTTCAAATCATCATCAATGAGACCCCCGCCCCTAGCTTCATCGAGGATTCTCAAGATCAATTTAGAGATACCAAATTTAGGGTCACAGGGGATTTTCTTATAGACAGTATCAAGAAGCTGTAGATTGACCTCCGCACTTGTCCTTCTCGGCACTAATGCTGAGAAGACATTTGATAGAATAAATTGAGAATAATAATGTCTCTTTATAATAACCCTTCTGCCAACATAAGAGTTAATAGGACCCTGTCTGCGGCCTTCTATATAGAAAATGGCACAAGACAGGGCTGTCTGTTGCTGCCAATTATTTTTATTGTAAACAGCCAACTAATTCAGTGCCAGTAGATAGAAAACCAGAGAGTAACTGTGTAACTGCAGTCACCTTAATCCATAAATACATCAGCGTGAGTGACCAACTTAAAAAATAACTTTTACTAATATTACTTTTTAGAATAATTAGGCACATATGACACACAGCATATACTGTATATACATAAATACATATTGTCCTCAGATGAGTAATTACTCATAGAGGAATAAACGGTAGATCATCCCACGGTTCGATGGTAATATTTGTCAAACACATGAATACATCATCCAATCCATGCTGCTACAACTGTAAATAAATGTGTGCAACTGCAGAAGAAATCAGAAAGATCTTACCAGGCTTGTTCCTATAACAAGTGTACCAAGGATGGGGCTCAGGTAGCTCCTACCAGCAATCCGATAGACAAGGTTGACACATTTACTGTCCCTATTTGACCCTAATCTATAAGAAAACATTTGTAATATTTAATCTTGTTACTCTCCCTATTGTCTATGCGGAGCACCCCCTTCAATAAGTGCTGCCCCTTCTGGAATCTCCCCCTCCACTATACACACCCTAATAAATACCATCTGACGTTCCCAATACGTTTCCTCCCATATTTTTGATGAACTCTGGACAATTGTTTGTTAGTATCTCAGCTGTTATAAAGGTTACGGCTTATTCCAGTATGTTTTATTGTGAAAAGCCTGCTGGTCTAACTCATGTACTGAGTAATTTTCTTTTCCTCTATTTTCTGTATGGCTCAGTGAAAGTACACTGCTTTTTATGTCTAAATTGCATATTTTTTAGATTTATATATTTATCTACTTTTAAACCTTAGAAAATCCTAACAAGGCAGAGGGAAACAATCAGCATATATAATAATCAATGCAACCAATGGTACCTAGGACCTCCTTACTGCAAATGTCTATTGATTTCACATGTGAATATAGAACCTCATTAATTCCACAGTGACCCACTGACCTAAGATTCTATTAGAAATGAGCCAAACAAGACTGTTCCTGGACTTCAACTGCATATTACTGCACAAACTGTTCATTATATGTGACCTATTTAACTCGTAAAATCCAAAATCCTACCGCTGCTTGTGTTATTATTTCTTATTTTTTTTAATATAGAAGTGTTAAAAAAATTAAAACTGGAAAGCATTAGAGCAGGACTTGCAGTTCCAAAAAGAAGGATACTTTCAAATACAAAAAAATCATTACAAGTGATAATTCGGAATTAGTAACACACGGGCTGCAAAAGAAAGAGTTATGATAATTCATCAAACAAGTAATAACAATGACCATACAAGAAATCAAATAGTCATTCCATCCTATCTTTGAAAGGAAAATTTGCTGAATAGTCAGAATAGGCTTCATGTATATAAAATAGTCTGAAATCTATCTCGCCTTGCGGCTTTCCATTAGCTGATAAAGGAGTCAATGTTATAATGTAAAAGGGATAGTTTAGGCCATAAGTGCAAAATCCAAACAGCAAAACTAAATAAATCTTTAAGTTGGTGTTCCCATCCTGCCAATTTTTCAAACTTGCAGATCTGAGAGACCTTATGTTTCCACATACGAATTGTGGGGGTTCAATGTTTCTCCACTTTCATGGAATCAGAAATGTTGCAGCTACGATCAGTAAAGAAGGTCTTTTAGATTTTGAGGGATGTCTTATTATTTCTAAAGATTGTAATCACATGTACTGGCCACATAATGAATGTATGAAGTAAAAATAACCCAAGCAACATAAAAAATATAAAAATGAATTAAATTCTTAATAATAAACATGAGGAATATCACTCAAATAGGGGAGGTAACTAATACTAGACATTTATTTTTTGTTATTTATTCAGTACTTCAAGCATCCAGAGGCAGTGTGTGCATGAGAAGCAAGCCGGGAGAAGAGGCGGCTTAGAGAAAGCTGAGGGTTCTACCAAAAAGAAGTTGGCAGAGCGAATGGAAGCCGAGGGAGGTATGAGCTGCTATTGTTAAGCCCGAAAGGGCCAAGCTATCATTCGTGAGTTGCTGGGCAGGGACGAAAGTCATCATATTGTACTTCTGGGTAGGGGACAATTAACCAAGTAATTAAACCACCAGGGACTGTGTATTGATAGGCTGAGTGCGGCTTCACCATTTAAGCACTTCATTAGACCAACCATGCTTGGATTACCACCCTCTGAAACGCAGGCTTAAGCAAACAGTTGGAGACCCCAAAAGAGAAATTGGTATCACGGTGTCCCGCACATTTCAGACTGCAATACAAGTGCTGCTGATACCACCAAACTTTCTGCCAAAGAGACTGTAACCGTAAAGTTTGTATTCTGCATTCTACCTACCCCAGTGCCTACAAATTCTTCCTGCACCATTCAATGCAAGGTGGTTTTCGTCAGACTCCTCACGTGCAAATTCTGACACGTTCATCTTACACATGTACAGTCATAAAAAGTTGCAAAGTGCAGTGATAAACATATTGGATTACAACTGGCCAACACCCATTATGTCAACAAAACTGAAAAAAATGAAAGCAATCCTTATTTGTCCAATAAAATAATGTCATATGTTAACATGACTATAATGCATGTTTACAATGTGCATATGCCATTTTAACCACCTAACAGTTTATCCTGAGTTGTGCTCGGCTGCAGAAAAAGACCTTACATTTTAGCCTGAGCACAGCTCGGACAGTGTGAATGTAGAGGTAGCTGCTAATCTAATGGCTCCAGCTTCAGCTACAACAGGGCTAGTGCCGTGAGTTTGGTTTTGTTTTAAATCCAAGGATCTTTTGCTCTTATCATGATCTAGCCTGAGCTAGAAATAGTTGAAGTGGGAGCTGCATATACTGTACTTGCAGCTCTCACTGTACTTGCAGCTCTGACAGCATGAAGGGAGAGGAGAAAGATCTGTGAGCCTTCTTCTGTCCCTGTATGGATCTAGATGTATTCAGGGTAGGGGTGACTTGGACATTTATTCATGATATCTTCCCCCTTATCAATCATTGAGCATATTTGCTCTCTGATTTTCACATATGAGGGTTTGTTTTTTTTACACCATGACCTGGCAGTTTAGTGCTCTTAGATGCTGCAGTGTTGAATTGCGCAACTAAGTGTTTTTAAAGAAAATAATACAAATAAAACTTTTACCCCTTACACAATGTTTTATTATGGGAAAAAAACAGACACATAACTGGTATTGCTGCATTTGTAACGATAACATACCTTAATATGTTATTTGTTCCAAATGGTAAACGCCATAACAAAAGACATAAAAACCTTTGTCAGAATAGTTAGTCCTTGAGGCTAAATTTAGTTGCATCAATAAGGGGCTGAGTTATGCAGCATTTACAGTATATTTACTTGAGAAATAAAACCAAATTATACAATTAAAAAAAGGGACATTTTGTTTTAGTTTTTTTCAAATTTTATTGTGACTGTATGGTGGGGGTGGTTAGAGGGTTTGTCTGGTCTGGACAACCCCTTAGTACAGCTAACCCTACAGATGAACTGATTGGGGAAGTCCCATTTTTAAGATGCCCTGAGATCAGCTGTTAGTGCTGAGTTAAGGAAACAGTGAGTTTGCATTTCCCATGTGGCTGAGTAATTCATTACATGGCACCCATTGACATCATTGGGCCATGCCTGCGGCTCATTTAGCTTCTCTCTCCATTCTGGTTTATAAAATGGAGGTCCAAGCCACTCCCCTCTATTAAATTCATATGCCCTTAAAGGGAATATGGTTAGGGGTTGCATAAACTTCTTTGTATCCTTAAACTGATTTTCTTAAAGGGAATGTATCATCTATATATATTTATTTTTTTTCTAATTAAAACCAGATACAGATACATATAAAAAAAATTCTAGTCCATTTTTTATTTTCAAATTGTTGATTTTTCCATGCTATTTTCTGTACATGATTATGGGAGCATCCATCTTGCCAGAGCTGCTGTTAACAGAATTTAGAGATATGCTTTACAGCAGCCACATGGACCATAGGAACCTGTGAAGAAGAGTAGACACATTGACTTCCATGTGAGAGATTTCGAAAAAATTAAAATAAAAAATATGGTGAAAATATGGTTCCTATATAGGAAATTAGGGACATTAGCTGTCAGGTGAATCAGTAAACCTGCAAACAGCTCAACTCTAGATGAAATATGTTGACAATTTTATTAGTTAACCAACTAGGGAATTTTCTGCCATAATGAATATATGATATGTTTTATGTCTGCAGTCTTTAGTTTATACTACTGTACAGATGACACAGCAAAAACAAGAGGAAAATGTATAATTTGAACATCCCCATTCTGAACCTGTAAAGAAGAAAGCAGAACTTCAGCAGCAATGCGAATGACAAAATCCCAAATCAAATGATTCTAGTATTAGACATGGTGCTATAAGATGCTCTAACAACATTTTAACAAGGTAATTAGTGGATGATAATTTAGAGATAAAAGTGAGTGCTACATTGCTCAGAATTTCCTATTTTAGCCACCACAATCGCATGTATTAGCTGTGCTTGAAAACTGTGAGATACCAAAAATAGTTCCAATCAGCTAGGATTCTGTTAAGTTATTACTATCCTATCCTGCTCCTCTGGGTATAGAAGCTCACTTCAGGAGAATTTGATTTCTATGCATGCAAGCAAAAAGGTTAATGGCATACATATCCTTTTCTTATACGTGACAGACGGAATGCTTATGAAGATTTTTCTATTAATAATTGTTAGGGTAACAGCTGGCTAACAAGAAGAAAACCGATGGTCAACTTTCGAGCTTCCTGCTGTCTTGAACTTAAAGCTTATTGAACCCTTCTGCAATATCAAAATTAAATCTAAGGATCATGTACCGCATATATACTAGTGAGCAATAGTTTGGCATCACTAAAGCTTGGTTCCCACTATACTTGTTACTTTTTTTCAGATGTGTATCTTTCGTTTTTAAACAAAAAGTATACTGAAAAAAAGCTTGGCAGCCGTATGCCAACTGAATACTTTTTTTGATGTATGCGTTAAAAAAGGTATAGTTAAAAATGCCGTCCAACACTCTTTTCCTTTCCAATGGAACACACTTAAAATCTCATATTTGGGTATTACTATTCCTAATTCTATAAATCTCCCCTTTAAACACAATTTTACTCCCCTTTTACATAATTAAAACCACAGAAAAAGGCCATACTCACAGATTAGGTGGTGGGTAAAATACCCGTTCCAAACAGGACGCAACCAGGTCAGAGAATGCTGTTGATGGGAAGTGCCCAGGTGTGTTTAAATAATGATAGCCACTCCCACTAACCTTGAGGGGAGTGGTGTGTTGGGCATGGAAGTAAATGTGTAGTAATAATAAATAATAAAGTACTGTGTATAGTGCACATGTGAGGTATAGGGGACATGACTAAGTGTAGTGTGTAGAGATCAGGGCTGTGAGTGAAACAAAAACGTGAGTGTAGTGTGTAAACATGGAGGCATAGTGTTTGGATAGTGAGGCACAGCATATATCGCCGAATAGCAGCCTATTTATAACGCCCATATTGTAAGAGAGCGGGCTGCCCTGCATGCAGTGCCAAACATCCGCACACCAGGCTATCCCAGCATCATAAGACCTGGGCGCGTCCTGAAAAAAAGTATGTACAATGTAAGTAACCATGAGAAAACATGGGGTATTAGTTGTTGTTTTGGCCAAAAGAACGCAAGCTCGCAATCCACGTCACGGATCCCCACACTTGCGAGTCCCTACCTGGAACTTTTCGTTCCAAAATCTAAGATATACAAAAAAATGGGACATAGAATATAATTAAAACCACAGAAAAAGGCCATACTCACAGATTAGGTGGTGGGTAAAATACCCGTTCCAAACAGGACGCAACCAGGTCAGAGAATGCTGTTGATGGGAAGTGCCCAGGTGTGTTTAAATAATGATAGCCACTCCCACTAACCTTGAGGGGAGTGGTGTGTTGGGCATGGAAGTAAATGTGTAGTAATAATAAATAATAAAGTACTGTGTATAGTGCACATGTGAGGTATAGGGGACATGACTAAGTGTAGTGTGTAGAGATCAGGGCTGTGAGTGAAACAAAAACGTGAGTGTAGTGTGTAAACATGGAGGCATAGTGTTTGGATAGTGAGGCACAGCATATATCGCCGAATAGCAGCCTATTTATAACGCCCATATTGTAAGAGAGCGGGCTGCCCTGCATGCAGTGCCAAACATCCGCACACCAGGCTATCCCAGCATCATAAGACCTGGGCGCGTCCTGAAAAAAAGTATGTACAATGTAAGTAACCATGAGAAAACATGGGGTATTAGTTGTTGTTTTGGCCAAAAGAACGCAAGCTCGCAATCCACGTCACGGATCCCCACACTTGCGAGTCCCTACCTGGAACTTTTCGTTCCAAAATCTAAGATATACAAAAAAATGGGACATAGAATGTAATTAAAACCACAGAAAAAGGCCATACTCACAGATTAGGTGGTGGGTAAAATACCCGTTCCAAACAGGACGCAACCAGGTCAGAGAATGCTGTTGATGGGAAGTGCCCAGGTGTGTTTAAATAATGATAGCCACTCCCACTAACCTTGAGGGGAGTGGTGTGTTGGGCATGGAAGTAAATGTGTAGTAATAATAAATAATAAAGTACTGTGTATAGTGCACATGTGAGGTATAGGGGACATGACTAAGTGTAGTGTGTAGAGATCAGGGCTGTGAGTGAAACAAAAACGTGAGTGTAGTGTGTAAACATGGAGGAATAGTGTTTGGATAGTGAGGCACAGCATATATCGCCGAATAGCAGCCTATTTATAACGCCCATATTGTAAGAGAGCGGGCTGCCCTGCATGCAGTGCCAAACATCCGCACACCAGGCTATCCCAGCATCATAAGACCTGGGCGCGTCCTGAAAAAAAGTATGTACAATGTAAGTAACCATGAGAGAACATGGGGTATTAGTTGTTGTTTTGGCCAAAAGAACGCAAGCTCGCAATCCACGTCACGGATCCCCACACTTGCGAGTCCCTACCTGGAACTTTTCGTTCCAAAATCTAAGATATACAAAAAAATGGGACATAGAATATAATTAAAACCACAGAAAAAGGCCATACTCACAGATTAGGTGGTGGGTAAAATACCCGTTCCAAACAGGACGCAACCAGGTCAGAGAATGCTGTTGATGGGAAGTGCCCAGGTGTGTTTAAATAATGATAGCCACTCCCACTAACCTTGAGGGGAGTGGTGTGTTGGGCATGGAAGTAAATGTGTAGTAATAATAAATAATTGTTTTGTATATCTTAGATTTTGGAACGAAAAGTTCCAGGTAGGGACTCGCAAGTGTGGGGATCCGTGACGTGGATTGCGAGCTTGCGTTCTTTTGGCCAAAACAACAACTAATACCCCATGTTTTCTCATGGTTACTTACATTGTACATACTTTTTTTCAGGACGCGCCCAGGTCTTATGATGCTGGGATAGCCTGGTGTGCGGATGTTTGGCACTGCATGCAGGGCAGCCCGCTCTCTTACAATATGGGCGTTATAAATAGGCTGCTATTCGGCGATATATGCTGTGCCTCACTATCCAAACACTATGCCTCCATGTTTACACACTACACTCACGTTTTTGTTTCACTCACAGCCCTGATCTCTACACACTACACTTAGTCATGTCCCCTATACCTCACATGTGCACTATACACAGTACTTTATTATTTATTATTACTACACATTTACTTCCATGCCCAACACACCACTCCCCTCAAGGTTAGTGGGAGTGGCTATCATTATTTAAACACACCTGGGCACTTCCCATCAACAGCATTCTCTGACCTGGTTGCGTCCTGTTTGGAACGGGTATTTTACCCACCACCTAATCTGTGAGTATGGCCTTTTTCTGTGGTTTTAATTACATTCTATGTCCCATTTTTTTGTATATCTTAGATTTTGGAACGAAAAGTTCCAGGTAGGGACTCGCAAGTGTGGGGATCCGTGACGTGGATTGCGAGCTTGCGTTCTTTTGGCCAAAACAACAACTAATACCCCATGTTTTCTCATGGTTACTTACATTGTACATACTTTTTTTCAGGACGCGCCCAGGTCTTATGATGCTGGGATAGCCTGGTGTGCGGATGTTTGGCACTGCATGCAGGGCAGCCCGCTCTCTTACAATATGGGCGTTATAAATAGGCTGCTATTCGGCGATATATGCTGTGCCTCACTATCCAAACACTATGCCTCCATGTTTACACACTACACTCACGTTTTTGTTTCACTCACAGCCCTGATCTCTACACACTACACTTAGTCATGTCCCCTATACCTCACATGTGCACTATACACAGTACTTTATTATTTATTATTACTACACATTTACTTCCATGCCCAACACACCACTCCCCTCAAGGTTAGTGGGAGTGGCTATCATTATTTAAACACACCTGGGCACTTCCCATCAACAGCATTCTCTGACCTGGTTGCGTCCTGTTTGGAACGGGTATTTTACCCACCACCTAATCTGTGAGTATGGCCTTTTTCTGTGGTTTTAATTACATTCTATGTCCCATTTTTTTGTATATCTTAGATTTTGGAACGAAAAGTTCCAGGTAGGGACTCGCAAGTGTGGGGATCCGTGACGTGGATTGCGAGCTTGCGTTCTTTTGGCCAAAACAACAACTAATACCCCATGTTTTCTCATGGTTACTTACATTGTACATACTTTTTTTCAGGACGCGCCCAGGTCTTATGATGCTGGGATAGCCTGGTGTGCGGATGTTTGGCACTGCATGCAGGGCAGCCCGCTCTCTTACAATATGGGCGTTATAAATAGGCTGCTATTCGGCGATATATGCTGTGCCTCACTATCCAAACACTATGCCTCCATGTTTACACACTACACTCACGTTTTTGTTTCACTCACAGCCCTGATCTCTACACACTACACTTAGTCATGTCCCCTATACCTCACATGTGCACTATACACAGTACTTTATTATTTATTATTACTACACATTTACTTCCATGCCCAACACACCACTCCCCTCAAGGTTAGTGGGAGTGGCTATCATTATTTAAACACACCTGGGCACTTCCCATCAACAGCATTCTCTGACCTGGTTGCGTCCTGTTTGGAACGGGTATTTTACCCACCACCTAATCTGTGAGTATGGCCTTTTTCTGTGGTTTTAATTATATTCTATGTCCCATTTTTTTGTATATCTTAGATTTTGGAACGAAAAGTTCCAGGTAGGGACTCGCAAGTGTGGGGATCCGTGACGTGGATTGCGAGCTTGCGTTCTTTTGGCCAAAACAACAACTAATACCCCATGTTTTCTCATGGTTACTTACATTGTACATACTTTTTTTCAGGACGCGCCCAGGTCTTATGATGCTGGGATAGCCTGGTGTGCGGATGTTTGGCACTGCATGCAGGGCAGCCCGCTCTCTTACAATATGGGCGTTATAAATAGGCTGCTATTCGGCGATATATGCTGTGCCTCACTATCCAAACACTATGCCTCCATGTTTACACACTACACTCACGTTTTTGTTTCACTCACAGCCCTGATCTCTACACACTACACTTAGTCATGTCCCCTATACCTCACATGTGCACTATACACAGTACTTTATTATTTATTATTACTACACATTTACTTCCATGCCCAACACACCACTCCCCTCAAGGTTAGTGGGAGTGGCTATCATTATTTAAACACACCTGGGCACTTCCCATCAACAGCATTCTCTGACCTGGTTGCGTCCTGTTTGGAACGGGTATTTTACCCACCACCTAATCTGTGAGTATGGCCTTTTTCTGTGGTTTTAATTATATTCTATGTCCCATTTTTTTGTATATCCCCTTTTACATAGCATACCTCAATTGTTAAAAACATATTCCCATGTTTGCACATCCTGGGCAGGGAGGATTGCGATCATCAAAATGATGATCTTGCCCAATATGCTTTATACATTTCATGCTCTAATAATCCCTGTCCCTAGATCTTATTTGAAAAATCTACAAAGAATCCTCAAGGATTTTATATGGGCGCGTAAAAAACCTAGAGTGTGGATGCATAAATTGTTTAGACATTGGAAGCAAGGAGGTATGGGTGTACCAGAAGTCCAAAAATACTACTCGGCGGTTACATTAGTTCAATTGAAGTCTTGGTCTGTCTCATCACCTTCAAAGAAGTGGCTTCATGTTGAGCAGGCACTAATAGACGGTCCACTCATTTCCCTGCTGGGGATAAGTCCGAAAAATGTATATAAAATTTCTGACTGTGTCCCCTACTGTCTCAGCTTTCCTGAATATTTGTAGAGCATACTGCTCCCAACTTCCCTCACCGGCTCTCATACGCTTAGGAAATTACCCCTACGATATCTGCTAACAGAATTTGCCAGATGTCTCTTTAGACAACTGGATATCCTCGGGAATATCTCACATCTCCATGTTATTTAAGAATCTCAAACTAAAGCGTTTCCAGATTTAGTAAGCACATATTCTATCCCTAATAAATATTTTGATAAGTATTTATGTATTTGCCATTTATTTACTTCCTTGGATGTTAATACATCAATATTCCCATCTGTAGCTCTCCATTTGTATTTTGATCCCACATGTAAGAATACCGCAATATACAGCGCATCTCAAGTCTCCATTAAATTGTGAAAATTAGTATGTGACATCGAATCACAGTTGATTTAATTATGTTTTTTTTTGCTGTGATATTTCATCTCATCTTGTAGAGACAGAAAATATATGCATTTATTGTGTTATTAATAAAAGAAAACAGACGTCTAAATGTAGACTAGGTAGGGAACTTGCTTTCTCTATAAACATGTTAACAAATCTGCAGTCCTGTTTTGTGGCTGTATGACAAATAGTGAATGCCTGAGAAAGTTATGCAGACGTCTTCTCTCTATGGGATAGTAACTGCTTAGCAAGTCTTTGTGTGTCACTTGCTGTCCTGTGCACTCCAGAAATGTCAGTTGGCCTATTTCCAACAAATGCAGGTAAAATAGTATCAGTTAACAGGAGCTTCACTTTTAACAATGGGAAATCACTCAGGTTTACCTTTTCTGGCATATGCAACCTAATAATGTCTTGGCTTGTTATATTCAAAAGTTTTCTCCATGTCTGGTTGCATATTGCAAACCCCAGAGCTTAGATTGTACTTTTTTTTATATAGCAGCATTTTTATATTTACATACTGGACATTTTTTATATGCACTATAAGATAACATAATATAGAATACTAAACTAACATAATAAAAATAATAACTGCTGGCACTGAATAGTTCACAATCTTTAAACTTAATACCTTATTAGAGAAAAGAGATCTCGATTAATTAAAAGGAATTGGCAACAGGGTAAAATTTGTATTAATCAAGTAATATGTTCTGCAGCACATCCGGCAGGGACCTACCTCTGCTATATTGATAAGATCTTGATCATCTATATCTTATTCGAGTAGGAGCTTTTTTCCATTTCTTGGAAACTACTACTTACACCTATAATGCTAAATTCACACACAGCATTTGTTTTTGATGAATTTTTAGTTGAATTTTTAGACTTTTTTTGGTTGCTAAAAACACAGTGGCCAGATGTTTGCTGGTAGTCAATAGAAGGTCCTCTAAACACAATGGCCTACATTTATTATTCAGTTTACACCTGATTTTGGCAAAAAATTGCACAGGTTTAAAAGTCGCATCTAAAGTTGCATTAAACTTAAACAACAAATTGGGACATTTGTCTTCTCACTCCAAAGAAGAAAACAAATGAGAAAAGTGGGGGCATGGTCAAACTGTACATTAATTTTATACTCATTTATCAAAGGCAAAGGTTAAAAAAGGAACAAGGTACACTACCGTTCAAAAGTTTAGGGTCACTTAGAAATTTCCTTATTTTTGAAAGAAAAGCACAGTTTTTTTCAATGAAGATTACATTAAATTAATCAGAAATACACTCTATACATTGTTAATGTGCTAAATAACTATTATAGCTGCAAACGTCTGGTTTTTAATGCAATATTAAAAACATTATACATAAGTGTATAGAGGCCCATTTCCAGCAACCGTCACTCCAGTGTTCTAATGGTACATTGTGTTTGCTAACTGCGTTAGAAGGCTAATGGATGATTAGAAAACACTTGAAAACCCTTATGCAATTATGTTAGCACCGCTGTAAACAGTTTTGCTGTTTAGAGGAGCTATAAAACTGACCTTCCTTTGAGCTAGTTGAGAATCTGGGGCATTACATTTGTGGGTTCGATTAAACTCTCAAAATGGCTAGAAAAAGAGAGCTTTCATGTGAAACTCGACAGTCTATTCTTGTTCTCAGAAATGAAAGCTATTCCATGCGAGAAATTGCCAAGAAACTGAAGATTATCTACAACGGTGTGTACTACTCCCTTCAGAGGAGCACAAACAGGCTCTAACCAGAGTAGAAAGAGAAGTGGGAGTCCCCGCTGCACAACTGAGCAACAAGACAAGTACATTAGAGTCTCTAGTTTGAGAAATAGACGCCTCACAGGTCCTCAACTAGCAGCTTCATTAAATAGTACTCACAAAACGCCAGTGTCAACGTCTACAGTGAAGAGGCAACTCCGGGATGCTGGCCTTCAGGGCAGAGTGGCAAGGAAAAAGCCATATCTGAGACTGGCTAATAAAAGGAAAAGATTAACCCCTTAAGGACGCAGCCTAGTTTTGGCCTTAAGGCTCAGAGCCCATTTTTCAAATCTGACATATTTCACTTTATGTGGTAATAACGTCGGAATGCTTAAACCTTCCCAAGCGATTCTGAGATTGTTTTCTCGTGACACATTAGGCTTCATGTTCGTGGTAAAATTTGGTAGATATATTCAGTGTTTATTGGTGAAAAATTGAAAAATTTAGAGAAAATTTTGAAAAAATTGCATTTTTCAGAATTTAAATGCATCTGCTTGTAAAACAGACGGTTATACCACCCAAAATAGTTACTAGTTCACATTTCCCATATGTCTACTTTAGATTGGCATCGTTTTTTGAACATTCTTTTATTTTTCTTGGACGTTACAAGGCTTAGAACATAAACAGCAATTTCTCATATTTTTAAGAAAATTTCAAAAGCCTTTTTTTTAAGGTACCTCTTGAGTTCTGAAGTGGCTTTGAGGGGCCTATGTATTAGAAACCCTGATAAAACACCCCATTTTAAAAACTAGACCCCTCAAAGTATTCAAAACAGCAGTTAGAAAGTTTTTTAACCCTTCAGGCATTTCACAGGAATTAAAGCAAGGTGGAGGTGAAATTTGCAAATTTCATTTTTCTTGCTGAATTTCAATTTTATTCATTTTTTTTTCTGTAACACAGAACTTTTTACCAGAGAAATACTACTAAATATGTATTGTCCAGATTCTGCAGTTTTTAGAAATGTCCCACATGTGGCCCTACTGCGCTCGTGGACTAAAACACAAGCCCTAGAAGCAAAGAAGCACCTAGTGCATTTTGAGTCCTCTTTTTTATTAGAATATATTTTAGACAGCATGCCAGGTTTGAAGAGGTGTTGAGGTGTCAAAACAGTAGGAATCCCCCAATAGTGACCCTATTTTGGAAACTACACCCCTCAAGGAATTAATTTAGGGTTGTTGTTACCATTTTGACTGCACAGTTTTTTCACAGCACGTATTTGAATTGGGCTCTGAAATGAAAAAAATGTCATTTTTTCCAATAAAATGTCATTTGTGATCAAAATTTCTTATTTTCACAGGGAACAAAATACCCCATTTTGTTGCCCAATTTGTCCTTAGTGTGGCAATACCCCATTTGTGGCAATAAACTGCCGTTTGGGCCCATGGGAGGCCTCAGAAGGGAAGGAGCGCTGTGTGTTCTTTGGAGTACAGATTTTGCTGGTTTGGTTTTCGGGTGCCATGTCGCATTTGCAGAGCTCCAGAGGTATCAAAGCAATGGAAACCCACCAGAAGTGACCCCATTTTGGAAACGACACCCCTCAAGGAATTCATTTATGGTTGTTGTTAGCATTTTGACCACACAGTTTTTTCACAGCACCTATTTCAATTGGGCTCTGAAATGAAAAAAATGTCATTTTTTCCAATAAGATGTAATTTTTTACCAACATTTCTTATTTTCACAGGGAACAAAATACTCAATTTTGTTGCCCAATTTCTCCTGAGTGCATCAATACCCCATTTGTGGCAATAAACTGCCGTTTGGGCCCATGGGAAGCCTCAGAAGGGAAGGAGCGCTGTGTGTTCTTTGGAGTACAGATTTTGCTGGGTTGGTTTTCGGGTGCCATGTCGCATTTGCAGAGCCCCAGAGGTATCAAAGCAATGGAAACCCACCAGAAGTGACCCCATTTTGGAAACTGCACCCCTCAAGGAATTCATTTATGGGTAATGTGACCATTTAGACTCCATAGTTTCTTCACAGAACTTATTTGAATTGGGCTGGGAATTAAAAAAAAATATATTTTTTCCAATAATATGTCATTTTAGCTCAAAAATTCTTATTTTCACAAGAAATAAAATACTCAATTTTGTTGCCCAATTTGTCCTGAGTGCGGCAATACCCCATTTGTGGTGATAAACTGCCGTTTGGGCCCATGGGAGGGCTCAGAAGGAAAGGAGCGCTGTGTGTTCTTTGGAGTACAGATTTTGCTGGATTGGTTTTCGGGTGCCATGTCGCATTTGCAGAGCCCCAGAGGTATCAAAGCAATAGAAACCCACCACAAATGACCCCATTTTGGAAACTACACCCCTCAAGGAATTCATTTCTGGGTGTTGTGACCATTTTGACCCCATAGTTTTTTCACAGAACTTATTTGAATTGGGCTGGGAATGAAAACAAAATTATTTTTTTCAAATAATATGTAGTTTTGGCTGAAAATTTCTTATTTTCACAAGAAACAAAATACCCCATTCTGTTGCGCAATTTGTTCTGAGTGCCGCAATACCCCATTTGTTGTGATAAACTGCCGTTTGGGCCCATGGGAGGGCTCTGAAGGAAAGGACCACCATTTGGCCTACTGGGGATTTTCTAGTGCAAAGTCATGTATGCAGAAGCCCCTGAGGTACCAGTACAGTTGAAACCGGCAAGAAGTGACCCCGTTTTAAAAATAACACCCTTAAGGCATTCATCTAGAGGTGTAGTGAGCATTTTGACCGGAGACCTACACCCCATAAACTGTAATGTGGGTTCTCCCGGGTATGGCAATACCCTACATGTTGCTGTTATCAGCTGCCTGGACACACAGCAGGGCCCAGAGGGGAAAGACGAGGGGGGATAAGCTGTGTGGAGTGCATCAGGGTAAGTAAAATTGGGGTAAATTATAAACCAAGGGATGTATGATAAATTTTAAAACACTTTCATACAGAGCTCTGGTTATTCGGGACACGTGTCACATTGATATATTGTGTCATCCCTTATCGCCCTCTTATAGCAGACTTGGCACCTCTTTTGACTTTTTCCCTTCTTGCCAGTTTGGGGAACTTCTCCTGGAAAGTGTTGCCCTGGTATGATGCGTGTGGGCTCGCTTCCAGAAGTACTGGGTGCACCCCCTTCTTGGTCCCTAAAGATTAGGTTCTTGATAATCACCTCTTGAAATTCCAGGAAAGTTCCCGTCTGGCCTGCACATCAACGTAGCATGTACGCATTGTACAATGCCATCTGTATGATGTGCCCGGCCAGCTTCTTATACCACACCGCATGGCGCTGTAGGGCTTCAGGGCTTGATCTTACAAGTCCATCCCTCCCATGTACCTATTGTAGTCCAGGATGCAGTCTGGTTTGGGGGTGGCCTTTCCTTCATATATCCTAAACCTGTAGGTACACCCTGATACACTCTCACAGCTTATACATCTTCACGCCATACCTTGCCCTCTTACCCGGTAGGTACTCGCGGAATTGAACCCTCCCTTTAAAATGTACCAGGGACTCATCAATAGAAATACACTTCTCGGGGGTGTATGCTTGGGAAAACCGGGCACTGGAACGGTCTAATAGGGGTCTCCGTTTATACAAACGGTCAAAACTGGGGCCATCTCGGGGTGGGCACGGCTCATTATCAGTATAATGTAAGAAGCGAAGTATTGCCTCATTTATTTATTTTTTTAGGTTCCAGTTCAGTTCTGAAGTTGCTTTGAGGGGCCCATATATTAGAAACCCCTATCCAATACCCCATTTTAGAAACTAGACCCCTCAAAGTATTCACAACAGCATGTAGAAAGTTTATGAACCCTTTAGGTGTTTCACAAAAATTTAGAGCAAAGTAGAGGTGAAATTTACATTTTTTTTTGGTCAGAAAATCCTCTTTATACCATTTTTTTTATAACACAAAAGGATTTATCAGTGAAACGCAAATTAATACGTATTGCCCAGATTCTGCAGTTTTGAGAAATATCCCACATGTGGCCCTAGTGCGGTAATGGACTGAAGCCCCGGCCTCCGAAGCAAAGGAGCACCTAGTGGATTTTGAAGCCTCTTTTTTATTAGGCACCATGTCCGGTTTGAAGAGGTCTTGTGGTGCCAAAACATTGGGAATCCCCCAAAAGTGACCCCAATTTGGAAACTAGACCCCTTGAGGAATGCATTGTAGTTTTCTTGGGGTGCATGCGGCTTTTTGATCAGTTTTTATTCTATTTTAAGTGGCGCGGTGACTAAAAAACAGCAATTGTACTATTGGTTTTCTTTTCTTTTTTTTTTACAGCGTTCACCGTGAACTATAAATGACATATTCACTGTATTCTGCGGGGCGATACGATTACGGCGATACCAGATGTTTATAGTTTTTTTTTATGTCTTATGGCGTTTGCACAATAAAATACGTTTTGTAAACAATCACTCACTTTTTGTGTTACCATATTCTAAGAGGCAGAACTTTTTTATTTTTCAATCAATAAAGCCGTGCGAGGACTTATTTTTTGCGTAACGAACTGTAGTTTCGATCAGGACCATTTTTAGGTACATGCAACTTTTTGGTCTCTTTTTATTCCATTTTTTGTGAGGTGAAGTGACCAAAGAATTGTGATTGTGGTTCGGTTTATTATTATTTTATTTTACGGCGTTCACCGTGCGGGATAAATAATGAAATAATTTTGTAGTTCAGGCCGTTACGGACGCGGCGATACCAATTATGTATAGTTTATTTGTTTGTTTATATATTTTTATTAATAATAAAGGACTGATAAGGGAAAAAGGGGGATTTTTACTTTTATTACTTTTAAATCTTTTATTTTCTTATTTTTACACATCTTTTTTTAACTTTTTTTTTACTTTATTACTTTGTCCCACTAGGGGACATGAGGGCAGGAGGCCCTGATCGCTATTCTAATACACTGCACTACATGCGTAGTGCAGTGTATTAGAACTGTCAGCTACTCACTGACAGCAAGCATAGTGGGTCCTGACGTTGTCAGGACCCACTAGGCTTCCGTCTATGGCATAGCCGGACGCCATTGTTTGGTGTCCGGTTGCCATAGTCACCATCGCCGGCCGCTATCGCGTAGCAGGCCGGCGATGGCAGCTTAACCCCTAAAAAGCCGCGATCTCTATAGAACGCGGCTTTTAAGGGGTTAATCAGCGGGGACACAGCGATCGGTCCCCGCTGTAGGAGCTGTGACAGCTGCTGAACAAGACAGCAGCGTCACAGCTCCTGTATGTGTCGGGAGGACGGCCGAAACGGCCGTTACTCCCGAGACGTACTATTACGGCATGGAGCGCGAACGATACAGCTGCCATGACGTAATAGTACGTCAAGGAGCGGGAAGGGGTTAATATGGGCAAAAGCACACAGACATTGGACAGAGGAAGATTGGAAAAAAGTGTTATGGACAGACGAATCGAAGTTTGAGGTATTTGGATCACACAGAAGAGCATTTGTGAGACGCAGAACAACTGAAAAGATGCTGGAAGAGAGCCTGACGCCATCTGTCAAGCATGGTGGAGGTAATGTGATGGTCTGGGGTTGCTTTGGTGCTGGTAAAGTGGGAGATTTGTACAAGGTAAAAGGGATTTTGAATAAGGAAGGCTATCACTCCATTTTGCAACGCCATGCCATACCCTGTGGACAGTGATTGATTGGAGCCAATTTCATCCTACAACAGGACAATGACCCAAAGCACACCTCCAAATTATGCAAGAACTATTTGGGGAAGAAGCAGGCAGCTGGTATTCTATCTGTAATGGAGTGGCCAAGGCAGTCACCAGATCTCAACCCCATAGAGCTGTTGTGGGAGCAGCTTGACCGTATGGTACGCAAGAAGTGCCCATCAAGCCAATCCAACTTGTGGGAGGGGCTTCTGGAAGCATGGGGTGAAATTTCTCCCAATTACCTCAGCAAATTAACAGCTAGAATGCCAAAGGTCTGCAATGCTGTAATTGCTGCAAATGGAGCATTCTTTGACGAAAGCAAAGTTTGAAGGAGAAAATTATTATTTCAAATAAAAATCATTATTTCTAACCTTGTCAATGTCTTTGTATATTTTCTAGTCATTTTGCAACTCATTTGATAAATATAAGTGTGAGTTTTCATGGAAAACACAAAATTGTCTGGGTGACCCCAAACTTTTGAACGGTAGTGTATGTTCACACATTTTTGTTGAAGCTAAAAAACAGTCGCTGTATCTGCCTCCAAAATCAGACTGAGTTCCAGGATAATTTTTGATGCAGATGTTCAAATGCAAGCTGTTTTGGACGCTGTTTATTTGCACTTTTTATCGAAGAAAACTGTGCCCAAGCTAGTCGGTGCTGTTTTTTCAGCTTCCCATTGGTTTCAATCCTTACTGACTACGCTTGACCATGTTAGTGCTGCAAAATATGCAATTATCAACAAATGTGGGCAACTGCGTTTTGTGTCCCAGAGGCATTTATTTCCCAAAACCCAGCATTCTTTAGTTGTAGCACTTTTTAGGGCAATATACATCCTTATCAAACAATACACTGCAAATGTGTTTTATGTTGCAGTTTTTAGAGCTTATTTAAACGCGCCAAGTATAGAGGAGGCTTTAGAAGACTCAAACTAAACCATTCATAAATGGAAATCAGTATGTTGTTCAACTTATAGCATCATACAGAGACAACATAGCATCCTAAAATGTCCATATAATACTGCTGTACGATACTGTTATAGCTATACCCTATTGTTTTAAGAAAATATTGTCATCCAGTGCCTGAATAATATTACTGTACTGTATGCTCACGACAATGTAAAACAATAACATCATAAAATGGTCAAATAGTGATGACATATTGTGTGCAAAAACAATACCATACTGTGGCAAAATGCATAGACCTACAGTACCCTGAGGCATAACGAAGCTCCTGGGCTCCAATGCAAAATCTGTAACAGCCCCCCATTCCATGTTTCAGATATAATACTGTTGTTTACTTATGCATCAATGGGACCTTTTAGGCATCCTCAGGCACCAGTGCCTGGGTGCGACTGCTACCTCTGCACTCCCTATATCTACACCCCTGACACAGCCCCGTAGCATATTACCATTAACTGTTCAAGAAACGGTACCATACAGTGTTAATAAAGAGTAAAAGTGCTATGCAGAGTTCAAATAAGTCTGGCACACTCTCCAACTTGTACTATTATACATAGTGCTCAAATATTACTACTAAACATAGCACAAATAATACCACTATATAGTGCTAGCAGTATACAGTTGCATAATGGCCAAATAATGCTACCCTATAACATCTAAATAATGAGTGTACAGTGCCAAATAATACCACCATACATAACCCATATATTACTGCCATACAGTGCTCAAACAATAATTATCACACAGTGACCACATAAAATTGTTATGCATTGCTCAAATCATGCTGCTATAACTTGCCTAAATAATGCCATTAGAAAGTGCCATACAATGTCCAAATAACAGTGCCAAGCAGCACTAACGTAATAGTACTGTACTATACAGTATAGTGCGATAACTGGCCCCTAACTTACAGGATTGCTGATGAGAGTAATATGAAGTGGCCGAACACATGCTTGGCCATTACTTGGTTGATTATTCATCCACAATATAATGCTTCGACAACATATGGGGACCCTGGATTGCATATTCTATGTCACCAACTCCCCAGATAAGCCTAAACCTTACATATTAAAGTATACTATTGCCGTCTAATTTCATAAGTTTTTTTTTACTGTTTTTTGGTGTGTTTTTTCAAGGGCTGTGTGATGTTGATATTTCTTCTTCCTGTGGTGTCATTTTCACCCCCTGTAAGAAATTCTGCATCATTTCTGCAGCAAATTACGCAGTACATCAGAAAAATGCAGGAAATCAGTGCACTTTCCGCAGCAATAATTGACATGCTGCAGAACTAAAATTATGCATGTGAATTTCTGGACTGAAAGTTCCGCAGCGTGTGGATGACATTTGTTAAATCACACCCACTTTGCTGCTACTGTGTTCTGCAATTCCAGACAGAAAATACGCAGCAATTCCATTACGTGTGGACAAGCCCTAAATCATATGCTCATCATGCTCTATTCAGGATTAATTCCTATATCAGCACAAATGGTATATGCCTGAAACGATAAACCGTCACATCATGCAGCAATTTTGCCTTTTCTATATATTTCAAGTTTTTGATACTGTTTAATTCATTGTCTTTATTACCCTCTGCAAGGGCATCTACATTGATCAGCCATAACATTAAAACCCCAGACAGGTGAAGTGAATAACATTGATTATCTCTTGATGATGGAACCTGTCAAGAGATGAGATATCCGTGTGGAGTTGTTCAGATAGCACTAGTTTTTCTCAGGTGCTCAGAATAGGGTCCCAACACAGTTTAAGGAATGGAAAGAATTGTATTCGGCCCACTTTTAGAAAGGTAAAGTGAATTTTATTTTGATATTTTTGATTTCTTTCGTGATGCCAGTGGCTATATGTGCAACGTTTCGGTCGTTAGAGCTTCATCGGGCACTGAGCCGTACTGGGGACTGTTTTCATGAAGCTGCCGCTCTGTAAATAATGGCGGCTTGCCACTTTCAATGGCGCCATTCTTTCCAAAAGGTGAGATATATTAGGCAGCAAGTGAAGAGTGAGTTCTTAAAGTTGAGGAGTTGGAAGCAGGAAAAATGATGGGCAAGCGTAAGGATCTAAGTGACTTTGACAAAGACCAAATTGTGATGACTAAATAACTGGGTCAGATCATCTCCAAAATGGCAGGTCTTGTGGGGTGTTCCCAGTATTCAGTGGTCAGTAACTACAAAAAATAGTTCAAGAAAGAAAAACCGCTGAACCAGTAACAGGCTCTTGGGCACCCAAGGCTCATTGATGCTTGTGGGGAGTGAAGGCTACCACATCTGGTCCAACAAAAGAGCTACTGTAGCACAAATTGCTAAAAAGTTACTGCTATCTATGAAAGAAAGGTGTCAGAACACACAGTGCATCACAGCTTGCTGCATTTGGGGCTGCACAGATAGTCAGAGTGCCTATGCTGACCCCTGATCACCACTGAAAGCTCCTACAACAGGCACGTAAGCATCAGAAACTGGAACATGGAACTATGGAAAAAGTTGACTTGGTCTGATGAATTGCATTTTCTTTTACATCATGTGGACGGCCGATGCGTTGCTTACTTGGGAAAGAGATGGCACTATGGTATAAAGGCAAGCAGCTGACATAGTGTGATGATCCGGGAAATGTTCTGCTGAGAAATCTTTTCTCCTGGCATTCACGTATATGTTATTTTGATACAAACCACACACCTAAACATTGTTGCAGACCAAGTACACCCCTTCATGGCAATATTTTTTCTTAATTGCAGTGGCCTCTTTCAGCAAGCTAATGTGCCAGCCACACTAGAAAATATTGTTCAGGAATGGTTTGTGGAACATAACAAAGAGTTGAAGGTGTTGACTTGGCCTCCAAATTCCCTAGACCTCAATCCGATCGAGCATATGTGAAACATTCTGGAAAAACAAGTTTGATCTTGTGAGGCCCAATGTCGCAACTTACAGGACTTCAAAGATCTGTTGCTAACGTCTTGGTGCCAGAAAGCACAGCAAACCTTCAGAGGTCTGGTGGAGTCCATGCCTGGATGGGTCAGAGCTCTTTTGGGGCACAAAGGAGACCTGCACAATATTAGGCAGGTGGTTTTAATGTTAAGGCTGATCGGTGTTTACACACCACAATTGTTCTGTGCATCTATTGTTTTTCATCAATAAAATACGTTTAAAAATGTATTGTGTAAGGACACACAAAACAATATAGGTTGGGTTTTGAACAAAAAATCGGATACTCTGATTATCTGATAACCTATGTTGAAACTATAACATGGGTTGGGTTATGGCCAAAAAATCTAATACCCTTAGTTCATTTTCATCTTTGTACTATACATGCTTGCTTGGCAATACACTGTATATGAGAATGGTGAGCTAATTTTTTGTAGGGTTCTTTAAGTTCTAGGTAGTCAGTGTGGTATAAATGTATGGCGACACTGATAGGCAGCTTGCCAGCATTGTTTATTATGTATGAACATGCAACTGGTACCTTTAAGAAGCGGTATTTGTGTACAATTGTAATACTTTTTCTCCAAATAACAGCTATTTATTCCTGCAGACCTGTCAAAGTCCTTTCATTCAAAATCAAGAAGTATTTTACAAATGTTATATCTCATAGGGCTGTAGCCTGGTCTCCTGGTCTCCTTCATCGCCTGCATGATTACATAAGCAAGTTCTCTTGGTTTTCCTTCCTTCGTGTTCCTGTCAGACAGTATGAGTGCCCTCCCATTGTCATGCCCCTTCTGCTTCCTACTGGGTGCAACAAGACTAATTTTACAGAAAGAGCGAGAGACTCGGACTAGTAGACCCCATCCTACACAGTGCAGTTATGATAAAGCCCACACACCAAGGAGTGAGAGAGCTGTACTCCTATTGTGATGTTATTTAGAATAAAGCTCACGGAAAGGCTGAATCTAAATATTTCCTATTACTGTGTCTACAAAAGTTAATGGCGCTCACAGCCTGAGGCACAGGCTAGACACAGAATTGTCTCGAAACAAATATATACCCCGTAACATACACAGTGTTTTTTTTTCCTACTCTCTGGAGGTCTTCTTTAAATCTTTCCATGTATCCTTGCATTAGTATTGGATTGTATGCCCCTTCTCAGTGTCATGTGAGTTCAACATATAGTTTATTTTTATTTAAGTCACAATAAAGATTCTATACTTGGCCCCAAGCTAAATGTATTTAATGAACTAAATAGGGTTCACGCAGCATGAAATGATTAGTCTGCCAAGTAGATTTTTGATAAGTTGCTATTATTTGTGTGAAATTAACAGTAAATAGTTATTATTAAGCTTTTCCTGCTTAGGCATGTGAATTAATATAAATTTGGTGCTACCAGAATTATAAAGGTTCTTAGAGCAAGAAATTAATATCAAATGTAATATATTTGATCTCCATTACTTCAAGAAATGTACTGGAAGCTATGCCAGCACTAAGGAGTCACACATTAATGGCTTGTAAGCTGTCAAATCAAATACATACAATACTCAATGAAAGAAAACGTTTTTATTGTTACGGCCAATCTTGCGATCAGAAAGCGACCTTTAAGGGAGATGATTACTTCCAATTATCAAATATGCTTAATATCACACAGATAGATTTTATGATACTGTATGCTGAAAAATGTTTCCTTTATGGCATAAAAGTAAACATGGCTGCCCAGCAAATTACATTTCAATGGGTGACAGAAGAATGAGTGCACCTTAAAATAGGTGGGATTTATGTGAATTCAGTGAAGGAAATGGTAAACTCTGTCCAGTCAGATTACAGAAAATTCCTTTAAACTGCTTTTCCTCTCAGTGTAGTATGCAATATCTCTTTAATTTAGCTCCACCAGTCCTATACCACTGAAACGTCAATTTGCTCTTGGGGATTGGAATGAGAAAATGAAATGCACTGAGTGAAAAGAGCTCTATGCAATAATCCGTCTGTCAATTAGAAAGTGACATTTTTTTCTTTTTTATCGTTAAGCTGTGACTGCTAACATGACAATTTGTTGCTGGCAGGGAAATAGAACATACAACGAAATTAAACTCAGCTTGATAAAGCCCAAAGACCCAAATTAAATGCTATATAGTTAATGGCATAATAAAATTCACACTGCACTTTTAGATGTTACACACTATTTAATCTGAATAATGTAATATATACATAAAGAAATGTATCAAATGCTAGACTAGAGGAACAAAGATATTTAAAAAAATATATATTTTTTACTATTTTCTTATTAAAGAAAAAACTTCATTAAATTTAATTTATGGCTGTCACTGATCCAAATGAATATTAGAACACCTATATTTATATTCTTGTGCATAACTACACACATTGTCTATGTGAAATTAAATTACAGTCTCTTCACATAGTCATGAGTACCTAGAGTTTGCATAAATAAAGTAAATGTAGCAAATTAATGGAGTTGGAGGTTCTTTTTATTGATTTGTATGTAAGTAATATTTATATAATCTACATGTCCTGAATTCTGAGTTCCTAGACCAGTTTAATGGCAGTCAGCCTTTGGCCTCGTATTATATATAGAACAACGATGACTCCTAATATTCTTAATAATTTATTCCTCATAGTCTAAAATATGATTTACATTAGCCCATTTATATGTAACATACCCTAGAAGTACACAATAGAAATGCAATTATTTTTTTACCCTGACCCCCCCCCTTGAATATGCCCTATTATGTGGAAGTAACAGAGGTGGCTACACTATCCCCCTGGAGGAACTAAACATGCTCATGCATTTCGCAGACAAATATACTAATATCAAGGAGAGGTAATACGTTGTTTCAGGAGAAATCAGGAATAGTTGTTTTTACTGATAACAAATGTTAACCGGTGTAATGCTTGTAACTGGTATAACTATAAATTTACAAGCGTACCTGGATGCCGATCCCTTTCTACTGTTGGTATGTGGACCCACTGGGCCATACCGCCGTAGCGGGTTAGAAGCTGGGCAAAGAGTGTTCCAAGTAAATGTCTATCTAGTACAAGCACAAGGGTACCTGTAGCAGTTCAGACAGTAGTAACGGCTAGGCTCGGATGGGACCTTGGCAGCAGACACCAGGCGTGTTGTCACACAGCAGGCATGACCGATGGTACAACACGACTCCAAGTTTCTAAGGCACAGGAACAATGGTAGCACAGGATACAGGATACAGGTAGCAGGTACAGGAACACTGGGAACAGGATAACACGAAGGGACCATTTGCAAGACTAACACGGGTAAACACAACAACGCTCAGGCAATGAAAAAAGGGCAGAACCCTTTTATAGTCCAGGGTGATCATGGGTTAATTGATGATTATTTTCATGTTCGTGCGCTGGCCCTATGGGACACAGCAGGAGGGAGAGGAAGTGAGCACTGGTGTCTCCTGGGGAGGAGATGTGGGCCATGGGTAGACCTAAGAGACTTAAAATAGATCAGAATGTCAGATTTATCACCACTTTCAACCCCCATTGGACTGAGATCCGTGATATCCTGCAAAAGCACTGGCAGGTCCTTCTCACAGACCGGGATTTGTCAGGGGTCCTATCTAATTATCCCTCCATTACCTGGAGACGTTCTAAAAATCTTAAGGACCTCCTGACAGCTAGCCATTATATCCCCAGTGCTCCCCCCAATCCATTTGGGAGTAAAGGCCCACCCTGGGGCTCATACAACTGCGGCAATTGTTCTGCTTGTAAATATATCCTACGGACCTCTAACTTCCATAGTTCAAACAGAAGGAAAGATTATAAAATTGTCTACCACATTACGTGTAATACCGCAGCTGTGGTGTACTTCGCCACCTGCCCGTGTGGGCTTATTTATGTTGGTATGACTACCAGGCAATTGAAGGTGCGAGTACTGGAACATGTCAGCAAAATTAAGTCGGCTTCCAATGTTTTGGACATGGACAAACTCCAGCCTGTTGCTCGGCATTTTCATGAGCACCACTCCTGTAATCCCAAGGGCTTTGAGGTACGTGGAATAGATAGAATCTCCCTGGGTTGCAGAGGTGGGGATGTACGCACAGCACTACTGAGAAAAGAGATGAAATGGATCACGTTACTTAATACTGTGGCCCCATTTGGTTTAAATGAAGCCACTAGTTTCAGGCCCTTTTTGTAATTTTTTAACCATGCGTGAATTTTATCTTCTCTAGGGGTTTTTTTCTCGTTTTTTATATCTTTTTTGTCTGTTTCAGTTTATCCTGTCCAGTGAGTGGGTCAATTTTCTTTATATCTATGAGGATCGTACATGGTTGCCATTGCAAATCAGAGGCGGAGAAGATCCATATATATATGTTATTCCCATATTGAATATGTTTTTGATGTATTGTGTGTATTTTTAGTATTTTTTGCAGTATTTTTTGCTGCTTATACATGTGCTTCTCATATATGTACGGTGAGTGCTGCGATACGTATTTATTATTATATTATATATATATTTTTTGATATATAAATTTTTTGATATATACATTATCTTTCTATCACTATATTTATTATTATTATTTTTGTGTATATATTTTTCATTGCAGCACTCTGTACATTTACTAATGCATTTATATGTATATATGCACTTTTGGGATATCCTGCATTATGAATTTTATCTATTGTCATATGTTGGATTTTATACTATCTGTTTCTGTCTATTTTTGTATATAATCAGATGGACTAAATATATATCTTATATTTCATATAATATCTTTTATATATTTTATATATTTTTCATCATATATATATGTATTGCACATTTTATGTTTGTATGTTCTACATAAAATTTATACATTTATATGTATTCACTGTTTACACATGGCTGTATTATATATATTTATCATTTTCACTATAGGTGTTTGCTTTCATATGTTTATATTATTATGTATTTATTTTGTCGTACATATATTTCCTGCACTATATATTTATTTATTATTGTACAATATGTTTCACTTGATTTTGTATTGTGCACGGTCTTTCACTTTCATATGTGCACTTCACTTCACTTTCTTTTTCTTTTTATTTTCATTTACACTTTTAATATGTTGTTCCATCTATCTACCTTTTGGTTCCTGTCCGATCCGTTTCATTTTTTCATTTTTTCATTAATCTCCCACTCACTGCGCTAGTTCTGTTCTATGTTGTCTCCCCTGTGGTGTCTGCACAGACGCTCGGCTGCGCATGCGCAGTGTGGCTCGCATCCGGGAGTGCCGCTTAGCGTCTGACGTTGTCATGGTGATGTTTCGCCATGCATCTGACGCGCGGCGCGTCCCGTGTTGTGGGCGTCACTGGGCGTGGGTGCTGAGCGCTGATTTGCACTCATCACAGGTGAGTCCAACCTTGTTTTATTCATTTATAAACCCTCTGAGCATTACACTAAACTAGCCTCCTGACGAAGCCGGTCTATCGGGCGAAACGCGCGTCGAGGCGTCTGTTCACCCATCCAGTTCTTCTGACCCCTCACGCTCTTCAACATGTCTCAGGGTATGTGTTCATTCGGTCTAGCTATGGCAGTTATCTCTTTTCTTGCTATCTGAGTTGCTACACCTTCTGATATGCATTAGTATCTGCATTGTTTCCTATGCCAGCACTGCACGTTCTATTATATCTTCCGAAATACATTGGTATCTGCATTGTTTTTTGTGCCAGCATTGCACGTTCCATTGGATGCATACTTATACAGATGCACCCTTTATTTACCGTGCTGGCCTTGATGCATTATTACATGTAGATTGCCACATTTACATTGTTTTTTCTATATGCTATCACATATCGTGTGGGTTCTGTCTGTGCATAGGTTATTATCTCTGTACACTGATATCTTTTGCCAGCAATATTGTGCCATATGTCACATTATACATCCCTGGGCCTGTGTGTTATTTATTATCATCTGAGCGTGTTTAAGGTCATTAGTGGACGGTTGATTCTGTCGGTCATGGTCTTGTACATCTGACCCTGCTGTTTATGTCTCCGTATATGTTGTATCATTCCTCTTTTTCCTATTATTGTGCTATTTTGTCATTATATTTAATAAAGATATTTTTTGTACTTTTCATATTGAGTACATTATTTCTTTCAGGGATATGTCCCAATTGGTTCGTTTCTAGGTTTAATTGTTAAAAGGGACCCCATTGCATGCCATTCAGTTGGTGTGAGGTTTTTGGTTAGGTTGTCTTGACACCATGCAAACTTGTTGGTGAAGGAGTTGCGGTCCAGCATAGAAGAAGTTTGGCAGCAGGCAGGGACAGTAAATGACTGAGACAGTTATTGAGTTGTCGCAGGCTAACCTGGGGTGCGAAGTCCAAGGAATCCCCTGACGTTCGTCATGGTGAACTGGGGGAAGAGGTGCGGTATCGGCCGGCAGCAAGAAGACACCAGGGGCAGTAATAAATCATGGAGGGAGCGTGAGGCATGTACCATCTCCTAACTTTTGTAATCCATATCCATGTCTAATACTATCTACTCTGGAACAAAATTTAAAAGCAATCACTTTCCAATATGGATGATGATTAAGAAATAAAAAATATTTTAAGTATGCTAATTTATTATTATACCACACAATCTTTCTCTGCTGTCAGTCCACAAATCAATATTGTAAATGTGTTTAGACGCCTGTCATAGGTCTGAGCCTAAAATTCACAAGTCCAAGCTCTAATTAACATGTGAATAATATGATTAGCTATACTCCTGAGTGGTATTTTTCTATGGTTGCATAGAACTAAAATAAATATTTAGGTCACGACCAAACTTTGAATTTCTTTGTTACATATATTTCCGCACAGGGCTACACAAAGATTTTGTACTGTTTTTTCCAAGCTTTTATTTACTTCATCAATCATTTGTCAAAATCCTGGAGAAATCATTGCTTGGGAGCTGTGCATGAGCATGCTTGTAGTACACTATTAGTCTTATTCAATCATGATGGCAAAGGGCAGCTCATTCTCTAAGAACAAACTTGTCTGTTGCCTCATTTTGCATTTATAGAGTTAAATCCAGAAGTTTATTAGAGGTTGCATGCAGATTGTAAAATTCTGACATTGCAGCAAAATTTCATGAGAAATAAATTATGTATAAAACTGATATTAGCCAGTGCAATAGGAAGACTAGGACTGACATGGGTCCAAAAGATTAATACGTACATAGTAGAATTTAGGGACAGTACTGTAATAATTTGGTTTACTCAAGCATGTCAACTTCAAACCACAGTGACGCTGGCAGCCTGTTAAATAGCCACTAACTGCAAAATATCAGTGCGTTATATGGAAAAGAGCCACCATTAACATTAATAAAGGTAATAATATTTCCAGAAACCTAGCAGAAACATATTTTTAAATAAGGGTTTTATTTATTAGGTCGGGTTCCCGTGTAGCGTAAACTCTGTAGAATTTCCGCAACGGATTTCTATGCAGAAATTCCACAGCATTTACAGTAGCAGAAAAATGGATGAGATTTAGAAAATCTCATGCCCACGCTGCAGAAAAAAAACACAGCTTAAACCTTAATAAATTGACCTGGAGTGTGGAATTTGAATCCGCAGCATGTCAATTTATGCAGCGATATAGTTGATTTTTCATTGTGGGTTTTCCCCATTGAATTCAATAGGGATGCAAAACCTGCAAGAGAAAGCCAAGTATTCGCAGTGATTACGCCGCAAAAATTGCAACTACGGAAAAATAAAAAAAAACATACTTACCCAGAAGTCTGTGCTTCTTCGTCCAGTCCGGCCTCCTGGGATGACGTTGCATCCCATGTGACCGCTGATGCAGCCAATCATATCCTGCCGCGGTCACATGGGCTGCAGCGTTATTCAGGAAGGCCGGACTGGACTGCACACAGGGGACGCGTCATGATAACAATGGCCTTTACGCAGCAGAAAAGATGTCTGGCAAAACGCACTACAATGAGGTGTGGTTTTTCGGACGTACTGTATTGTGGGTTTCAGATTGGATATGCTGCACAGTTTTTACGCAGCATATCTGATCCATGGTTACCCGGCCTTACAGTAAAGATAAGACATCTTTATCTCTTTGTCTTGTGCCAAGTTCAGACATTGCAGATTTGATGTGGATTTGCGGTGTGGATTCTGCAGCAATGTTCAATACAATACATGTGGATGGGGTTTTCAAAATCCCATCCACATGTAGTGGAAAAAATCAGCACGGAATTTAGGTCATGCTGTGAATCTTCAAATCCGCAGCATGTCATTTATGTTGGCGATTTTTTGCAGATTCTTACCATGGTTTTCACCCCTTCAATGTATGGGGTGAAATCCATAGTGTAATACATATTTTTGTGGATTTTGCTGTAGAATTTCCACAGACTTGAGACAAAATCCACTGCAGAATTTTTCTGCTGCAGATTTCGCAATGTCAAATTGTAGCTTTAGATGTGGATTTTGGCATGGATTTTAGTGTGGATTTGATCCTATGCATTGCAAAGCAAAAAATTGACTGAGAAAATCTGCAGCATGCCTTTAATTCCATGTTGATTTCTTCTGCTACATGGGGATGAAGTTTCTAAAAATCCATTCCCAAGTTTTGTACTGTAAATTGCTGCCAATTTTCAGTGTGGAATCCTAACTCAAATTCGCAGCAAGCATGTGGTTTACCCCTAATAAAACCTCTGGCAAGAATTATGGAATTACAACAATTAAAGTATTTTTGCAGATAGGATACAATATGTAGCTTAACATTCTGGTTTTGTGAAACAAACTTTAAACAAATAAAATTAAATCAATTAATGGCTATTTTTTTTCCAGATCAAGTAGAGGAAAAAACTTTGAATCATCAACATAAAAAAAGTATTTTATAACTAAAAAAATTACTACTTTCTTGCTCCTCCACTTGATTTTGTGATGGCCTGAATCATTTGAGGTCAGTGTCGGACAGGGTTTCCTTGGGCCCACCAGAGGAAATTATTCTAAGGGCCCATTCACTGTATTTTAACGATGTATGTAATTGTGCTCCCACAACATAGGAAAATTAATGGATTCACTGAAGTGATATATGAGTAAAATATAACATTTATTTTATAACTCTCTAAAAACAGGGGTACAATCACCACTGTGAAAAAGCCCCACCGTGTTTATTAAAAACGTATTAAACAATAAATACCGAGTTCTGATTCAATTGGTGAACCCTCTATAACTCAGTATTTGATAAAGATATCAATCCGGAATCAGCATTTGAATATGGGCATAACAATAGTCTTCAAAAAGATGAAAAAGACCCCAGGTAGTTGGCAGGCACATTAATGAATTGCAGGAGAAGAGAGTGTCGCCCTCAGGCGACCAGCCTAATTTCCCAACTACCCTACAGAAAAATTAAAAGTATTTCTTTATTGGCTACTTATAGCAAGACGACAACATACACACATTTAAAATTCTCACTATCAGATGACCGGATGACAATATTTTGCCTGTGGTGCAGGCATGAGATAGCTACCAATAAGGTACGTATTAGCAAGTGTAGCAAGTTAGATTGTTAGATAATAGTCAACTAATGGATAACCAAGTGAAACCGGTCAGTGATAGGATTTAAAAATTAGAAAGCCCCCCCGACATGTTTCGCTACAGAGTAGCGTCCTCAGGGGTACACGGGGCTAATGGCGACGCGGCGAGACGGAAGCTCTTGATATGGGCCAGTGGCTGACGTTTAGTGAGGGTGTGTCAGCAGGACAGCCAATCCCGTCAAAGAAGACATATCAGTAGCGTGGAGAGGGAGATACAACGAATGAAAAACTATATGAGTTTAACCAATAGCGCAAAGGCTATGGCGCAAGCGCAGAGGCACAAACTCGGACTTAGTCTGTGTATGTCACGCTAAGCGTAGCGGCGCCAAACGGCGCATGCGCAGATCTCGTTTACACTGACTCAGAAAAAGAATAGCAAGTTGCCATCAGCTAACAACAGAGGCAACGTAGGCACAACCGACAATCTATATATACAGATAAGAAGGTAAGTAAAATATAAGAATAAGTGGAAATAAAAGTATAAGCGTAAACAGATGATTTTAAATTTAGTATAATATAGTAAACCAAGTCGGAAGTGAACGAGGCATGCATAACAAGTTCACGGCTCATTGGCGCATGCGCAAAGCAAATTTTTGTACCTCGAACGAAGAATGACACATATAATAACAAAGGAACAAAAAGCCCCCATTATCACTACGCCACCAAAATGACAGGAGAGCATCAACCTATAATAAGTTAATGCAAAAGATCCATCCAATGCGGCATGATAAAAAAGGTCCACATCAAGAGAAATAAGTCCATTCATAAATAAAGGAACAGTAGTACCGTCCCCTATAGAAATAATTCTTAATATGTCGCCATAATTGTGTAATACTCGTCATAAGAATAGATAGAATACACATGTATGTGAAACCCCTACGTTAAAGTGTGGGGACAAAGAAATAATCCCCAAGGTATTACAATACCTTGGAGAGGATACGACAGGGGAAAGAGCTTCAAAGTAGAAAGTAAAAGGAACAGTGTCAGTCAAGTATCCACTATATTTCACTGATGATAGAGTAGGTCCAGAAATGCTCATAGGAAGGCACTGAAAGTGAAACCCTCGTTAAGACCCCTAGGAGACATGGTATTCAGGCGATAAATCCACCGCGCTTCCTCCTGTAGGAGTCTGCGGTCTAGGTTACCTGCTCTGGGGCCCATTTTGATCTGGGTAACCCCCCAGAATTTAAGCAGCCCTGAATTACCCCCATGGTACTCGTGGGTATGTCTCGAGAGGGTGGTGTCCTCCTTGAGCCTGATGGTACTTAAATGTCTGGATATACGTCTTCTCAATTCTTGCACTGTTTTTCCCACGTACAGTTTGGGACATGGGCATCTAGCAATATAGACAACCCCTTTGCTCTGACAGTTAAGAAACTGTTTGACAGAATAGGTTTTGCCATCGGTCGGGTTAATGAAATCCTTAACAGTGGGCATATATGAACAAAAAGAGCACCTACCGCAGGGATGAAATCCCTTTACTGACGATGTAAGCCATGTAGATGGAGTACTAATTCCAGTGGAGTAATGACTATGTACTAAAAGGTCACGTAAATTCTTCCCCCTGCGGTAGGTAATACTAGGACTCTCAGAGATTGCCCCCTCCAAGTCTGGGTCAGCAATAAGTATATCCCAATGCTTCCGTAGGATCTGGGAAACTTGAGGGGAACAAGCATCAAAGGTGCCAATGCAACGAATGGCACTGGATGATCCGGTCTTAGCAACTATCGTTTCCCTATTGGACAGAAGGTCAGTTCTCGGAGTAGCCCTAGCCCTTGCGTAGGCCCTGTGTAAACATTTCTTAGGGTATCCTCTTGCTCTAAATTTATGAAACAATTTATCACACTCCAGTTGGAATGATGCTTCACAGGAGCAGTTCCGTTTCGCTCTCAGGTATTGGCCTATAGGTATCCCTTTCTTAAGGGCTGGGGGATGATGACTTTCCCAATGTAAATAATTATTTGTGGCTGTGGCCTTACGAAATATGTCAGTTTGGACACCGCCACCAGGATCCAAAGAGATCTTGAGGTCAAGGAAGTTAATGACATGATCATGTATCTCATATGTGAATCTCATGCCTATATGATTAGTATTGAGTATAGACATAAAGTCAGTGAAAGTTTTGACATCCCCATCCCAAAGGATGAGGATGTCATCTATATATCTACCCCAAAAGGAGATATGTGAAGTGAAAAAAATTAAATCATCGGAAAAAACCATAGTGTCTTCCCACCACCCCAGGAAAAGATTCGCATAAGTGGGTGCACAAGTGGTGCCCATAGCCGTGCCCTTAATTTGATGATAATATACTTTATCAAAAGTGAAATAGTTGTGTGTAAGTAAATAACGTAAAAGTGATATCACAAAATTGTTATGTTGTAGAAATTGAGTACCTTTAGTGCTCAAATAATATTTTACAGCAGTGAGTCCCAATTCGTGCTGAATATTAGAATAAAGTGACTCTACGTCTATACTCGCTATCATAGTAGTGGAGGTGACATTGATCTCATGGATCCTGGTGACGGTGTCCTTAGTATCCTTAAGATATGAGGATAAAGAGGAAACAAAAGGTGACAATATTTCATTCACATAGAGGCTAATGCCTTGGGTCAAGTTATCATTACCCGACACAATGGGTCTCCCTGGGAGAGGAAGAACTGCTTTGTGGACTTTAGGTAATGCGTAAAAAGTTGCTAAGGTGGGAGTAGCATTATAGAGAAATTTGAACTCATCAGTAGTAATGAGGTTATCATTCTTGGCAGTAATTAGGAGATTGTACAATTCAGGTAAGTAAGTGGCCGTAGGGTTATTTTCCAAGATGGCGTAGGTGGTAGTGTCATCCAGTAGTTTATGGACCATACTGACATAGTCAGCACGGTCCATCACCACTATATTGCCCCCCTTATCAGAGGGCTTCAAGACTAGGTTGTCATTTTTACACAGATCATCCAGTGCCATTCTTTCACCGTCACTAAGATTGCCAAAGGTCTTGGATCTACCACCCTTCAGTTTTTTGAGATCGTTACATACCATTCTGACAAAGGTGTCAATATGACTAAATTGAGAAAAGGGGGGGGTTAATTTTGACTTAGGACGTAGTGATGAGAGTGGCCCTACAACATCAGTGACACCAAATTCGCTCTCATAGAGGAGGCCTTCAAGGTCCCTCAGGGTATTAGACTCCAAACGGTCTTGTCGAGCAACATCTGAAACATTGCCCTTAAAATATTTATATGAGGCCAGTTTTCTTGCAAATAGGTTTATATCCTTTACCCATATAAATTCATCGAAACCTGGTGTAGGGGTATAGGAAAGGCCCTTTTTCAGCAAAGTTAACTGATGTGTATTCAAATGACTAGAGGATAAATTGAATATCTGCAACTCTTCGTCTTTTAATAAAAATGTATTTGATGTTAAGGTTTGGTCCCCCAGTTTAGACTGGGTGGGCCTAAAAAAGGAAAAGTAGCCCGGGGGCCGGCAACAGAGTTGGCCATGTTGTCCCCAGGGTTCTGACTCAGATTTAAACGTGACTGTATATGACTGATCGGAGTGTTCGTAATATTTGGTATAGATGTTGAGGAGGATGCAGAAGGCATAGACAAAAAGCTGGTAGTAGTAGATGGACATCCTGAGGTACGGTTAGAGTAATTAGTACTTATTTGTTTAGATGTAGTAAATGTTCGTTTAGGTAGACTAGGTCTACTATTCCTAATTTTGCGTTTCGTACCCAGTCTTGAATTGTCAATATGTCTCGGTTCCTCCGGACCAGAAGTATCCGATTCTGAGAAATCTGTGTACACAGTGGTACGCTTTGAGGTAGGATATGAGTTAGTTTTATATGTATAAACCTGTCCCAAGTCAAAATCCCTGCGGTCACGGATGTACTTCCGGTGTTTCCGCTCCTTAATTTCTCCCTGTAATTTTTCAATATTTTTTTGCAATTTAATTTCAGAGATGCTAAATTCAGGGCAAGAATGAAAAACCTGTATGTCTTCAATTTCTTTCTCTAATTGAACACTAATCTTGCTGTAGTTCTGTCTCTCAAAGTCCAACAAATACTGCAGCATACGTATGGAGCTATCAGTAAGGAGTTCTTCCCAGCCTTTAATAAAGGTAGTATTGTCCCTATAAGAATTAGGTGAAATATTGATTCTTAGACCCCTATATACTATTTTTTGTTGTATATAGGTCTCTAAGCTGGCCACTTCCCAACAGGATCGTACGTATTTTTGATATGTTTTTTGAAGGTCCCTAAAAGCTGTTAATACGTCAAATTGGTGCAATGGGATGTTCTCAACAGAGAAAACGATGGCAGCATCAGCCGACAGTGTCTCTATATTAGGTCTTTTAGACAAAAACCCTGCCATATCAAAACGAATACACAAATCGCTCAGTAAGTTGTTCCAGTTAGGAACGGGGTCATATAACGGGTAATTAACCCAGCATTATAGAACACAAAAAGATGAAAAAGACCCCAGGTAGTTGGCAGGCACATTAATGAATTGCAGGAGAAGAGAGTGTCGCCCTCAGGCGACCAGCCTAATTTCCCAACTACCCTACAGAAAAATTAAAAGTATTTCTTTATTGGCTACTTATAGCAAGACGACAACATACACACATTTAAAATTCTCACTATCAGATGACCGGATGACAATATTTTGCCTGTGGTGCAGGCATGAGATAGCTACCAATAAGGTACGTATTAGCAAGTGTAGCAAGTTAGATTGTTAGATAATAGTCAACTAATGGATAACCAAGTGAAACCGGTCAGTGATAGGATTTAAAAATTAGAAAGCCCCCCCGACATGTTTCGCTACAGAGTAGCGTCCTCAGGGGTACACGGGGCTAATGGCGACGCGGCGAGACGGAAGCTCTTGATATGGGCCAGTGGCTGACGTTTAGTGAGGGTGTGTCAGCAGGACAGCCAATCCCGTCAAAGAAGACATATCAGTAGCGTGGAGAGGGAGATACAACGAATGAAAAACTATATGAGTTTAACCAATAGCGCAAAGGCTATGGCGCAAGCGCAGAGGCACAAACTCGGACTTAGTCTGTGTATGTCACGCTAAGCGTAGCGGCGCCAAACGGCGCATGCGCAGATCTCGTTTACACTGACTCAGAAAAAGAATAGCAAGTTGCCATCAGCTAACAACAGAGGCAACGTAGGCACAACCGACAATCTATATATACAGATAAGAAGGTAAGTAAAATATAAGAATAAGTGGAAATAAAAGTATAAGCGTAAACAGATGATTTTAAATTTAGTATAATATAGTAAACCAAGTCGGAAGTGAACGAGGCATGCATAACAAGTTCACGGCTCATTGGCGCATGCGCAAAGCAAATTTTTGTACCTCGAACGAAGAATGACACATATAATAACAAAAGAACAAAAAGCCCCCATTATCACTACGCCACCAAAATGACAGGAGAGCATCAACCTATAATAAGTTAATGCAAAAGATCCATCCAATGCGGCATGATAAAAAAGGTCCACATCAAGAGAAATAAGTCCATTCATAAATAAAGGAACAGTAGTACCGTCCCCTATAGAAATAATTCTTAATATGTCGCCATAATTGTGTAATACTCGTCATAAGAATAGATAGAATACACATGTATGTGAAACCCCTACGTTAAAGTGTGGGGACAAAGAAATAATCCCCAAGGACACTATGGTTTTTTCCGATGATTTAATTTTTTTCACTTCACATATCTCCTTTTGGGGTAGATATATAGATGACATCCTCATCCTTTGGGATGGGGATGTCAAAACTTTCACTGACTTTATGTCTATACTCAATACTAATCATATAGGCATGAGATTCACATATGAGATACATGATCATGTCATTAACTTCCTTGACCTCAAGATCTCTTTGGATCCTGGTGGCGGTGTCCAAACTGACATATTTCGTAAGGCCACAGCCACAAATAATTATTTACATTGGGAAAGTCATCATCCCCCAGCCCTTAAGAAAGGGATACCTATAGGCCAATACCTGAGAGCGAAACGGAACTGCTCCTGTGAAGCATCATTCCAACTGGAGTGTGATAAATTGTTTCATAAATTTAGAGCAAGAGGATACCCTAAGAAATGTTTACACAGGGCCTACGCAAGGGCTAGGGCTACTCCGAGAACTGACCTTCTGTCCAATAGGGAAACGATAGTTGCTAAGACCGGATCATCCAGTGCCATTCGTTGCATTGGCACCTTTGATGCTTGTTCCCCTCAAGTTTCCCAGATCCTACGGAAGCATTGGGATATACTTATTGCTGACCCAGACTTGGAGGGGGCAATCTCTGAGAGTCCTAGTATTACCTACCGCAGGGGGAAGAATTTACGTGACCTTTTAGTACATAGTCATTACTCCACTGGAATTAGTACTCCATCTACATGGCTTACATCGTCAGTAAAGGGATTTCATCCCTGCGGTAGGTGCTCTTTTTGTTCATATATGCCCACTGTTAAGGATTTCATTAACCCGACCGATGGCAAAACCTATTCTGTCAAACAGTTTCTTAACTGTCAGAGCAAAGGGGTTGTCTATATTGCTAGATGCCCATGTCCCAAACTGTACGTGGGAAAAACAGTGCAAGAATTGAGAAGACGTATATCCAGACATTTAAGTACCATCAGGCTCAAGGAGGACACCACCCTCTCGAGACATACCCACGAGTACCATGGGGGTAATTCAGGGCTGCTTAAATTCTGGGGGGTTACCCAGATCAAAATGGGCCCCAGAGCAGGTAACCTAGACCGCAGACTCCTACAGGAGGAAGCGCGGTGGATTTATCGCCTGAATACCATGTCTCCTAGGGGTCTTAACGAGGGTTTCACTTTCAGTGCCTTCCTATGAGCATTTCTGGACCTACTCTATCATCAGTGAAATATAGTGGATACTTGACTGACACTGTTCCTTTTACTTTCTACTTTGAAGCTCTTTCCCCTGTCGTATCCTCTCCAAGGTATTGTAATACCTTGGGGATTATTTCTTTGTCCCCACACTTTAACGTAGGGGTTTCACATACATGTGTATTCTATCTATTCTTATGACGAGTATTACACAATTATGGCGACATATTAAGAATTATTTCTATAGGGGACGGTACTACTGTTCCTTTATTTATGAATGGACTTATTTCTCTTGATGTGGACCTTTTTTATCATGCCGCATTGGATGGATCTTTTGCATTAACTTATTATAGGTTGATGCTCTCCTGTCATTTTGGTGGCGTAGTGATAATGGGGGCTTTTTGTTCCTTTGTTATTATATGTGTCATTCTTCGTTCGAGGTACAAAAATTTGCTTTGCGCATGCGCCAATGAGCCGTGAACTTGTTATGCATGCCTCGTTCACTTCCGACTTGGTTTACTATATTATACTAAATTTAAAATCATCTGTTTACGCTTATACTTTTATTTCCACTTATTCTTATATTTTACTTACCTTCTTATCTGTATATATAGATTGTCGGTTGTGCCTACGTTGCCTCTGTTGTTAGCTGATGGCAACTTGCTATTCTTTTTCTGAGTCAGTGTAAACGAGATCTGCGCATGCGCCGTTTGGCGCCGCTACGCTTAGCGTGACATACACAGACTAAGTCCGAGTTTGTGCCTCTGCGCTTGCGCCATAGCCTTTGCGCTATTGGTTAAACTCATATAGTTTTTCATTCGTTGTATCTCCCTCTCCACGCTACTGATATGTCTTCTTTGACGGGATTGGCTGTCCTGCTGACACACCCTCACTAAACGTCAGCCACTGGCCCATATCAAGAGCTTCCGTCTCGCCGCGTCGCCATTAGCCCCGTGTACCCCTGAGGACGCTACTCTGTAGCGAAACATGTCGGGGGGGCTTTCTAATTTTTAAATCCTATCACTGACCGGTTTCACTTGGTTATCCATTAGTTGACTATTATCTAACAATCTAACTTGCTACACTTGCTAATACGTACCTTATTGGTAGCTATCTCATGCCTGCACCACAGGCAAAATATTGTCATCCGGTCATCTGATAGTGAGAATTTTAAATGTGTGTATGTTGTCGTCTTGCTATAAGTAGCCAATAAAGAAATACTTTTAATTTTTCTGTAGGGTAGTTGGGAAATTAGGCTGGTCGCCTGAGGGCGACACTCTCTTCTCTAACAATAGTCTTGACCCTAAATCACACTAGAGTCCGTGATAACCGCACCGGAATCTCCTAATGTTAAGGTATACAAACAATGCTAGTGTTCCCTATGCTAAAATTCCTCCTAACAACCGACCCTACGCGTTTCAATACTTATCATCAGGGGTCTGTAGCTTGGTCACTCTGGCCAGGATGCCAGCGATATTTAGTTCAGCAGCAGATATTCTGCTGTACACCACGGAAGCATGCTCGCATAGATGTCAGCGGCATGCTTCATTCCGGGACTATGAGTTACTATAAGCACCTGACTCCTCCCCCTGGCCTCGGCAGCGCCAGCCGAACCAGCCAATCAAACTCGCCACCCGAATTCGTGACGCCTGTCCATGTGACTCCCGGCCGTCAGCTGACAACCCGGAACCAACATCGACAGCATCAAAACCGAACGCGCAGGCGCAGTAGAGGCCACCCACCCTCCATATATATATATATATATATATATATATATATAGATATAGAACATTTGCACGTACACTTTTCATTTCATCATGCACTTTGTTGTTATCATTGCACACACAGTACAGATCGTCAATAAGATGTAATAGGTTACTTGTGAAACATCCCATAAGAAATAGACTCTAGTGGCAAGTGATTGGCTCCAAATGGAGTTGTCTTCTGCTAGACAATTAAGGCCCATTATTGTGTTAGACCCTGGGCCACCGGAGGATCCTCTGGTTCTCTGGTGGGTCAGTGGTGGGCCTGTTTGAGATATGGATTTCACTAATAATAAGCAATATACTATGTCAATCTTGTTCCAACTTTCTCGAAGAGCAGTTGACAGATTGTCTTTGCAGGAGCCTTGTTATTAAAACACTTTTGTAATTCCCACCATAAATTTTCAATCGGCTTGAGATCTGGAGTGTTTGCTGGCCGTGTTGTTGAGTTGATGTGCCTTTGTTGAAAAAAGGCTTTAACTGTCTTTGCTTTGTAACAAGATGCATTATCATCCTAAAAAATTACTTCATCATTACCAATTTTCTATCAATGGAATAAGATAAATTTCCAAAATTTCAAAGTACACATGTCCATTGACTAATTGGGTAATGCTTGCCATCTCCCCTGGTCCTTTACGTGCCCTGCAACCTCATATCATAAATGAATGGGGAAATGTGATCGTTTTTATACGTTTCATTAGAGAAGTACCAGACAAAAGTTCCTGCATCATCTCTCTGGCTAATGCAGATTCATGATTCATCACGGAATCTCACTTTTATCCAATCCTCCACACTCTATGGTTGCTTCTCTTTAGCCCACTGTTACCTTGTTTTCTCCTGTTTAGGTGTTAGTGCTGGTCTTCATTTGGCTTTTCCATATTTAAACCCCATTTCATTCCGCCAATTTCTTATAGTTCTGTCAAAAACATTGACTCCTGTTTCCGAGATTTCATTTTAATTTGTTTTATTGTGCATTTTCTATTTTCAGGGCATTTTGCTTTGAGTTTTCTATCCTAATGCTTTGACGTCTTACTTGGTCGTCCTGAATGTTTTTTCTTTTATAACCTTCCAATATTGTTTATAATTACACCAAATTTCACACACTGCTGACAGGGAACAACCAACTTATTTTCCCACACTCCATGTTACCCACTGAACTAGAGATGAGCGAATCGGGACAACCGAACCCGGTTTCGGTCCGAACATCAGGAAAAGTTCGGTTCGCAGCGAATCCGAACTTCACCGGGTTCGGCCGAACCCGTTTTGACCGAACCCGGTCAAAAATATTATACAAATCGGCAGCCACTTGTCGCTATCAATCACTGATAGAGAAAAGAGGCTGCTGATTAAAAATAAAATAAAAAGCAGTTCATACGTACCCGGTCGTTGTCTTGGTGACGAGTCCCTCTTCTTCCTCCAGTCCGACCTTCTTTTCTGACACGGCAGCCTGTGATTGGCTGCAGAGGCCTCTGCAGCCTGTGATTGGCTGCCGAGGCCTCTGCAGCCTGTGATTGGCTGCAGCGGTCACATGGGCTGTAACGTCACCCAGGAATGTCGGGCCGGATGTCGAGAGGGACGTGTCACCAAGGCAACGGCCAGGAGACCGGACTGGAGGAAGCAGAAAGTTCTCGATAAGTATGAACGTCTTTTTTTTTTGACAGGTTACTCTATATTCTGATCGGAATTCACTGTCCAGGGTGCTGAAACAGTTACTGCCGATCAGTTAACTCTTTCAGCACCCTGGACAGTGACTATTTACTGACGTCGCCTAGCAACGCTGCCGTAATGACGGGTGCACACACATAGTCACCCGTCATTACGGGGCCTCATGCACACGACCGTAAAAACACCCGTTATTACGGGTCGTAATTACGACCCGAAATAGCGGGCCCATAGACTTCTGTTAGCCACGGGTACCTTCCCGTTTTCTCACGGGAAGGTGCCCGTGCCGTTAAAAAGATAGAACATGTTCTATTTTTTTATTTTACGGGCCGTGCTCCTATACTTTATAATGGGAGCACGGCTCGGAAAAACGACCGGCTGCCCGTGGCCGACCGTGCTCATCTCCTAAAATACTCTGTGCTGCCTTAAACTCTGTGGACAGGTCATGATCCTGTTTCTTTTAAATGCTGCTGGGGAACCCGCTCGATCCACTATATAAGGCTGCGCTACAGTGCAGCATTTAAAAGAAACAGGATCCTGACCTGTCCATAGAGTTTAAGGCAGCACAGAGTATTTCAGGAGATGAGTGTGCAGATTCAGTGCTGCTGTGAACTCTGCTCTTACCATTACGTAGCTCTCAGTCTGTTACCTCTCCTCCACTCCAATAACAAATATATTTTATTAAATTTTTTTTTTTTTAAAGTGCACACATTAAAAAAAAATGAAACAATTTTTGGGTTTTATTTAGATAAAGTGTGAAAAGAAAATAGAAATGTAGGGTATCACCAGAATAGAAATTACCCGTATTGTAAAGTTAGAACATTATTTATATAGCACGGTGAAAAGTGTAAAAAAAAAAACATGCAAAATGGAGGAATTGCTTTTTTTTCTATTCTTTCCCCAAAAATATAATGAAAAAAAATGTACCTAATAATGGTGCTATTAATAAATATGAAATGTCTGGCAAAGAACAAGCCTTCATATGACTAAAAGTTATTCTGTGACATGAACATTTTATTTTGGTAAAACATAAATAAAATCTATACATATTTGTTGTCGCCGTAATCGTACCAACCCATAGAACAAAGGTAAAGTTATTTATCCATCATGGTGAACGGCACAAATTTTAAGGCTAACTAGTAAGTTACATGTACCTCAAAATGGTGCTATTGAAAAATTCAAGCCTTATATAGCTTCGTCTGGCCATTGAAAAGCCATTGAAGAACTTTTTAAAGTTTCTTTCAACAGTGTATTTAATGCGTTAAGTATCAAGATAAAGATTGCTGCATCTGCAAAAAAAATAAAAATGTGAGTCAATGGCAGACGTATGCAACTGTATAGGCACCCGTCTGTGGAATATGTTTCAAATAGGTAACAGTTCAAATGGAACAGCCAAATATAATGCCCAAACGTATAAATACATAAAAAAAATGTAAAACATAAATGGACAAAACTGGAGAAACCTTCGCATACCCTTTCCCAGGCCCTTTTGTGTTTTTTTCCCTCTCATTCACTTCAAGGAAAACTTTATTTTTCTATTTAAATAGCTGTGTGAGGGCTTTTTTTATTTTTTAGGATGAGTTGTATTTTTTAATGGCTTAATTTTGGAGCACATATAATGTGTTGTATAACTGGATTGAAAAGTAAGACGGGACTATATTGGCAGCTGCCAGAGGTGGGGGACGACGACTGATTTTGACCATAGCCACAGCACCAAGGAGGACACAGAAGCAAAAGATGATGAAAAATATACTTTCTTATGCTAGAAACACTGCAAGAACAATTATTAACAGAACTTTTGGTATAAAAATGATTTGTGGAATAACCCCTAATATTTTTTTTAGATTTTTTATTTTTTTTTTACATTTTTATTTATTTCCGCTAGGGGTCTCAACTATGTAATTGGTTGATTGCTCATTTAATACATTGCAATACTTCTGTATTGCATTCTATTATATGCCAGTCATCGTAACGCTGATAGGCATCCTATTAGATCCTGACTGATGGAAGACCTAAGGGCAATGTTAGAACGAAAGCTGCCATAGCAACCCATAGACACCCCGCAATCACGCGATGAGCCTGCAGAAAGAGCCCCTTTCCTTCGTCTGCCATGGCAAAACAACAACTTTACAAAACTACACGCATTTTTGTTGCCATTTTGTCCTATTGTTTTAAATGCAAAAAAGAAAAAAAAAAACACTTCATGAACCCAGCCATAAGATATGTTTTTATATGTGTTTTTTTTAAATGCAGTAGTGGTGCAGCTCCATGCATTTCCTCTCAATTTATCACATTTAAGTTATGAACTTAGATGTGATGGCTAACAGGTGGATTCTGCGTGTGAGAGACACAGGACCCACTGTCACTGAACCTGTCAGGTCCGCGGGACTGACGGTTTCAGTGAATAGCGCTAGATATATCTGCTCTGTATAGAGAATACAGAGCAGCTGTATCTTAAAAAGAAAAAATAAGTTTTAATAAAATGTATTTACAATGTTTATTAACACACACTAAGACACATAGCCTTAAAAGAGGCTCTGTCACCACATTATAAGTGCCCTATCTCCTACATAAGGAGATCGGCACTATAATGTAGGTGACAGTGATGCTTTTTATTTAGAAAAACGATCTATTTTAAACCACTTTATTAGCGATTTTTAGCTTTATGCTGATGAGTTTCTTAATGCCCAAGTGGGCGTGTTTTTACTTTCGACCAAGTGGGCGTTGTACAGAAGAGTGTATGACGCTGACCAATCAGCGTCATGCACTCCTCTCCATTCATTTACACAGCATCATTGCATTCTTACTAGAACAAGATGTGCAGCCACATACACAGACATTAACGTTAATCAAGTGTCCTGATAATGAATATACATGACCTCCAGCCTGGACGTCATGTGTATTCAGAATCCTGACACTTCTGAATCTTTTCTGTGAGATTTCCAGCAAGGGAAACGAAATCTCGTTTACGTCGTAATCTCTTGCTGGAAATCTCACAGAAAAGATTCAGAAGTGTCAGGATTCTGAATACACATGACGTCCAGGCTGGATTTCATGTGTATTCATTATCAGGACACTTGATTAACGTTAATGTCTGTGTATGTGGCTGCATATCGTGTTCTAGTAAGAACGCGATGCTGCTGTGTAAATGAATGGGGAGAATTGTATGACGCTGACAGGTCACTGATTGGTCAGCGTCATACACTCCTCTGTACAACGCCCACTTGGTAAGGGTCATTAAGAAACTCATTAGCATAAAGCTAAAAATCGCTAATAAAGTGGTTTAAAATAGATCGTTTTTCTAAATAAAAAGCATTACTGTCACCTACATTATAGCGCCGATCTCCTTATATAGGAGATAGGGCACTTATAATGTGGTGACAGAGCCTCTTTAATATCTTCCTCCTTTTTGTTATCCTATCACATATTAAACTCAGGGCTGTGAAAAATATATAAAAATTTGTTTTATAAGTATCCTAAGAGAATAGCCATTTCCCCTTGTCGTCCATCTCACAACCCTGTGTCCGGCTGTAATGGTCTATTCACTTGTTGTGGTTATAATTCGTAGAACCACAGCAAAAGTGTGTCAAAAACTATGATATAACAGCAGCATGTGAATAGGCCCCAAGACCACTGGCTGCAGAAAAGACACTGTCTGCAACGGGAGAATAAGGATGTTCAGCCCACTCCTATTATCTAACCCCTCAGCCATCCAAATATAGGAGAGAGAAAAATGAAATTACCACCTGCAGGATTTCTACAAAACTGCTTGTTTCAGGGGCTGCATAAAGTCCTGCAGACTAATGGTGTTTACTTTTACCATTCATTTCTACGTTTGGTATATTAAATTAATAATGAATAATTTATTCTTTTGTCTGCTAGAACAATCTCATAATCTGGAGAGCCTGGAGAATGCCGTTACACTGTCTTTTATTAAAGACTCGAACATTGAAGAGTAGGATTACCTAAGGTATTATAATCATCATAGGTCACTGGGCACAAATACACGGCTGTGTTTCAGGGAAGCTTAACTTATTTTCCTGAGAGATTTTATTTAAGATGTTCTTTGCTCCAGACATCATGTTAATAGTGACCTTGTGCGGCCTACTTGATGCTTGATTGAATAGTGATTTTTGATTGAACTATTCCATAAGAGTTATTTACGGCTGAACACTGTGCTGCTATGTTGTTATATCCTTTAAGCGCTTCTATGCATGTTCTGAGTGTTTTAATGCCGCTCCTCATGCTGTTCTGCACCAAAGAAGCATTTTTAACAGTAATGACTGAATTTGAACATCTGCTATGAAATATGTACAATTGTGTGTGGACTTTCTTTTTTAATTGTGTGTCATTGTAAGGTGCAGGAGGACGGGCGACAAAAATGAGACTGTGGTAAAAGTTAATTCTTTCTTTACATTGAAGAATGCAGCAAACAAACTGGAACACTGCAATAGCAGCTGCATGCATGTGGATAACTTCAAAATGGATGCTTAAGCAGTCTTTATATAACAATGACAGCAAGTGTTTAGCCCTGCTCTCTGAAACAGTTATCCTGTATGGCAAACTTTTGGGACAGATTCTGTAATAGCTGATGTCTATATTTACCTCTGTTAGTTGCTCTGTGCACAAGGTGAAGACTAGCTTGGAACTCTGCCTCCATTTTCCCCAGGTACCCCGCCTCCATTTTCCCCAGGTACTCCATTGACTGTGCTGACTGTGATCTCCACTAAGGACTTCTCGGTTAGGGCATCTCTCCCTGTGTGATGCAGCTTCTGTGGCTGGCCAGTTCTCTCCCTGCATAGCAGCTCCCAGGGGCGTAACTAGGAAAGACTGGGCCCCATACCAAACTCTTGACCGGGGCCCCCCCGGGTGCCACAAGAAGCCCCCCTTATAAATAGTGCCCCCTGTAGAATGCTACATACAGGCCCCCTGTAGACAGTGCTATATAGCCCCGCCTATAGACAGTATAACACCCCATTTGTAGACAGCGCCCCCACTTCCCCCTTGTAGATAGTGCCATACAGCCCTCCTGTAGATATCGCCATAGAGCCCCCACTGTATATAGCGCTGTACAGCTCCCACTGTATATAGTGCGACACAGCCCCACTCTCTTGTACACAGTGCTCACAGCCCCCCCTTAGTAGAAAGTGTAGCACACAGACCCCTGTATATTGCGCCACACTCAGCCCCCTGTAGATAGAGCCACAGCCCTCCCCCTTGTAAATAGTGCCATACAGTTCCCCCATGTGTATAGTACCACACAGCTCCCCCTTATGTATAGTGCCACGCAGCTCCCCCTTGTGTATAGTGCCACACAGCCCCCCTTTGTGTATAGTGCTATACAGCCCCCCGTTGTGTATAGTGCCACAAGGCAATGGCGCATCCGAGAAAGTTGTATCAGCCAGGGAGATGTCACTCAAACATAGAAAGGTGTGTTTGGAGGCAGGACTATGTGACTCTTCAGGATAGCAGCACCGCCCCATGACCCTCTAATGAGTAATTAGCATATAGTGTGTGTCGTTTTAAAAGTGGATTTTAAGGATTTTGCTGCATCTGAAAAAAACATACAAGGGAATGTTTGGAAATATTGTCAGATCATGTATTACCGCATGGTGGCAGTTCAAGGGGTTAAAACTACCTGACAGATTCCTATAAAATTTACAATGAATTGAGAAAAATTCAGTCTGCCCTGCAATTTTGTTATTATAAATATATCCTATATAACTACAGATCCAGAACCAAGCTCTGACATATATACAGTACCACAACCAAGCTCAGTACATAAATACAGCACTAGAACAAAGCTAAGCACATATATACAGCACCAGAACAAAGCTCAGTACATACATACAGTACCACAACCAAGATCAGTACATATATACAGCACCAGAACAACGCTCTGACATATATACAGTCCCAGAACCAAGCTCAGCACATAAATAAAGCACTAGAACCAAGCTAAGTACATATATACAGCACTAGAACAAAGCCCATACATATATACAGCACCAGAACAAAGCTTAGTACATATATACAGCACTAGAACCAAGCCCATACATATATACAGCACCAGAACAAAGCTTAGTACATATATACAGCACTAGAACCAAGCCCATACATATATACAGCACCAGAACAAAGCTTAGTACATATATACAGCACCAAAACCAATCTCATACGTATATACAGCACCAAAACCAATCTCATACGTATATACAGCACCAAAACCAATCTTATACGTATATACAGCACCAGAACCAAGCTCAGTACTTACATACAGCATCAGAACCAAGATCAGTACATATATACAACACCAGAACAAATACAGCTCAATTTTGTGCAACCCCTGCCGTATAGGTTTGTACGGCGTGAAACTGAAGCTCCCAGCATGGCCCGAACTATGGTAAGGATATGCTGGGAGATGCTGTTTCACTAAAAAATATCATATCATAATCATCTCGCTGCAGATCACACAGTGACTACAATACTGATTAGAGGCAGAATAAACATTTACATTAAGTGACTCACCGGTGACATCTCAGATTCTAGTTATTTTCTTCTCCCTCCGGTCCAGACATCTATGATGGATTTCTACCAGCCATGACCCATTTCTGCAGTTTTCCACTCAGATGTCTTCAGCTTCTCACTTTTAAAACATTTCTGCACCTATAAACAGTTAAAATTCTCAACACCTCTTAATATAATAAAGCACCATACATTGCACCTCTAACGATAATAGCGTCATACACTGTGTCCCTGATTATAATAGTACCATACACTATGTAACACACACACACACACACACACACACACACACCGTGCCCCCCGTAGATAGTGACCCCCATAGAGCCTCTGTAGATAGTGGCCTACATAGAAGCCCCTGTACATAGTATTCTACATAGAAGCCCATGTAGATAGTGCCCACATATGGACTCCAGAGCTGCAAGCCAATAGTGATAACCACTGAGCCACCGTGCTGCCCTACATATAGTTTCCTCTATAGATAGTGCTCCATGTATAGCCCACCTCTGTAAATAGTGTCTCCCATATAGCTACCCCTGTATATAGTATCCCACATATAGCCCACCCCTGTAGATTGTGCACTACATATAGCCACCCTGTTGCTAGTGGCCCACAGGTAACCCACCCCTGTATATAGTGTCCCACATATAGCCCACCCCTATAGAAAGTACCCTAAAAATAGCTCCCCTTTAGATAGTGCTCTACATATAGCCCACCCCTGTATAGTGTCTCACATATAGTGTCCCACATATAGACCCCCCTGTAGATAGTGCACCACATATAGAGTCCCCTGTATATAGTGGCCCACATATAGAGCCCCCTGTATATAGTGGCCCACATCCCCACATATAGACCCCCCTGTAGATTGTGCCCCACATCCCCACATACAGACCTCCCCTTTAGCTAGTGCCCCACATATAGACCCCCTTTAGATAGTGCCCCACATATAGACCGCCCTGTAGATAGTGGCCCACGTATAGCGCCCCCTGTATATAGTGGCCCACATATAGAGCCCCTGTATATAGTGGCCCACATATAGAGCCCCCTGTATATAGTGGCCCACATCCCCACATACAGACCTCCCCTGTAGCTAGTGCCCCACATATAGAACCCCCCTGTATATAGTGGCCCACATATAGAGCCCTTTGTATATAGTGGCCCACATCCCCACATATAGACCCCCCTGTAGATTGTGCCCCACATCCACACAAACAGACCCCCTGTATATAGTGGCCCACATATAGACCCCCCCTGTATATAATGGCCCACATAAAGATGACCCCCCTGTAGATAGACCCCCCACTATAGATAATGCCACTCACAGTTTTATGAGAAAAAATATATATAAACTTGACATACTCACATGATCCCGTTCCCACGCTGTTCACTGGCGATGCAGACATGCTCTCTTCTGAGCATGTCTGCTGGAGCTGAACGAGTGTCGTCCGATGCCGCTGATTGGTGGGGCAGAATCAGGGGCGTAACTAGGAAAGACTGGGCCCCATAGCAAACTTTTGACTGGGGCCCCCCTCCCCTGGGTGTCACACAACCCCCCCCTCGTAGATAGTGCCTTTTTTACAGCCCCCCCTGTAGATAACGCCATACAGCCCCCCCTGTAGACTGTATGGCGTTATCTACAGGGGGGACTGTATGGCATTATCTACAGGGGGGACTGTATGGCGTTATCTACAGAGGGGGACTGTATGGCGTTATCTACAGGGGGGACTGTATGGCGTTATCTACAGAGGGGGACTGTATGGCGTTATCTACAGGGGGGACTGTATGGCGTTATCTACAGAGGGGGACCGTATGGCGTTATCTACAGGGGGGACTGTATGGCGTTATCTACAGGGTGGACTGTGTGGCGTTATCTACAAGGGGGACTGTGTGGCGTTATCTACAGGGGGGACTGTGTGGCGTTATCTACAGGGGGGACTGTGTGGCGTTATCTACAGGGGGGACTGTGTGGCGTTATCTACAGGGGGACTGTATGGCGTTATCTACAGAGGGGGCTGTATGGTGCTAACGCCATAAAGCCCCCACTGTAGAGAACGCCATACAGCCCCCCCTATAGAGAACGCCATACAGCCACCCCCTGTAGGGAACGCCATACAGCCCCCCCTGTAGGGAACGCCATACAGCGCCCCCCCTGTAGGGAACGCCATACAGCGCCCCCCCTGCAGGGAACGCCATACAGCACCCCCCCCTGCAGGGAACGCCATACAGCGCCCCCCCCTGTAGGGTACGCCATACTGCCCCCCCCCAAAAAAAATGCGACCTATAGTGTGTCCTACAAATAACATGCATCCCCTATCCACAGGATAGGGGATACATGTGTGATCGCTGGCATTGATAGGGAGAACGGGGGACTGAAAGTCCCCTGAAGTTCTCCATGACTAACCTCTGACTTCCGGCGTCTGTGTCGGCAGCTCAATAAAAATGAAAGGAGCGCTGGTCATGCATGCGCACAAGCGCGACCGGCGCTCTATTCATTTCTACGGAGCTGCCGACACAGACCCCGGAAGTCCGAGGATTGTGATGGAGAACTTCAGGGGACTTTCAGTCCCCCGTTCTCCCAATCGCTGCCAGCGATCACACATGTATCCCCTATCCTGTGGATAGGGGATACATGTCTTTTGTTTAATGGCAGAGCGGGGAAATACCTCCCTGCTCTGCCGTAGTGTTCAGTGGCGTCCCGCTGTAGCAGCCATAGCGGCTGCTAGCGGAGCCTGCGGCCATGGTGGGGGCCCGTGTCGCCCGCCGGCTGCTACGGCGGTAGTTACGCCACTGGGCAGAATTACTTGCCCCGTAAATCAGCACCTTCCAAGCATGGAAGCGGCGCGATGATGTCATTGCATCGCTAGCCAATCAGTGTCATTGTAAGGCACTGGATGGTCGGGCACGGAACATGCCCGGCCATTCAGTGCTAATGCATGTATTTGGCTGCCGCTAGCACCGGGGCCCCCTCCGGTTCTAGCGACACCTACAGGCATGAGAGGGCAGCCCATACTTGGAGGCTCGGCGGCGCGGGCCCCATAGTAGCGGCGCTACCGCTGTAGCATCCATAACGGCTGCTATCGGCGCCACCGGGCATATGGCGGGGGCGTGTCGGCTGGCGGCACGGGCCCTCCCAAGCCCCGGGCCCCGTAGAGGCCGCTATGGCTGCTACTGCGGTAGTTACGCCACTGGCAGCTCTTATAGCAGGCTGACTGCCTCTCTGCAAAGCAGCGCTAGTAGCAGGCTGTCTCCACTCTTATGAAGCAGTTTTTGTAGCAGTCTGTCTTTCTCTCTGTAAAGCAGCTCGTGTGGCAGGCAGTCTCCCTCTAGGTAAAGCAGCTATGTATTAGGATGTCTCCCTCTCCCTAAAGCAGCTCTGCACATCCCTTTCCTGTCTAGGCTAAATCTCCTTCCCCGGCCATCATTCATGACCACTGATCTAGCCCCCTCTGCTGTAGGATAGAGGTATATAGGAGTTAAATGCTGCAGCAGCACCTCTGTGTGTTAAAAACTATACTATCATACTTAGGGCAATGTTTTCTTTTTAATAGAACAGTGTAAGGCCCTCTTTATGTACCAAAACACCATGAATACTGCACCAAAAAAACTTACATAGGGGCTCCTTCACACATACTTTTTTTTCTGCATTTTAAAACGTATGTAAAAAATGGCAACTTGTGTTGGTATTTTTCACAGGTGTTTTTATTGGCGCTTTTTATTTAGTGTCACTTTGTACATGTGTTATTCCTGCCATTTTTTAAAGTTCAGTAGAGAATCCTAAAGAGAATAATGGCAGAATTAATGCCATACCGAGAGAATACTGCGTTTTGAAAATTTATCAGACTTAATTTCCATCACCTACCGCTACTTGCTCGCGGGTCTTTTTCACCTTCGGGTGCCGTCACATTTGGAGTTGATATCAACCAGCATGAGGACGTAGTGTGCGTCTGGGGTCTGAATAATTTATTTATTTTTGTTCTGATCTTGGGTCTGCATTTACTTTGGTGTGTGGTTTAGGGTCTGTATTTATTTTGGGGCCTGTAGTTATTCTAGGGTCTGGTGTGGGGTCTTGGTTTAGTTAAGGGTCTGAGGTCTCAGTTTATTTAGGGGTCTGGTCTGAAGTCTTTATTTATTATGGGGTCTGGTCTAAGGTCTGAATTTATTTACGAATCTGATATAAAGGTCTAAATTAAGTTTTAGGGTCTAGCCTGGGGTCTGAATGTTTTTTGTTCTGGTCTAGGCTATTTATTTATTTTGGGGTCTGTATTTATCTTGAGGTCATATCTGGGGTTTTAATTTATTTTGGTGCCTGGTCTGGGGGGGCTGTATTAATTTTGGAGCCTGTATTTATTCTGGTATCTGGACTGGGTCTGGATTTGTCTTGGGGTCTGAGGTGTAAATTTATTTAAGTGTCTGGTCTGGGATCTGGATTTATTTAGAGGCCTGAACTGAGGTCTGAATGAATTTTGGGTAAATAACAGACTGTGTGGGCACACTATACAAATGTTCTACAATAATATAATCAAACCAACACACAAAAGCAGGGCAGAAAGAGGCATGCACAGCCAATAATGTGGAAAATAGTTCATATCTTTATTATAACCAAGAAGAATGTAAGAACACTATACAGAAAAACATGACAGTGATCCATAAATATGATCAACCATCTGTTGCAGAGAAAATACCCACATAAATCTCAACTTCGAGACAATAAAATATACTTATGCAGGTAATAGAAATATTTCATGGAAAAAAGAAGACGTATTAAACAACAATGTAAAATGCATTGCAAATAAGCACATACACCGCCTATACTGTTAACTATAGATAATGCAAAGTCCAGCAGGAGGGCTAGCGTTGAGAACCCTAGCCACGCGCATCGTTGGGTATTTTATAACATTTATATCCATACACACAGGTGTACAGATATTCTAAGTCGATGCAAAATATCAATATATATGCATATATCTCACGTAAAATGCTATAACTTATTCATGTTACATGTTGAAAAACAATAATCAGGGGCGTGACTTGGCAGCTGACGGAGATGACAGATTGATCACTGAGCTCCTGCACACAGCGACTCTTAGAGCGACTTACAGCCTTCCATTCCCACCTCATTCTGACAGGACATAGACTGTTTCGCTGAGGTTATCATGGTGAGAGGGAAGAAAAAACAAAAAACTAATGGGAACAGCCTGGAATTTGACTTTGACCGGGAACACAGTAAATATGGCGGAGACGTGGGCTCGGCCTCTCGATCCGGCGTCCCACTAGTTAACTCTCTGAGGACAATCTCACACATAACTAATCTGTTATCATGATGCAGATGGACGAGACTCACCCGAACCTCCGGCCCCACATTTTCCTCCAACTCTAGAGGGGATGGCACGAACCAGTGGCGTAACTACCACGGTAGCAGCCGTAGCGGTTGCTACGGGGCCCGCTGCTTGAAGGGGCCCATGCCGCCAGCTGACACGCCCCCCCGAATATGCCGGCTGGCGCTGCTAGCAGGCGTTATGGCTGCTACAGCAGTAGTGCGGTGCTAGCGACAGCCAAATACATGCATTAGCGCTTAATGGCCGGTGATATTCCATTCCTGACCATCCAGCGCCTTACAATGACGCTGAATGGCTAGCGGCACGATGACATCATCGCGCCGCTTCCATGCTTGAAAGGCGCTGATTGACGGGGCAAGTCATTCTGCCTCGCCAATCAGGGTCATTGGACGACGCTCGTTCAGCTCCAGCAGACCTGCTCAGAAGAGAGCATATCTGCATCGCCAGCGAATAGCATGGGAAAGGGATCATGCGAGAATGTACATTTTTTTTTGTTTTTTTCTCATAAAACTGTGAGTGGCATTATCTATAGTGGGGGCTCTATCTGCAGGGGGGGTCATCTATATGTGGGCCACTATATACAGGGGTGTCTATATGTGGGGATGTGGGGCACTAGCTACAGGGGCAGTCTGTATGTGGGGCACAATCTACAGGGGGGTCTTTATGTGGGGATGTGGGCCACTATATACAGGGGGGCCTATATGTGGGCCACTATCTACAGGGGGGTCTATATGTGGGGATGTGGGGCACTGTCTACAGGGGGGTCTATATGTGGGGCACTATATGCGAGACACTATACAGGGGTGGGCTATATGTAAAGCACTAACTATAGGGGAGCTATTTTTTAGGGTACTTTCTATAGGGGTAAGCTATATGTGGGACACTATATACAGGGGTGGGTTATCTGTGGGGCACTAGCAACAGGGTGGCTATATGTAGGGCACAGTCTACAGGGGTCGGCTATATGTGAGACACTATATACAGGGGGAGCTATATGTGAGACACTATTTACAGAGGTGGGCTATAAGTGGAGCACTATCTATAGGGGAAGTTATATGTAGGGCAGCACGGTGGCTCAGTTGTTAGCACTATTGCCTTGCAGCTCTGGAGTCCATATGTGGGCACTATACAGAGGGTTTTATGTGGGATACTATCTACAGGGGCTTCTATGTAGGTCACTATGTAGAGGCTCTATGGGGGTCACAATCTACAAGGGTCTATGGGGGCACTATCTACAGGGGGCACGGTGTGTGTGTGTGTGTGTGTGACAGTGAATGGTACTATTATAATCAGGGACACAGTGTATGGCACTAATGTAGTTAGAGGTATAGTTACATAGTTACATAGTTTGTACGGTTGAAAAAAGACACATGTCCATCAAGTTCAACCAAGGGATGGGAAAGGGGAAGTAAAAAATTTTTTTACCTTTTTTTTTACCTTTTTTTAAAGCCATCTACTGTCCCTGCTGTGACCAGCTCCTGCGGTAGACTATTCCATAAATTCACCGTTCTCACAGTAAAGAAGGCTTGTCGCCTCTGCAGGTTAAACCTTTCTTTTTTCAGACGGAGGGAGTGCCCCCTTGTTTTTTTAGGGGGTTTTACATGGAACAGGATTTCACCATATTTTTTGTATGTGCCATTCATATATTTATATAAGTTAATCATGTCCCCCCTTAGTCGTCTTTTTTCAAGGCTAAATAGGTTTAGTTCTTTTAATCTTTCCTCATAACTTCGATTCTCCATGCCCTATATTAGCTTCATTGCTCTTTGTATTTTTTCTAACTCCAGGGCATCCTTTCTATAAAATGGAGCCCAGAACTGAACTGCATATTCTAGATGAGGCCTCACTAATGCTTTGTAAAGTGGTAATATTTCATCCCTGTCCCGTGAGTCCATGCCTCTTTTAATACATGACAATATCTTGCTGGTCCTTGAAGCAGCTGATTGACATTGCATGCTGTTATTTAGTTTATGATTTACAAGTACACCCAGATCCTTCTCAACAAGTGACTCCCCCAGTGTAGCTCCCCTAGGACATATGATGCATGCAGGTTGTTCATACCAAGGTGAATAACTTTACATTTATCTACATTAAACTTAATTTGCCAACTCAGTTTGTTTAAATCCGCTTGCAATTTACGAACATCTTCCATAGTATGAACTATATTACATAGCTTGGTGTCATCTGCAAAAATAGAAATAGTGCTATTAATCCCATCCTCTATATCATTAATAAATAAGTTGAATAATACTGGTCCCAGCACTGAACCCTGGGGTACACCACTTATAACTGGTGACCATTCAGAGTAGGAATCATTGACCACAACTTTCTGGATACGGTCCTTGAGCCAATTCTGAGTCCAATTACAAACTATACTTTCTAAACCTATAGTCCTTAATTTACCCATTAGACGTCTATGAGGGACAGTGTCAAATACCTTTGCAAGGTCCAAAAACACTATATCCACAGCGGCCCCTCTGTCTAGGCTTCTGCTCACCTCTTCATAAAAACAAATTAGGTTGGTTTGACAGCTTCTGTCCTTAGTAAAACCGTGCTGGCTGTCACATATCATACTATTTATTGTCACATAATTCTGTATATAGTCCCTCAATAGCCCCTCAAGTATTTTCCCCACAATGGATGTTAAGCTTACTGGTCTTTAATTACCCGGGGAAGACCTAGAGCCCTTTTTGAAAATAGGCACCACATTTGCCCTGCGCCAGTCCCTTGGCACTATACCAGTCACTAGAGAATCTCTAAATATTATGAAGAGGGGGACAGAAATAACTGAACTAAGCTCCTTAAGAGCTCTAGGGTGTAATCCATCTGGTCCCGTGGCCTTGTGTACGATTATTTTATTTTATTTAGCTTGCACCATATCTACATTCATGCAATTTAGTATATCAACTGATATATTAACAGCACTGGCACCGGCTACATCAGCTGCTCTTTCTTCTGTTGTATATACAGAGCTGAAGAACCCATTTAGTAACTCTGCCTTCTCTTGATCCCCTGTGACCGACTCTCCATTACCACTATCTAAGGATCCTACATGTTCAGACCTTGGCTTTTTTGCATTTATATATATATACTTGAATAATTTTTGGGGATTTGTTTTACTATCCTTGGCCACCTGCCTTTCATTTTGTATTTTTGCTGATTTTATTACATTTTTACAGATTTTATTAAGCTCTTTATATTTTACAAAGGCTACAGCTGTACCCTCAGATTTGTATTTTTCAAATGCCCTTTTTTTTGTCACGTATTGCCCTTTTTACAGAAGGTGTAAGCCATGTGGGGTTTAATTTTAGTTGTTTATACTTGTTACCTATAGAAATAAATGTTGTACTATAATTACCCAAAGTAGATTTGAAAATCTCCCATTTATCATTTGTACCATTATTTGACATTAGTTCTTCCCAGTCTATATCCGGAATTGCAGCCCTCATCCAGGGGAAATTGGCTTTCTTAAAATTAAGTGTTTTTGCCCTCCCAGCCTGTGTTTGTTTTTTACAGTATATGTAAAATATAACTATATTATGATCACTGTTACAGAGGTTTTCACGAACATTGACGTTCCCAACAAGCTCTGCATTATTAGAAATGACCAGATCCAACAGAGCTGTGTGTATATATATATATATACATGGCCGGCCATATATACGTTCACCACTGCAAGAGGGGTGCCAGCGGGTGTGTGTACCCCGCACCGTGGCAACTACTTGGGGCGCCAGTGGGTAAGGTGCCACTCTCTAACTGCATCGACCTCAATATGGCTGCCGCGTGCAGCGGCCTCCGCTTACTCTTCCTGTCCTGCGTCCTGAATGACGAGACAGACGTGATGACATCATTCAGGACGTGAGACAGGAAGGACACAGCGCTATCTTCCTATGCTTCCTATTCCTATCTTCCCATGCGATTCCTGGGCTGGTGGGGACACCAAGGAAACGTATTTCTCCAGGACAGCTGAAGTGGGCACCAGTAAGCAGTGTTTGTGAGAAGCCCAGCATGTCAGTCACTGACTGTGGGCTTTGGTTAAATGGGGGTCTAAAAGGGCAGAGGATTTAGTGCCACCTTGGTGCCCATTTGCCACTTATTGTCCCCTTAGGGGCAGTAAATGGCAAATGGGCATCAAGGGGCCATCAAACAGAAGGACACTAAAGGAGCAATAAGTGGCAAACGGGCACCATGGTGGCACTGAAATACACTAAAGTCTTAGTAAATGGCAAATGGTCACAGAATTCAGTGGCTCCATAGTGCACATTTACCATTTCTTGCCTTTTTAAACCCTGTCCGCATTACGTTAAAGGCCATGTACACATTTGATGGACATTTTAAAAAAAAATAAAAGGTCAGTCAATGTGTTCGGTGTAACTTTTAAATTAGTTTTTTTTTTAAATGTATTTTACTTTTTGAGATACCGCTGCTCTGTATTCTCTCTGGCTGATTGACAACATCCATTACTAAGGCGAGGCTTAGTGTTATCAAAACCTATAAGCTCCAAGCCGGACAGAAAACCTGTTTCACCAATAATGTCCATATATATATATATATATATATATATATATATATATATATACATATCAATACTGGAAATATAATACCTATCAAGCCATATATAGACAATAAAACTAGAATATAAAACACCAGTAGTACAAATATAGCACTAGCCAATATATCAGAAAATATCTTTATTAGAATGTATTATAAAAACATACATAGGCCATCACACAAAATATAAAACAACATATAATAAAAATGTGGTAGTGGTATAAGGGGTCACAATGCATCACATTACACATATATGTGATAGGGCGGTATATTATCTAGATATTCACAAAGGCTGTACAAAAACACCTCATAAATGACCAATACATAAATATGTAATGGCTGGATAAGGAGTACAGGTGAAAAGGTGAAAAGGTGAAAAATTATCAAAGATCCAAATTCATATCAGATACCAACCCGTATTTTGCATGTTTGCCCCTCAATGAGATAGAGCACAGACCACAAGCAAATACCCCAACGCAAGTTTCGCCGTCAGCTTTTTCAAGGGGTAATGGTCAGTGAGGAGTCTTGAGCTTAAATAGGAGGAACAGGATCATATGTTCCAATGAGAAAATATCCTACATATCATAGACAGGTGTAATATAAATGAATCACATTAGTTCAAAATACTTTGTGAGCAGCTGTCATGTAACCATGCGGCGCCGCCATGATCCCATCACCCCGGAACAGCAGAGAGGCGGATAGCACATATTCGTGTGAACCTGCGTCACCACACGGCGCCGGGGGGAGGGGATCAGGGCGGCGCATATACTCCACATGAACACTTGCGGCCATATTGAAAAAGGGCAAAGTTGCCAGAATTATACATATTTGCTGCTAGATCGTATTTAGCATAGCGCCGCCATGATCTCGTCATCCCGGAACAGCAAGGAGGCGGACAAACATACACATGCGTACCCGCATCACCACGCTGCACCGGGAGGAGGGGAGCAGGACGGCGCGTACATATCACAGACATACATGCGGCCATATTGCATTAGGGCAACATTTGCCCATAGTATATATATTATATATATGAAACTCACCATGTGAGCATAAATACCAACCACTATGAATCAGGATAAGGAAGGGACAGATATTCAATATATCATAAACAAATATAAATAGAAGTTTTATAAGATTTTTTTAAGAAAACATATAAAGCATCAACCAAATATATCAACACAAATATATTATAAAAACCCTCATTTGTATCCATATAATATCTTTGTATAGGAGTGCATCGTCATAGATTTCAATGAATACATCTAGGATCTTCAAATCAGAAAATCCTCAATATAGTCATAAAAATAATTATAATAATTATAATAACAACAACAATAATAATAATAATAATAAAATATAAAACAAAAAAATATTAAATAAAAAGATAAATAAAAATAAATAATATATAAAGTAAAGACACCCAAAAAGTGACCACACGTGAATAAGTGGCAAGTGAAAACTTAATATACAAACCTCCACCCCTGTGAAAAAAATATTTTGTTAGAATCCACATAATATACAAAGTCTGGACATTATAAATAGTCCATTAGTTATATGGATAAATAATAATAATAATATGACCACCCCCTGTACATTCTATGTATTTCGAATAACACATCCAATTTACGAAGCCATTACTCATGCCCCAATGTTATTTAGTATACATTTATATATAAGGTGTAATTTATTGCATATTTTGATGTAGGTTATAAAAATATCCGCCATGTAAACAGTGTATACATACCTCGATTTGAACGGCCATAAGTGAGCCTTAAACTGAATTTAAAAAAAATAATAATTTAAGTGCATATATAATTAGTACGTAGCCACACCACCTACCCAAATAAGGGGAAGGGAACCCTTGAAAAAGCTGATGAAAAAAAAATAATAATTATATATATATATATATATATATATATATATATATATATATACACATATATATGTATATGTATATATATACCTCCAATACATCCCATATTGCAAAATTTTAGACCCGAGATAGAAATACAATAGACCACATGAACTGATCAACACAGATCTGCTGGAACTTATAGAATATAGAGACATCAATTTCAAGTTCTAAATTGCATCCAACGAGGTAACCAAATCAACAGCGCCGGTAACGAACCAACCTATAACAAAAGATGAAAAAAAAACTCCTTTAGATGGATTACTGACACACGATTCACCCACAAGGATATTCAAAAAATTGAAAACCACAAGGGTTACACACCTATACCTCAGACATATTCCTCACTGTAAAGATAAATAAACAGGACACCTATAGATACTGCAGAACCCCATCATTAAAGAAATGATGCAAAGGACATTTTTTAATTTAATCCAAACGGGGAGCTGGTCTTTAATTTGGTAATCCACTTACATTCAATGCGTTCCAATTTTCGAAAGGTGTCGCCACCACGAGATCCAATGATGATTTTGTCTATGCCACAAACTCTTAGGTCTGGCCATCTATTGTTGTGTTGTTCTTGAAAATGCCTGGGGATAGGTTTTAATTTGTCAATCTTGTCCCAATCATTACATTCTATTGTACCTGCTTTCTTAATGTCCCTCACATTTTCCTGAATACGTGTTCTCATCTCCCTTGTGGTCATCTCCACATATGAGAGGCCACAAGGGAAAGTCACCATATACACCACACCTGTGGTACTACAATTTATAAAATGTACAATTTTGAAGAATTTCTGTATATCAGAATCAGAAAGTGCATTTGTTTTTACAATCAATTGTCAAATAGAGCAGTGGCCAGGAGAGAATTAACCCCAATCAGGTCCCTTAGAGCCAAAGAGATAAGTATCTGATTTCAGAGCACTATAATGGCTACGAACCAGATAGTCTCTCAATGTCTTGCTTCTTTTAGCTGTCAATGGTGGTCTCAAAGGTAGACATTTTTTGAGATTAGGATCCGATAACAAAATTGGCCAGAAACGAGCCACAATTTCCCTCATTTCTGTCCACTGCGTGTTATATGTGGTGATCAATCTTACTACAGGATCTAGTTGTTTTCGTTTATGTTGAGTCAGAAGAATATTCCAGTCAGTTGTAAATGCTCTTTGGTATCCTTTTTCAATACCTCGTCTATGATAGCCCCGCTGTAGAAAGCGATTTTTCAATTGATATGCCTAATTTTCGAAATTTGATTTAGAATCACAGACCCGTCTTGCTCTCAAAAATTGGCCTGTAGGGATGGCACATATGGTATGCATGGGATGAAAGGATGATGCGTGTAACAGAGCATTAACCGATGTTTCTTTATGAAAGATGGTAGTATTAAGCCTACCTGTATTATTGGCCGTATGTTTGATGTCTAAAAATTCCATCATCTCTTGGCTAATCACATAAGTGAGTTTGATATTCTGTTGGTTGCTGTTTAAAATGGTCAAAAACCGATCTAATTCAATCCGCGTACCCTGCCAAATAATAAGGATATCGTCAATATAGCGCAACCACGTAGCAACACATCCAGAAACCATGTCCATTGCCTCCTGTACACAACCCTGCTCCCAGAAGCCCAGAAATAAGTTTGCGTATGAAGGGGCACAAGTTGCCCCCATGGCTGTGCCACGCTGTTGTAGGTAATATCTATCCCTAAACACAAAATAATTGTGTTCAAGGATAAAACGCATAAGAGTAATAAGGAACTCTACCAATTTAGAACCATAATTGTGTATGTGAAAAAAGTGTGAAATGGCACGTAGCCCCAGTTCATGATCAATGCACGTATGAAGAGATTCAACATCACAGGATACTAGATACATATCCTGTTCTATTATTACGCCATCTAGACGCTTTAAAACGTCAGTGGAGTCCCTAATATATGATTGCAAATTCTCCACACATGGATGTAAATAGTAGTCCAAAAAACGACATACAGGTTCACAAAGACTCCCACAGCCTGACACTATTGGGCGACCGGGGCGGTCTTTTCTGAACCTTATGGACTTTAGGTAACAAGTATAACGTTGGAGTGATGGGATGTTTGATAACCAATCCTTCAAAAACCTTTTTGGAAATTATGTTATTTTCACATGCCTCAAAAACTATTTTATCAAGTTGACCCTTAAATATTTCAGTCGGGTTGGATGTCAATCGTCTATAGCAATTGCCGTCACGCAATTGTCTATAAGCCTTAGACTCGTACATCTCAACTGGCCATACCACTACATTTCCACCCTTGTCTGCGGATTTGAAAATCACATTTTTCATGTTCTTAAGTTCATTCAAAGCTCTCCGCTGTGCGCCCGAAAGGTTATCATAGCCCCTATCCTGAGGTAACTTGCGTAACTCTTCAACCATCATCCTCACAAACATTTCCACTGCTCGATTTAATGATAAGGGTAGAAATGTAGTGGATTTGGGACGTAAGTGTTAAGGAAATCCATCATCGCTCACCTCCTGTACCTCTAACAGAGATTCTAATGCCCGGAACGCTTCCAATTTTTCTTAGGCTGAAAATAAATGATGGGGAAGGCTTAATGTTAGCCGGTGAAAAGGCTAACACTAACCCCCATTATTAAGCCGGTACCCACCGCCACCAGGGGTACCAGGAAGAGCCGGGTACGATCCAGCTCCCGATCATCTGAACTGTAGGACGGGCACTGGGGCGGCCGCAAGCTGGCATCATTAGGTCGGGAAAGGCCAAAAACCGTGGGCCTTCCCACCCTGGTAATGCTAGCCTGCTGCTGCTATGTTGTATCTGGCTGGTTCTGAAAATGGGGGGGGGGGGGGGTTGACCGCACAACGTTTATTCCAAAATGACGTGGGGTCCTCCCCATTTTTGATAATCAACTAGATACAACACAGCAGAAACAGGCTAGCATTACCAGGGTGGGAAGGGTCACTGTTTTTGAGCTTTCCCAGCCTAATAATACCAGCCTGCTGCTGCCCCAGTACCTGACCATCACTGCAGATGGTCAGGTACTGGATATTTTATTGAAATAAAAAAAACCCACACAACCCTCCATTAACCATTTTATTGAAAATAAAAAAAGCCGTAACCGAAGTAGTCCTCGATTCCGGCGTAGTCCAACAACTGTACACAGGTGGTATAAATTACCCAGCAGAACTCATTTTGAGCTGGCTCTTTCTGAGCTTGGTGGCTTGTGATATAAGTGGAGTTCTAAAACCGGCGTTAAAAAGAGGAGTTAAAGCCCCAGTAAGTACTCTTCTTTTCTTTGACTTTGACAATTGTTCACTGTTTTGTTGTAACTGGGATAATGGACAGCAAGATTGGAGGTTTTCTTCAGTGCACAGTTTGCCATATGTATGCACGACTGGAGCCGGAGTTCCAGGGTGAATACCTCTGTGGCAGATGTGAGCATTGTCCTTCACCTGGAAGCTCACATTAGAGATCTGGAGGAGCAGAATGCAACACTGAGGAAGATAGACAATCTTGAGCGGAGCTTGCTGCTCACAAGGCATGCAGTTAGTGGGGTAGAACTGGAGGGTGAAGACATGGGTGAGCAGGATCAGGTAAGTAGCTGGGTCAATGTAGTTAGGGGCAGTAGAAAGTGGTCAAAGAAAAGGAAGGCCAATCCTGTTTCTGACATTCCAAGCAAAATTGTCAAGTTGGGTGATGATGCAAGGGTGTCGGTCTCAGAAATGGCAGCCCTAGTGGATACTGATCTCCCTAACAGCCGGGAGAACAGCCCAGCTAGTAGTCGGCGGGATGGTAATGCAGGTAAGCCAAGACAATTGATAGTTGTAGGGGATTCTATAATCAGGAAGACCGATAGAATAATTTGTCGCCAAGACCGCCTCAACCGAATGGTTTGCTGTCTCCCTGGTGCCAGGGTTCGGCATGTGGTGGATCGGGTGGACAAATTGCTGGGAGGGGCTGGTGATGATCCAGCTGTCGTGGTCCATGTGGGTACCAACGACAGAATAAATGGTAGGTGAAGGAGCCTTAAGAATAATTTTAAAGAACTAGGCTACAAGCTGAAGGGAAGGACCTCCAAGGTTGTATTCTCAGGAATATTGCCTGTGCCATGTGCATCACAGGAAAGACAGCAGGAGCTTAGGGAGTTAAATGAATGGCTGAAGTCTTGGTGTAGAGGAGAAGGCTTTGGGTTCCTATAGCATTGGGCTGACTTTTCATTGGGGTACAAACTGTATTCTGCAGATGATTTGCACCTAAATGGAAGGGGGTCCGCAGTGGTGGGGGAGAGAATTCTAGCTGGGGTGGCGGAGTATTTAAACTAGGGCTGAGGAGAGAGGCAAATGTAGAAAATAAAGGGGTAGTTAGGTTAGAGAGGGGTCAGACTATATTGGTGGGAGGAGAAACAGACGGTGGGGAGAGGACTAGGCAACAAGATAAGGAGATCCTTTCGTTACAAAACAGCAGTGAAAATAAAAAAAGCCCAAATAATGTCAAATAATCACATTTTTTTTTTTTTAAATCTGTGTTTTATTTTCAAAAATAAACAATACATACAGTAAGAACAAGAAAAATAACTGTGCCCATGTGCAACATGGGTATTGCATATTTCTTAAGATTAATCATTTTAAACATCTGTACAATGTCTCATAACACCTTTTTCAAATACATGTCAGTACATATTCATACCATATTCATATCAAAACCATGCGCGGGCACATTATAAAGGTTAATACATGGATAGAGGAGTGGGAAGCAATGATGGGTTGTAAGGTTGTGTATTATGCAGTCCGTATTCCAGTGTGCCATTTCCAATTTAATGAAAATTAGAGTCTTTGTTAGGTTAACCATTAGGGTATTCACTAGGAGCTCTCTTTTTTCAGGAGAAAAATGTGTGTGTCAATATCAATGTACACCAGTTTTGTATCTTATCCAAGGATTCCAAATGTTTGAAAATTGTATGTGAGTGTGATCTTGCCAACTGGTGAGTTCTTCCAGATTACATATTTGGTGTACTCTATCCCGCCATTGTGCTTTGGTTGGAGGCGCCGTTGGTAGCCAGCAGAGGGAGATTAAATATTTAGCCGCTGCTATTAAGTGGGTTGCTAGTTGCGTTTTGGTGGCTTTAAAGGACTGCGATGGCAGCGCCAGAGCTATGAGTTCTATGGAGAGTTGAATCTTAGAATCACAAATCCTGTTTATCTCTAGGGATATTTCTTTCCAGAATTCTGTGACCAACGGGCAATACCACCAAATGTGGGACAGTGTTCCTATCTCTCCCTGACATCGCCAGCACATTCTAGAGGGTGATAGGCCTAGATGGTACAAGCGTTCCGGCGTCCTGTACCACCTTGTTAGCAGTTTATAGTGGTTCTCCTGGAGTTTGACACACCTATAGAACCCATGCGAGTTTCTCAGAATCCATTCCTGATCTGTGAATTTCTTGTTTAATTCCATTTCCTAGGACAATATAAAGGTGGGTGTCATGTGAGTCCATATTCAGCAGTATCGGATATAATTTAGATAGTTTGCATTTAGTCACTGACTTAGTGAGGAGTAGTTTCTCTAAGTCACCTAGGTCCCTGTTGCTTTGCTTTGTGAGAAGAGAGGAATTTCGTGCAAATATGTTGTATGTGGGTCAGTTGGAGGAAGTTGAGTGAGTTTGGCGATACCATTGATCTAATTTTAGCCGGTGAGGGGACCGTGTTGGTTTCTAACAAATCTGAAATGGTGATTTCACGTAGTAGACCCCAAATATCCTCTGGTGGGGGGTCTCCATGTTCTATAGTGTAAGGCACCAGGGAGGCAGGCATAATCGGCGAGGATGTCAAGGGGGTTGTGCTCCTAGTTCTGTGTGTTTTCCAAACCGAGAGTGTTCCCTTCAGCAATGGGTTACTAAGTGATTTTAAATCCCCCTGACCCGCTAGCCACAACACCCGCATAGATGCCCTTTGCAAAGGTGCTGTCTCAGGCGCTACACACCAGGCCATCTCTCCAGGCGAGACCAGGTCTAACCATCTCTGCAGATGAATTGCCCTATAGTACACCTCCACGTCCGGTAAACCCAAGCCGCCTCTATTTTTTTTTTGCGACAATAATTTGTAAGACAAGCGGGGCCTGCGTTGGTTCCATAGAAAGGAGGAAAACATACGCCTTACTAGTGTGAAGAAAGACTTAGGCAAGTATATAGGTACCATGGTCATTACATACAAGAGTATGGGGAGTATGTACATCTGTAATAGGTTTTTCCATCCCATCCATGAGAGGAAGGGAATGTGATAAGCAGTGAGTTGCGTAGATAATTTCTTTAACAGCGGTTGGTAGTTAAGCTTATATAGATCTTGAAGTTGACTTGGAATTTGGATACCTAGATATGTGATATGGTGGGGAGGCCATAGAAAGGGTGAGTCTCGTTGCAGTTCTTGTACCAGATAGGGTTTAAGGGAAATGTTGAGTATTTCAGATTTGTTGTAATTAATCTTGAAATTTGACACCCCCCCATACTCTGCAAAGATATGTTTTAGCCGTGGCAGCGCTTGTTGCGGGTTAGTGACCATAAGTAGAATGTCATCTGCAAAGGCCGCCACTAAATGTGTATGGTTGCCTATGTTTATCCCTCTTATGAGAGAGTCTGATCTAATTTTTTGCAGCAGGGTCTCCAAGGTCAAGACAAAGAGAGTGGGGGACAACGGGCATCCCTGTCTAGTACCATTTGTGATAGAGAAGGACGGAGACAAGACTCCATTGACCCGTACCCTCGCATGTGGTTCTGTATAAAGTGAGAAAATTTCCGTTATGAATTGAGGTGGAAATTTTGCTAGGACATGTTTCATGAAATCCCAGGCCACCCTGTCGAACGCTTTCTCAGCATCAGTACCCAAAAGTATCAAAGGCAGTTTAGAATGCTTGGTGTAGTGTATCAAGTTTATCAGTCTCATTGCATTATGTCTTCCCTCTCTTCCCTTCACAAACCCCATCTGGTCAGGACTAACAAGTTTGGGTAACAGAGCCCTCACACGCAACGCCAAGAGTTTGGCCCATATCTTCAGGTCGACATTCAATAGGGATATCGGCCTGTAGCTAGTACATAGGGAGACATCCTTCCCTTCCTTCGGTATAATAGTTATGAATGCTTCCAAGGATTGTCTTGAAAAGGGGGTGCCTTCTAAAAGTGCGTTGCACATGTGAGTTAGGTGTGGCAGCAATAGGGTTAGAAATTTTTTGTAGTATATGAGAGGGAAGCCGTCCGGTCCCGGACTTTTGCCTGGTGGAAAGGAGGAGATTACACTCCTCACTTCCTCTACCGTAATAGGGCGTAGGAGTGTGTCGGCCTCTTCAGTAGAAAGAGTAGGTAGCTGCAGAGATCCCATGAAATTTAATATTCGTGCTCCCTCCTGATCAGGTTGATCCGGTTGGGGTCTAGTTCCATCCTCCTTGATATTATAGAGGGAGGAGTAGAAGGACCTAAATTCTCTGGCTATATCGGACGTGGAGGTGTGTATTACTCCATCTGCTCCCCTAATTTTTGTAATAAAAGATTTTTCTTTTCGTTTTTTAATGAGAGCCGTGATGAGTCTACCTCCTTTATCTCCATGTGCATATATTTTCTGTCTATAGTGCATTAAGTTTTTGGCAAGTTTCAGGTTGAGTAAATCTTTTAGTTGCACTCTCAGATTATGCAATTCCATCTGAATGCCCTGGGCTGCTGATTTTTTGTGAATTTTTTCCAGTGCAGCAATTCTGGTCAATAAGGAACTAATTTGTTTTGATCTTTCTTTTTTGACCCTGGAGCCCATGGAGATTAAGAGACCACTCATGTAGGCTTTGTGAGCTTCCCATATATATGTAGCTTTGACATCCGGAGATGTGTTAGTATCGAAATAAAATTTAAATTGTTCTGTTAAGTAGGATACATGTGTTTCTCCATCTAGGAGAGTGTCGTTTAGTCGCCATGACCATTCTCTAATGGGTATACCCGTTAGAGGCAAGGTTATGCTAACTGGTGAGTGATCTGAAACCGTCATTGGACCTATCTGAGCTGATTTTAGAGCTGGAATTAAACTCTCATGAATGAAAAGATAGTCGAGTCTCTGGTGAGACCTATACGATAAAGAGTAAAAGGTAAAGTGTCGAGTCGAGGGGTGCAACGCTCTCCAGGCATCTATCAACTGAAGGCCCTGAAATTTCCTCTTAATTCTCCCCAGTGCCGCAAACGTTAAAGCAGATTTGTTAGTAGAGGAGTCCTGGAGAGGGTTTAAAGTAACATTCAGGTCCCCACCTAGAATTATAGGTCCCTCCGCAAAAACAGTTAGAGTGTCTAATATCTTATCATACCATCCCGTCTGTGATTTATTCGGAGCGTATAAATTTGCAAATGTGTACATAGAGTTACATATATATCCCTTTAAGAACAATGCTCTGCCATCAGCAGTATTGTGTTGTGCTGCTAATGTAAATGGAAGGTCTTTATGAAACGCAATAGATACCCCTCTTGCTGCTGAGCTATTTGATCCAGAATGGTACCACTTATTAAAATAATGTGTTGGTAATCTCGGTATCTTTCCCTCTTTAAAGTGGGTTTCTTGTAAGAAAACTATAGAAGCTTTCTCCCTTTTAAGTAGCGTCAAGACCTGATTTCATTTGTTAGGGGAGTTCAGGCCCCTAACGTTATAGGTGAGTATGGTAGTTACAGCCATGAAGTGTTAGTGTGCATGGCACCCTAGTGAACCTTGGTAACCTTTCCTCTGTCCTGTGGGGTTCAGGGTGGGAGGTAGAAGTAACATAGGGGACATATAAACAAGGAAAACATCTCGTCAACGATGAAAGGGGGTGCAGCCAGAGACCAAGGGTCAATCCCCCTTGGGGGAATACCTGACCCTTAGGCCCTGGGGCCTCCAATTGTACATATCTCACAGAAGGCATAGCACCAAGTATCATAATGCAACACAAATCCTGTATTACATTAGAGGTGCCATGTCTCTTCCCAGAGTCGGGGGTACAGAGAATCATCAATCCTGAACTGATACCTGGTCCAGGACCACTACAGCAACATACATATTCTCAGTATTACTTTATAAGGCACTATGCAATAAAAGGAAAATATAATCATATTGCATCGCATTACATTAAGGGAACTCTATATACCAGTTATGACATACTCACTGTTCCCATGCCTAATGTACAGAGAGCAAATAGCTTGTATCAGGCCCATGTGGGGCAGAAATGGAAGTCCATATTCAGTCGATGTCTCCGTCTTCATTTCTCCCTTGCCCCTTCTTAGGTCTGGGTGATCTCGTCTTTCCGGCTGTTGCCCACGGTGTTATCTGTGGTAGGTTCGGCAAATGAAGGTCCGTGTGAGCCGGCATCCAGGAAGGTATCTCTATAGGAGCAATTCCCAGCTTGTCCCAGGCTTCTTGTAAGTCCTCTGGCGTGTGAATGATGAGTCGCTTACCATTTTTCAGAATGGCTAAGCCAAAGGGGTACATCCAATTATATGTTAGTCGCATGTCCTGCAATTTTAGAAGAAGAGGTCGCATCATTCTGCGTTTTGCTAGTGTAGATGCTGCGATGTCTTGATATAGCTGGATTTTCGCCCCATCTAGCACCACGTCTGCCCGTGTTCTGTTTGCCTGTAAAATGGCCGAGGCATCCACAAAGCTCAGTAAACCACATATCACATCTCTTGGTGGTTCCGCCGCTCTCGGTATAGGGCGGAGTGCCCTGTGGATCCGTTCAATTACAATTGTGGAAGCACGTTCCTGTCACAACAGCTCTGCAAATATTTTCTTGGCCATTGCCTGAAGTGCCTCTGAGGCCACTGATTCGGGTATGCCTTTGAATCTCAAATTTTTCCTCCTGCTCCTGTTTTCTTGATCCTCCAGAAGCGTCATCACTTTATTAAGTTGAGCTTCTTGATGTTGTATTTTATGTCCTAGTGAGTCACAGAAGCTAACCGAGTCTGTGACCACAGCTTCCAGGTATTCCACCCGATTTCCAATATGGCGGACGTCCGCCTTGATATCAGCCAGCTCCTTCATCATGGGCGTTAAAGCTTGTAAAATAGTTTTCTTTAAGTATTGTCTTGATATCGGAGCCCTCTCCTGGCGTGAGGAAGAGGAAGCAGCGACGGATCCCCTGTCACTGTCATCGTCTGAATCGTCTTCTTGTCTGGGCTCTATGGCTGCGGGCGGCGCCATTTTGGTTTTCTGGGCCGGCTTCATTCTTAAAAATTTGTCCAAATCTGCTTGTCCTTTGGGAGTTTTCTGCGTCCCTGTATGCTCTCTGCTATCAGGCTTGCCGATTTTTACCATTTTCTAAGTCGTGCCTCGTTGTCTCAGTGGTCCCGGACCATGTGTGTGAGGAGCTGAAAGATTATGCTGCCATCACTCTCCGCAGTCAGGCTCCGCCCCCCCAAATAATCACATTTCTGATACTGAAAGTGAAACATTTAAAGGCAAGTTAAAGTGTATGTTCACAAATGCAAGAAGTCTAGCAAGCAAAATGGGGGAGCTAGAGGCCTTGGTACTGGAAGAAAATATAGATATAGTTGGTTTTGCTGAAACATGGCTGGACTGACTCTTCTCATGACTGGGCTGTAAATCTACAGGGTTTTACACTTTTTTGGAAAGACAGGGCGAATAGGAAAGGTGGTGGTGTATGTCTGTATGTGAGAAGCGATATGAAGGCGAGTGTGAATGAGACATTAGAGGTTGAAGATTGTGAGGAGGTTGAAACCTTGTGGGTGGAATTACAAAGGGAGGTAAACACTGAAAAAATTACTTTTGGTGTAATCTATGGACCCCCCAATATAACTGAGGAGATGGAAGTTCAGCTATATAAACAGAAGGAGCGGGCTGCACAGGCTGGTACAGTAGTGATAATGGGAGATTTTAATTACCGGGATATTAATTGGTGTCATGGTTCGGCTTCAACTGCAAAGGGGAGACATTTCCTCAACCTGTTGCAGGAAAATTTTATGGGCCAGTTTGTGGAAGACCCCACTAGAGGTGAAGCTCTGTTGGATCTGGTCATTTCTAATAATGCAAAGCTTGTTGGGAATGTCAATGTTCGTGAAAACCTCGGTAACAGTGATCACAATATAGTTACATTTTACCTATACTGTAAAAAACAAACACAGGCTGGGAGGGCAAAAACACTTAATTTTAAGAAGGCCAAATTCCCCAAGATGAGGGCTGCAATTCAGTATATAGACTGGGAAAAACTAATGTCAAATAATGGTACAAATGATAAATGGGAGATTTTCAAAACTACTTTGGGAAATTATAGTGCAAAATTTATTTCTATAGGTAACAAGTATAAACGACTAAAATTAAACCCCACATGGCTTACACCTTCTGTAAAAAGGGCAATACATGACAAAAAGAGGGCATTTGAAAAATACAAATCTGAGGGTACAGCTGTAGCCTTTGTAAAATATAAAGAGCTTAATAAAATCTGTAAAAAGGTAATAAAATCAGTAAAAATACAAAATGAAAGGCAGGTGGCCAAGGATAGTAAAACAAATCCCAAAACATTATTCAAGCATATAAATGCAAAAAAGCCAAGGTCTGAACATGTAGGACCCCTAGATAGTGGTAATGGGGAGTTAGTCACAGGGGATCAAGAGAAGGCAGAGTTACTAAATGGGTTCTTCCGCTCTGTATATACAACAGAAGAAAGAGCAGCTGATGTAGCCGCTGCCAGTGCTGTTAATATATCAGTTGATATACTGAATTGGATGAATGTAGATATGGTGCAAGCTAAATTAAATAAAATAAACGTACACAAGGCCCCGGGACCAGATGGGTTACACCCTAGAGTTCTTAAGGAGCTTAGTTCAGTTATTTCTGTCCCCCTCTTCATAATATTTAGAGATTCTCTCGTGACTGGTATAGTGCCAAGGGACTGGCGCAGGGCAAATGTGGTGCCTATTTTCAAAAAGGGCTCTAGGTCTTCCCCGGGTAATTAAAGACCAGTAAGCTTAACATCCATTGTGGGGAAAATGTTTGAGGGGCTATTAAGGGACTATATAAAGAATTATGTGACAATAAATAGTATTATAAGTGACAGCTAGCACAGTTTTACTAAGGACAGAAGCTATCAAACCAACCAGATTTGTTTTTATGAAGAGGTGAGGAGAAGCCTAGACAGAGGGACCGCTGTGAATATAGTGTTTTTGGACTTTGCAAAGGCATTTGACCCTGTCCCCCATAGACGTCTAATGGGTAAATTAAGGACTATAGGTTTAGAAAGTATAGTTTGTAATTGGATTGAGAATTGGCTCAAGGACCGTATCCAGATAGTTGTGGTCAATGATTCCTACTATGAATGGTCACCGGTTATAAGTGGTGTACCCCAGGATTCAGTGCTGGGACCACTATTATTCAACTTATTTATTAATGATATAGAGGATAGGATTAATAGCACTATTTCTATTTTACCATGTGTGATCCTGTCTGCTGGGCCCTTTATCTAAGTCTACCACATGTTAGGCTCAAGTATAGGGCCTCAGCAGAAAGTAATCTTATACAGTATAAGATTACTGTCTGCTGGGGTCCTGTATCTAAACCTGCCTTGTGGTAGGCTAAGATACATGGTCCAACAGACAGTATCAGACATGGGCCCTATATCTAAGCCCATGTGTGATGCTGTCTGTTGGACCCTGTATCTAAGCCTACCACAAGGCAGGCTTAGATACAGGACCCCAGCAGGCAGTAATGATGTTACACTTACCTAGCTCTTCGGTGCAGTAGATGTCCCGACACCATCCAGCATCATGCGCGGCACACAGCATCTTGACGTTATGACGCGAGAAGACGTCAGGACTTCCGCTGCGCTTGGGAAGGACGGAAAGTATAGTGGGACTACTATAGTAACAGGGGCCCGTGTATTTGATGACATAGGCCCCAGTTACTATAGTAAATTTCTATAAACGCGATGTGTGGGCCGCGGCATGATTACAGTACGGGACAGTTGTCCCATAACGAGGAAGTGACACCTAGCGTCATAGATAACTATGACGCTAGTAGCCCGGCTCCCTGCAGTGTGTTCAGTCCGGGAAATGCGGCCGACATACGGACTATAGATCACGGACCAAACACGCTCGTGTGGAGGCCTAGGAGGTTAAACGGCCAGAACCAGAGTATAATACAGCAGACAACCATAAGTGATGGTATTGACACAGCTCCTAGGTCTGCACCATCACTGCAATGTACTATTGCAGCAGTTTGCGTTAACTATGTTGCTGCCGCTACCTAATAGTATGTCACAGGGCAGGAAGGGGTCAATATAGCTTTCTAACAGCTTGACAGGTCAAGTAAATAAATCTATATAATATTACGGGTGATCACTGGAAAATACGAATACGCTAGACTTATCGATACACTTCTATAGACTAGATGCATGCCAAAAGATTGCTGTTTTGACATAAGTTCCTTGTTGGCATATGTGCTGGCATAGCTTTTTTTCGACTGTATTGCAAATTGTAGTTGACTTGGTATGATTTTTTTTGGGTGTTTTGGTCCAGAGAGTTTAATAGTTTTTTGCCTTAAATAAAAGCATCAAAAGCACATGTACAAAAAACAATTGGACAGTAAAGACATCATAGTTTCCACCAAACCACATCCTGTATGAACCCAGCATATCTCAGACATTAAGTGATTGCTAAAGTGCTGTCCCTGTGTGAACCATTTCCCTATCTCATACATTATTGATAACAGTTATAAAACTGTGGTTACTACTCAGTAGCCAGTAAATGCAGATTTGTTTTTGTATCTGCAGCACAGTGTGAAGATGTATTTTTCACATTCTACACAGTGCCATGATGTTCATGTAGAATTTTCAAAAGATGAAGATTTAGCAATGGCATTTATCTAATTTGCAAAACATTGGTTTAAATGGGATGACTAAATAGAGACTAAACGGAGACTAAATAGAGAACTAAAAATAAATATCAAGATTTGATTGGATTAGAAAGCATGTTTGTGAAAAGTGGAAATGCCAAATATGTGTGTAGCTAAAGTTATTGCAGTGACCGAGTCATCGTAAAATACAGGATTGTATGTGTTTTTGTGTTGTTTTTTTACTATGGGTCCAGGAATACTTTGAGATTATAACTATGTAAATATTGTTGCTTTTGAATGTGTGATCAATGTAATAAGGAGTGTGGTTTGGTTTACACATGATACATACAGGGGCGTAGCTAAAGGCTCATGGGCCCCGATGCAAAAGTTCTTATTGGGCCCCCCCTGCAAACTCCTCATGGTCGACGGTCCACAGCTTTCAGCTGCATCGCTGGGTCTCCTAAGTGACTAAGGCTGGGTTCACACACCCTATTTACGGACGTAATTCGGGCGTTTTAGTATTGAATTATGTCCGAAAATGCAGCTCAAAAGCGTTGGCAAACATCTGCCCATTCATTTGAATGGGTCTTACGATGTTCTGTGCCGACGGTCATTTTTTTTACGCGCCGCTGTCAAAAGGCGGCGCGTAAATAAGACGCCCGCGTCAAAGAAGTGCCTGTCACTTCTTCAGATGTAAATGGAGCCGTTTTCCATGGACTCCATGGAAAAACAGCTCCAATTACGTCCGTAATGGACGCAGCGAAAGACGCCTGCACATGCCTTTACGGCTGAAATTACGGTGCTGTTTTCTCCTGAAAACAGCACCGTAATTTCAGCCGTAATGTACGCTGCCATGTGAACATACCCTCAGGGCTTATAATGTCAGGGGAATTAGCCCCAATACATATGTGTCCGCCCAAAAAAAAATGTGTGTATAGGAGAAAGCATATCATATCTATAGCACTACAACCCTATAAACTATGGATATGATTAGATTCATTGTCTCAGCAGACAGTGTCACACATGATAGGATTAGATACAGTGGCTGAGCAGACAGTATCACACATGATAGGATTAGATACAATGACTCAGCAGACAGTATCACACATGATAGGATTAGATACAGTGGCTCAGCAGACAGTATCACACATGATTGGATTAGATATAGGGCCCAGCAGACAGTATCACACATGATACGATTAGATACAGGGCCCAGCAGACAGTATCACACATGATTGGATTAGATACAGGACTCAGCTCGCTGACATTGCGGCTCCAGCGCTGGACCCAGGAAAGGTAAGAATAATAATTTTCCTTCTTTATGTGTTACTGATTATTTTTGTGTGTTTGTGTTTTTTTACAGGTTCGGTTGTTGGACTTCGGATACGAGGACTTCAACGACAGCATTTTTTTTATTCTCAATAAAATGGTTAAAGAGGGTTGTTTTTTTATTTCAATAAAATATTTTTTCTATGTGCTTGTATCTTTTTAAACTTTATTATCACCGCCTTAGTAATGGCCGCTGGCTGATTGACAACCTCCATTACTAAGGCGGGGCTTAATGTTAGCAGGTGCAGAGGCCAACACTAACCCCCATTATTACCCCGGTATCCACCGCCACCAGGGGTACTGGGAAGAGCCGGGTACGAACCAGTACCCGACCATCTGCAGACGGGCAGGCACCAGGGCGGCCGCAGGCTGATAGTATTAGGCTGGGGAAGGCCAAAAACAGTGGCCCTTCCCACCCTGGTAATGCTGCCTGCTGCTGCTGTGTTGTATCTGGCTGATTATGAAAATTGGGGGGGACCCCACATCGTTCTTTCCAATTATTTTTTATTTATCTATTTTTTTAAATGACTTGGGGTCCCCCCCATTTTTCATAACCAGCCAGATACAATAAAGCAGCAGCAGCTTAGCATTACCAGGGTGGGAAGGGCCACTGTATCTGGCCTTTCCCCTCCTGATACTACCAGCCTGTGGCCGCCCCAGTGGCCGACCATCACTACAGATGGTCAAGTACTGGATGGTACCCGGCTCTTCCCAGCACCCCTGGTGGCGGTGGGTACCGGGGTAATATTGGGGGTTAGTGTTAGCCTCTGCACCGGCTAACACTAAGCCCCGCCTTAGCAAAGGATGCTGTCAATCAGCCGGCGGCCATTACTAAGGTGGTAGTAATATAGTTTAAAAAAAAAACAAAGACATAGAAAAAATATTTTATTGAAATAAAAAAAAAACCCACACAATCCTTATTAACCATTTTATTGATAATAAAAAAAAAGCCGTCATCGAAGCAGTCCTGGACTCCGACGTAGTCCAACGACCGAACCTGTAAGAAAACACAAAAAAACCGATTAGTAACACATGTGTTAGGCTTAGATACAGGGCCCATTTGTGATACTGTCTGTGGGACCCTGTATCTAAGCCTACCACAACGTATAAGATTACTGTGTGCTGGGGCCCTGTATCTAAACCTACAGTGTGGTAGTCTTATATACAGGGTCCAGCAGACAGGATCACGCATGGGCCATGTATCTAAGCCTACCATGTGATTGGCTTAGATACAGGGCCCAGCAGACAGCATCACATACATCGTAGGCTTAGGGGTTGTGCAGTACCTAAACATTGATGGCCTATCCACAGGATAGGCCATCAATAGTTGATGTGTCGGGGTCCGTCTCCCGGGACCCGCAAATCAGCTGTTTTGAAGGGGCCGCAGCACTCGTACGAGAGCTGCTTCCCCTTCATTTCACTACTCGCTCACACTGTGAATCACCGACACCGATTCACAGTGTGACCGGAATGAAGTGACCGGAATGAAGGGGAGCAGCTCTCGTACGAGTGCTGCGGCCCCTTCAAAACTGCTGATTGGCGGGTCCCGGTAGTCGGACCCCGCCAGTCAGGGCTAATCTTACCTTCCTCTTCAGCCGCGGCGGAGGTTCTGTGCGCAGCGCATAGCGCTGTGACGTCATGCGCTGCGCACAGCGCTTGACGTCAGTACCTCCGCTGCGATCCGGAACCAGGAAGGTAAGTACAGTCTGTTACTATAGTAACAGGGGCCTGCGGCCCGAGTTACTATAGTAACTTTTTATTGATGTGGTGCGGGGGGCTGTGGGCCCCCTGGCTTCGGGGCCCGGTCGCAATTGCGACCGCTGCGACCCCTATAGCTACGCCAGTGGATACATATGCTTCTATGATTGAGGCTCCTGAATGACAGCTAGTCATTATTGTGGCTTCCCAAATCTGATGCACCAGATGTCAAATTTGAGTAATAGGGTGGGTTCACACGACCTATTTTCAGGCGTAAACGAGGCATATTATGCCTCGATTTACGCCTGAAAATACGGCTACAATACGTCGGCAAACATCTGCCCATTCATTTGAATGGGTTTGCGGACGTACTGTGCAGACGACCTGTCCTTTACGCGTCGCCGTTTGACAGCTGTCAAACGACGACGCGTAAAATGACTGCCGCGTCAAAGAAGTGCAGGACACTTCTTTGGATGTAATTTGAGCCGTTTTACATTGAATTCAATGAAGAACAACTCAAATTTACGGCCGTCAAAGACGCCTCGCATAATTCGAGGAGGAGCAATTGCGTCTGAAACGACGGAGCTGTTTTCTCCTGAAAACAGTCTGTAATTTCAGACGTAAAAGGCAGCTATCGTGTGCACATACCCTTATAGTTAATGAGTCTGAATACTTATGTGTGAAATGTCAGTGTTTTATTTTTATTAAACTTGTGCAAACTTGATTTTGCTCTCTCGTTATGGGGTATTATGTGTAGATTAATGAGTAAAAAAAAAATATTATCAATTTTACAATAAGGCTGTAAAATAACAAAATGTGGAAAATGTAAGGGGTCTGAATACTTTCTGAATGCACTGTACATGTTTCAGCAAGCATGAGTGTGAACATTTCCTTCACATATATCTATCAGCACAAGATACAATTTACAAGATACAATGTATTTGGCACAGTCATCGTGCAACACTGATGCAAAAACTCTTCTAAAATGTATGTACACGCTTTATAACTAAAGTGCAAGGCCGCACCGTCCATGAGGCGAGATCGGCGGCCTGCTGCCTCTCTAAAGGAAAACCACTGAAACCAGCCGCCGCCACCCCCTCCTGCAGTATAAGGGTATGTTCACACGGCAAAGAAAATACAGGTGTAAAATATGGAACTGTTTTCAAGGGAAAACAGCCTCTGATTATCAGCTGTTTTTTTTGCTGCGTTTTTCACGGCCCTCTAGGTAGGTTCACACTTCTTATTTTCAGCTGTTTTTCAGGCCGTAACGCCCCAAACAAATGGATAAAAATACAGAGGCTGAATGCCTCCAAACATCTGCCCATTGATTTCAATGGGAAAAACGCAGTTTCATTCCCACCGGACGTTTGTAAAATCAGCGCGTAAAAAAACGCCCCGTAAAAAAGACGTGCATGTCACTTCTTGAGTCATGTTTGGAGCCGTTTTTCTTTGTCTCAATAGAAAAACAGCTTTAAAAACGGCTGTAAAAAATGCTTCCCTTGAAAACAGCTCCGTATTTTACGTCCGTTTTTCGTTTGCCGTGTGAACATACCCTAATTGTACCTGCGTCAGTAGGACACAAATATAATTACATGCATTAGCTGCATAATGTTCCATCCCCTGCCTTTCAATGTCGCAAGGGGTGTGAAGACCTTATGGCGCCGCTTGCATCATTGAATAGCAGGGTAAGGCACTCTGCCAATCAGCGCCTTTCAACGACGCAAGCGGCTTGATGACGTCATTGCGCCGCTTGCGTCGTTCAGCCTCAGAAAACCTACTTGGAAGAGAGAAGGTCTGCATTGCACGGGAACTGGATCAGGTGACTATGTAATGTTGTTGTTTTTTCGCTTAAAAGTGTGTGTGGCATTATCTACAGGGGACTCTATCTACAGGGGGGATTATCTACAGGGGGCTATATGTGAGCGCTATCTAAAGGGGGGACAATATGTGGGGCACTATCTACAGGTGGGCCATGTGTGGGGCACTAGCTACAGGTGGGCCATGTGTGGGGCACTATCTACAGGGGGCTGCATGTGGGGCACTATCTACATGAGGCTATATGTGGAGCATTATATACAGAGGTGGCTATATGTGGGGCACTACCTACGGGGGGCTATATGTAGGGCAATATCTACAGGGAGAGCTTTATGCGGGTCACTATCTACAGTGGGGCTATATGTGGGGCACTATCTACAGGGGGATGTATGTGGGGCAATATCTACAGGGGGCTGTATGTTGGGCACTATTTACAGGGGCTACAATCTACAGGGATCTATGTAGGGCACTATCTACAGGGGAGCTATATGTGGGGCACTATCTACAGGAGACTGTATGTGGGGCACTATCTACAGGGGCACTGTCTACAGGGGGCTCTATGGGGGCACTATCTACAGGGGGCTCTATTGGGGCATTATCTACAGGGGGCTCTATTGGGGGCACTATCTACAGGGGGCTCTATGAGGGACACTATCTACAGGGGGAACATTGTGTGTGACACAGTCTATGGTGCTATTATAATCAGAGGCACAGTGTATGGTACTATTATAATCAGGGACACAGTGTATGGTGCAATTATAATCAGGGACCGTTTATGGTGCTATTATAATAAGTCACGGTGTATGGCACTGTTATAATTAGAGGTGCAGTGTATGGTGCTATTATATTTAGGGGTGTAGTGCGTGGCACCATGGCAATTTTATCTTGATTTGTAGGTGCAGAAATGTTTGAAAAGTGAGAAGCTGAAGACATCTGAGCGGCAAACTGCAGAAATGGGATGTGGCTGGGATAAGTCATCATAGAAGTCTGGACCGAAAAGAGAAAGAGAACAACTAGAATCTGAGAACTTGGAGTGCTTTTTTTTCTCTTGTTCTTGTCTGCACACTGTGGGATCTTGAAATTGGATTCCTGGAGGCTGGCACCCATTTGCCCTAGAGGTATTGCTGTTCTGCTGTGCTGCCCATACTTCTAAACCTTAGATTCTGCGAAGATGTCACCTGTAGGTCACTTCATGTAAATGTTTTTTCTGCGTCTCGAAGATGTCACCTGTAGGTCACTTAATGTAAATGTTTATTCTGCATCTAATCAGTACTATAGCAAAAAGTAGAGAGTTACCACAGCACCGAACCGTCAGGAGGGTGCATGCCTCTTCAGAACCTGGTCCAAGGTCCTCAATATCAGGCAGAAAAATGGACAAGGAGGCAGCACTTCCAAAATGTAGAAAAACCTTTATTCACCCATGCAACGTTTCAATCCCTCAGGATCTTTCTCAAGCATAAGGAAGCTTGAGAAAGATCCTGAGGGATTGAAACGTTGCATGGGTGAATAAAGGTTTTTCTACATTATGGAAGTGCTGCCCCCTTGTCCATTTTTCTGCCTAATCAGTACTATAGTCACTGTATTATCTGCAGCAAAATCATGGGCGGTATGATTTTTTTTTTGTGAAACAGCAACTCCCAGCATATGCTTACCATTGTTTGGGCCATGCTGGGAGCTGTAGTTTTACACCATATAAACCTAAATGGCAGGGGTTGCACTAAATTCAGCTGTATTTGTGCTGGTGCTGTATATATGTACTGAGCTTTTTTCTGGTGCTGTATTTAGGTATTGACCTTGGTCTGGTGCTGTATTTATGTACTGAGCTTGGTTCTGGTGCTGTATTTATGCAGCAAGCTTGGTTCTAGTACTATATATATGTACTTAACTTGGTTCTGGTGTTGTATTTATGTAGAGAGCTTGGTTCTAATACTGTATGTATGTATGTATGTATGTATGTATGAGCTTGGTTCTGGTACTGTATATATATGTATGAGCTTTGTTCTGGTGTTGTATTTATGTACTGAGCTTGGTTCTGGTACTGTACTTATATACTAAGCTTGGTTTTGGTGTTGTATTTATGTACTAAGCTCGGTTCTGGTGCTGTATTTATGTTCTGAGTTTGCTTCTCGTGTTGTGTATATATATATATATATATATATATATATATATATATATATATATATACCGAGCTTGGTGCTGGTACTGTATATATGAATTGTGCTCGGTTCTGGTACTATATATGTATGAGCTTGGTTTTGGGGTTTTATTTATGTACTAAGCTTTGTTCTGGGGCTGTATTTATGTTCTGAGCTTGCTTCTCGTGTTGTATATATATATACTGAGCTTGTTTCTGGTGCTGTATATATGCATTGAGCTCGGTTCTGGTACTATTTATGTATGAGCTTGGTTGTGGTGCTGTATTTATGTACTGAGCTTGGTTCTGATGTTGTATTTATGTACTAAGCTTGATTTTGGTGCTGTATTTATGTACTGAGCTTGGTTCTAGTGTTGTATATATGTATTAAGCTTGGTTCTGGTACTGTATATATGTATGAGCTTTGTTCTGGTTTTGTATTTATGTAATGACCTTGGTTCTTCTGCTGTATTTATGTAATGAGCTTTGTTCTGGTGCTGTTTATATGTATTGACCTTGGTTTTCGTGCTGTATATATGCATTGAGCTCGGTTCTGGTACTATTTATGTATGAGCTTGGTTGTGGTGCTGTATTTATGTACTGAGCTTGGTTCTGATGTTGTATTTATGTACTAAGCTTGATTTTGGTGCTGTATTTATGTACTGAGCTTGGTTCTAGTGTTGTATATATGTATTAAGCTTGGTTCTGGTACTGTATATATGTATGAGCTTTGTTCTGGTTTTGTATTTATGTAATGACCTTGGTTCTTCTGCTGTATTTATGTAATGAGCTTTGTTCTGGTGCTGTTTATATGTATTGACCTTGGTTTTCGTGCCATATATATGTATGAGCTTAGTTCTGGAGCTGTAATTATATAGGATATTTTTATTGTTACAAAATTAAAGTACAGATGGAATTGTTTGCAATTCATTGTATATTTAATGGGAACCCATCAGGTAGTTTTAACCCTTGAACCGCCAATATGCGGTAATACATGACGTGACAATATTTCCAAACATTCCTTTGTATGTTTTCTTCAGATGCAACAAAATCTATCAAATCTTACATTTAACATTTTAAAACGGCGCACCCTATATGCTAATTACTCATTAAAGGGTCATCTGGCAGTGCCGCTATCCTGAAAAGTTACATAGTCCTGCCTCCAAACCCAACTTTCCATGCTTGATTGACACGCCCTGGCTGTTCTACATCACTACTAGTCTCCCCAAACTTTCTGGGATGCACCATTGCCTTGTACTACTTGGGAACGCACCGTGCAGCGAGGAGTACTCTGCACGGTTTCATTGCTAGACCACGCATGCCAGGGGAGTATTAGGCAACGACGCATCCGCAAGTGTTGGAGGAGGCTTCTAGTAATGTAGAACAGCCGGGAGGATGTTAATCAAGACCTGGGAGCGCCATTTAAAATCTTGCCTCATGCAGGAAAAAAAAAAGCTAGAATTGGCCTTGCTAAGGTGTATAGTATTTGGCCTAACCTACAAGCAAAAAAGGGAAACAAATGTACATAAAAATGTTATATAAATACAAAGGGGAATAAGTCACATCAGGGTCATGGTGTCTGAAGGGACCAAAATGTCACAAAAAAGCCACTAGTTCTGCAAATAGCGTGTATTAGATGGGAGGGGTCCTGTTACAGAATTGACATAAGGGCCCCAGAACTTCAATTTAAGCATCTGGACATTCTATTTTTTTTAATTGCTTTTCTTCCAATATACTGCTTGTATACGTTTTTATAAATATGCCCTTTGGTTGCAGAGCCTATTCATAGATTCGTTCTTCATTAAAAAAAAAGTATTTAAAGTGCACTTGTCACTGAGATTTTCCTTTAAAAATCTTGGTTTGTATGATTCAGTATTGTAGATAATAAATAGGAATTATGTATTTTATGATAAATTTTTAGGAAAATGTGTAAAAATTCTCAATGCATCGTACCGTTCAACTAGGTCAATTTCCAGCAGCCATGAGTCGCTCTTAAAATAGTTTGTAGGATGTCAAAGCAATTTCACTGTGCGATGACAAAGATTACAATCTCTGTTTTTATTGTGTTGTCACTCTTCGTCTGCACCACACTCACCCGTCACCTCTTCACGGAATTCTGAATAACTTCCTATCATCTTAAATAAGATTCAGAAGTGCAGCAAAGGATACAGCAACTGCAAAGTCTATGCATAAACATGTCACTCTGGAATGGTATACAATAGCACTTCTAGAAAACAGTTCCTAAGTATTGACTCGCATAATGCATAATGCACAAAATCTGTCTTGAGAACTTGGCTAAAATAGTAGCACTTAAAGAATAGAATTGTGGGTAAAGCAGTCTGTTACAGAGCTTGATAAAATGTATAAAACATGTGAAAGAAATGGCTTCATATACATTTATGTAAATATTAAGGTTGTTTTATCCCCATACGACGAGTGACGGATATATCTGAAAGCAGTAGCTAGTTCCCGTGTAGCAACGGATATATCTGTCAATCTGTCAGTCTGCTCTCGTAGGTACTGCCACTGTACCCATGAGATTAGCAGCAGGAGCACGGCTGTTATACACAGCCAGGCTCCTGCCGCAACTGCCGGAATCTCCCAGATTCAGGCAGTTTAACCCCTTAGATGCCACTATCAATAGGGACTGGGGCATCTAATGTGTTTGACAGAGGGAGCTCCTTCTGTCACCCCATCGGCACACCCGCGATTATATCGCGGGGCGCCTATGGGCTTCCATGGCAGCTGGGGGCCTAACAAAGGACCCCAAGTCTGCTTTCAGCAACTGCCTATTAGGCCATGCCAGCGGCACGGCCTAAGAGATTGACTGGCAGTTTTGCCTGTCAGTTTTAAACTGTCAGGCAATAATGCTTTGGTATACTAAGCAGACCAAAGAATTATATCTGGGATCAGAAGATCGCAAAGTGAAGTCCCCCTTTTTTTTTTTTTAAAAACAGTTAAATAAAGTTTATGAAACATAAAACAAAAAGATGAATGTAAAAAAAGAAAACCACTTTTTTCCCCCAAAAAGTTGTTTTATTTAGTAAAAGTGTCAAAATAACACATACACATATATGGTATCGCTGCAATCGCAACGACTTAAACAATAAAGTTAACACATTGATTAAACCGCCGGATGAGCAGCGTCCAAAAAAATAGCAAAAAACAACTGAAAAATTCCTTTCTCCCATTCCGCACATAAACAAAATTAAATCAAATTTAATCAATAAGTCTCATGTACCCCAAAGTAGTACCAATGAAAACTACACCTTGTCCCGCAAAAAAACAAGCCCACATATGGCTACATGGATGGAAAAATAAAAAAGTTACGGCTTCTGGAATGCGGTAATGCCAAAACAAGAATTATTTTTTTTTTATTAAAAAAGTTTTTTTATTGTGCAAACGTAGGAAAACATATAAAACCTATACATATTTTGTATCCCCATAATCAAGCCGACTCATAGAATAAAGGTAAAAAAACTTTAACGCCGCATAGTGAACGGTGTAAATTTATAGCGTGAAAAACAATGCAGGAATAGCTGCTTATTTTCAATTCTCTCCTAAAATGAAGTTAATAAAAGTTAATCAATATATTATATGCATCCAAAAATGATGCAATTGAATAATACAACACGCAAAAAGGCCTGGGCATTAAGCGGTTTAATATATACTTGCACTACTTAGCATAAAGTTATATTACATCTTGTTGCTAGATCCACTGGTATCCTTTAGACAGTGTAATATTTATGTTGGTTATGTTGGTAGGGCTGTTCTCAAAATAAACAGCTCCAAAGGTGTCTGGCAGCCACTCATCTCCACTTCATTCGAAACAACATGTAAATTGGGGAAATCAGAGGCTGATAACAGTAGAGCCATCAAAAAAGTGAAATTCATAAATAGTAAAATGGACCTACTAGGGTCATATGACCTTAAAGGGAACCTGTCGTTTCATTCGAATTTTCAGGATGAGCTACCATACATGTGAGCTGTAGTCCGAGTCCAGACGGATATAGCTGAATTTTCAGAGTGAAAGGGAGGGGCAGCAGGAAAACAGCCAGATAAGAGCAGAAAGAGACTTGTTACTCTGATAAGATATATTATAAAGTTTCTTATAATCACCTGTACTATTCATTTATGCAAAGTTTGTTGAAATGACAGTGCCCATTTAATAATTTCAGTCTCGTCCCTTTAGATGCAACTTTCCAAGGTGCTCTGTATACTTTATGTTACAGAAAATAAGAAAATGCGGCATGTTAGTGGGCAGAACAGAACAATTTGCCTAAGCGGTGCACCCTCCTCTAAAAACACTCATTGCTCTGCAGCTATTAGTTGAAGTTTCACCTAACGGACTTTCTGCTCAGCCCTCCCCCACTCAGAAGGGATAGAGTATGTGAGTCAGTACCTATAGATTCTGTTTCACTGCTATTTATTTTCATCAGTTGCTTGCTGCTTGTCTGCTTTTTAGTGCAACTCTGTTGGAGCAGAGAAGTAGTATACGACTACAGCTTAGCTACAGTGGCTACTGGCAGTCTAAGGTAGTCTGAAATCACCTCCTGCATAATCACCATAATTGGTGAAGACTGCTTCTCTCCCCCTCCCCACTGCAACCGGACCTTCTTAGTTTGGCTGCTGTACATAAACACACGACCATCAAACACTCATCAGGAAGTCAGTGCATGAAGAGCTGATATCCAGAACACCAAGGACAGAAACATTATTAAAGCACAGATTATTAAACCAACATATCAAAAAACAAGATTAGCAGGCAATCGTCACATACTGGGGCAAATGAGCCACAGTAAATGGCAGCATGAAGAGTTGCTTTCAAGAGAATTTTCTGGCTTTTGAAAAATGTTCAAATATGGTGGAGATATGGTAAAATAATAAAAAATTCACCTCTCAAATTCCCCACCACTCCTGCTATGGCAATTTTCTGGATTTCCCACTGGTCTTTGTTTGCAGCCTGGAACTCTGGCAGTGTCATGTCCCACACTGGCTTCAGTATGTGTTCTGCACATGCTCAGTGTGTCGTTTTGATACATCAGACACTCGGGCATGCACAGTATCACCTGATTGTTGGAAGTGGGGTAGCGATCACTTCTGGCTTGATCCCTTGTATGCCCCGGAAGACCAAATGTATACCATGTGATCTTTCCGGCATCATGACTTTACTGTACGTCACAGCGGGAGGGAGAGAGTATGGAGCGTGCTCACGGTAGGAGTCTGCTCCCCATGCTGGGGGTGTCAGATGTGTAGTACAGCTGACACCTCGTTCTAATGGCCAGGATTGGAAATAACTCTGATCCTGACTGTTTAACCAATTAGATGCCACAGTCAATAGCAAGAATGGCATCTGAGGCCCCATGCACACGAACGTAAAAACCCCATAGAACGTAATTACGGGCCCATAGACATCTATTTTATTTAAGTACGTGAGCCCCATAGACTTCTATTGGCCATGGGTACCTCCCCGTTGAAAAATATAGAACATGTCCTATTTCAGGCCGTAATTACAGCACGGGCAGGCCCATAGAAGTCTATGGGGCTCCCGTAATTACGGGTGACTACGTGTGTGCACCCGTAATTACAGGAGCGTTGCTCGGCGACGTCAGGGGATAGTCACTGTCCAGGGTGCTGAAAGAGTTAAACGATCGGCAGTCAGTAACTCTTTCAGCACCCTAGACAGTGACTTCGGATTACAATATAGATCAACGTGTAAAAAAAATAGAAGTTCATACTTACCCAGAACTCCCTGCTTCTTCCTTCAGTCCGGCCTCCCGGGATGACGTTTCAGCCCATGTGAGCACTGCAGCCAATCTCAGGCAAATCACAGGACTGCCGCTTCATCCAGAGAGGCTGGATGTCTAAAGAGGGACGCGTCACCAAGACAACGGCCGGGTAAGTATGAATTTCTTTTACTTTTACTAAGGAAAGGGCTGCCCCTTCTCTTTATCCTGCACTGATAGAGAGAAGGGGCTGCCGATTAGTGCAGTGCAATTTTGCAGCGAAAACTGGTGCAATACGGGTCGAATATGTGTGACCAAGGACCCGTATTTATGCCAGTATTTACGGGAGGAAAAAAATACGTTTGTGTGCATGAGGCCTAAGTCGTTAGATAGAGGGGGGAACTCTGTCATTTCATTGGCCCCGCTGCGAGAACATGCGATGCCAATGGTTGTCCTGGCAGCCTGGAGGGCCTGAAAGCAGCTAGAAAGACACCCCTATGTTTAAGCGTGCACAACTATCCCTGTTTCAGGACTTGGCAGCCTCTACACTTAAAAAAAAAAGGCGATTGCTGCACCCATTGACCAAACATTTGAGTGGCAACAAGATCATATTCCGCTTAACCATTTGGATTATTCATTGCCTCAGAGTTCCAAAGGACTAGACCAGGTCTGGTCTCTGCTAAACATACAGCCAATGGACATTCCAACATGGCTTCCTGCCACCCTGGCCTATCCTAAAATGCAGGGTTTCCCAAAGCTGGGAAACCCATGACGTGACCTTTCTCTGAGAGGTCCGGCTTAAATGCACATGTGGACTGAGTTTGTCCTACAAGATGGAGGTATAGAACTCACATTGCTGTGCATCAATCATGCCAGGGCTTCCCAACAAATGAACAATACTAGAGAAAGAACATATTTACATATTTTAGGTAAGAACCGAGGTTGTCAAAATCTCATCAGAGTACATCGTGAGTGGGCCAAATTACCCTACCTAATAAAGAAAGGTATACAAATTTGTAAAATTACCCAACAAACAGGGAAAAGAAGCTTGTTTATAGTCCCTATTTAGATCTTTTGGTTCAAGTGATTCAAATGTGTGAATCTAATAGGCTTCTCTTATTTTAAGCTCTTTAATCCTATCTCATCCTCTGAGTGGTATATTAACTTGCTCTAAGATTTGGTATTTAAGTTGTGATGTCGTGTGACTGGTCAAGTGAAAATTAAAGGGAACTGGTAGCAATACAGTTTTGCAATGGATGTGTGACTTGTGTTTATAGATGCGGTCTCGTATATGTTGAGTCATCAACACCGCAAGGGCACTTTGTAATGTAAACTATGTATGAGCACTCATATGTAAAAAATACCTTGATGTCAAAGGCATTGCCTGTTCTAGGGTAATAGATTTTCTTGCCCTTCATGATGTTCGAAAATTGCGAACAATGCAACACTGTAGGGGAAAATTCTTAAATTTCTGGATGAGCTTTACTTAGGATAGAACAACTTGGCTCCAAAATTATATGATGTAGCTTATAAACAAAGGGGTAAAAGGTGTGGATAAATGGAATGTGACCAGGAGGGTTACTAGAACAAGGTCTTAGTTCTGCAGAGACCACTTCTTCCTTTGCCTTTTCTAATAGATTAGGTGGGTAAGCTCTATGTGTAAACGTGTCTGACATTTCGTTTAGGCACTGATTGCAAAGATCCGGGGAGCTAACTATTCTTGCTATGCATTGCAATTGGGACTTGGGGAAAGATAGTTTGGTAGTCTGTGGGTGATTACTGGAAAAAAGCAGTAAATTATTCTGATCAGTAGATTTGGTATATAAGTCTGTGCTAAGGTTACCTTGTTCATCTTTAATGACCCAAGTGTCTAGAAAACTGATCTGTATCTCATCATGGTGCATTGTGAACTGTAGTTCTGGCTATATAGAATCGAGGTTCGGAAAAAATTGTAGAAAGGACTCTAGTGGAACCCCCCCCCCCCCCCCATATGCAATAAATGCAATCTATATATATTTTCCAGGTTTTTACATATATAAAAAAAGCTCATTGCAATAGATAAAAGATTCCTCAAAATAGGCCATATAGCAGTTTGCATATGGGGGGCACATACGAGCCCATTGCGGCCCCACGTTATTGGAAGTAGAACGTATCATGAAAGAGAAAATAATTCTCCATTAAGACCATAGTTAGTAACTCCATGTAAAAAGGTAATGTGCTTTGGTTGGTTAACGTGGCTTCTAGCATACTACGTACAGCAAATAGGCCTTTTTCGTGGTATATCAACGTGTATCTGCTGTTAACGTTGTTAAAGTAATTATCAGTGTAAGAGTTAATTCAGTAACATCTGAATTTCCACGGGTGGGAGCAGTACATGCCAGTGCCCACGGGAAGGAGGAGGACACCGGCACAAAGGTAATTAATGCTGGCGGACGCTAGGGGAAGCCAGATACCGGCGAACGGCGGCCGCCTGCGTTGCAGTACCCCTCTTTATGCCCCTTCTTCTTAGAACCAGAGCGTAGAAGGAACCTCTTGATGAGCACAGAAGCATCACTGTTCTCTTCAGGTTCCCATGATCTCTTCTCAGGACCAAAACTCTTCCAGTGAACCAGGTAGAAGATTTTACCTCCTACCCTCTTGTAGTCCAGAATCTTCTTGACTTCAAAGATACCAGAAGCACCACTGGGGGAAATTGCAGGACCAGGGGATTTGCTGTAGCGATTCAGGACCACAGGCTTTAGGAGGGACACATGGAAGGAGTTGGGAATCTTGAGAGTCGGAGGCAGGATTGATCTGTTGACACAGAATTGATCTGTTGGAGAACTTCAAAAGGAACAAGAAATCTGGGGGAAAATTTGTAAGAAGGTATTTTCAAACAAATATTCTTTGATGATAACCAGACTTTGGCTCCGGGAAGAAACTGAGTTGGGCTTTTCTTTTTCTATCAGCATTTCTCTTCATGCGGTCTACCGCCTGTAGGATAGAGGACTTGGTTTGCTGCCAGATATAAAGAAAGTCTCCAAATGAAGAGTTAGCTGTGGGAACGTGAGATGTAGCTGGCACAGGAAGAGGAACACGTGGATCTTGGATGTAAACAATGAAGAACGGGGAAGAAGCAGTAGATTGATTCGTGCGGTTGTTGTAGGAGAACTCGGCCCAAGGAAGGAGCTGCACCCAATTGTCATATTGAACAGAAATAAAATGACGAAGATAATTCTCCAGTCTTTGATGAATCCTTTCAACTTGGCCATTAGACTGTGGGTGATAACCAGAAGAAAAGTCCATTTTCACATATAGACGTTTACACAGCGCTCTCCAGAATTTAGAAGTAAATAGAACACCCCGATTAGGCACGATATGGAGGGGTAGTCTGTGTAGACGAAAGATATGCTGTATAAATATATTTGCCAGACGAGGAGCCAGTCAGTGGGATGAAATGTGCCATCTTACAGAAGCTATCCACCACGAGCCCAGACAGTAGTGTAACCTGCAGAAGGAGGAAGGTCAGTGATAAAATCCATGGCAATATGTTGCCAAGGGCCATCAGGAATGGGCAGAGGTTGGAGCAGACCAGCAGGCCTGGAATGAGTATACTTGTCTCGGGCACATTTGGTCGACTTGACTATTGATTCCGTCAAAAAAACGGAAACCTGCCATAACGGTGACAAACGGTGATGCAAACGGAAGCTAAGGTTTCCGTTTGACTTTCCGTTGAGGGGTCCACACGACGGAAACCTCAGACGGAACCCCTGAACGGAAAGCCAACGCTGATGTGAACTGGCCCTTAGGTGACTACTACTTTATACTTTGAGGTTGTGTTTTGCACTTGTACACACTTATAACTTCGAAATAATTCTAAATATATACAAACAGTACATGGTGATTATATATATATATATATATATATATATATATATATATATATATATATATATATATATACTGTATATATATTTATATATATATATATATATATATATATATAGTAATTTTATTTGTATTTATACAGTATATAGTATTATTATTTATATGTACAGTATACAGTGGTATTATTTATGTGCGGAACCGAACGTGCAATGTTTTAAAATAGGTAGAAGGTGGCCCCTCAGAGTCAATTCCTCTATCCAATGTGCTCCAGTCCGATACTGCTCTCCCCTATATGTTAAATGCCTCACAAAATGTTATATTTTTCCTATAAAAATCTATTTAACTCAGAAAGTGGTTGTCACTTTTCAAGGACATTGACATTTTGCCCTGACAAAAGTTCAAATATTTCGTACTCCTTCATTGGTTACTATATTAATGCAACCTATGGAAATAGACCCTTTAATTGCACTTTAAGGCTATGTTCATACAGAGTGGATTAGCTGAAGATTTTCATCATTACAGTAGCAGCAAAGTGGATGAGATTTTAGTGAATCTCATAGACAAGTGTCAAGGAATCACTACTTCAGCAATTCCCCAGAGTGCAAGTTTATGGAATTGCTGTACAAGCAATTTCCCAAAGGCAGCTGGAGACTGACTGGATCAAGCATGCAGGCAAATCAGCTGCCTCAAGTCCGTCACCACTCTGATCAGCAGAGTCTAAAGCCAGAATCAGCAGAGTCTTCACCAGAACCCACCACAAGGCAGGTTGGATTTGGCTACATAGAACCCAGGTTGCTTTTACAGAATACAGTGTTGGACAGGAGGTGCAATGCAGGCAATACCAGAACGGATAACCAGAAAAGCCGGATGGGTAATCAGCAAGCAGAGATCACAAACAGGAGATACTAAGGCTGGATTCACACGACCATGGTACGTCCGTAATGGACGGAACGTATTTCGGCCGGAAGTTCCGGACCGAACACAGTGCAGGGAGCCGAGCTCCTAGCATCATAGTTATGTACAATGCTAGGAGTCCCTGCCTCGCTGCAGGACAACTGTCCCGTATTGAAAACATGATTACAGTACGGGACAGTTGCCTGCAGCGAGGCATGGACTCCTAGCATAGTACATAACTATGATGCTAGGAGACCGGCTCCCTGCACTGTGTTCGGTCCGGGATTAGCGGCCAAAATATGTTCAGTCCATTACGGACGTAACATGGTCGTGTGAATCCAGCCTAAAAGTATCATACACTTCTCTCCATTCATTTACTCTGCACATAGCGATATAGCTATATCGCTATGTGCAGCCACATACACAAACACTAACATTACTGCAGTGTCCTTACAATGAATAGACATTACCTCCAGCCAGGACGTGATGTGTATTCAGAATCCTGACCACTTCTCTGCACTTCTCTGTGATTTACAGCATAGCAGGCGTAGTCTCGCGATATTACGCTGTAAACTGTCATTTACAGCGAGATCTCGCTGTGCTCTGCTGTAAATCACAGAGAAGTGCAGAGAAGTGGTCTGGATTCTGAATACACATCACGTCCTGGCTGGAGGTAATGTATATTCATTGTCAGGACACTGCAGTAATGTTATAGTGTGTTTATTCTGCTGCACATAGCGATATAGCTATATCGCTAGTGCAGTGTAAAGGAATGGAGAGAAGTGTATGATGTTGATTGGTCACTGATTGGTCAGTGTCATACACTCCAATGTACAATGCCCACTTGGCCAAAAAGTAAAACACGCCCAGTTGTCTATTGAGAAACTCATTAGCATAACGCTAATATAGGTCATAACTCCGTCAAAAATGATCGTTTTTCTAAATAAAAAACACTGCTGTAATCTACCGATCATATTATGTACAATATAGGGCACTTATAATGTGGTGACAGAGCCTCTTTAAGTTATGTAACTGTAAAATCACTTAACCCACCACAACCATCCCAAATAAACCAAAAATAATTGAAATATGACTTTCAGCTTGCCTATTATTTGAATGTTTTTTTGTTGTTTTTTTTTTTTAGATATATCTGCTTCATTTCAGTCTAGAAAAACTGGATTTGTCCATGCGGACAGCATAGCTTCTCACAGTTTCTGATTAAATGTCTTTCTGTCAAAGATTTAACAGAAGCCATGAAGGAATGAACTTGGTCGGCCACACTGGGTAGGTAAGCCCTACTGTTCAAATGTCCATCCACAGGTATCAGACCCAGGGTGTGCCAAGAATACATTCCCCACCCCTCCACCAGCCTGACACCTGACTGGAATGGTTCATCGATCCATGCTATTTGCGCCAATGTCTAACCCTCCCATCAGCATGGTGCAACAGAAATATGTGCTTATTTGATCACTGGAGTCTTGTCTTTCTATTTCCCCCAGACAACAACGGCACTCGAACTAGCGGTCTGCTGTTACAACCCATCCGGGCTAAAGAACAACGAGTTGTGCGTAGTGTTTAGGTGCAATTTGCTTGACTGTTCACTGCCTGTTCGGCAGAACCATCCTCCTCTGACACCTTTTGTCAACCATTTGTTTATGTCCACTGGATCCCCTTTCGCTGGATGTTTATCCTCAATCACATCATTCTCAGTTTACTTTTAACACTTATCAACACAAGTCTCACAGGGTAAATAACTGGTTAGGTGCCATCAACATAGTGTTAATCACCTCCAAAGTTAAAGTCAGTATAGATATAGCAAACTCCAATATAACATAAAGGAAACACATTCGAAAAAAGGAGCCCAAATACTATATTTTCAAAGGTAGAAAAAGATCTAATTTTATTGAATACAATATAGCACAAAGCCAGGGGCGTAGCTAAAGGCTCATGGGCCCCGATGCAAAAGTTTTTATTGGACCCTCCCTCGCAAACTTCTCATGGCCGACGGTCTGCGGCTTTCAGCTGTATCGCTGGGTCTCCTAAGTGACCCAACAATGCAGCACTAGCAGCCAAAGGCATCACTAAGGACTTAAAATGTCAGGGAAAATAGCCCCAATACATATGTGTCCGCCCATGGCCGGCCTTAGCTATGTTCGACCAGTGCGGTCGCACAGGGCGCCAGCCGCCACACGGCAAGAGGGGCGCCAGCGGGAGTGTGTATCCCCGCGCTGTTGCAACTACCAGCGGGGATACACACAGGAACTGCAGTCGCCTTTCCACCCGGGCGCTTCTTCACTTAGTGGCCGTCGCTACCACTGTAGCAGCCATAGCGGCTGCTAGCGGTGACACCGGGCATGAGGGCGATGGCGGCTGCTATAGCGGTAGCGACGGCACTATAGCAGAGCAGGGAGATATCTCCCTGCTCTGCTGTCTACTAGCACCACTGTAGCTCCCTGAAGGAGCGGAATCCCCAGGTGACCAGGGATTCTGCTCCTGGAGCGCTGCTTGATGTCTCTGTCCATATATGGACAGTGACATCAGGGGGAAACTCCTGAAGCGGAATCCCCGGTCATGAGGGCGGTGGCGCCGCTACCAGCCGCTGCGGCTGATATAGCGGTAGCGACGGCACTATAGCAGAGCAGGGAGGTATCTCCCTGCTCTGCTGTGTACTAGCGCCACTGTAGCTCCCTGAAGGAGCGGAATCCCCGTGTGGCCGGGGATTCTGCTCCTGGAGTGCTGCTTGATGCCTCTGTCCATATATGGACAGTAACATCAGGGAAAACTCCTGAAGCGGAACACCGGTCACAACCTTGCAGACTCTATGACCGGGGATTCCACTCCAGGAGAAGCCAATGACATAATGGACACAGACGACAGGAGCTTTTCCTGGATAAAATCGACGGTCATAGCGTCTGCAACGCTGTGACCGGGGATTCCGCTTCAGGAGTTTTCCCTAATGTCACTGTCCATATATGGACAGAGGCATCAAGCAGCACTCCAGGAGCGGAATCCCCGATCACACAGGGATTCCGCTCCTTCAGGGAGCTAGAGTGGCGCTATCTATACTGGAAGGGGGGGTTGTTATCTACAGGGGGGCTGTGGGCTGTGTAGCACTACCTACAAAGGACAACTGTGCAGGAGCACACAAAATACCCAGCTTTCCTGGGTATCAAAAAAAAGTGTGGAAATAAAGATATAACTTTTATTTAATCTAGCTAGAGGGATTAATCCTTTACTCAGACTAAGGCCTCATTTACACGAGCGTATTATACGCGCGTGCGACGCGCGTGCTTTTCACGCGTGTCGTACGCACCTATAATAGTCTATGGGGCTGTTTAGACGATGCGTGAATTTTGCGCAGTGCGCGTGCGTTGCGTAAAACTCACGACATGTTCTAAAATCGTGCGTTTTTCGCGCATCACGCACCCATTGAAGTCAATGGGTGCGTGAAAACCACGCATGCCGCACGGAAGCACTTCCGTGCGAACTGCGTGATTCGCGCAAGAGCTGTCAAACTCCTGAATGTAAACAGAAAAGCACCACGTGCTTTTCTGTTTACAAACATCCAAACGGAGTGTCAAATTCGAGATGAGCGCACCGAACTTCACCGGGTTCGGCCAAACTCGTTTTGACCGAAACCGGTAAAAAATGTTCGGGTACGCGACGTCAGGAGACAGTCTCTGTCCACGGTGCTGAAAGCGTTAAACTGGTTCAGCACCATGGACAGTGACTTCCGCTCCGAAAATCCATGAACCTGTAAAAAAAAAAAGACGTTCTGACTTACCGATAACTCCGGTCCGACCTCCCGGGATGACAGTTAAGTCCAAGTGACAGCTGCAGCCAATCACAGGCCAAGCACAGGCTGCAGCCAATCACAGGCTGCAGCGGTCTCATGGACTGCGGCGTCATCCTGGGAGGTGGGGCCGGATGACGAGAGAGGGACGCGTCACCAAGGCAACGGCCGGGAGACCGGACTGGAGGAAGCAGGCAGTTCATGGTAAGTTTGAACATCTTTTTTTATTCACAGGTTGGTGTATATTGTGTTCGGCATTCACTGTCGAGGGTGCTGAAAGAGTTACTGCCGATCAGTTAGCTCTTTCAGCACCTTGGACAGTGACGGGCGTCGACTAGCCTCATCTCTATGATGGCGGCTGCGCGAAAATCACGCAGCCGCGCATCATACACGGATGACAAACGGAGCTGCCAAGTGCCTTTTGCGCGCGCAAAACGCAGCGTTTTTTGCGCGCGCAAAACGCACACGCTCGTGTAAATGAGGCCTAAATAAAAGTTATATCTTAGTTTATTTTCACACATTTATTTGATAGCTGGGAAAGCTGGGTATTTTGTGTGCACAGTTGTCCTTTTTTGAATGTCTATTGCCCGCCAGCTATCAGGGTCATTTCGTAGTCCTTGCACTACCTACAAGGGGGCTGTGGGCTGTGTGGCACTAGCTACCAGGGGGCTGTGGGCTGTGTGGCACTACCAACCAAGGGGCTGTGGGCTGTGTGGCACTACCAACCAGGGGGCTGTGGGCTGTGTGGCACTACCAACCAGGGGGCTGTGTGGCACTACCAACCAGTGGGCTGTGTGGCACTACCTACCAGGGGGCTGTGTGGCTCTACCAACCAGGTGGCAGTGGGCTGTGTGGCACTGCCAACCAGGGGGCTGTGGGCTGTGTGGCACTACCAACCAGGGGGCTTTGGGGCACTACCAACCAGGGGGCTGTGTGGTACTACCAACCAGGGGGCTGTGGGGCACTACCAACCAGAGGGCTGTGTGGCACTCCCTACCAGGGGCTGTGGGCTGTGTGGCACTACCTACCAGGGGTCTTTGCCACACTTCCTACCAGGGGGCTGTGTGGCACTCCCTACAGCGGGCTGTGCGGCACTCCCTACAGGGGGCTGTGCGGCCCTCCCTACAGGGGGCTGTGTGGCGCTATCTACAAGGGGGCTGTGTGGCGCTATCTACAAGGGGGCTGTGTGGCGCTACCTACAAGGGGGCTGTGTGACGCTATCTACAAAGGGGCTGTGTGGCACTATCTACAAGGGGGCTGTGTGGTGCTACCTACAAGGGGGCTGTGTGGCACTACCTACAAGGGGGCTGTGTGGCGCTACCTACAAGGGGGCTGTGTGGCACTACCTACAAGGGGGCTGTGTGACACTATCTACAAGGGGGCTGTGTGGCGCGATCTACAAGGGGGCTGTCTGGCGCTACCCACAAGGGGGCTGTGTGGTGCTATCTACAAGAGGGCTGTGTGGCGCTACCCACAAGGGGCTGTGTGGCGCTACCTACAAGGGGGCTGTCTAGCACTGCCCACAAGGGGCTGTGTGGTGCTACCCACAAGGGGCTGTGTGGGGCTACCCACAAGAAGCTGTGTGGCGCTACCCACAAGGGGCTGTGTGGCGCTACCTACAAGGGGCTGTGTGGCGCTACCTACAGGGGGAATCTGTGAGTGGGGGGCTGATTGTCATTTTACTGTTAGTGGGGGGCTGATGGTCATTTTACTGTGAGTGGGGGGCTGATGGTCTTCAAGTGGTTTCCACCTCTGACCTCCAATTGAAATTAATAGGAGGCAGAAAATACCTGCGGCGCCCGTTTGGAGCTTTTTTTTCCTGCGTCTTTTGCATTCGCTTCAACAGCTTAAGAAAAAACACAAAAAAAAGGTCACGCAACGCTGTCAGTTGCTGAAGGAATTTTGAGAAAGATTTTTTTTGCCTTACAAAAAACGTGTGTGAACATACCCTACAAGTGTAGTGCTTGTTCTTAGCCGTTTTCTGTCTTTCTCAAAGCAATTTTTGATAGGGGGGCCCTGAGGAAATTTTGTTTTTCCAGTGCTGCCTCGAGTCCGAAAAGGTTGGGAAACTCTGTACTAGGCTACAGGGTCCCGTCATGGAGCAGCTCAGTTCGTCATGGGAACAGTACCTAGGTGAGTACAATTTTTGTTTTTGTTTGGGGGCACAGTCTACAAGGGTGAGGTGCGGGGACTGTATGGCACGATCTACAAGGGGGAGGTGGGGGACTGTATGGCACTGTCTACAAGGGGGAGGTGGGGGGCTGTATGGCACGATCTACAAAAAGGAGGTGGGGAATTATGGCACTGTCTACAGGGAGGCTGTATGGCAATATCTACAGGGGGGCACTATACTGTGTGGGGGCCACTAAGCGGACATTATACTGTGTAGGGGTACTACAGATGCCATAATACTGTGGGCACAATTAGAGGACAAAATACTATGTCCTTGAAGGGGTTGTAATATATTATTAAATATTATTATTATACTGTATGGGGGCACTAAAGGGGCGTTATAATTTTTTTATGGGGCATTTTTTTTTAATGATAGGGTGGGGCGCCGAAAGATCATTTCGCACAGGGCGCCATCTTTCCTAGGGCCGGCCCTGTCTCCGCCCAAAAAAAATGTGTGTGTGTGTGTGTGTGTGTATAGGAGACAGCATACCATATCTGTAGCACTACGACCCTATAAACTATTGATAGGATTAGATACATTGGCTCAGCAGACAGTGTCACACATGATAGGATTGGATACAGTGGCCCAGCAGACAGTATCACACATGATAGGATTAGATACAGTGGCTCAGCAGACAGTATCACACATGATAGGATTAGATATAAGGCCCAGCAGACAGTTTCACACATGATGGAATTAGATACAGTAGCTCAGCAGACAGTATCACACATGATAGGATTAGATACAGTGGCTCAGCAGACAGTATCACACATGATAGGATTAGATAAAGTGGCTGAGCAGACAGTATCACACATGATTGGATTAGATACAGCAGCTCAGCAGACAGTATCACACATGATAGGATTAGATACAGTGGCTCAGAAGACAGGTGTAACACCCATGGCTGCGGACCGTTGTTCAGACTTATAATCTGACGGCTCTGGCCATGGACGTCTGAGTTCCCGGCGGCATCTCCCTCCATGGAGATGCCGGCACTCACTTCCGGTTTCTGTGACTGGCTCCTGCACGGGCCTTAAAGGGCCAGTATGCGTCCAGCTGTCTATTATCAGTAATTAGCCCAGAATCCTGCTGGACTATAAAAAGGGCTCTGCCCACTTGTTCCTTGCCTGAGCGTTGTTGTATACCTAAAGTTTGTCTTGCAAATGGTCTCCCAGTGTTTTCCAGTTCCCAGTGTTACCCGTTCCTGCTGCCTGTACCCTGTATCCCGTGCTATCGTATCTACTGTGCCATCTACAGTGAAAGTCAGGTCGAAGTGTCTTCTGCTGCATCTACTGTGCCCATCTACAGTGAAAGTCAAGTCGTGTCTTCCGCTGCATCTACTGTGCCATCTACAGTGAGAGTCCTGTACTGTGTACATTTCCTCAGGTACCCTTTCTGGACTATAGACATTGTTTTGTACCTAGTTGGCCACCTGCTATCCCGCTACGCGGTACAGCCCAGTGGGTCCACACCCCGCGCCATGACAGTATGCTCAGGCCATGGACCCCGCTGGTCAATCCAAGCCATGCAGGCAGAGCTGCAGGATCTGCGAGCACGACAGGATCAACTACTTGTGGCAGTAGACTCCATGGCATAGCATCTAGGGGCGCTGGCTACTTCCTTCTCTGTTCCTATTCAAGCTCCTCTGATCGACTCGCCTGCTACACCTCCTGGCAGCTCTGGTTCGGATCCTCGGTTCTCGCTGCCATTGCCACCTCGGCTCCATGGAGACGCACGTTCGTGCAGGGGGTTTCTGAACCAATGCCATATTCCTATATTCACTCTGCACGCCCGAGCATTTCCTTTGGACAGATCCAGGATCGCCTTCATTATGTCTCTACTTGCCGGCAAGGCCCTGGCGTGGGCGAATCCAATCTGGGAACGACAGGGACCCGAGACCAGAGGCTTCCAGGAGTTCATGTGGTTATTCTGTATCGTATTCGAAGAGCCCGGCTGAGTCTCGTCGGCAGCCACTGCTATCTTTAACCTTCGCCAGGAGGACGCCTCCGTGGGTGAATACACCATCCAGTTCCGGACCTTGGCAGGAGAATTGTCCTGGAACAATGAGGCCTTGGTAGCATCCTTCTGGCATGGCCTATCGCCCGAGATCAAGGACGAACTTGCTGCTCGAGATCTACCAGCTGCCTTGGAAGACCTGATTCTACTTGCTACTCGAGTGGACATAAGGCTCAGAGAGAGATCTCAAGAGGTTGGACAGGAGATACGGCTTCCTAGACTGGCGCCCAACTTCCAGCAACCCCTCTTGTCTTCTTCTTCTGCTCCACCCTCATACTTAAATCCTCATCCCGACCGGAGCCGGGTTTTTATTTGTCAAGAAGAAAGATGGATCCCTTCGACCCTGCATTGACTACCGAGACCTCAACCAGATCACTGTGAAGAACAGGTACTCATTGCCTTTGATTTTGGAACTGTTTGATCGCATACGGGGGGCAAATTTTTTTTCTAAGTTAGACCTGCGGGGGGCTTACAATTTAATCCGGATTCGTCAGGGTGATGAGTGAAAGACTGCATTTAATACACGTGATAGACACTACGTATATCTGGTCAAGCCCTTTGGCCTGTGCAACGCCCCCGCAGTGTTTCAATAATTTGTCAATTACATTTTTCGTGATCTCCTCTATGTCTGTGTTGTGGTGTATCTCGATGATATTTTGATTTTTTTTCCCCAAATCTTGGGACTAATCAGGGTTATGTCCGCCAGGTGTTGCTTCGATTAAGGGGGAATCATCTTTATGCCAAGCTGGGGAGGTGCGTGTTTGAAAAGAAGTCTCTACCCTTCCTGGGCTATATCATCTCCGATCAGGGTCTCAAAATGTACACTGAGAAGGCTGTCCTGGAATGGCCATGCCCTCAAGGCTTAAGGGCCATACAACGCTTCCTGGGATTCACCAACTTCTACCGGCTGTTCATTCTCAACTTCTCTTCATTAACAGCTCCCATATCCACCCTCACTAAAAAGGGTATGAATGCTAAAGTTTTTAAGTTTAAACCTTAAAAAAGGCCTTCACATCAGCCTCTATTCTTCATCACCCTGATGTGTACCTACAGTTTTCATTAGAGGTGGACGCTTCCTCTGTTGATGCCGGTGCACTTTTGTTCCAGAGAGGTTCGAAAGGCAAGACTGTGGTATGTGGCTACTATTCTAAGCTGTTTTCTCCCGCAGAGCGCAACTACTCGGTTGGGGATCGGGGGTTACTGGCCATCAAGCTGGCCCTGCAGGAGTGGAGACACCTACTGGAAGGCGCAGCTCATCCTATCCTGGTCTTCACAGACCACAAGAATCTGACCTATCTACAGACGGCTCAATGGCTGAATCCTCGTCAAGCCAGGTGGTCGTTGTTCTTTGCTCGGTTCCGGTTCGAACTCCACTACCGACCTGCCGACAAGAATGTGAGGGCCGATGCCTTGAGGACACTGTGGAGTCCCCACAGAATATTATTGATCCTTCCTGCATCTTCTCTGTTAACCCTCTGCAAGTTAGAGACATTCCTCCGGGAAGAACTTTTGTACGTCTGGCAGACAGAGGAAGAATCCTTTGCTGGGGTCACAGTTCCAAGCTGGCAGGTCACTAGGGTGCCCGTAAGACCTGAGACCTAACTGCCCATCAGTTTTGGTGGCCCACGCTGCCCAAAGACGTCATGGACTTTGTCTCCTCCTGTATGTTGTGTGCAGTAAACAAAGTTGTCCACTCCAGACCAGCCTTTCTGCTCCAACCACTGCCTGTGCCCGATGCTCCCTGGCAGCATGTTGCTATGGACTTTGTCACAGATCTGCGTCTCTCTGCGGGTTGCAGTGTGATCTGGGTGGTGGTGGATCGATTTTATAAAATGGCTCATTTTGTTCCCCTGACTGGCCTGCCTTCTGCTGCTCGACTGGCCGACCTCTTCGTTTAACACATCTTCCGTCTGCACGGCTTGCCTCTACATATTGTCTCGGATTGAGGGGTCCAGTTCACCTCAAAGTTCTGGAGAGCACTCTGTGGCCTCCTTGGTGTAAAGTTGGACTTCTCCTCGGCTTATCATCCTCAGTCCAATGGACAAGTCAAAAGGATTAACCAGATTGTGGAGAACTATCTGCGGCACTTTGTCTCCAGGCGGCATGATGACTGGGTGCAGCTGCTCCCGTGGGCTGAGTTTTCCTATAATAACCATACTAGTGAGTCCACCACCTCCAGTCTGTTCTACATCGTCTACGCCGAACATCCTCGTACAACTCTTCCTGTCTCTACTATGTCCCAGGTGCCTGCAGCTGACTCTACCTTCACAGACTTTCTGCAGATATGGCAACAGACACGATCTTCTAGTCTTCTGGCGGTGGACCGCATGAAGAGAAAGGCAGACACTAGAAGACGAGAACCTCCCCAGTTTCTTCCATGTACGAAGGTCTGGCTCTCTGCAAGGAATATCCAGCGGAGGGTGCCGTCTTGCAAGTTTGCTCAAAGGTTCCTCGGACTGTTCGAGATTCTGCTACAAATCAATCCTGTGTCTTACAAGCTTTGGCTGCCTCCTACCCTCAAGATCCCTAACTCCTTCAATGTCTCCTTGCTGAAGCCCGTGGTCCTGAACCGCTACTCCAGGACTCCTAGTTCCACAGTGGCTGCTGGCGGCTCGTCAGGGACTTTCAAAGAGAGGGAGATCCTGGTCACCAAGAAAGTTGGAGGAAGGACGTTTTATTTGGTGGATTGGAGGGGATTTTGTCCAGAAGAGAGGCCTTGGGAGCCAGAGGAGAACATCGATGCCCCTGTCCTTGTGAAGAGATATCTCTCCCGCTCTGGCCCCAAGAAGAGGGGGCTTAAAAGGGGGGATTACTGTAACGTCCATGGCCGCGGACCGTCGTTCAGACTTACCATGTGACAGCTCCGGCCATGGACGTCTGTGTTCTGGGTGGCATCTCCCTCCCGGGAAACACTGGCACTCACATCCGGGTTGATAGGGGGGCCCTGAGGAAATTTTGTTTTTCCAGTGCTGCCTCGAGTCCGAAAAGGTTGGGAAACTCTGTACTAGGCTACAGGGTCCCGTCATGGAGCAGCTCAGTTCGTCATGGGAACAGTACCTAGGTGAGTACAATTTTTGTTTTTGTTTGGGGGCACAGTCTACAAGGGTGAGGTGCGGGGACTGTATGGCACGATCTACAAGGGGGAGGTGGGGGACTGTATGGCACTGTCTACAAGGGGGAGGTGGGGGGCTGTATGGCATGATCTACAAAAAGGAGGTGGGGAATTATGGCACTGTCTACAGGGAGGCTGTATGGCAATATCTACAGGGGGGCACTATACTGTGTGGGGGCCACTAAGCGGACATTATACTGTGTAGGGGTACTACAGATGCCATAATACTGTGGGCACAATTAGAGGACAAAATACTATGTCCTTGAAGGGGTTGTAATATATTATTAAATATTATTATTATACTGTATGGGGGCACTAAAGGGGCGTTATAATTTTTTTATGGGGCATTTTTTTTTAATGATAGGGTGGGGCGCCGAAAGATCATTTCGCACAGGGCGCCATCTTTCCTAGGGCCGGCCCTGTGTCCGCCCAAAAAAAATGTGTGTGTGTGTGTGTGTGTGTGTATAGGAGACAGCATACCATATCTGTAGCACTACGACCCTATAAACTATTGATAGGATTAGATACATTGGCTCAGCAGACAGTATCACACATGATAGGATTGGATACAGTGGCCCAGCAGACAGTATCACACATGATAGGATTAGATACAGTGGCTCAGCAGACAGTATCACACATGATAGGATTAGATATAAGGCCCAGCAGACAGTTTCACACATGATGGAATTAGATACAGTAGCTCAGCAGACAGTATCACACATGATAGGATTAGATACAGTGGCTCAGCAGACAGTATCACACATGATAGGATTAGATAAAGTGGCTGAGCAGACAGTATCACACATGATTGGATTAGATACAGCAGCTCAGCAGACAGTATCACACATGATAGGATTAGATACAGTGGCTCAGAAGACAGGGGAGCTGATCAGAAGGTGTAACACCCATGGCTGCGGACCGTTGTTCAGACTTATAATCTGACGGCTCTGGCCATGGACGTCTGAGTTCCCGGCGGCATCTCCCTCCATGGAGATGCCGGCACTCACTTCCGGTTTCTGTGACTGGCTCCTGCACGGGCCTTAAAGGGCCAGTATGCGTCCAGCTGTCTATTATCAGTAATTAGCCCAGAATCCTGCTGGACTATAAAAAGGGCTCTGCCCACTTGTTCCTTGCCTGAGCGTTGTTGTATACCTAAAGTTTGTCTTGCAAATGGTCTCCCAGTGTTTTCCAGTTCCCAGTGTTACCCGTTCCTGCTGCCTGTACCCTGTATCCCGTGCTATCGTATCTACTGTGCCATCTACAGTGAAAGTCAGGTCGAAGTGTCTTCTGCTGCATCTACTGTGCCCATCTACAGTGAAAGTCAAGTCGTGTCTTCCGCTGCATCTACTGTGCCATCTACAGTGAGAGTCCTGTACTGTGTACATTTCCTCAGGTACCCTTTCTGGACTATAGACATTGTTTTGTACCTAGTTGGCCACCTGCTATCCCGCTACGCGGTACAGCCCAGTGGGTCCACACCCCGCGCCATGACAGTATGCTCAGGCCATGGACCCCGCTGGTCAATCCAAGCCATGCAGGCAGAGCTGCAGGATCTGCGAGCACGACAGGATCAACTACTTGTGGCAGTAGACTCCATGGCATAGCATCTAGGGGCGCTGGCTACTTCCTTCTCTGTTCCTATTCAAGCTCCTCTGATCGACTCGCCTGCTACACCTCCTGGCAGCTCTGGTTCGGATCCTCGGTTCTCGCTGCCATTGCCACCTCGGCTCCATGGAGACGCACGTTCGTGCAGGGGGTTTCTGAACCAATGCCATATTCCTATATTCACTCTGCACGCCCGAGCATTTCCTTTGGACAGATCCAGGATCGCCTTCATTATGTCTCTACTTGCCGGCAAGGCCCTGGCGTGGGCGAATCCAATCTGGGAACGACAGGGACCCGAGACCAGAGGCTTCCAGGAGTTCATGTGGTTATTCTGTATCGTATTCGAAGAGCCCGGCTGAGTCTCGTCGGCAGCCACTGCTATCTTTAACCTTCGCCAGGAGGACGCCTCCGTGGGTGAATACACCATCCAGTTCCGGACCTTGGCAGGAGAATTGTCCTGGAACAATGAGGCCTTGGTAGCATCCTTCTGGCATGGCCTATCGCCCGAGATCAAGGACAAACTTGCTGCTCGAGATCTACCAGCTGCCTTGGAAGACCTGATTCTACTTGCTACTCGAGTGGACATAAGGCTCAGAGAGAGATCTCAAGAGGTTGGACAGGAGATACGGCTTCCTAGACTGGCGCCCAACTTCCAGCAACCCCTCTTGTCTTCTTCTTCTGCTCCACCCTCATACTTAAATCCTCATCCCGACCGGAGCCGGGTTTTTATTTGTCAAGAAGAAAGATGGATCCCTTCGACCCTGCATTGACTACCGAGACCTCAACCAGATCACTGTGAAGAACAGGTACTCATTGCCTTTGATTTTGGAACTGTTTGATCGCATACGGGGGGCAAATTTTTTTTCTAAGTTAGACCTGCGGGGGGCTTACAATTTAATCCGGATTCGTCAGGGTGATGAGTGAAAGACTGCATTTAATACACGTGATAGACACTACGTATATCTGGTCAAGCCCTTTGGCCTGTGCAACGCCCCCGCAGTGTTTCAATAATTTGTCAATTACATTTTTCGTGATCTCCTCTATGTCTGTGTTGTGGTGTATCTCGATGATATTTTGATTTTTTTTCCCCAAATCTTGGGACTAATCAGGGTTATGTCCGCCAGGTGTTGCTTCGATTAAGGGGGAATCATCTTTATGCCAAGCTGGGGAGGTGCGTGTTTGAAAAGAAGTCTCTACCCTTCCTGGGCTATATCATCTCCGATCAGGGTCTCAAAATGTACACTGAGAAGGCTGTCCTGGAATGGCCATGCCCTCAAGGCTTAAGGGCCATACAACGCTTCCTGGGATTCACCAACTTCTACCGGCTGTTCATTCTCAACTTCTCTTCATTAACAGCTCCCATATCCACCCTCACTAAAAAGGGTATGAATGCTAAAGTTTTTAAGTTTAAACCTTAAAAAAGGCCTTCACATCAGCCTCTATTCTTCATCACCCTGATGTGTACCTACAGTTTTCATTAGAGGTGGACGCTTCCTCTGTTGATGCCGGTGCACTTTTGTTCCAGAGAGGTTCGAAAGGCAAGACTGTGGTATGTGGCTACTATTCTAAGCTGTTTTCTCCCGCAGAGCGCAACTACTCGGTTGGGGATCGGGGGTTACTGGCCATCAAGCTGGCCCTGCAGGAGTGGAGACACCTACTGGAAGGCGCAGCTCATCCTATCCTGGTCTTCACAGACCACAAGAATCTGACCTATCTACAGACGGCTCAATGGCTGAATCCTCGTCAAGCCAGGTGGTCGTTGTTCTTTGCTCGGTTCCGGTTCGAACTCCACTACCGACCTGCCGACAAGAATGTGAGGGCCGATGCCTTGAGGACACTGTGGAGTCCCCACAGAATATTATTGATCCTTCCTGCATCTTCTCTGTTAACCCTCTGCAAGTTAGAGACATTCCTCCGGGAAGAACTTTTGTACGTCTGGCAGACAGAGGAAGAATCCTTTGCTGGGGTCACAGTTCCAAGCTGGCAGGTCACTAGGGTGCCCGTAAGACCCGAGACCTAACTGCCCATCAGTTTTGGTGGCCCACGCTGCCCAAAGACGTCATGGACTTTGTCTCCTCCTGTATGTTGTGTGCAGTAAACAAAGTTGTCCACTCCAGACCAGCCTTTCTGCTCCAACCACTGCCTGTGCCCGATGCTCCCTGGCAGCATGTTGCTATGGACTTTGTCACAGATCTGCGTCTCTCTGCGGGTTGCAGTGTGATCTGGGTGGTGGTGGATCGATTTTATAAAATGGCTCATTTTGTTCCCCTGACTGGCCTGCCTTCTGCTGCTCGACTGGCCGACCTCTTCGTTTAACACATCTTCCGTCTGCACGGCTTGCCTCTACATATTGTCTCGGATTGAGGGGTCCAGTTCACCTCAAAGTTCTGGAGAGCACTCTGTGGCCTCCTTGGTGTAAAGTTGGACTTCTCCTCGGCTTATCATCCTCAGTCCAATGGACAAGTCAAAAGGATTAACCAGATTGTGGAGAACTATCTGCGGCACTTTGTCTCCAGGCGGCATGATGACTGGGTGCAGCTGCTCCCGTGGGCTGAGTTTTCCTATAATAACCATACTAGTGAGTCCACCACCTCCAGTCTGTTCTACATCGTCTACGCCCAACATCCTCGTACAACTCTTCCTGTCTCTACTATGTCCCAGGTGCCTGCAGCTGACTCTACCTTCACGGACTTTCTGCAGATATGGCAACAGACACGATCTTCTAGTCTTCTGGCGGTGGACCGCATGAAGAGAAAGGCAGACACTAGAAGACGAGAACCTCCCCAGTTTCTTCCATGTACGAAGGTCTGGCTCTCTGCAAGGAATATCCAGCGGAGGGTGCCGTCTTGCAAGTTTGCTCAAAGGTTCCTCGGACTCTTCGAGATTCTGCTACAAATCAATCCTGTGTCTTACAAGCTTTGGCTGCCTCCTACCCTCAAGATCCCTAACTCCTTCAATGTCTCCTTGCTGAAGCCCGTGGTCCTGAACCGCTACTCCAGGACTCCTAGTTCCACAGTGGCTGCTGGCGGCTCGTCAGGGACTTTCAAAGAGAGGGAGATCCTGGTCACCAAGAAAGTTGGAGGAAGGACGTTTTATTTGGTGGATTGGAGGGGATTTTGTCCAGAAGAGAGGCCTTGGGAGCCAGAGGAGAACATCGATGCCCCTGTCCTTGTGAAGAGATATCTCTCCCGCTCTGGCCCCAAGAAGAGGGGGCTTAAAAGGGGGGATTACTGTAACGTCCATGGCCGCGGACCGTCGTTCAGACTTACCATGTGACAGCTCCGGCCATGGACGTCTGTGTTCTGGGTGGCATCTCCCTCCCGGGAAACACTGGCACTCACATCCGGGTTGATAGGGGGGCCCTGAGGAAATTTTGTTTTTCCAGTGCTGCCTCGAGTCCGAAAAGGTTGGGAAACTCTGTACTAGGCTACAGGGTCCCGTCATGGAGCAGCTCAGTTCGTCATGGGAACAGTACCTAGGTGAGTACAATTTTTGTTTTTGTTTGGGGGCACAGTCTACAAGGGTGAGGTGCGGGGACTGTATGGCACGATCTACAAGGGGGAGGTGGGGGACTGTATGGCACTGTCTACAAGGGGGAGGTGGGGGGCTGTATGGCATGATCTACAAAAAGGAGGTGGGGAATTATGGCACTGTCTACAGGGAGGCTGTATGGCAATATCTACAGGGGGGCACTATACTGTGTGGGGGCCACTAAGCGGACATTATACTGTGTAGGGGTACTACAGATGCCATAATACTGTGGGCACAATTAGAGGACAAAATACTATGTCCTTGAAGGGGTTGTAATATATTATTAAATATTATTATTATACTGTATGGGGGCACTAAAGGGGCGTTATAATTTTTTTATGGGGCATTTTTTTTTAATGATAGGGTGGGGCGCCGAAAGATCATTTCGCACAGGGCGCCATCTTTCCTAGGGCCGGCCCTGTGTCCGCCCAAAAAAAATGTGTGTGTGTGTGTGTGTGTGTGTATAGGAGACAGCATACCATATCTGTAGCACTACGACCCTATAAACTATTGATAGGATTAGATACATTGGCTCAGCAGACAGTATCACACATGATAGGATTGGATACAGTGGCCCAGCAGACAGTATCACACATGATAGGATTAGATACAGTGGCTCAGCAGACAGTATCACACATGATAGGATTAGATATAAGGCCCAGCAGACAGTTTCACACATGATGGAATTAGATACAGTAGCTCAGCAGACAGTATCACACATGATAGGATTAGATACAGTGGCTCAGCAGACAGTATCACACATGATAGGATTAGATAAAGTGGCTGAGCAGACAGTATCACACATGATTGGATTAGATACAGCAGCTCAGCAGACAGTATCACACATGATAGGATTAGATACAGTGGCTCAGAAGACAGGGGAGCTGATCAGAAGGTGTAACACCCATGGCTGCGGACCGTTGTTCAGACTTATAATCTGACGGCTCTGGCCATGGACGTCTGAGTTCCCGGCGGCATCTCCCTCCATGGAGATGCCGGCACTCACTTCCGGTTTCTGTGACTGGCTCCTGCACGGGCCTTAAAGGGCCAGTATGCGTCCAGCTGTCTATTATCAGTAATTAGCCCAGAATCCTGCTGGACTATAAAAAGGGCTCTGCCCACTTGTTCCTTGCCTGAGCGTTGTTGTATACCTAAAGTTTGTCTTGCAAATGGTCTCCCAGTGTTTTCCAGTTCCCAGTGTTACCCGTTCCTGCTGCCTGTACCCTGTATCCCGTGCTATCGTATCTACTGTGCCATCTACAGTGAAAGTCAGGTCGAAGTGTCTTCTGCTGCATCTACTGTGCCCATCTACAGTGAAAGTCAAGTCGTGTCTTCCGCTGCATCTACTGTGCCATCTACAGTGAGAGTCCTGTACTGTGTACATTTCCTCAGGTACCCTTTCTGGACTATAGACATTGTTTTGTACCTAGTTGGCCACCTGCTATCCCGCTACGCGGTACAGCCCAGTGGGTCCACACCCCGCGCCATGACAGTATGCTCAGGCCATGGACCCCGCTGGTCAATCCAAGCCATGCAGGCAGAGCTGCAGGATCTGCGAGCACGACAGGATCAACTACTTGTGGCAGTAGACTCCATGGCATAGCATCTAGGGGCGCTGGCTACTTCCTTCTCTGTTCCTATTCAAGCTCCTCTGATCGACTCGCCTGCTACACCTCCTGGCAGCTCTGGTTCGGATCCTCGGTTCTCGCTGCCATTGCCACCTCGGCTCCATGGAGACGCACGTTCGTGCAGGGGGTTTCTGAACCAATGCCATATTCCTATATTCACTCTGCACGCCCGAGCATTTCCTTTGGACAGATCCAGGATCGCCTTCATTATGTCTCTACTTGCCGGCAAGGCCCTGGCGTGGGCGAATCCAATCTGGGAACGACAGGGACCCGAGACCAGAGGCTTCCAGGAGTTCATGTGGTTATTCTGTATCGTATTCGAAGAGCCCGGCTGAGTCTCGTCGGCAGCCACTGCTATCTTTAACCTTCGCCAGGAGGACGCCTCCGTGGGTGAATACACCATCCAGTTCCGGACCTTGGCAGGAGAATTGTCCTGGAACAATGAGGCCTTGGTAGCATCCTTCTGGCATGGCCTATCGCCCGAGATCAAGGACAAACTTGCTGCTCGAGATCTACCAGCTGCCTTGGAAGACCTGATTCTACTTGCTACTCGAGTGGACATAAGGCTCAGAGAGAGATCTCAAGAGGTTGGACAGGAGATACGGCTTCCTAGACTGGCGCCCAACTTCCAGCAACCCCTCTTGTCTTCTTCTTCTGCTCCACCCTCATACTTAAATCCTCATCCCGACCGGAGCCGGGTTTTTATTTGTCAAGAAGAAAGATGGATCCCTTCGACCCTGCATTGACTACCGAGACCTCAACCAGATCACTGTGAAGAACAGGTACTCATTGCCTTTGATTTTGGAACTGTTTGATCGCATACGGGGGGCAAATTTTTTTTCTAAGTTAGACCTGCGGGGGGCTTACAATTTAATCCGGATTCGTCAGGGTGATGAGTGAAAGACTGCATTTAATACACGTGATAGACACTACGTATATCTGGTCAAGCCCTTTGGCCTGTGCAACGCCCCCGCAGTGTTTCAATAATTTGTCAATTACATTTTTCGTGATCTCCTCTATGTCTGTGTTGTGGTGTATCTCGATGATATTTTGATTTTTTTTCCCCAAATCTTGGGACTAATCAGGGTTATGTCCGCCAGGTGTTGCTTCGATTAAGGGGGAATCATCTTTATGCCAAGCTGGGGAGGTGCGTGTTTGAAAAGAAGTCTCTACCCTTCCTGGGCTATATCATCTCCGATCAGGGTCTCAAAATGTACACTGAGAAGGCTGTCCTGGAATGGCCATGCCCTCAAGGCTTAAGGGCCATACAACGCTTCCTGGGATTCACCAACTTCTACCGGCTGTTCATTCTCAACTTCTCTTCATTAACAGCTCCCATATCCACCCTCACTAAAAAGGGTATGAATGCTAAAGTTTTTAAGTTTAAACCTTAAAAAAGGCCTTCACATCAGCCTCTATTCTTCATCACCCTGATGTGTACCTACAGTTTTCATTAGAGGTGGACGCTTCCTCTGTTGATGCCGGTGCACTTTTGTTCCAGAGAGGTTCGAAAGGCAAGACTGTGGTATGTGGCTACTATTCTAAGCTGTTTTCTCCCGCAGAGCGCAACTACTCGGTTGGGGATCGGGGGTTACTGGCCATCAAGCTGGCCCTGCAGGAGTGGAGACACCTACTGGAAGGCGCAGCTCATCCTATCCTGGTCTTCACAGACCACAAGAATCTGACCTATCTACAGACGGCTCAATGGCTGAATCCTCGTCAAGCCAGGTGGTCGTTGTTCTTTGCTCGGTTCCGGTTCGAACTCCACTACCGACCTGCCGACAAGAATGTGAGGGCCGATGCCTTGAGGACACTGTGGAGTCCCCACAGAATATTATTGATCCTTCCTGCATCTTCTCTGTTAACCCTCTGCAAGTTAGAGACATTCCTCCGGGAAGAACTTTTGTACGTCTGGCAGACAGAGGAAGAATCCTTTGCTGGGGTCACAGTTCCAAGCTGGCAGGTCACTAGGGTGCCCGTAAGACCCGAGACCTAACTGCCCATCAGTTTTGGTGGCCCACGCTGCCCAAAGACGTCATGGACTTTGTCTCCTCCTGTATGTTGTGTGCAGTAAACAAAGTTGTCCACTCCAGACCAGCCTTTCTGCTCCAACCACTGCCTGTGCCCGATGCTCCCTGGCAGCATGTTGCTATGGACTTTGTCACAGATCTGCGTCTCTCTGCGGGTTGCAGTGTGATCTGGGTGGTGGTGGATCGATTTTATAAAATGGCTCATTTTGTTCCCCTGACTGGCCTGCCTTCTGCTGCTCGACTGGCCGACCTCTTCGTTTAACACATCTTCCGTCTGCACGGCTTGCCTCTACATATTGTCTCGGATTGAGGGGTCCAGTTCACCTCAAAGTTCTGGAGAGCACTCTGTGGCCTCCTTGGTGTAAAGTTGGACTTCTCCTCGGCTTATCATCCTCAGTCCAATGGACAAGTCAAAAGGATTAACCAGATTGTGGAGAACTATCTGCGGCACTTTGTCTCCAGGCGGCATGATGACTGGGTGCAGCTGCTCCCGTGGGCTGAGTTTTCCTATAATAACCATACTAGTGAGTCCACCACCTCCAGTCTGTTCTACATCGTCTACGCCCAACATCCTCGTACAACTCTTCCTGTCTCTACTATGTCCCAGGTGCCTGCAGCTGACTCTACCTTCACGGACTTTCTGCAGATATGGCAACAGACACGATCTTCTAGTCTTCTGGCGGTGGACCGCATGAAGAGAAAGGCAGACACTAGAAGACGAGAACCTCCCCAGTTTCTTCCATGTACGAAGGTCTGGCTCTCTGCAAGGAATATCCAGCGGAGGGTGCCGTCTTGCAAGTTTGCTCAAAGGTTCCTCGGACTCTTCGAGATTCTGCTACAAATCAATCCTGTGTCTTACAAGCTTTGGCTGCCTCCTACCCTCAAGATCCCTAACTCCTTCAATGTCTCCTTGCTGAAGCCCGTGGTCCTGAACCGCTACTCCAGGACTCCTAGTTCCACAGTGGCTGCTGGCGGCTCGTCAGGGACTTTCAAAGAGAGGGAGATCCTGGTCACCAAGAAAGTTGGAGGAAGGACGTTTTATTTGGTGGATTGGAGGGGATTTTGTCCAGAAGAGAGGCCTTGGGAGCCAGAGGAGAACATCGATGCCCCTGTCCTTGTGAAGAGATATCTCTCCCGCTCTGGCCCCAAGAAGAGGGGGCTTAAAAGGGGGGATTACTGTAACGTCCATGGCCGCGGACCGTCGTTCAGACTTACCATGTGACAGCTCCGGCCATGGACGTCTGTGTTCTGGGTGGCATCTCCCTCCCGGGAAACACTGGCACTCACATCCGGGTTGATAGGGGGGCCCTGAGGAAATTTTGTTTTTCCAGTGCTGCCTCGAGTCCGAAAAGGTTGGGAAACTCTGTACTAGGCTACAGGGTCCCGTCATGGAGCAGCTCAGTTCGTCATGGGAACAGTACCTAGGTGAGTACAATTTTTGTTTTTGTTTGGGGGCACAGTCTACAAGGGTGAGGTGCGGGGACTGTATGGCACGATCTACAAGGGGGAGGTGGGGGACTGTATGGCACTGTCTACAAGGGGGAGGTGGGGGGCTGTATGGCATGATCTACAAAAAGGAGGTGGGGAATTATGGCACTGTCTACAGGGAGGCTGTATGGCAATATCTACAGGGGGGCACTATACTGTGTGGGGGCCACTAAGCGGACATTATACTGTGTAGGGGTACTACAGATGCCATAATACTGTGGGCACAATTAGAGGACAAAATACTATGTCCTTGAAGGGGTTGTAATATATTATTAAATATTATTATTATACTGTATGGGGGCACTAAAGGGGCGTTATAATTTTTTTATGGGGCATTTTTTTTTAATGATAGGGTGGGGCGCCGAAAGATCATTTCGCACAGGGCGCCATCTTTCCTAGGGCCGGCCCTGTGTCCGCCCAAAAAAAATGTGTGTGTGTGTGTGTGTGTGTGTATAGGAGACAGCATACCATATCTGTAGCACTACGACCCTATAAACTATTGATAGGATTAGATACATTGGCTCAGCAGACAGTATCACACATGATAGGATTGGATACAGTGGCCCAGCAGACAGTATCACACATGATAGGATTAGATACAGTGGCTCAGCAGACAGTATCACACATGATAGGATTAGATATAAGGCCCAGCAGACAGTTTCACACATGATGGAATTAGATACAGTAGCTCAGCAGACAGTATCACACATGATAGGATTAGATACAGTGGCTCAGCAGACAGTATCACACATGATAGGATTAGATAAAGTGGCTGAGCAGACAGTATCACACATGATTGGATTAGATACAGCAGCTCAGCAGACAGTATCACACATGATAGGATTAGATACAGTGGCTCAGAAGACAGGGGAGCTGATCAGAAGGTGTAACACCCATGGCTGCGGACCGTTGTTCAGACTTATAATCTGACGGCTCTGGCCATGGACGTCTGAGTTCCCGGCGGCATCTCCCTCCATGGAGATGCCGGCACTCACTTCCGGTTTCTGTGACTGGCTCCTGCACGGGCCTTAAAGGGCCAGTATGCGTCCAGCTGTCTATTATCAGTAATTAGCCCAGAATCCTGCTGGACTATAAAAAGGGCTCTGCCCACTTGTTCCTTGCCTGAGCGTTGTTGTATACCTAAAGTTTGTCTTGCAAATGGTCTCCCAGTGTTTTCCAGTTCCCAGTGTTACCCGTTCCTGCTGCCTGTACCCTGTATCCCGTGCTATCGTATCTACTGTGCCATCTACAGTGAAAGTCAGGTCGAAGTGTCTTCTGCTGCATCTACTGTGCCCATCTACAGTGAAAGTCAAGTCGTGTCTTCCGCTGCATCTACTGTGCCATCTACAGTGAGAGTCCTGTACTGTGTACATTTCCTCAGGTACCCTTTCTGGACTATAGACATTGTTTTGTACCTAGTTGGCCACCTGCTATCCCGCTACGCGGTACAGCCCAGTGGGTCCACACCCCGCGCCATGACAGTATGCTCAGGCCATGGACCCCGCTGGTCAATCCAAGCCATGCAGGCAGAGCTGCAGGATCTGCGAGCACGACAGGATCAACTACTTGTGGCAGTAGACTCCATGGCATAGCATCTAGGGGCGCTGGCTACTTCCTTCTCTGTTCCTATTCAAGCTCCTCTGATCGACTCGCCTGCTACACCTCCTGGCAGCTCTGGTTCGGATCCTCGGTTCTCGCTGCCATTGCCACCTCGGCTCCATGGAGACGCACGTTCGTGCAGGGGGTTTCTGAACCAATGCCATATTCCTATATTCACTCTGCACGCCCGAGCATTTCCTTTGGACAGATCCAGGATCGCCTTCATTATGTCTCTACTTGCCGGCAAGGCCCTGGCGTGGGCGAATCCAATCTGGGAACGACAGGGACCCGAGACCAGAGGCTTCCAGGAGTTCATGTGGTTATTCTGTATCGTATTCGAAGAGCCCGGCTGAGTCTCGTCGGCAGCCACTGCTATCTTTAACCTTCGCCAGGAGGACGCCTCCGTGGGTGAATACACCATCCAGTTCCGGACCTTGGCAGGAGAATTGTCCTGGAACAATGAGGCCTTGGTAGCATCCTTCTGGCATGGCCTATCGCCCGAGATCAAGGACGAACTTGCTGCTCGAGATCTACCAGCTGCCTTGGAAGACCTGATTCTACTTGCTACTCGAGTGGACATAAGGCTCAGAGAGAGATCTCAAGAGGTTGGACAGGAGATACGGCTTCCTAGACTGGCGCCCAACTTCCAGCAACCCCTCTTGTCTTCTTCTTCTGCTCCACCCTCATACTTAAATCCTCATCCCGACCGGAGCCGGGTTTTTATTTGTCAAGAAGAAAGATGGATCCCTTCGACCCTGCATTGACTACCGAGACCTCAACCAGATCACTGTGAAGAACAGGTACTCATTGCCTTTGATTTTGGAACTGTTTGATCGCATACGGGGGGCAAATTTTTTTTCTAAGTTAGACCTGCGGGGGGCTTACAATTTAATCCGGATTCGTCAGGGTGATGAGTGAAAGACTGCATTTAATACACGTGATAGACACTACGTATATCTGGTCAAGCCCTTTGGCCTGTGCAACGCCCCCGCAGTGTTTCAATAATTTGTCAATTACATTTTTCGTGATCTCCTCTATGTCTGTGTTGTGGTGTATCTCGATGATATTTTGATTTTTTTTCCCCAAATCTTGGGACTAATCAGGGTTATGTCTGCCAGGTGTTGCTTCGATTAAGGGGGAATCATCTTTATGCCAAGCTGGGGAGGTGCGTGTTTGAAAAGAAGTCTCTACCCTTCCTGGGCTATATCATCTCCGATCAGGGTCTCAAAATGTACACTGAGAAGGCTGTCCTGGAATGGTCATGCCCTCAAGGCTTAAGGGCCATACAACGCTTCCTGGGATTCACCAACTTCTACCGGCTGTTCATTCTCAACTTCTCTTCATTAACAGCTCCCATATCCACCCTCACTAAAAAGGGTATGAATGCTAAAGTTTTTAAGTTTAAACCTTAAAAAAGGCCTTCACATCAGCCTCTATTCTTCATCACCCTGATGTGTACCTACAGTTTTCATTAGAGGTGGACGCTTCCTCTGTTGATGCCGGTGCACTTTTGTTCCAGAGAGGTTCGAAAGGCAAGACTGTGGTATGTGGCTACTATTCTAAGCTGTTTTCTCCCGCAGAGCGCAACTACTCGGTTGGGGATCGGGGGTTACTGGCCATCAAGCTGGCCCTGCAGGAGTGGAGACACCTACTGGAAGGCGCAGCTCATCCTATCCTGGTCTTCACAGACCACAAGAATCTGACCTATCTACAGACGGCTCAATGGCTGAATCCTCGTCAAGCCAGGTGGTCGTTGTTCTTTGCTCGGTTCCGGTTCGAACTCCACTACCGACCTGCCGACAAGAATGTGAGGGCCGATGCCTTGAGGACACTGTGGAGTCCCCACAGAATATTATTGATCCTTCCTGCATCTTCTCTGTTAACCCTCTGCAAGTTAGAGACATTCCTCCGGGAAGAACTTTTGTACGTCTGGCAGACAGAGGAAGAATCCTTTGCTGGGGTCACAGTTCCAAGCTGGCAGGTCACTAGGGTGCCCGTAAGACCCGAGACCTAACTGCCCATCAGTTTTGGTGGCCCACGCTGCCCAAAGACGTCATGGACTTTGTCTCCTCCTGTATGTTGTGTGCAGTAAACAAAGTTGTCCACTCCAGACCAGCCTTTCTGCTCCAACCACTGCCTGTGCCCGATGCTCCCTGCAGCATGTTGCTATGGACTTTGTCACAGATCTGCGTCTCTCTGCGGGTTGCAGTGTGATCTGGGTGGTGGTGGATCGATTTTATAAAATGGCTCATTTTGTTCCCCTGACTGGCCTGCCTTCTGCTGCTCGACTGGCCGACCTCTTCGTTTAACACATCTTCCGTCTGCACGGCTTGCCTCTACATATTGTCTCGGATTGAGGGGTCCAGTTCACCTCAAAGTTCTGGAGAGCACTCTGTGGCCTCCTTGGTGTAAAGTTGGACTTCTCCTCGGCTTATCATCCTCAGTCCAATGGACAAGTCAAAAGGATTAACCAGATTGTGGAGAACTATCTGCGGCACTTTGTCTCCAGGCGGCATGATGACTGGGTGCAGCTGCTCCCGTGGGCTGAGTTTTCCTATAATAACCATACTAGTGAGTCCACCACCTCCAGTCCGTTCTACATCGTCTACGCCCAACATCCTCGTACAACTCTTCCTGTCTCTACTATGTCCCAGGTGCCTGCAGCTGACTCTACCTTCACGGACTTTCTGCAGATATGGCAACAGACACGATCTTCTAGTCTTCTGGCGGTGGACCGCATGAAGAGAAAGGCAGACACTAGAAGACGAGAACCTCCCCAGTTTCTTCCATGTACGAAGGTCTGGCTCTCTGCAAGGAATATCCAGCGGAGGGTGCCGTCTTGCAAGTTTGCTCAAAGGTTCCTCGGACTCTTCGAGATTCTGCTACAAATCAATCCTGTGTCTTACAAGCTTCGGCTGCCTCCTACCCTCAAGATCCCTAACTCCTTCAATGTCTCCTTGCTGAAGCCCGTGGTCCTGAACCGCTACTCCAGGACTCCTAGTTCCACAGTGGCTGCTGGCGGCTCGTCAGGGACTTTCAAAGAGAGGGAGATCCTGGTCACCAAGAAAGTTGGAGGAAGGACGTTTTATTTGGTGGATTGGAGGGGATTTTGTCCAGAAGAGAGGCCTTGGGAGCCAGAGGAGAACATCGATGCCCCTGTCCTTGTGAAGAGATATCTCTCCCGCTCTGGCCCCAAGAAGAGGGGGCTTAAAAGGGGGGATTACTGTAACGTCCATGGCCGCGGACCGTCGTTCAGACTTACCATGTGACAGCTCCGGCCATGGACGTCTGTGTTCTGGGTGGCATCTCCCTCCCGGGAAACACTGGCACTCACATCCGGGTTCTGTGACTGTTTCCCGCTGGGCGCGCGCGTCTCCGCTTGCACAGCCTTAAAGGGCCAGTACGCATCCATTTGTTTATAATCAATAATTAGCCCAGAATGCTGCTGGACTATAAAGAGGGATCTGCCCACTTGTTCCTTGCCTGAGCGTTGTTGTATACCTAAAGTTTGTCTTGCAAATGGTCTCCCAGTGTTTTCCAGTTCCCAGTGTTACCCATTCGTGCTGCCTGTACCCTGTAACCCGTGCTATCGTATCTACTTTGCCATCTACAGTGAGAGTCAAGTCGTGTCTTCCGCTTCATCTACTGTGCCATCTACGGTGAAAGTCAAGTTGTGTTTCCGCTACTGTCTACATTGCCTCAGGTACCCTTTCTGGACTATAGACATTATTTTGTACCTAGTTGGCCAGCTGCTATCCCGCTATGTGGTACTGCCCAGTGGGTCCACACCCCACGCCATGACAGAAGGTAGACGTTGGATGAGTATTCTAATACATGGCTTGGCAAATTTATGTTCAAAAGAAGGGAATCGTCAAAAATATTTTAATATCTTTATATGTGTGAACCTAAATTGCTCATCATGGACGGACAGTTGAAGCTGTAAAACAGCCTACAGAGGGGGATGGCTATTCTATTCTAAGACTTCTGGTTTAGGACTTTGCATTCAGTTGTTACAAAGGCGGACGTGACAAGACTTCATGACATTGTATTTCTTTTGGCTAAAGATACATACTAAGATGAGCTTGGGATTCTGTATGTTACCATATGTAGAATGTATATGATGACAAGTATGAGGGTAATGCCTACTCTCATTTCCTTATAAGTAAAGATGCATTGTCCCCTGGGGGTAGAGACTGTTTTTGAACACCGACACTACATGCCATGGTCTCTCTCTCCTGCCGGACGGCCTCTCTCAAATCCACCAGTGAGAGAGCATTAATTAATTTTGAACTCATAGACAAATGCAGATAATGTCCAAAGTTAACGGACAAAGTAAATTCTACAGCAACACCCTTAACCAATCAGGCTGTAGCTGAGGATAGGACTTTGATAGAGTCTTATTTACACACTTGCAATATAAAACCGTCTTCAGCGTTTCAGGTGTCCTTTATAGCCTTAATGTCCTGTGACTTCATCCATTATTTAAAATCCCAAGATGAGTTATGCTCTATTCCTCTACCCAGATGGCCCAGGAGCATCTGCTGCTGACATCTCATTTGTAACCTCAAATATTTACAAACTGCTGTATCTGTCCCTTCAATGAGAATCAGCCAACCTGGCAGCTCAACACATGCTTTTTTCAGATCCCATAATATAACAAGGACCGGTACGTACAGAACATAAACAGCAGAAGTCAAAAGTTTAAGATGTTAAATATGAATCCAGTGCATTCACTATATTAACCATATTTTATATTCATTATGCTATGTCCCAACAGTCTACACTATAGTCTAGTGGTATGATGAACTTAAGACCAGTTTTCTGAGTGGGATGGCAGCAGTGGCGTAACTATAGGGGTCGCAGCGTTCCCAATTGCCAGTGGGCCCGCGGCCCCCGCACCTCATCAATGAAATGTTACTATAGTAACTGACAGTACTTACCCCCACTTTCCGGAGCGCAGTGGCGGTCCTGACATCACAGCGCTGTACGCAGCGTATGACATCATGTCGCTATGCGCTGCGCACAACATCCCGACCCTGGATGGAGTCAGGACCACTGCTGCGGCTGAAGAGGAGGGTAAGTTTAATATTACGGTCTGCTGAAGCTGATGGGTCGGGATCTGCCTCCCGGGACCCCCGCCAATCAGCTGTTTTGAAGGGGGTGCAGCGCTCGTACATTCTGGTCACTTTCTCAGACTGTGAATCGCCGACACGTAAGCGATTCACAGTGTGAGCAAGTACGGGAAATGAAGGGGAAACAGCACTCGTACAAGCGCTGCACCCCCTTCAAAATAGCTGATTGGCGGGGGTCCCGGGAGTCGGACTCCGACCCATCAGCTATTGATGTCTTATCCTGATGATAGGCCATCAATGTTTAGCGACTGGACAACCCCTTTTAAGCTTACCATGTGTTAGGCTTAGATACAGGGCACCAGCAGACAGTAATCTTATAATGTATAAGATTACTGTCTGCTGGACCCTGTATCTAAGCCTACGGCCTAACCTTAGGCTTAGCCTAACCTTAGACTTAGATACAGGGTCAAACAAACTGTATCACACATGCACATGGGCCGTGTATCTAAGGCCCTGTTCTCATTAGCGTTGCGCTTCTGTTGAGGGGTTCCGTCTGAGGATTCCGTCGGGTTAACCTCTCAACGGAAAAACAAATGGAAACCTTAGCTTCCGTTTGCATCACCACTGATCTCAATGGTGACAGAAACTTTGCGAATGTTTTCCGTTTGTCACCGTTGTGAACGGGTTCCGTTGTTTAGGCGGAATCAATAGCACAGTCGACAATGCAAAACAACGGATGACGACTTCGATGACAACTTTTTTTATTCTCAATAAAATGGTTAACGAATGTTGTGTGGGGCTTTTTTATTTAAATAAACCTATTTTTTCTATGTCTGTATTTTTTTTAAACTTTATCGCTACCGCCTTAGTAATGGCCGCTGACTGATTGACAGCGTCCATTACTAAGGCAGGGCTTAGTGTTAACCGGTGAAAAAGCTAACACTAACCCCCATTATTACCCTGGTACTCACCGCCACCAGGGGAAGAGCCGGTACGATACTGTGCCCGACCATCTGTAGTTATGGGCGGGCATTGGGGCGGCTGCAGGCTGGTATTATTAGGCTGGGTATGGCCAAAACCAGTGGCCCTTCCCATCCTGGTAATGCTAGCCTGCTGCTGTGTTCTATCTGGCTGGTTAAGAAAAATGAGGGGGACCTCACGTCATATTAAAAAAAATAATAATAATAATTGGAAAGGATGATGTGGGGTTCCCCCATTTTTATAACCAGCCAGATACAACACAGCAACAGCAGGGTGGGAAAGGACGCTGTTTTTGGGCTTTCCCAGCCTGATAATAACAGCCTGCGGCCCTGCCAGTGTCCCTTCGTCACTACAGATGGTCGGGTACTGGATCGTACCCGGCTCTTCCCGGTATCCCTAGTGGTGGTGGGTACCGGGGTAATAATGGGGGTTCGTTTTAGCCTCTTCATGTCTAACACTAAGCCCACCTTAGTAATGGACATTGTCAATCAGCCAGCAGCTATTACTAAGGCGGTACTAATACAGTTTAAAAAATACAAAGACATAGAAAAAATATTTTATTGAAATAAAAAACCCACACACAACCCTCATTAACCATTTTATTGAGAATAAAAAAAAATGCCGTTATCGAAGTAGTTCTCGAATCTGAAGTAGTCCAACAACCAAACTTGTAAAAAAATACAAACACACAAAAATAATTAGTAACACATAAAAAAGCAAAACAATTCTTATACTTACATTTCCTGGGTCCAGCGCTGAAGCTGCAATGTCAGCGAGCTGGGCCCTATAGCTAATCCTATTATGTGTGATACTATCTGCTGAGCCACTGTATCTAATCCTATCCATAGCTATAGGGTCATAAAGATCGTCAAAAACGGCCCGAATATGCCTCCCGTCGATTTCAATGGGAGGCGGGGCGGTTTTCTCCCGCGAGCGGTAAAATTGGCTCGCGGGAGAAAGAAGCGACATGCCCTATCTTCGGTCGTTTCCGCCTCTGACCTCCCATTGACTTCAATGGGAGGCAGAGAAAGCGTATTTCGCTGGGTTTTATACCAGCAGCGCCCAATGGCCGCAGGCGGAAAACGCAGCGAAAAACGCAGCGAAAATCGGCGTGCAGGCAGAGGAAAATCTGCCTCAAACGTCCACACAAAATTTTGAGGCAGAAATTCTGCCTGCAAAATACTCCGTGTGAACATAGCCTTACACTCCTAAAACCTCTGTTCTGCGTCCACACTATATACTTCTTATTAATGTAGTTATGCAAAATAAAATAATCCTTACCAGTTGGCTAAAATAAAACTTAATGTAACCAGACTGCCTACTGACTACATCATTTCTTCATATTTCCTCTTTTAAATATTTACCTTTCTCCAATTTAAAGACCAAATTAATAATTCTAATCGATTCTCCAATAGGTGGTGCAACTGACTGAAGCCAATACATTGCAATGATGTTTCTGTTCTGATATCATATATTGGTAATTGCCAACCTACTTTATCTCTCCACTATAAGTTTGTAGGACGGTGCTGCCTTTGGGCCTGTTCACATCACCGTTCGCTTTCCGTTCCGGGGTTCCGTCTGAGGTTTCCATCGGGTGAACCCTGCAATGGAAAGTGAAACCACAGCTTCCGTTTCAGTCACCATTGATATCAATGGTGACGAAACATCACTAATGGTTTCCGTTCGTCACCATTCTGGCAGGTTTCCGATTTAACGACGGAATCAATAGCGGAGTCGACTATTGATTCCGTCGGAAAACCGGAAACCTGCCGGAAACAAGGGGGAGCATGACAGAAGATGAACAGAGGAAGGAGATAGGCAGAAGAGGAAGCAGAAAAGAGAGCAACGTCATGCTTGTAGGTGTACCCTGCTGGAATGCCAGGTTACCACCCTACAAGCTCTTCTGTATTTTTGATTTTTGATTTCTATACAGTGCATAATGGACTATATAGTAAAGCAAACAGATAAGGACCTTATGACAGGTCCACTCAAAGCTTTTGCATTTTTTAAATGGTGTTTCTGCAAATAAATAAAGCTCAATCACTGCTTAAATGTTATACTTTGTGTTTCAATTCCTCTCCATTTTAACCCCTTCCCGACGTATGACATAAACCTACATCATAGCTGTGAAGGGGAAGTATGCAGCAGGCTCACGGGCTGAGCCCGCTCGATACAATGCAAGCGGGATCGCGCTCCTGCTAGTTTAGCTCATTAAATGCTGCGGTCAATAGCGACCACAGTATTTAAATCATTAGACGGGGAAGACCCCCGCTAACAGCTCACCCCCCCGCAAAGTGATCGAGGGGTGCCGATGGTTGCTATGGCCATCTTTGTGCTCCTATTAAGCCTTGCCTCTGGCAGGGTTTTATAGAAGTCTGTAAAGAAAGACGATATAATGCAATACATTAGTATTGCCGTATATAGTGCAAGCGATCCAACGATGGCTTTTTCAAGTCCCCTAGGGGGACTAATAAAAAGAAAGTAAAAATCAGTTAACGTTTTTTTTATGTACAAAAAAATACTAAAAGTTAAAATAAAAACCCTTTTGTAATGATACTGACAGAATACCAGTCCAGCAAAAAGCGCACCCTCAACCAGACTTGGAGCAAGTTGTCAGACTAGGCAAGTGATGGCGAACTCACCCTGCGACGTCCCTGCAGACTGACCTTGCCTGCCTGCAGCGAATATTTCGCTAACTGGAAACTGCTAGCAGACCTTGAGTGATCCTGCAGGTGAAAGGGAAACTTGCTTTTGCCTGGCAGTTGCTGGTAGGTGGAGCGGACAGGTAGAGTAGTCAGACAAGCCGAGGTAATAGCAGAGAGGTAACGTAGAACAATGCAGTGAAACACAAGATGTCAGACAATTCGAGGTCTAAACACTATAAATCAAGTCCGGTACAAAATTGGAAGACAAGAGAATGGTCAGGAAAGCCGGGATCAGACAACAAGGTAACAACAAACAGATCTCACGGAAGCCCAAGAGCAAATAAGCCATAGCAAGTGAAGTCAATCTCTGGCAAAGAGGACTAGCATCATGGGTGTTATATAGTAGGCTAATTAGATGATTGAGATTGACAGCTAAGGCCCCACGCAGATGACCGTAAAACCGCGGACCGTAACATGGTCTGCGGTTTTACGGACCCACTCAGTTTTATTTGCCGCGGACAGCTTTCCGTATCGCTATGGATAGGTGTCCGTGCCATAGAACTGTTCCGGGAATTATGGAACATGTCCTATTTTTCGCACATTGCGGGCCGTGCTCCCATACTTTGTATGGTAGCACAATCCAAATATGCAGGCAACTATCAACGGGCCGTGATTACGGGCACGACCGTGTGCATGGGGCCTTAGCAAAGCATTTAAGATTTTAACCCTCGCCTACCTCTCAGACCAGTTCTAAGGACAGGGAATGTGACACATTTTCCATTTTCCCCCAAAAGCACTGTGAAAAAAATAAATAAACATAATAGTTATTGCCGCGTCCGTAAAAGTCTGAACTATTACAATATATCATTATTTAACCCGCACTGTGTGCACCGTAAAAAAAATATGTAAAACGCCAGAATCGCTGTTTTTTGGTCACCTCATCTACTACAAAAAATTTAATAAAAAGTGATCAAAACCTTGCATGTACCCCAAAATGGTAAAATTAAAAACTACAGCTTATCTGGGGGGTGTGGCCTGGACATGGAGCTGGTGAGACGTGTGGTGTGAGAGCTCCTGTTCCTTGACCGCTCCCAAGCCTGATAAATAGCGTCTATTTGCGACACACCGCACTAATGCGAAGGGGATCATGCACCAAACCCCCGACGCCTGTGAGAAGCGACCAGACAAGGACGAGAAGCGGCATACCTCACTATTTTTCGGAGCCGGGGCTGCCAGCATCTCAGGCCCGTCTATCCAATATGGCGGACCGTACCGGCGCCACAGAGACGCCGCCTCAAGGGAGGAGAACTCCTCCAGCCAAGCCGCAGGATAGCTCGTCGGAGCCTTCGAGGGGTGAGTCATCCTCCTGCCCTGCATCAGCACTTACTATGGGCCCGGAACTATAGGCACTTATGGCGCAAATGGCGGCCATACCCACTAAAAGGGACATGGAAGGCTATATCTCCCGCCTTGAAGGAGGACATTACCCATATTAATGAATCTGTGGAAGCCATCGAAGTTAAAACACAGGAGCTCCAGCAGCAACAGGCCTCCCAGCAAATTTTATCAGATCAACATTCTGCACATATACAAATACTGTTTGATATGACTGACGATGCAGAGAATAGAAACAGGAGGAATAACATAAGGGTCAGGTGTATCCCAGAAGCTACGGGACCCCAGGACCTCTCGCACACGTTACAGGGTATATTTAACATGTTGCTGGATAGACCTGCAGACTCCCCTGTGGAGATTGACAGAAATCACCGCACCCTGGGTCCAAAAAGCACGGATTTGGCCAGGCCACGAGATGTGGTATGTAGAATCCACTTTTTTCAACTTAAGGAATCTATAATAAGGCAAGCTCGTAACAGGGGTACACTGGACTTTGATGGGGCTCCGGTGCAATTACTGGCTGATCTTTCTCGTTCCACTCTGGCTAAAAGGAGAGCCTTGTGACCTCTACATATCGCACTTCGGGAAAAAGATATCCCATATTCCTGGGGGTACCCCTTTCAACTGCAAGTTCGCCGTGGATCCTCCACATATTCTGTCTATTCCCCAGACGATATCCCTGAATTTCTCGCTGCTCTGGATCTACCACAGATCTCCATCTCAGATTGGCCGTTTTTCCCTCCGACGCCGCAGCGGACATGACATGAGAGGTCGTTTGTGTCAAACTCTGTTTCCAGGGCCCCTGGATATAGCCTTCCTGTCAGTTTTATTGCCGGACTTACCTGCCTCACATGACTGCCTATGCTGAATAATAGATATCTGAGACCCTGATTTCTGCTGCAACCAGGTCAAGATTGCTGGATTGAGATGTTGGAACACTCTGTTTCTCCAATACTGTGTTGTTTGTGGTTACTCATTTCATTCATGGTATGCTGAATGGTTGTTGATGTTTTCAGCCAGGGTTTTCTGCCTTTAACTCAGGATCGTCCAGACGGTCCCTGTTGTCCTCTGTATGTCAATGCTTCTCACTTGTGGATAGGGAGGAGGGGGTCCTGGTACAGGCGAAGGGGTATATACTGGGGATTTATGTTATTCTCATTAGCCAATTCTAGCATGAGGCGGGAGGCTTGCCCTTTTAGTTCGGCTGTTCTTCGGGGGGGAATTGACGGTAGAGTCGGGGAGAGTCTCACGCTAGGGGTCGGTTAGATATTCCTAGCCTTGACGGGATGAGAAAAAAACACTTTGACCGATAGGGGTGCGCTCCTATGTAGGGTTCACGGGTACAAACCTCCTCCTATAAATTTGATTCTATGGGCTTATGTAGACTGCCTCACACCATTTCTGTGATTTGTTTGGACATGGTGAGAAGAGTACGCAGGGGGTTATGGTATACCAGTAGTTCCTATATCTATATCTGCCACGGGTACAAGACCTTTCTAAACAAGCTTCTTCCCTTTATGACCAAGGTTTATAACTCTGTTACAACTTCAATGCCATTCACTCCGCAAACGTTAGCGGCCACCGTTACTGTAATTCACAAACCGAGGAAGGATCCCTCTGTATGCTCTAATTACCGTCCAATTTCCCTGATCAATGTAGATGTTAAACATTATTCTAAGGCCATCGCTAATAGGCTAGCCCCGCTTCTACCGCACAGTATCCATGGAGATCAGACAGTATTTGTCCGTCATAGAGAAGCGAGGGACAATACCAACAAAACCATTCTCTTAATATCCTATGCACTGAATAAGTCATTACACACATGTTTAATTTCGGTTGATGCGGAAAAAGCTTTCGATCGGGTGCATTGGGGGTTCCTGAAATCGGCTTTAATCCAGATAGGGCTTGGGCCCATTATGATAGACAGGATCCTGTCTCTATACCAGACACCTACCGCAAGAGTTAGAGCCAATGGGGTACTTTCAACACCCTTCCCGATTGCCAACGGAACTAGACGGGGATGTCCCCTGTCCCCCTTACTATATGTCATCACGATGGAACATTTAGCGGTGGCTATCCGCAACTCCCCTGATATCTCTGGGATAGGAATAGGCGGGGACTGTCATAAACTGGCTCTATATGCAGATGACCTGTTGCTCTTTGTGACGAACCCCGTGATATCTTTACCGGTGCTTATTCAGGAATTCGAAACATTTGACCAGGTCAGCAACTTCAAGGTAAACTATACGAAAACGGATGCACTCAATATTTCTCTATCTTCTGATGTATTGGATCTTTTAAAGTCATCCATTTCCTTTAAATGGCAGTCGAGGTCTATTAAATATTTAGGGGTTCAAATTCCTAGGGACCTAGTGGATCTTTATTCTCTTAACTATCAACCTTTACTTCAACTTACTCTTAAAAACTTACAATCATACGATCGAGGTCAACTATCATGATTTGGCCGCATAAACGCTATCAAAATGGACATTCTCCCTCGGTTCTTGTTTCAGGCCATTCCGATACTGATTCCTGGAGCGTTTTTTAGAACTCTGGAAAAGACCTTTCGAAAATTTGTGTGGGGCACCCTGAGACCGCGCCTCAACCTGAGGTCATTGTGCCGTCCAAAGATGAAGGGGGGAGCTGGACTCCCAGATTTGTAAATATATCATCAGGCCGCGGTTCTTGCAAGGGTAGTGGACTGGTTTCATAATGGCCCCAATAAACAGTTGGTGGGGATTGAGCAGTCCATAATCGCTCTCTCCCTTAGATCATTGCCGTGGATTCTTCCGGATTATCGACCGGCTCTCTTGACCTTCCTGATACTTACCCAGCATTATCTCACTTTGTGGGACAGACTGTTGGTTAGAAAGGGCCTTTCCCATAGACCGGGGCTTCTTAGCCCGCTGTTTGATAATCCGGAATTTCCACCGGCTGTCAATACCCCTCATTTTTTGAATTGGTCTTCTTCCGAAGGCACGAGACTATGTCAGGTAATGTCAGATGGGGGACGGCTCCCTTCCTTGTCGGACTTGAGAGGGAATTGCCTGGGGAGGACGCTTTCTTGGATGGAGCATGCCCAATTGTCTACCTTCTTGCGTTCGGCTCTACCGGATGGAATGCGTATCGATACTGATACTGCCTTTGAGTCGGTGTTGCTTCAAAAAGAGCCTCAGGCTCGGGTGATATCTACTCTATATACATTACTTTTGGAAGCAGGTGGGGACCAACCTCCTGCATACGTTAGCGCCTGGGAGCGGGAACTTGGAGTAAACATGTCACTAGCAGATTGGGATCGAGTTTTCTTTCTGTCTCACAAAATGCTTGTAGCTTGCCATGTACAGGAAAATAATTTTAAGATACTGACTAGATGGTACCGTTGCCCACAGATTCTGCATAGGATGTACCCTGAGGTGTCGGATTTGTGTTGGTGTTGCGGGAATGAAACCGGAACGATGTTACACATTTGGTGGTCATGTCCAGCATTATAGACTTTCTGGAAAGCGATTTTTGACATATATGCCATAGTGGAGGGTGCCCCGATGGTGCCCACTCCTCAGGTGGCTTTACTATCTATGATTCCTGGCCCTTTGCCGAGCATAAAGAAGGGCCTACTAAGACACTTCTTTACTGTGGCCCGAACAGTTATTCCTAGACATTGGAAGTCTACTGTGCCGCCCTCCATTGGTGAATGGGTTGTGGAGATGGATTTTTTTTATGTCGAAAGGAATCTCTTTCAGCAGAAGACAGTGATCACTTTGGTAAAGTTTTTCCTCTGTGGAGTGCATGGTCGTCCTTCAAATCTGGTCCTCACTTTGCTGATTGGCTGAGCTGAACCCTCAGATAGTTGGGGTCTGTCATACTGGGCCTGGTACTATAAGGGCTTCCGTCTGGGGAGGAAGAAGCCTATTCTTCCTTCTAGGTCTAATCCCTTCTTCTGTCCCCCCCCCCCTCTTGGGGTATGACACAGGGTTTCTCCTGTGGTTCATAATCATTAATTCATGGCTTGTTCCTCTTGTCCTCGGTCCTTCCTTCCTTCTCTTTTCGTTTTCTTTCTTCTATTTTCTCTTTTCTTTTCCTATCTGATGCCTGGGAAGTTGTCACACGCTCTACACAGTGTGTCTGGGTCTAACTTTAAGATGTGACGATCCTGGGTCTCACTCTCACATCATATGTTATGTGTATTTATCCGACATTGTATGTGGAAGTAGGAGTAAACATACTAATGTCTTTCCTATGTGTACCGCTGATAGTAATGCTGTGTATGTTTTCAGAGCTGTGTCTTTTGCTTGTTTTCTTGTGTAACTGTTAAAAGTCTTCAATAAAAATCTAATTTACAAAAAAAAAAACTACAGCTTAGCCAACAAAAAATATACCCTCATGCTGCTTAATCGACAGAAAAATAAAAAAGTTATGGCTCTCAGAATTTGGCGACACAAAATACATTTTATTTTTCCCTGTAAAAGTAGTAAAATAAGGGAAAGCTATATAAATGTGGTATCATAATCGTATTGACCAGCAGAATAAAGGTAACATGTCATTTTAATTGAATCGTGAATTCTGTAAAAAACAGTGGAGGAATTGCTGTTTTTTTATTTTCTACCCCACAATTTTTTTTCCTGTTTCCGAGTACATTAAATCAAGGCCTCATAGCACTATATAGACCGAAAAATAAAAAAGTTATGGCTTTTGGAAGGTGGGGAGGAAAAAGCGAAATTGAAAATCTGAAAAATGGCTGCGGCGGAAAGGGCTTAAAGATATTCGATTGCTCTCAGTGATGAGAATATTTCTGTTTACATTCAGAGGCAGCAAACCCCTACGTCCCTAGTCCTTCTCTCAGCTGAGAGTTGAATACAAGTGTATCCAGTCTAAACAATGTTCTATGAGCTAAAATATTTGCCTTCTGAAACTATATGTATCCTTAGTAATTAGAAAGCAATGTTTTTGACAGCGAATAGAACTACATTTTATATTTTCAATAGAAGATTCAAAGCAGAATTAAAAACAAAACAAACAAAAAAACAATAATACAGACGACTGATATAATGTAGCAGGCTACTAGAGGGATTTGTTTAGCTGCTGATGATTTCTTCCACAGATTCTGGATACAATTGTATCCACTTCTCAGTTGAGAGCAAGACTAGATATGTATGCATTTTCTACCTCTTAATATAAAGAAGAGTGTAACCTAATATAGTAAAATCTCTGTATTCCTCAGTGATAGCAGGAAAACAATGGTGTGCTTGGTTTTAACGTTACTTTATTCTTTCATGAGTTATTTACAAGTTTCTGACCACTTATAAAATGTGTTCAAAGTGCTGCCCATTGTGTTGGATTGTCAATGCATCCCTCTTCTCCCACTCTTCACACACTGACAGCAACACCGCAGAAGAAATGCTAGCACAGGCTTCCAGTATCTGTAGTTTCAGTTGCTGCACATCTCGTATCTTCACAGCATAGACAATTGCCTTCAGATGACCCAATGGAAACCTCAATGGATGATCAATGGAAACTTCAAGGCCACGGGATATCTGAAATTGCAACATGATGACGTGTTTCCCTCTTTATGCACTGAATCTGGCACGTTCCCTGAGTTTTTCCAGCAAGATGGTGCACCACCACATTATGGGTGTCAGGTCCGAGCATTCCTAGATGAACAGTTTCCTGGAAAGTGGATTGGTCGTCGTGGGCCAGTTGAATGGCCCCCTAGGTCTCCCGATCTGACCCCCTTAGACTTTTATCTTTGGGGTCATCTGAAGGCAATTGTCTATGCTGTGAAGGTACGAGATGTGCAGCAACTGAAACTCCGGATACTGGAAGCCTGTGCTAGCATTTCTTCTGCGGTGTTGCTATCAGTGTGTGAGAGTGGGAGAAGAGGGTTGCATTGACAATCCAACACAATGGGCAGCACTTTGAACACATTTTATAAGTGGTGCAGGCTGTAGTGGCGGTCACGCACGTCAGGATGACGCTTCATCCCACGTGACCGCCTCTGCAGCCAATCACAGGCTGCAGCGGCGACATGGATGAAACGTCATCGCTGGAGGCCGGACAGGAGGAAAGTAAGTATGAACGTATTATTATTTTTTTTTGGCATGTATGTATGTTGTCATGTATGTATGTATGTATATCTGTGCATGTATGTTGGCATGCATGTATATATGTGCATGTTTGTATGTATATTTGCATGTATATATTTGCATGTATGTGTGTATGTTTGCATGTATGTATTTTTGCATGTATGTTGTCATGTATGTATGTATATATGTGCATGTGTGTATGTATATATGTATGTATGTATGTTTGCATGAATGTATGTATGTTTGCATGTATGTGTGTTTGCATGAATGTATGTTTGCATGTATGTATGTATGTATGCATGTTTGTATGTATATTTGCATTTGTGTATATATATATATATATATATATATATATATGTATGTATGTTGTCATGTATGTATGTATGTATGTATGTTGTCATGTATGTATGTATGTATGTTGTCATGTATGTATATATGTGCATGTATGTTGGCATGTATGTATATTTGCATGTATATATTTGCATGTATGTATGTTGTCATGTATGTATGTATGTATATATGTGCATGTATGTATGTATACATGTGCATGTTTGTATGTATATTTGCATGTATATGTTTGCATGTATGTATGTTTGCATGCATGTATGTTTGTATGTATGTTGTCATGTATGTATGTATATATGTGCATGTATGTATGCATGTTTTTATTTTTGCATGTATGTTTATATATATGTGCATGTATGTAATTATGTTTGCATGTATTTATGTTTGCATGTATATTTGTGCATGCTTGTATATATGTATGTATGTATCTTTGCATCTTTGTTTGTATGTATGTATGTTTTCATGTGTGTGTGTATGCATGTATGTATGATAGTTTGCATGTATATATGTGTGTATGTTTGCATGTATGTATATTTGCATGTATATATGTGCATGCTTGTATGTATGTTTGTATATATGTATGTATGTTTGCATGTATGTTTGTTTGTATATATGTCTGTATGGCCATGTATGATACTGTCTGCTGGCGCCCTGTATCTAAGTCAACTTCACGGCAGGCTTCTATACATGGTATAACAGTCAGTATCACACATTAAACTGAATCTAAGCCTACGACATGTTTTATTTCATTTTTTTTTTTTACAGGTTTGGTGTTTGGACTACGTCGGTTTCGAGGACTACTTAGATGACGTTTTTTTTTTCTACAATAAAATGGTTAATGAGGGTTGTGTTGAGGGTGCTTTATTTCAATAAAATATTTTATCTATATCTTTGTCTTTTTATTTTCAAATTTTATTACTACCACTTTAGTAATGGCCGCTGTCTGAGTGACAACATCCATTATTAAGGCGAGGCTTAGTGTTAGCCGGTGCAGAGGCTAACACTAACCACCATTATTACCCCGGTACCCACCACCACCAGGGGTGCCGGGAAGAGCCAGGTACGATCCAGTACCCGACCATCTGTTGTGATGGTCGGGCTCTGGGGCGGCCGCAGGCTGGTATTATGAGGCTGGGAAGGGCCAAAAACAGTGGACCTTCCCACCCTTGTAATGCTAGGCTGCTGCTGCTGTGTTGTATCTGGCTGGTTATAAAAGTGGGGGGGACCCCACGTCATTTTTTTAAATTATTTATTTTTTTAAATTTTTTTTTTTAAAAAGACATGGGGTTCCACCCAATTTATCATAACCAGCCACATACAACACAGTGTTATTAGCCTGGGAATGGACAAAACCAGTGGCCCTTCCCACCAATGTAATGCCAGACTGCTGCGGCCTTGTATATGGCTGGTTATTAAAAATGTCGGGGACCCGTCTATTGCTAAATTTGTTAAATTCAAAAAAAAAAACGACGTGGGGGTCCCCCCCCATTTTTAGAACCAGCCCGATACAACACAGCAGCAGCAGCCTAGCATTACAAGGGTGGGAAGGTCCACTGATTTTGGCCCTTCCCAGCCTCATAATACCAGCCTACGGCCGCCCCAGTACCCGACCATCACAACAGATGGTCGGGTACTGGATCGTACCAAGCTCTTCCCGGCACCCCTGGTGGTGGTGGGTACCGGGGTAATAATGGGTGGGTAGTGCTAGCCTCTGCACCGGATAACACTAAGTACCGCCTTAATAATGGACGCTGTCAATCAGCCAACTGCCATTATCTGGGCACTAATAAAGTTTAAAAAAAAACACAAAGACAATTCTTTTTTATTGAAATAAGAAATCCCCAACAAAACCCTCGTTAACCATTTTATTAAAATTTGGAAAAACGTAGATCTACGCAGTAGTCCAACGAATCGAAGATGTAGTCCAATCGGTACATCAAAATCTGCAACAACATAAAAAAACAGTTATCAATGTGAACAATAACAATACTTCTACTCACCTACACACATATATACACGCACGCACACACAAACAACCATACACAGACACACATATATACACAAACACAACAAGATATACACACACACACACACATAAACAGACAAACACACACACACACATATACACAAACTCACACATATACAAACAAAAACACACATATCCAAACACACACACACACACAGTTATACACACACATACATGAACACATATACACAAACACATATACACAAACACACCCATATATACACACAAACACACACCCATATACACACATATACACAAACACACACACATACAAAAACACACACAAACATCTACACACAAACATATACACAAATACACCCATATATACACAAACACATATACACAAACACACCCATATATACACACACAAACACACACACACACATATACCCAAACACACATATATACACAAACACACACATACACAAACACGGTTTCTTTTAAATGCTGCTGGGGAACCCGCTCGATCCACTATATAAGGCTGCGCTACAGTGCAGCATTTAAAAGAAACAGGATCCTGACCTGTCCATAGAGTTTAAGGCAGCACAGAGTATTTCAGGAGATGAGCGTGCAGATTCAGTGCTGCTGTGAACTCTGCTCTTACCATTACGTAGCTCTCAGTCTGTTACCTCTCCTCCACTCCTGTCCTCAAGAACACCTTCACATGATTGGCAAGTCACCACGTAATGGTAAGAGCAGAGTTCACAGCAGCACAGAGTATTTCAGGAGATGAGCGTGCGGATCTTGTGCGGGGTGGTGACTTGCCAATCATGTGAAGGTGTTATTGAGGACAGGAGTGGAGGAGAGGTAACAGACTGAGCTACGTAATGGTAAGAGCAGAGTTCACAGCAGCACTGAATCTGCACGCTCCTCTCCTGAAATACTCTGTGCTGCTGTGAACTCTGTTCTTACCATTACGTAGCTCAGTCTGTTACATCTCCTCCACTCCTGTCCTCTATAACACGTTCACATGATTGGCAAGTCACCACCACGCACAAGATCCGCACGCTCATCTCCTGAAATACTCTGTGCTGCTGTGAACTCTGCTCTTACCATTACGTGGTTACTTGCCAATCATGTGAAGGTGTTCTTGAGGACAGGAGTGGAGGAGAGGTAACAGACTGAGAGCTACGTAATGGTAAGAGCAGAGTTCACAGCAGCACTGAATCTGCACGCTCATCTCCTGAAATACTCTGTGCTGCCTTAAACTCTGTGGACAGGTCAGGATCCTGTTTCTTTTAAATGCTGCACTGTAGCATAGCCTTATATAGTGGATCGAGCGGGTTCCCTAGCAGCATTTAAAAGAAACAGGATCCTGACCTGTCCACAGAGTTTAAGGCAGCACAGAGTATTTCAGGAGATGAGCACGGGCAGCCGTTCGTTTTTCCGAGCCGTGCTCCCATTATGCACACGACCGTAAAAACACCCGTTATTGCGGGTCGTAATTACGACCCGCAATAACGGGCTCATAGACTTCTGTTACCCACGGGTACCTTTCCGTTTTCTCACGGGAAGGTGCCCGTGCCGTTAAAAAAATAGAACATGTTCTATTTTTCTATTTTACGGGCCGTGCTGCTATAATTATAATGACAGCACGGTTCGCAAAAGCGGCCGGCTGCCCGTGGCTGGCCGGCCGTGCTCGTAGTTACGAGTCGTAATTACGAGCACGGCCCGTAAAATAAAAAAATAGAACATGTTCTATCTTTTTAACGGCACGGGCACCTTCCCGTGAGAAAACGGGAAGGTACCCGTGGCTAACAGAAGTCTATGGGCCCGCTATTTCGGGTCGTAATTACGACCCGTGATAACGGGTGTTTTTATGGTCGTGTGCATGAGGCCCCGTAATGACGGGTGGCTACATGTGTGCACCCGTCATTACGGCAGCGTTGCTAGGCGACGTCAGTAAGGGTATGTGCACACACACTAATTACGTCCGTAATTGACGGACGTATTTCGGCCGCAAGTACCGGACCGAACACACTGCAGGGAGCCGGGCTCCTAGCATCATATTTAGGGTATGTTCACACGAGGGCGTCCGTTACGGCTGAAATTACGGGGATGTTTCAGCCTGAAAACATCCCCGTAATTTCAGCCGTACCGGCATGTGCAGGCGCTTGAACGTCGCGTCAATTACGGGCGTAATTAGCGCTGCTATTCATTGGAGTCAATGAATAACGGCTCCAATTACGGCCAAAGAAGTGACAGGTCACTTCTTTGACGCGGGCGTCTAGTTACGCGCCGTCATTTGACAGCGGCGCGTAAATTTACGCCTCGTGTGAACAGACTTTCAATGGGCAGATGTTTGTCAGCGCTATTTTCAGACGTAATTCGGGGCAAAAACGCCCGAATTACGTCCGTAAATAGGCCGTGTGAACATACCCTTATGTACGATGCTAGGAGTCCCTGCCTCTCCGCGGAACTACTGTCCCGTACTGAAAACATGATTACAGTACGGGACAGTTGTCCTGCAGAGAGGCAGGGACTCCTAGCATCGTACATAACTATGATGCTAGGAGCCCGGCTCCCTGCACTGTGTTCGGTCCGGTACTTGCGGCCGAAATACGTCCGTCAATTACGGACGTAATTAGTGTGTGTGCACATACCCTAAATAGTCACTGTCCAGGGTGCTGAAAGAGTTAACTGATCGGCAGTAACTGTTTCAGTACCCTGGACAGTGACTACCGATCACAGTACCTGTAAAAAAAAAGACGTTCATACTTACCGGGAACTCCCTGCTTCCTCCAGTCCGGTCTCCTGGCCGTTGCCTTGGTGACGCGTCCCTCTCGACATCCGGCCCGACATTCCTTGATGACGATGCAGCCCATGTGAGCGCTGCAGCCAATCACAGGCTGCCGCGGCCTCTGCAGCCAATCACAGGCTGCAGAGGCCTCTGCAGCCAATCACAGGCTGCCGCGTCAGAAAAGGTCGGACTGGAGGAAGAAGAGGGACTCGTCCGCAAGACAACGACCGGGTACGTATGAAATGCTTTTTATTTTATTTTTAATCAGCAGCCTCTTTTCTCTATCAGTGATTGATAGAGATAAGTGGCTGCCGATTTGTATGATGTTTTTGACCGGGTTCGGTCAAAACGGGTTCGGCCGAACCCGGTGAAGTTCGGATTCGCTGCGAACCGAACTTTTCCGGAAGTTCGGACCGAAACCGGGTTCGGTTGTCCCGGTTCGCTCATCTCTAGATAGAATAATCTTATCATGTATGATACAATTTCTAAAAATACATCTACTCAACTTATGTTTAACCCCTTCCCCCTGCTGGCATTCTGGGCCCTAATGTCCAAGCCATTTTTTAGATTTTTCCATTGTCACATTCGAAGAGCTGTAACTTTTTTATTTTTGCGTCGGCATAGCTGTATAAGGTCTTGTTTTTTGCGGGACGACTTGCAGTTTTTATTGGTACCATTTGAGAGTAGATGTGACTTTTTGATCACTTTTTATCACATTTTTTTTAAGTCAGGATTAACAGAAAACAGCAATTTTTCCATTGTTTTTTATTTTATTTTTTACGGCGTTCACAGTGCGGGTTAAATAATGTAACAGCTTTATAGTCGGGGTCGTTACGGACGCGGCAATACCAAGTATGTGTAACTTTTTTGCTTTATTGTAGTTTTTTTTAATAGTAAAGCATTTTGTAAGGGGAAAAGCTGGGTTTTTCATTTTTTTTTTCACTTTTTTTTTTTTATTAACTTTATTAAACTTTTTTTTCTTTTTTACTAGTCCCACTAGGGGACTTCCCTATCCTCCGATCGCTATTATAATACACTGCAATACTTTTGTATTGCAGTGTATTACTGCCTGTCCGTTTAAAACGGACAGGCATCTGCTAGGTCATGCCTGCGGCATGATCTAGCAGGCATTCGCTGCAGGCAGACCTGGGGGTCTTTATTAGACCCCCGGCTGCCATAGAAGACACAGACACTCGGCGATTTTATCGCCGGGTGTCAGTGAGATGAGAGGGAGCTCCCTCCCTCTCTCCAAAACCATTCAGATGCGGTGCTCGCTATTGTGCACCGCATCTGAAGGGTTAAACAGGTGAGATCGATACTAATATCGATCTCACCCGGCAGAGCAGGGACGCCCCCAGCCCTCAGCTGCTTCTGGCAGCTGAGAGCAGGGAGATTTCACGGCTCCCTGCTCTGTTTACTTTATTCTACAGCAGCGACGTAGTTTGGCGGCGCTCTAGAATAAAGCCCACTAATGACCGCCGTAAAAAGACGTATCGGCGGTCATTAAGGGGTTAATATCAGTCAATTTCATCATCTGTTAGTTTGTTATAATAGTGCAAGCTTTGTTCAATGGGGAGCTGTTCTTCAGCACTAGACAATACTTTCTGGCTATCATTTTGAGTGGAACTGTTCTTCAGCACCACGGATGTAATACAGATTACTGAACCACACAAATTATAATTCAAACCTTTATAAATATAAAGCAAAAAATATATATATTTTTTTTATATGTACTTTAAAACAGACCAGTTAATACACAATTCTAATCTTCTCCATCCAAATGAAGTATCTTTTTCCAGTGAGACATGCGCGCAGTGCATCAGCTGCCTCCCCTGAATCAAGTTTGAATACAAAACACACCTGAATACTAAGCAACTATTCCATACATCTAGTTCCTTCTAGTAACCCGAACATTGTGGTTTAGAATATTTGATATTTGAAAACTAGAATATGGCTCTTGTAGCATCTCAGTGAAAATAACTTGTAATATGTTGTATTATAAATAAGACATGATGTTCATGTCATTTAACTGACCACATGCAGTAAATGGTTCAATTTTTAGGCCCACCTACAGGAAGTCACCTGACGTATGTTACTCACTATATATATATATATATATATATATATATATATATATATATATATATATATATATATATATGTGAATTCATTTGTAAAATAGCAAGCTATGATTAAGGACCTCATTGTTCTGAAACGCGTAAGTGTGGTCCCGGGATTTTTCGTTTTAATCTTTTTGTTTTAAACATGACTTAATAAACCCTATAACTTTTATTCTGAGTGCTGGATATACCTTCATCATACATCTCTATTACCTTGATTACCTGCTGTCGACACAGGACCTTATTGGGAATATCTACAAGCACATGCAGCATTTGGATATATTTATACCAACTTGCACCATTTAACGCATTGGAAACGCAGTGGAAATGTGCTGAGAGAACTTTTTGTAATACTTCCATTTTCTATATTCTAAAACCCATAACGTTTTTGTGGGACAGGTTATCGTTTTTATTAGTACTATTTTGTGGTAAACTTAACTTTTTGATCCCTTTATTTTCCTTTTTTTGGGAGGCTTTTTTGTTTCACGGCATTCACTGTGTGGGTTAAATTAAATAATAGTTTTATAGTTTGGGTCGTGGCATTACCAATTATGTATAGTTTTTATTTTTTACGTTTTTTACAATTATAAAAGACTTATTTTGGGTAAAAAAAGCAGTTTGGCTTTTTTTAACTTGTATATTTTTTTTACATTTTTATGAACTTTTTTAAACTTTTTTTTATTTGTCCCACTAGGAGACTTGAAGGCCTGAAGCCCCGATCACCATTCTAATACACTGCACTACATAAATAGTGCAGTGTATTAAAGCTGTCAGTTATTCACTGACAGAAGCAGATGAGGACCCGCTCCAGCAGGTCCTCATTGGCTTCCGTACAAGGCAGATATGGAGGCCATTATTTGGCCTCCGGTTGCCATAGCAATTGTGTCGCTAGTGTGCCAGTCGGGTAAAAACCCCTCAGATGCTGCGCTCTCTATTGAGCGCAGAATCTGAGGCTTTAATCAGCCGGATCGGAAAATAGCTCCAGTTCTGGCCATTGCCAGAGGGTGTCAGCTGTAATGTACAGCTGACACCCGGTGGTGATGGTGCGGGTTCCGCTTCTGAGCCTGCACTATCACCGCAACGTAATGGCACTGCGGTTTGCGGGAACCCCTTCCCGACAGCGCCGTATATATTCGGCAAATGTCAGGAAGTGGTTAAGAGAACCACCATAAATTTATCTTTTTTTTGGGTGTGGTCCTTTCAAAGAAAAAAGTACACAGAATGCAGGTTAAAGTGTGTAATGTAGTCAGAAACATGTACAGCACACAAATAAACAGCCCTCTCATTCCTAGTCCCCAGCATGTCTCCCCTCTCATTTCTAGTACTCCAGAACGTGTGAAGCATGATGCATGCTGCACACTCCCCTTCTCTGACAGTACTACTCCTCCACCTTTCCTATGACGCTCCGTGGTGCTGGACATGCTTCTGCTCTCTCTGCCCCAAGGATGCAGCGTGATGCTGGCAGCTTCTCTCCCCTAATCTGCTAAGCAAGTCTCCTCCTCCTGCTTTCTCCAGTCTGGTGATGTGGCTTGGCGTGCACACGCATCCAGATGATTTTCAGCACAGTAAGTCCAATTTGTGGTCTTTTCACAGGAGTTCCCACTGAAAAAATTGCTCAAAGAAGTGGACATTGTTCAGATTAAGTGGTGGTCTGCTCAGAGAGGGGTAGGTTCCATAGACTATAATGGTGGGGAAATTCAGTCACAGAAAAATTTGGTTTGGATGGGGGATTTTCTCAAAGGGATGGTCTTCTGGGAAGATTTCACTGTATTTTTAAAAGTGAAAACACAATGGGGGGAATATATTAACTTTTCTACACCAATTTTTTACATAAAAAAGTCAAAAATGGCACAAAATTTGTGCCATTTCCACCGCTCACAGTGCTTTCCTAAAAATCGGCCGGAGCTTAGCATAAGGGGTGGGGCCACGACAGCCTGACACATTTACTGTAATTTATGCCAGAACTTGCCGTAAATTTTAGCAAAAATCTGCACCAGCTCCGAGCTGGGGTAGGTTTCACTCAGTGGCACACAGATAGCCAGAGATGTGTTCATTTATTAACAAGTGTGCGCCTCTTCATTTTAATACTGGCGTATGTAATGTCAGTCCTAATAAATATCCTCCAAAGTATATTAGAACATTGTACAACTTTTCATTGACACAGTGATTTTTTATATTAAAAAAACATTAGTATTTTCAGCACATCGTCCATATATAAGGGTGTGCAGTGTTTTTCATGATTTCTGACAGTGTCTGATGTCCCTGTGTAAGAAATAGGATGAGGTAACATACTATCAGGCTGGGTTCACACGTGGCGGAATTTCACTTGAATTCCGCTGCGGACACTCCGCAGCGTTAATCCGCAGCGGAGCCGTTTCTCCATTGACTTCCACTTTAATTTAGAAGTGTTCGTTTAGACGATGCGTAAAATTCCGCTGCGGAGCATAGGCTGCGGAGCGGAATTTGGTGTCCGCAGCATGCTCTGTTGCGGAGCAGTGGCGGACTGGTTGCGGACTCATGGCGGAATTTCTCCATTGACTTCAATGGAGATTCTAAATTCCGCAATGAAGTCCGCAGCCGTCATGCACATGTTATGTGTGCTGCGGATGCGTCTTGCTTTTTTGCCATGACATTTCTTCATTCTGGCTGGACCTATGTATTTCTAGGTCTACAGCCAGACTGAGGAAGTCAATGGGGCTCCCGGAATTACGGGAGCGTTGCTAGGAGACGTCAGTAAATAGTCACTGTCCAGGGTGCTGAAAGAGTTAAGCGATCGGCAGTAACTGTTTCTGCACCCTGGACAGTGACTACCGATCCCAATATACAGCAACCTGTAAAAAAATAGAAGTTCATACTTACCGAGAACTCCCTGCTTCTGTCTCCAGTCCGTCTTCCCAGGATGACGTTTCAGTCTAAGTGACGGCTGCAGCCAATCACAGGCTGCAGCGGTCACATGGACTGCCGCGTCATCCAGGGAGGTAGGGCTGGATGCCGAAAGAGGGACGCGTCACCAAGACAACGGCCGGTAAGTATGAAATTTGTTTACCTTCACTAGGGAAAGTGCTGTCCCTTCTCTCTATCCTGCACTGATAATAGAGAGAAGGGAAGCACTTTTACCGCAGTCCGCAGCAGCTAGTCCGCATCAATTTACTGCACATTTTGGGCAGATCCGCAGCCGTAATCCGCAACCCGGATTAGGTGCGGCATTGATGCGGACAGTTGCGGAGGAATTCCGCCACGTGGGGGCATGCCCTCACATTATGTTGTTATAAATGAATGTTATTCAATAATGGTCAATTTCTGCTAAATGTGTTGATTTTTCAGCAGAGGTGATGTTTCTGCTAATTAATTCAATCCAAATGTGTGATTAATTGAATAGTTTTCATAATTATAACAAATCTAATTTGTTGGGAAATGCACTGACATTTGTTATGTGAAAATACATTTAATAGTGATGCTAAGTGGCCTTAACATGTTTATAAGAAGAAATCAAACATTAAGCATGCCCTTTCTTAAATATATGTCTAGACTAGCTTTCGCTAGAGAATGTGTTACTTGAAAACCTTATTTTTTCTTGTCTTTTTACAGAATAGAGAAATAAATATGCTACTAATAGTTGAAATTACTTTTCAACTTTTTTTGTGAACATCCTAATTATTTTCTCACATTTTTTCTCTATAAAGAAAGTTTACAAAGTAACCGGCCTTGAAACCTTTGACAAGTGATGGCTGCACAATTAAGTTTTGCAAATCAATTTTGACGCACCTTTGACGCACTGGAATACTTCTTCAAGTGCAATAGAAATGACATTATAGGAATTATGATTTGTAAGTCTTCTTTCAAGAATGTTTCTTTTTAAAGTGTATCTAAACCTTGAATAAACTTCATTGATGGCTACATCGACCGAAAAAGAAAAAAGTTAAAAAAAAGGCTCTTGGAATGTGGCGAAGCAAAAACAAGTGATTTTTTTTAAAGGGTTTTTATTGCGCAAACGTAGGAAAACATATAAAAACCTTTATATATTTGGTATAGCTGTAATCAAACCGACACATAGAATAAAGGTAACATGTTACCTGGCATTCCAAGCAAAATTGCCAGGTTGGGTGATGATGCGAGGGTGTCAGTCTCAGAAAAGGCAGCCCTAGTGGATACTGATCTCCCTAACAGCCGGGAGAACAGCCCAGCTAGTAGTCGGCGGGATGGTAATGCAGGTAAGCCAAGACAATTGATAGTTGTAGGGGATTCTATAATCAGGAAGACGGATAGAATAATTTGTCGCCAAGACCGCCTCAACCGAATGGTTTGCTGTCTCCCTGGTGCCAGGGTTCGGCATGTGGTGGAACGGGTGGACAAATTGCTGGGAGGGGCTGGTGATGATCCAGCTGTCGTGGTCCATGTCGGTACCAACGACAGAATAAATGTTAGGTGGAGGAGCCTTAAGAATAATTTTAAAGAACTAGGCTACAAGCTGAAGGGAAGGACCTCCAAGGTTGTATTCTCAGGAATACTGCCTGTGCCATGCGCATCACAGGAAAGACAGCGGGAGCTTAGGGAGTTAAATGCATGGCTGAAGTCTTGGTGTAGAGGAGAAGGATTTGGGTTCCTAGAGCACTGGGCTGACTTTTCATTGGGGTACAAACTGTATTCTGCAGATGATTTGCACCTAAATGGAAGGGGGTCCGCTGTGCTGGGGGAGAGAATTCTAGCTGGGGTGGCGGAGTATTTAAACTAGGGCTGAGGAGGGAGGTCAATGTAGAAAAAAAAGGGGTAGCCAGGTTAGAGAGGGGTCAGACTATATTGGTGGGGGGAGAAACAGAATGTGGGGAGAGGACTAGACAACAAGATAAGGAGATCCTTTCGTTACAAAACATCAGTGTAAATAAAAAGGACCGATTAATGTCAAATCACATTTCTGATAATAAAAGTGAAAAACTGACAGGCAAGTTAAAGTGTATGTTCACAAATGCCAGAAGTCTAGCAAGCAAAATGGGGGAGCTGGAGGCCTTGATACTGGAAGAAAATATAGATATAGTTGGTGTTGCTGAAACATGGCTGGACTCTTCACATGACTGGGCTGTAAATCTACAGGGTTTTACACTTTTTCGTAAAGACAGGACAAATAGGAAAGGTGGTGGTGTATGTCTGTATGTGAGAAGTGATATGAAGGCGAGTGTGAAAGAGACAATAGTGGGTGAAGACTGTGAGGAGGTTGAAACCTTGTGGGTGGAACTAGAAAGGGAGGTAAACACTGAAAAAATTACTTTTGGTGTAATCTATAGACCCCCCAATATAACTGAGGAGATGGAAGGTCAGATATATAAACAGATGGAGCGGGCTGCACAGGCGGGTACTGTAGTGATAATGGGAGATTTTAATTTCCGGGATATTAATTGGTGTCATGGTTCGGCTTCAACTGCAAAGGGGAGACATTTCCTCAACCTGTTGCAGGAAAATTTTATGGGCCAGTTTGTGGAAGACCCGACTAGAGGTGAAGCTCTGTTGGATCTGGTCATTTCTAATGATGCAGATCTTGTTGGGAATGTCAATGTTCGTGAAAACTTCGGTAACAGTGATCATAATATAGTTACATTTTACCTATACTGTAAAAAACAAACGCAGGCTGGGAGGGCAAAAACATTTAGTTTTAAGAAAGCCAATTTCCCCAGGATGAGGGCTGCAATTCAGGATATAGACTGGGAAGAACTAATGTCAAATAATGGAACAAATGATAAATGGGAGATTTTCAAATCTACTTTGAGTTATTATAGTGCAAAATTTATTCCTACAGGTAATAAGTATAAACGACTCAAATTAAACCCCACATAGCTTACACCTTCTGTGAAAGGGGCAATACATGACAAAAAAAGGGCATTTAAAAAATACAAATCTGAGGGTACAGCTGTAGCCTTTGTAAAATATAAAGAGCTTAATAAAATCTGTAAAAATGTAATAAAATTAGCAAAAATACAAAATGAAAGGCAGGTGGCCAAGGATAGTAAAACAAATCCTAAAAAATTCTTCAAGCATATAAATGCAAAAAAGCCAAGGTCTGAACATGTAGGACCCCTAGATAATGGTAATGGGGAGTTGGTCACAGGGGATCAAGAGAAGGCAGAGTTACTAAATGGGTTCTTTAGCTCTGTATATACAACAGAAGAAAGAGCAGCTGATGTAGCCGGTGCCAGTGCTGTTAATATATCAGTTGATATACTGAATTGGATGAATGTAGAGATGGTCCAAGCTAAATTAAATAAAATAAATGTGCACAAGGCTCCGGGACCAGATGGGGTACACCCTAGAATTCTTAAAGAGCTTAGTTCAGTTATTTCTGTCCCCCTTTTCATAATATTCAGAGAATCTCTAGTGACTGGTATAGTGCCAAGGGACTGGCGCAGGGCAAATGTTGTGCCTATTTTCAAAAAGGGCTCTAGGTCTTCCCCGGGTAATTATAGACCAGTAAGCTTAACATCCATCGTGGGGAAAATGTTTGAGGGGCTATTGAGGGACTATATACAGGATTATGTGACAATAAATAGCATTATAAGTGACAGCCAGCACGGTTTTACTAAGGACAGAAGTTGTCAAACTAACCTAATCTGTTTTTATGAAGAGGTGAGCAGAAGTCTAGACAGAGGGGCCGCTGTGGATTTAGTGTTTTTGGACTTTGCAAAGGCATTTGACACTGTCCCCCATAGACGCCTAATGGGTAAATTAAGGACTATAGGTTTAGAAAATATAGTTTGTAATTGGATTGAGAATTGGCTCAAGGACCGTATCCAGTGGGTTGTGGTCAATGATTCCTTCTCTGAATGGTCCCCGGTTATAAGTGGTGTACCCCAGGCTTCAGTGCTGGGACCACTATTATTCAACTTATTTATTAATGATATAGAGGAAGGGATTAATAGCACTATTTCTATTTTTGCAGATGACACCAAGCTATGTAATATAGTTCAGACTATGGAAGATGTTCATGAATTACAGGCAGATTTAAACAAACTAAGTGTTTGGGCGTCCACTTGGCAAATGAAGTTTAATGTAGATAAATGTAAAGTTATGCATCTTGGTACCAACAACCTGCATGCATCATATGTCCTAGGGGGCGCTACACTGGCGGATTCACTTGTTGAGAAGGATCTGGGTGTACTTGTAAATCATAAACTCAATAACAGCATGCAGTGTCAATCAGCTGCTTCAAAGGCCAGCAGGATATTGTCGTGTATTAAAAGAGGCATGGACTCGCGGGACAGGGATGTAATAATGCCACTTTACAAAGCATTAGTGAGGCCTCATCTAGAATATGCAGTTCAGTTCTGGGCTCCAGTTCATAGAAAGGATGCCCTGGAGTTGGAAAAAATACAAAGAAGAGCAACGAAGCTAATAAGGGGCATGGAGAATTTAAGTTATGAGGAAAGATTGAAAGAATTAAACCTATTTAGCCTTGAAAAAAGAAGACTAAGGGGGGACATGATTAACTTATATAAATATATTAATGGCACATACAAAAAATATGGTGAAATCCTGTTCCTTGTAAAACCCCCTCAAAAAACAAGGGGGCACTCCCTCCGTCTGGAGAAAAAAAGGTTCAAGCTGCAGAGGCGACAAGGCTTCTTTACAGTGAGAACTGTGAATTTATGGAATAGCCTACCGCAGGAGCTGGTCACAGCAGGGACAGTAGATGGCTTTAAAAAAGGGTTAGATAATTTCCTAGAACAAAAAAATATTAGCTCCTATGTGTAGAAATTTTTCCTTCCCTTTTCCCTTCCCTTGGTTGAACTTGATGGACATGTGTCTTTTTTCAGCCGTACTAACTATGTAACTATGTAACTATGTAACTATGTTATTTGTGCCGCATAGTGAATGGCGTAAATTTATAACATGAAAAATCAATGCTGGAACAGCTGCTTATTTTTAATTTTCTCCTAAAATAAAAGTTAATCAATATATTATATGCATCCAAGAATGGTGCAATTAAAAAAATACAACTCATTCTGCAAAAAACAAGCCCTTATACGGCTATGTGGACGGTATAAAAAAAAGTTATGACTCTTGGAATGCGACATAGATCTTAACTCACAACATGGTTTATATGTTTTTGTTGTGTTGCTTCCTCTGGTTGTGGCAGTTTGTGTAGATTATTCGTTTGGAAATTAGAGCACATCTCGTCAAACCGCGCCGCAAAACTCGTCAAAAACGGCCCTAAAATGCCTCCCATTCATTTCAATGGGAGGTGGAGGAGTCTTTTTCCCGCGAGTGGTAAAACCGCTTTGCGGGAAAAAGAAGCGACATGCCCTATCTTTGGGCGTTTACGCCTCTGACCTCCCATTGACATCAATGGGAGGCAGAGAAAGTGTATTTTGCGGCGTTTTATGCGCGGGACGCTCAACGGCCGCAAGTGAAAAATGCAGCGAAAACCATCGCGAAAATCGGCGTGCAGGGAGAGGAAAATCTGCCTCAAACTTCCAAACGGAATTTTGAGGCAGAAATTCCGCCTGCAAAAAACTCTGTGTGGACATAGCCTAAGAAGTTCATGTTTCACTAAAGTTAAGTACAATATCCCACTCTAAGGGTATGTTCACACGCTTAGCAAAAAACATCTGAAAATATGGAGCTGTTTTCAAGGGAAAACAGCTCTTGATTTTCAGACATTTTTTAAGCCACTCGCCTTTTTCGCTGCGCTTTTTACGACCGTTTTTGGAGCTTTTTTCAATAGAGACTATGAAAAATGTCTCCAAAAATGTCCCAAGAAGTGTCCTGCAATTCTTTTTCGCGGAAATTTGTATTACCAAATTTATTGGTGACCATCTTGTTCTGTCCCTGTCACTTCTGCACACTGCTAATGCAACTTTCTAGCATGAGCACCCAGCAAACAACTAATGTTAGCTTAGCTTTGGCCTTGGGCGCTTGTGAGTATTACTTGGAACTAAAGAACACTGTTCTTGAGTGCATTCAAACAAGAATTTTAACTGCTATAAACTGACCATATTGGTATTTTCTGTTATATAAAGTTGAATTAAATATATATATTTTAGGAGGCTCATCTACAAGGCCTTCAACTTTACTGTCAGGTTGTAAGGATGGCATGCTATATCCAATTAAACTTGCAGCAATGTAGTATTTTGTCTGTTGTAAGAATGAAATCACAAAACATTGCACATTGAAATTTTAACACAATTATTCGAAAGTTCAACCTGTGTCACTTCCATAATAAATCTATTTTATAGTATCATACCTGACTGCATACCTTTTAGTTATTTTTTTTTTAAAAGTACAATTATATTAATTAAATCCTTATTTTGTTAATAGATTTTTTTTTTGTATTCAAGCTTTTCTTTAAAAATTAATTCTGTGTTTTCTAACTATTATAATTACAATCTAGTTACAGCTCGCACATTAAATAGTTTTATGCATTGCTAATTCTAAAGTAAAAAGTCAGGACAGTAAATAATGTATCTACACATTAATGCTTATTTGCATAAAAGGAACATCATTTATATTTCGTGGCGAGTAGCACACATTTGAGTAATGACAAATGAAGGAAGTCATTAACCACCTGAATTTTTCTACAAGCAGAACCTCAATTACACAGGCGCACAGCACAGATCTGCTGCTGAGGTAGTAATTGGAAAATAATGTAACTTAACCTACCTTGAGCATGTAAAATCCATGTCTTAATGTTAGTGTAAGTTATGCTATTGGATTTTATTAGGGTAGTTGGTTTCAAATTTAACTGTTCAAATTAAAGTATTACTTTACTTTCAAATTTAGATTACTGAATCCTCCTTCTAGGGCAAAAAAAAACAGATGATAGATTTAAAGACTTACACATAGTACATCCTATTTGTTTAAATAGGCACTCCAGTTTGTTTTTTCTTCTCTATCATTAGTGTATCCCCCACTATACATACTCAGCGAGTATTACAGCAATTTTCAGACTATAGGACGCACTGGACCATAAGACGTACCCATAAATTATAGCATAAAAAAGGAGAAAAAAAAGGTTTTGCCTTCAACTGTAAATTTCCTGGATAATATTGAGACAATAGGGTACCAAGTGCCCCATAACAATGCCAGCCACAGTTCCTCAATACAATGCCAGTCAGTGCCCCAGTACAATGCCAGCCACAGTGCCTCAATACAATGTCAGCCAGAGTGCTCCATAACAATGCCAGCTACAATGCTGCCATGCCAGTCACAGTGCCTCAATACAATGCCAGCCACAGTGCCACATAACAATGTCCGAAACAGAAATACAAGATATTGACAGCTAATGCTCTCACCCTCCCCTGAACTCACTCAGAGGTGTGGAGAGGCAGGGGTTAATGGTGTTGTTTCTGCTCTGTACATAGGAGGGGAAGCGGCTAGAAGGTCCTTGCAGATCAGTACCTGAACAGATTTACTGTGCTGTGTGTACTAATGTCTGTGTTATTTGCTCACTGAACAGTCAGATTTGACAGAATTCTGTGTGTAAGATGTGACTGTTTAGTGAGCAGATAACAAAGAATTTTTACACACAGCACAGGACATGCTGCTTCCATTACACTGCACTGCAAGGACCTTTGAAGCTCGGTCCCTGGTTCTGGAGAGATGAGCTTCTCACCTCAGGGGGTGGCGGCACAACCGAAACAAGCTTCCGCCACCACCACCTGCACTAATTGTACCTGCATCTATAGGACGCAGATACAATTACATGCATAAGCGCAGAATGGGCGGGCACGTTCCGTGGCCGACCATCCAGCACCTTACAATGATGCCGATTGGCAGGGCAGAATGACTAGCCCCGCCAATCAGCGCCTTTCAACGACGCTAGCGGCGTGATGATGTCATCACACCGCTAGCGTTGTTGAAAGGCGCTGATTGACGGGGCAAGTCATTCTGCCTTGCCAATCAGCGCATTTCAACGATACTAGCGGCGCGATGACGTCATCATGCCGCTTACATTGTTGAAAGGCGCTGATTGGCACGGCAGAATGACTTGCCCCATCAATCAGCGCCTTTCAACAACGCTTGGCGGGGCAAGTCATTCTGTCCTGCCAATCAGCGCCTTTCAACGACGCAAGTGACGTGATGGCGCCATCGTGCCACTTGTGTCGTTCAGCCCCAGCAGACCTGCTCAGAAGAGAACAGGCCTGCATTGACAGAGGCGCGGAGATGGGATCAAGGTGAGTATGTAAAGTTGTTTTTTTATTTCACTTAAAAGTGTGAGTGGCAATATCAGGAATGCTACTCTATTACACTGCGGATTTTCTGTAACAGATTTTATTGCGGAAAATCCGCGGTGTAATACAGTAGCATTCCTGATATTGCCACTCACACTTTTAAGTGAAAAAAAAACAACTTTACATACTCACCTTGATCCCGTCCCCGCGCCATGTCAATATAAATTACGGACCGATGGACACCTTCCCGTATATTTACGGGAAGGTGTCCGTGCCATAGAAAGCTTCCGTAAAAAATAGAACATGTCCTATTTTTATATTTTACAGACCGTGCTACCATACTTTATAATGGGAGCACGGTCCGTAAATGCGGACGTGTACATGGGGCCTTAATCTGCTAGAACTTTTTTATTTGTTCGGCAAGAGACGTGATTTTTGAGATGTTTTTGAATACAATGATGTTTTATTTTTATACACATCATTTTTTCAATTTTAGTATTCTCAGGCTTATAGTTTGAAAATAATAGTACAAATTATGTTTTTTCTGGTAATAGTATAGTTATACTCTAAAATAAAGCTTTTATTTGCGATAATCATTGTCTACCATAAATCTAGGGTAATTGGGTCAGAACTAGCATTACGACAATAATTGATGTGGGGGTTTTTTGGGTGGATATTTTATGTGTATTTATTAATTAGTTTATTTTTACTTTATTTAACTTTTTTTTTATATTATTATGGTCTGTCCCTCAAAGGTCAGAAAAGTCCTTTGGGGGATTTTATTTATTTATTTTTTCTTTTACACCTTGTTTTTCCACTGTAAGGCCCAGTTCAGACTGAGTTTTTGGCACTGATTTTGACACAGAGACCGCATCGGAATCAGAGACAAAAAAAAAACGCCGAAACGACCTCCCATTGATTTCAATGGGAAGCGGAGTCAAGGAAAAACAACGGCATGTCCCTTCTTGTCATGGTTCTGCCTCTGACCTCCCATTGATATCAATGGGAGGCAGAAAAAGCGGGAGCCGTAGCAAGAAAGTGCAGGCAGGTAAAATAATAATTTTCTGCCTGCAAAATACTTTATGTGAACAGGGCCTAACTAGTCCAAAAAAAATGCCTTCTCCAATTATTGCTACTTTATCTAAATTTCTGAGAACCTTCCAAAACATTTATATACATACAGTATGTGTGAGTGATATAAGTAGATGTTCCTTATTAGCTGGTGACTTTATATTTAGTGTTCCTTTAAGAAATAATACAGCACATTGTACATTATGACTTCCACCCCATTCCTCCATTGAAGGCTGCACAGAAAGGTATTACATGGCCCTGGGTTTGCATATTGTGCATGTGTGCAGGAGACTAAAAGCAGGCATTTTAATGCTCTCCAAAACCCCTGTGTTATGGAATCACTAGTTGAGCAAGTCCCAGAGTTGATGGAATTGCTATGTGAGTGATTCCCCATAGGCAGCTGGAGACTCTCTGGAACAAGTGTGCAAGTAAATCAACTAACTCAAATCCGTTACAACTCTGATCAGCAGAGTCCAAATCTACTTCATGGTCTTCACCAAAGCCCACCCACCGCAAGGTAGGTTGGATTTGGCTGCACAGAACCCAGGTTGCTTTAACAGAATTCGCTGTTGGACAAGAGGTGCAATGCAGGCAATATCAGAACAGATAACAAGACAGCCAGAGGGTAACCAGAAAGTCCAAATCACAAAGCTGGAGGATATCAGGAAGTGCAGAGGTCAAAACCAGCCGGGAGCAGGATGTCCAAATCAGTAAGCAAGGGGTAAATCCAGAGACAAGCCGAGGTCCAGTTCCAAATGTTCAAATAGTCAAAAGGTATAGGGTATAGTCAGTAGCTTGATCAAACACATGGAAACAAGGAAAATCACAAGCAAAGAAGACTGAACCAAACCAGATTTAAATACTCCACCCTTCAATCTGATAGGAAGAAAGACAGAGAAGTGGGATAGGCTCTGCAACTAAAATCAGACCCGCCCAGAAACTAGACTATAAACATATGTCTCACAGGACAAAATACAACATCGGCTAGGTGTTCCAGTGGTATGGCACTACACCTCGAGAGTTAATATAGGGAAAAAGAAATAGAAACTCCAAAAAGTCATATTAACTATCTGGAGGCTACACAAAAATAGTGTTAAAACGACACCAAATGGTCTCAAATCATATTTATAAAAACAAATGTGATACAAATGAGTATATAGCATGAATTGCTAGGCAGACAACCATGATATTGCACATGAATATATATTCAAAAAAGTGGAGATAATTCCTCAAAGGAAAGAGGTATAGGGTGTAAGGTAAAATCACCTATAGATATTTTAGTGCAGTAAGATGCTTGGTCATAGCGAAAAGAAGCCCCAAATTTGAGACATTAAGCCACACGTTTCTAACTCAAAGAAGATGTCTTACCAATTGGTGGGGTGAAGGTATGCCAGACAAACGCCCTGACGCGCGTTTCGCGTAAATCGCTTTTCCAAGTCTCTAGACAGTTAATTTTGTCTAGCTCTTCTGTATTTTATATATATGTTATAGCTTTTTGCTACAATAAAATTGAGATTTTTTTTATGTACTACTTTCAATATTGTATGACTCCCTGTCCTCATGTTTTTTCCCAGAAGCTAGACCAGTAGTCATGGCAATCTTAAAGGGATGGACGTTTCCTAACACCTTGTAAATTTAAGCAAAGGATTTTCCTATGTTTAAGAACTCCACTATTCAGTGGACTCTATTAAAGTTTTTTTTTTCAATATTAGAAAAAACTATGGCTGCTTTCTTTCAAAAACTGCGCCACAACTGTCTATCAATGGCGGATTATCATATGGGCGGTTCGGGCGGCCGCCAAGGGCCCGAGGCTCCCAGGGGGCCCATGGCCGCCCGAACCGCACACAATCTTAAAAAACTATGCAGCGCTCTAGCGCTGCTAACTGCCGCGCTGTTCCGCTTCCAACTGAATCTGCGTCCAGCATTCACTCTGCCGTGAGCGGCTCGGCTCAGGCAGGCGCGATGTAGTGACGTCATCGCGCCTGTCTGCACGGAGTCACTCACGGGACAGTGCAGAGGAGGAGAAGCATCCTCCACCGTTGTGGGAACCGGGATAGGTAAGTAATTATGTTTTTTTTTTTATTAGGTACGTACATATGGGGGCATTGTACTGTATAGAAGCTATGGAGGTATTATACTGTGTAGGACAGCTATGGGGGAATTATACTGTGTAGGACAGCTATGGGGGCATTATACTGTGTCGCAGCTGTGGGGGCATTATACTGTGTAGGACAGCTATGGGGGCATTATACTGTGTAGCAGCTATGGAGACATTATATTTTGTAGCAGCTATGGAGACATTATACTGTGTCGCAGCTATGGAGGCATTATACTGTGTCGCAGCTATGGGGGCATTATACTGTGTAGGACAGCTATAGGGGCATTATACTGTGTAGCAGCTATGGAGACATTATACTGTGTAGCAGCTATGGAGATATTATACTGTGTTGCAGCTATGGAGGCATTATACTGTGTCGCAGCTATGGGGGCATTATACTGTGTAGGAGCTATGGAGGCATGATACTGTGTAGCAGCTATATAGACATTATACTGTGTAGCAGCTATTGAGACATTATACTGTGTCACAGCTATGGAGACATTATACTGTGTCGCAGCTGTGGGGGCATTATACTGTGTAGGACAGCTATGGGGGCATTATACTGTGTCACAGCTATGGGGCATTATACTTTGTAGCAGCTATGGGGGCATTATACTGTGTAGCAGCTGTGGGGTCATTATACTGTGTAGGACAGCTATGGAGGCATTATACTGTGTCGCATCTGTGGGGGCATTATACTGTGTAGGACAGCTATGGAGACATTATACTGTGTAGCAGCTATGGGGGCATTATACTGTGTAGGACAGCTATGGGGGCATTATACTGTGTAGCAGCTATGGAGGCATTATACTGTGTCGCAGCTATGGAGGCATTATACTGTGTAGCAGCTATGGGGGCATTATACTGTGTAGCAGCTATGGGGGCATTATACTGTGTCGCAGCTATGGAGGCATTATATTGTGTCACAGCAATGGGGGCATTATACTGTGTCACAGCTATGGGGCATTATACTGTGTCGCAGCCACTGGCGTAGCTATAGGGATCGCAGCGGTCGCAATTGCGACCAGGCCCCGAAGCCAGGGGGCCCACAGCCCCCGCACCACATCAATAAAAAGTTACAATAGTAACTCAGGCCGCGGGCCCCTGTTACTATAGTAATAGACTGTACTTACCTTCCTGGTTCCGGATCGCAGCGGAGGTCCTGACGTCAAGGTAAGATTAGTAGCCCTGACTGGCGGGGTCCGACTCCCGGGACCCACCAATCAGCTGTTTTGAAGGGGTCGCAGCACTCGTACGAGAGCTGCTTCCCCTTCATTCTGGTCACACTGTGAATCGGTGTCAGCGATTCACAGTGTGAGCGAGTAAGTGAAATGAAGGGGAAGCAGCTCTCGTACGAGTGCTGCGGCCCCTTAAAAACAGCTGATTGGCAGGTCCCGGGAGTCGGACCCTGGACACCTCAGCTATTGATGGCCTATCCTGAGGATAGGCCATCAATGTTTAGGGACTGCACTACCCCTTTAAGCCTACGATGTAGCAGGCTTAGAGGGCCCATGAGACAGGATCACAGATTGTGTGATGGATGCTGTCTGCTGGGCCCTGTATCTAAGCCAATCACATGGTAGGCTTAGATACATGGCCCATGTGTGATCCTGTCTGATGGGCCCTGTATATAAGCCTACCACACGGTAGGTTTAGATACAGGGCCCCAGCACACAGTAATCTTATACTGTATAAGATTACTGTCTGCTGGACCCTGTATCTAAGCCTACCTTGTGGTAGGCTTAGATACAGGGTCCCACAGACAGTATCACAAATGGGCCCTGTATCTAAGCCTAACACTTGTGTTACTAATCCTTTTTTTTTGTGTGTTTTCTAACAGGTTCGGTTGTTGGACTACGTCGGATTCCAGGACTACTTCGATGACGGCTTTTTTTATTATCAATAAAATGGTTAATGAGGGTTGTGTGGGTTTTTTTTTTATTTCAATAAAATATTTTTTCTATGTCTCTGTGTTTTTTTTAAAATAAAATAACTACCGCCTTAGTAATGGCCGCCGGCTGATTGACAGCATCCATTGCTAAGGCGGGGCTTAATGTTAGCCGGTGCAGAGGCGAACACTAACCCCCCATTATTACAACGGTACCCACCGCCACCAGGGTTGCTGGGATGAGCCGGGTACCATCCAGTACTTGACCATCTGTAGTGATGGTCGGCCAATGGGGTGGCCGCAGGCTGGTATTATCAGGAGGGGAAAGGCCAAAAACGGTGGCCCTTCCCACCCTGGTGATGCTAGGCTGCTGCTGCTTTATTGTATCTGGCTGGTTATGAAAAATGAGGGGGACCCCACGTCATTTAAAAAAAAATAAAAAAAAAATAATTGGAAAGAACGTTGTGGGGTCGCCCCAATTTTCATAACCAGCCAAATACAACACAGCAGCAGCAGGCAGCATTACCAGGGTGGTAGGTGCCACTGTTTTTGGCCTTCCCCAGCCTAATACTACCAGCCTGCGGCCGCCCCAGTGTCTGGCCGTCACTGCAGATGGACGGGTACTGGTTCGTACCCGGCTCTTCCCAGTGCTCCTGGTGGCGGTGGGTACCGGGGTAATAATGGGGGTTAGTGTTGGCCTTTGCACCTGCTAACATTAAGCCCCGCCTTAGTAATGGAGGTTGTCAATCAGCCAGCGGCCATTACTAAGACGGTGATAATAAAGTTTAAAAAGATACAAGTACTGTAATGATGGGGGTAGGGAAACGGACAAGTGAGCCCTAATCTACCCACCACTCTGTCCCTGCCTACTTGCAACGACCCGCCCTAGGCGACGGGGTACAACTGGGCGGCGGTCCCTACGCTCAGTAAGGGCACGAGACAAACAGACAAGGGTACACAAAGCGAAGGGAAATGGGGCAGTTGCCCACGGCAACACCGTGAGCAACAAGAGTAGTGAACGAGCCGAGTCAAACCAGGAGTGCACGAGGTACCAAACGCAGAGCAGGAGAGTAGTCAGTAAGCCAGGGTCAGTATGGAGCAGGATCAAATAGTCAGAAGCTGTAGCTGGGCCAGGAAACCACACGAGAAGAATCACAAGCAAAGGAGGAGCAGGAAAGGCAGGTATAAATAGACAGAGGGCGGGAGCTAGCACCGTCTGGCCAGGCTGCGATAGGCTCTCCCACTCCTAAGCCTGCCATCCTGAGTGGTGGAAGATGGAGTCAGTCTCAGAGACATAGACTCAGGTGCAGACTGATTACCTATGGGCGTATACACAGAAGTTGTGCCTGGCAGATCCTTTACAGTACCCCCCCTTTTATGAGGGGCCACCGGACCCTTTCTAAGTGGACCTGGTTTATTGGGGAAACGAAGGTGGAACTTCCTGACCAATACCCCAGCGTGAACATCCCGGGCGGGTACCCAAGTCCTCTCCTCAGGCCCGTATCCTCTCCAATGGACCAGGTACTGGAGGGAGCCTTGGACCATCTTGCTGTCCACAATCTTGGCCACCTCGAATTCCACCCCCTCAGGGGTGAGAACGGGAACAGGAGGTTTCCTCGAGGGAGCAGCGTTAATGGAGGGAGGCATGAAACACGTCGTGTATTCGAAAATATGGGGGCAACTCCAGTCAGAAGGAGACAGGATTGAGGACTTCAATGACCTTATACGGCCCTATAAACCGGGGAGCAAACTTCTTGGACGGGACCTTAAGGCGCAAGTTCCTAGACGACAACCACACCAGATCCCCGACCATAAACAAGGGGTTAGCAGAACGTCTTCTATCAGCCTGAGTTTTTTGTACGCTCTGGGACGCCTCTAGGTTCTTCTGAAGCTGGGCCCAGACTGTGCACAGTTCCTGATGAACGACCTCTACCTCGGGATTGTTGGAACTACCAGGTGAAATGGAGGAGAACCATGGATTAAACCCAAAAATACAGAAAAAGGGGGAGACCCCCGACGAGTTACTGACCCGGTTATTAAGGGAAAATTCGGCGAGGGGAATGAATGAGACCCAATCATATTGACAGTCAGAGATAAAACACCTTAAATATTGTTCTAGAGATTGATTAGTCCTCTCAGTTTGGCCATTAGTTTCAGGATGGAAGGCAGACGAGGAGGACAGATCAATCTCCAACTTTTTACAGAAGGCTCTCCAAAACAATGAAACAAATTGTACCCCTCTGTCCGAAACAATATTGACAGGGACCCCATGGAGACGCAGGATGTGTTTGACAAACAAGGTAGCTAACGTCTTGGCATTGGGTAGTTTCTTGAGGGGCACAAAGTGGCACATCTTACTGAAGCGGTCTACTACAACCCACACCACCGACTTGCCTTGAGATGGAGGCAAATCGGTGATAAAATACATGGAGATATGGGTCCAAGGTCTCTGGGAAATGGGCAAAGAACGTAGTAAGCCCGCTGGTCGGGACCTGGGAGTCTTGGACCTAGCACAAACCTCACAAGCGGCGACGTAGGCCTTAACGTCTTTAGGCAACCCAGGCCACCAATAGTTTCTGGCAATGAGGTGTTTGGTACCCAGGACGCCTGGATGACCAGATAGTGCGGAGTCATGATTTTCCCTAAGTACCCTTAGCCGGAATTGCAGGGGAACAAACAGCTTGTCCTCAGGAAGGTTCCCGGGAGCTGAACCTTGATCAGCCGCAATTTCAGAGACTAAATCAGAATCAATAGAAGAAATGATTATACCTGGAGGCAAAATACAAGCAGGATCTTCCTCCGAAGGAGGGCTGGCCATGAAGCTACGCGACAGTGCATCGGCCTTAATATTTTTAGACCCAGCCCTATAGGTAACCAAAAAGTTGAATCTGGTAAAAAATAGCGCCCATCGAGCTTGTCTCGGGTTTAGCCTCCGGGCAGATTCTAGGAAAACCAGATTCTTGTGGTCGGTAAGGACCGTTACCTGGTGCCTAGCCCCCTCCAGGAAGTGGCGCCACTCTTCAAATGCCCATTTAATGGCTAAGAGTTCGTGGTTGCCAATATCATAGTTACATTCAGTGGGCGAAAACTTCCTGGAGAAGTAGGCACAGGGACGGAGATGGGTGAGGGACCTGGTACCCTGGGACAAGACAGCCCCCACTCCCACCTCGGATGCGTCAACTTCCACGATAAATGGCTCCATTTGGTTGGGCTGAACCAGCACCGGGGCCGAGATAAAGCACTTCTTAAGGACCTCAAAGGCCTGAACAGCCTCAGGAGGCCAGTGAAGGAGATCAGCACCTTTGCGAGTGAGGTCCGTAAGAGGCTTAGCGATGACCGAGAAGTTAGCAATAAATCTCCTGTAATAATTAGCGAACCACAAGAAACACTGTATCGCCTTAAGGGAGGCAGGTTGGACCCATTCCGCCACAGCCTGGACCTTGGCGGGGTCCATGCGGAATTCATGAGGAGTGAGGATTTGACCCAAAAATGGTATCTCCTGTACCCCAAACACACATTTTTCGGTTTTCGCAAACAGTTTGTTTTCCCGAAGGACCTGGAGCAGATTCCTGACATGCTCAATGTGGGAGGACTAGTCCTTTGAAAACACCAGTATGTCATCAAGGTACACTACAAGAAATACCCCCAGGTAATCTCTTAAAATCCAATTTATGAAATTCTGGAAGACCGCAGGAGCATTACACAACCCAAAGGGCATGACGATGTATTCGAAATGACCTTCGGGCGTGTTAAACGCAGTCTTCCACTCATCCCCCTCTTTGATGCGGATAAGGTTATACGCCCCCCGTAGATCAAACTTAGAGAACCATTGGGCCCCCTGAACCTGATTAAAGAGATCAGGAATCAAAGGAAGGGGATACTGGTTCCTTACAGTAACCTTATTCAAGTTACGGTAGAGAAAACATCAGCGAAGTCCTGAACAAACTCAGGTAGCGTGTTCACCTCCTCAGGGGGAGAAATAGAATTAACAGAAAAACATGACGTCGAGCATTCATTACGCCATTTGGTAAGCTCCCCAGTATTCCAGTCAAACGTGGGATTATGCAACTGTAACCAGGTAAGGCCTAAAACCAAATCGGACGATAATCCCTGCATAAACAGTACAGAGCACTGCTCCAAATGCATGGAGCCAACAAAGTTCAAAAACAGGGGTATGCTGTGTAAAATAACCATAAGCAAGAGGAGTGGAGTCGATACCCACTACCGGGACAGGTTTAGGCAAATCAATCAAAGGCATAGCTAGAGACATAGCAAATTCCACAGACATGATATTAGCAGAAGACCCTGAATCCACGAAGGCACTGCCGGTAGCAGACCTACCACCAAAAGAGACCTGAAAGGGAAGCAAGATTTTATTACGTTTCAGATTTATGGGAAATACCTGTGCGCCCAAGTGACCTCCCCGATGATCACTTAGGCGCGGAAGTTTTCCGGCTGCTTATTCTTACGCCTAGGACAGGTGTTCACTTGATGCTTGTCATCCCCACAATAGAAGCAGAGACCATTCTTCCTGCGGAACTCTCTATGTTGTCGGGGGGAAACGGAGGCCCCGAGTTGCATAGGTACCTCCGAGTCTTCCGTGGAAGAGCGAAGCAACGGGACCTCGGGAGGCATCATGGGGGAGTCAGAGGGGAAAACACAAAAACGTTCAAGTTGACGTTCCCTGAGACGTCAGTCAAGTCGTACCGCTAAAGCCATAACCTGGTCTAGGGAGTCAGAAGAGGGATAGCTAACTAGCAGGTCTTTCAGGGCGTTCGACAGACCCAACCTAAACTGGCAGCTTAAGGCAGGGTCATTCCACCGAGAAGCTACGCACCACTTCCTAAAGTCAGAACAATACTGCTCAACAGGTCTCTTACCCTGACGTAAGGTCACCAGCTGACTCTCGGCAAAGGCAGTCCTGTCAGTCTCGTCATAAATGAGTCCGAGAGCAGAATAGACACTATCAACGGAGGAAAGTTCAGGGGCTTCAGGAGCCAAGGAGAAGGCCCACTATTGGGGCCCTTCCTGGAGCCGGGACATAATTATACCCACCCGCTGGCTCTCAGAACCTGAGGAGTGAGGCTTTAAGCGAAAGTAGAGCCTACAACTCTCCCGAAAGGAGAGAAAAGTCCTTCGGTCCCCTGAGAACCGGTCAGGCAACTTGAGGTGGGGTTCAAGAGGTGAGGTCAGGGGCACTACCATGGTAGCGTCAGGCTGGTTGACCCTCTGAGCCAGGGCCTGGACCTGTAGGGAGAGACCCTGCATTTGCTGGGCCAGGGTCTCAAGGGGGTCCATAGTAGTGTCAGGGACCAGGGTAGACTAGGTTTATGGGCTTGTGATTATGTAATGATGGGGGTAGGGAAACGGGCAAGTGAGCCCTAATCTACCCGCCACTCTGTCCCTGCCTACTTGCAACGACCCGCCCTAGGCGACGGGGTACAACTGGGCGGCGGTCCCTACGCTCACTAAGTGCACGAGACAAACAGACAAGGGTACACAAAGCGAAGGGAAATGGGGCAGTTGCCCACGGCAACACCGTGAGCAACAAGAGTAGTGAACGAGCCGAGTCAAACCAGGAGTGCACAAGGTACCAAACGCAGAGCAGGAGAGTAGTCAGTAAGCCAGGGTTTGTATGGAGCAGGATCAAATAGTCAGAAGCTGTAGCTGGGCCAGGAAACCACACGAGAAGAATCACAAGCAAAGGAGGAACAGGAAAGGCAGGTATAAATAGACAGAGGGCGGGAGCTAGCTCCGTCTGGCCAGGCTGCGATAGGCTCTCCCACTCCTAAGCCTGCCATCCTGAGTGGTGGAAGGTGGAGTCAGTCTCAGAGACATAGACTCAGGTGCAGGCTGATTACCTATGGGCGTATACACAGAAGTAGTGCCTGGCAGATCCTTTACAAGTACATAGAAAAAATATTTTATTGAAATAAAAAAACACAACCCTCATTAACCATTTTATTGAGAATAAAAAAACGCCGTCATTGAAGTCCTCGTATACGAAGTCCAACAACCGAACCTGTAAAAAAACACAATCACACAAAAATAATCCGTAACACATAAAGAAGCTAAATTATTATTCTTACCTTTCCTGGGTCCAGCGCTGGAGCCGCAATGTCAGCGAGCTGAGTCCTGTATCTATTCCGATCATGTGTGATACTGTCTGCTGGGCCCTATATCTAATCCAATCATGTGTGATACTGTCTGCTGAGCCACTGTATCTAATCCTATCATGTGTGATACTGCCTTCTGAGCCACTGTATCTAATCCTATCATGTGTGATACTGTCTGCTGAGCCACTGCATCTAATCCTATCATGTGTGATACTGTCTGCTGAGCCACTGTATCTAATCCTATCATGTGTGATACTGTCTGCTCAGCCACTGTATCTAATCCTATCATGTGTGATACTGTCTGCTGAGCCAATGTATCTAATCCTATCCATAGTTTATAGGGTCGTAGTGCTATAGATATGCTATGCTGTCTCCTATACACACATTTTTTTTTGAGCGGACAAATATGTATTGGGGCTATTTCCCCTGACATTTTAAGCCCTGAGGGTATGTTCACATGGTAGCGTCCATTACGGCTCAAATTACGGAGCTGTTTTCAGGAGAAAACAGCACCGTAATTTCAGCCGTAATGGCATGTGCAGGCGTCTTTCGCTGCGTCCATTACGGACGTAATTGGAGCTGTTTTTCTATGGAGTCCACGGAAAACGGCTCCATTTACGTCTGAAGAAGTGACTGCCACTTTTTTACACGTCGCCTTTTGACAGCGGCATTTTCGGACGTAATTCGTGGCTAAAACGCCCGAATTACGTCCGTAAATAGTGTGTGTGAAACCAGCCTTAGTGACGCCCCTGGCTGCTAGTGCTGCATTGTTGGGTCACTTAGGAGACCCAGCGATGCAGCTGAAAGCTGTGGACCGTCGGCCATGAGTAGTTTGCGGGGGGGGGGGGGCCCAATAAGAACTTTTGCATCAGGGCCCATGAGCCTTTAGCTACGCCCCTGGTCGCAGCTGTGGGGGCATTATACTGTGTAGCAGCTATGGAGGCATTATACTGTCTAGCAGCTATGGAGACATTATACTGTGTAGCAGCTATGGAGGCATTATACTGTGTAGCAGCTATGGAGGCATTATACTGTGTAGCAGCTATGGGGCATTATACTGTGTAGCAGCTATGGAGGCATTATACTGTGTAGCAGCTATGGAGGCATTATACTGTGTCGCAGCTATGGAGGCATTATACTGTGTAGCAGCTATGGAGGCATTATACTGTGTCACAGCTATGGAGAACATTATACTGTGTAGGACAGCTATGGAGGCATTATACTGTGTCGCAGCTACTGTGTCACAGCTATGGAGGCATTATACTGTGTAGCAGCTATGGAGGCATTATACTGTGTAGCAGCTATGGGCGCATTATACTGTGTCGCAGCTATGGAGGCATTATACTGTGTCGCAGCTATGGGGGCATTATACTGTGTCACAGCTATGGGGGCATTATACTGTGTCACAGCTATGGGGGCATTATACTGTGTCGCAGCTATGGGGGCATTATACTGTGTCACAGCTATGGGGGCATTATACTATTATACTGTGTAGCAGCTATGGAGACATTATACTGTGTCGCAGCTATGGGGGCATTATACTGTGTCGTAGCTATGGGGGCATTATACTGTGTAGCAGCTATGGAGACATTATACTGTGTCGCAGCTATGGGGGCATTATACTGTGTAGCAGCTATGTAGACATTATACTGTGTCACAGCTATGGGGACATTATACTGTGTTGCAGCTATGGGGGTATTATACTGTATAGCAGCTATGGGGGCATTATACTGTGTAGCAGCTATGGGGGCATTATACTGTGTAGCAGCTATGGAGACATTATACTGTGTTGCAGCTATGGGGGCATTATACTGTGTCGCAGCTATGGGGGATTATACTGTGTAGGGTCAGCTAAGGGGAAAATTATACTGTGTAGAGGCAGCTATGGAGGGCATTATACTGTATGGGGCAGCTATGGGTGGCAATATACTGTGGGGGCAGCTATGGGGGACATTATACTGAGCAATTACAAGAGCTGCAGGTCCAAGGGGGGAGACGCTTTGTAGAACTATATACAAGGGGGGATTGTTGTATAGCACTATATACAAGGGAGCGCTGTGTATCACTATATCTAAGGGGGATTGCTGTGTAGCACTATATACAAGAGGGGGAGGGCTATGTGACACTATTTACAGAGGTGGAGAACTGTGTAGCGCTATTTACAGGGGTCAGTGTGTAGCGCTATCTACAGGGGGCTGTGTGTGGTGCGATCTAAAGTGTTTGACACAATTATATTCAGGGGCGCAGTGTATGGTGCTATAATATTTACGGGCCCAGCGTTTGGTACTATTTTATTCATGGGCGCAGTGTTTGGTGCTATTATATTTAGGGGCACAGTGTGTGGCACCATGATGATATTATTTTTGTTTGTAGGTGTGGAAATGTTGGAAAAGTGAGGAGCCAAAGACATCTGAGTGGCAACTTCTGCAGAAATGGGTCATGGCCGGGAAAAGTCGTCATGAAGTCTGGACTGGATGGAGAAGAAAAGAGGAAAAAAACTACGTCGTCACCTGTGAGTCACTAGATTTATATACAATCTGTCATCTCTACTGACATGTTTATTATAGGAAATCCTTGTATTTCACAAAGTCTTTGTGCAGTCCAGGACTGATAGACAAATAAGTGTTACTATTCCCCTTGTCAGGAGAATTTGTCCCTACACGGTGCGATACTGTCAGCGATGGTTGGAGACTATCAGTATGTGGGGACACAGCCTTTTGACAAAGGGAGTAGTAACACCCATTCGTTAATGTCTGGACAAAAAGGAAGTGTTAACAATAGTTACAGGGCGGCGGTGGAGAAGGGGGGCCCAAGTTTGGGTAACAGCCCCGGGCCTATGGTCTACTTAATCCGCCACTGCTGTCCATGGGTTGTTTCTGGAATTGCAGCTCAGCTCCAATGAGGTGAATATCACTGATCTGCAATACCAGACACAACCTGTGGACAAAGTGAGGTGCTGTTTTTGGAAGAGAGCAGTCATGTTTTTCTATTCCTGAACAACCCTTTAAATTACAATACTACTTGCATTATCTGATTAGGAAAATATTTGTTTATAAATATTTTGGTTAGGTGCCTGCTGCAACCTTTTACTACACTGATTTGCTAAGAGGCAAAGTACCTTTGACCTGTGTAATAGGGATACAGTGTTACTAATAGGGACAATGAAGAACATAACATACTACTATGAGAAGACAGTAATTAGTTATTTCAGTTATGTTATCATTTTCCTGATCATTAGGGTATTGGGTATGTATACTATAAATCATAGAGGTGTGATGGGACATCAGTGTTCTGAGATTAAACTTGAAATATTAATCAAGATGCGATTTAATTAATTAAGTAATTTCTTATGCAGTTATGTGACTTATATACAATGGGGCAGATTTACTGGTGTCAGATTTAGACAGCATAAAATGAGTCAAGGCAGAATGATCTCAATGGTGCATGCTATATGATAAGTGTGGCGCATATTGCTAGACATATTAGTCACTTTTCTCTTCCTCATACCAATTCTTGGATGGCCTCTCTCTCGTTTACGCCCACTTGGTCAAAAAGTAAAACACGCCCAGTTGTTCATTAAGAAACTCATTAGCATAAAGCAAAAATAGGTCATAACTCCGTTAAAAATGATAGTTTTTCTAAATAAAAAACACTGCTGTAATCTACATTACAGCGCTGATCACATTATGTAGAAGATAGGGCATTTATAATGTGGTGACAGAGCCTCTTTAACCTCTTCCCTCGATGCTCCACAATAGTACGGCCTGCAGAGGGGTTGCTTCCCGCATCAGGACATACAGTTGCGGAGTAGTTCCCGGCGCACACTGTCTTAACGGACAGTGTCCGGGAACCGGGAGGTCAGCTGTCCCTGACAGCTGACACTCCAGCCTTGCCGATCAGCGGACCGTCGCCGCTGATTTTGGCAATTAACCCCATAAATGCGGTAACGATTGCGTTCACCACATTTAAGGGGCTTGAAGCACATCGGCAGCCCCCACTAAGTGATTGTGGGGGCTGTCGATGCTTGTCGTGGCAATCGGAGGTCAGACTCCGGCCGGTCCTCCAAGGCTTCCTGTCAGTGTGACTGTCACGTCACAATGACAGTTGGAATGCATTACACTACGTAGGTAGTGTAATGTATTCCAGCAGCGATCAGAGCTGCAAGTCTAAGTGTCTCCTAGTGGGACAAGTAAAAAAAAGTAATAAAAATGTTTTAAAAAAGTGTAAAAAGAAAAGTTATACGTTATATAAACAAACACTGCATTTTTTTCCTACAATAAGACTTTCATTATAGGAAAAAAATGAACACGTTAAAAAAAAGTACACATATTTGGTATCACCGCGTTCGTAACAACCCCAACTATAAAACTTTAGTGTTATTTTTTTCCCGCACGATGAACGGCCCAAAAAAAATCAATAAAAAACTACACCAGAATCGCTATTTTTTTGGGTCACCACCCCTCCCAAAATAGAGAATAAAAAGTGATCAAAAAGTCGGATGTACCCGAAAATAGTACCGATAAAAACTACAACCTGCCCCAAGAAACAAGCCCTTACACAGCTTTTTTGACTGAAAAATAAAAAAGTTACGGCTCTCAGAATATGGTGACACAGAAAATAAATTATTTTATAAAAAACTGATTTTATTGCGCAAACGCTGCAAAACATAAAAAAAAACTATATACATATGCTATCACCGTAATCATACTGACCCGCAGAATAAAGTAAAATTGTCATTTATAGTGCACGGTGAACGCCGCAAAAAATAAACTAAAAAACAATGTCAGAATTACTTGTGTTTGGTCACCCGGCTTGCAAAAAAAATTAATAAAAAGTGATCAAAAAAATCGCATGTACCCCAAAATGGTACCAATGAAAACTACAGATTGTCCCGCAACAAATAAGCCCTCACATGGCTCGGGTGGTGAAAAAATAAAGAAGTTCTGGCTCTCAGAATATGGCGATGCAAAATGTGCAGTGTTTTCTAAAAGCGGGTAACATCCGACACCAATTATCAGTGCGACACCGGCCACACATCTATGAATTATTATTTATTTACCACATTATTATACCCTCTTATTATGCCCTGATGTTCTCCGCACAGATTACATATGCCCCCATATTATAAACTGAAATACCCGCGAAACCCAAAACAGAAAAACTACCAAGCAGACTCTGCGCTCCAAAAGCAAAATGTCATCCCTCCCTTCTGAGCCCGGCAGCGTGCCCAAACAGCAGTTTGCGTCCACATATATGGCATCGCCATACCCAGGAGAACCCGTTTAACGTTTTATGAGGTATTTGTCTTCAGTGGCACAAACTGGGCACAACATATTATGCACAAAAATGGCATACCAGTAGATAATTGCAATATTCACACCATCCGCTGTCCATTAACCCCTTTGCGCACTATGACTTAAGAGCACATCATGGTGCGGGGGTTGATGTATGGAGCGGGCTCACGTGCTGAGCCCGCTCCATACGCTGCGGGTGTCGGCAGTGTATTATAGCTGACACCCAGGACTAACGGATAGGAACAGCGATCGTGTGGTTACAGAAGCCTGTAAAAATAACAATATACTGCAATACATTAGTATTGCAGTATATTGTACCCGCGATCCAATGATCGCTGGTACAAGTCCCCTAATGGGACTAATAAAATGTGTAGAAGAATTAAAGTTATTAGTAGTGAGAAAGAAAAAAGTTTAAAGTAAAAAAAAAAACTTTTCCCATTTTTCATCTAAAGTAATGTAAAAAAATAAACAAAATTGGTATCGCTACGTCCGTAAAAGGCCGAACTATTACAATATACCATTATTTAACTCGCACGGTGAACGCCGTAAAAAACGTAAATAATTTAAACCGCCAAAATTACTGTAGTTTTCGTTTTTACCGCACGGCAAAAGCTGTAAAAACAAAATCCCCCCCAAAAATTGAATCTGATTTTTTTCCTATATTTTTTTCAGTTTCCCGGTACTTTTTATGGCACTTTAAATGGTGAAAAACTAAAATAAGAAAGCAAAAAATGGATCAGTCTTGAAAGGGTTAATTCATTTCTAATGAAACTAATGAAAAAAACGTATGGCCACATGTGGAGTATCTCCGTACTCGGGAGAATTTGCTTTACAAAAATTGGTTGTTTATTTCTCCTTTATCCCTTGTGAAAATGAGAAAATTCAACATTTTAGTGGAAAAAAATTGTGATATTAATTTTCTCCGCCTAATTCTAATAAATTCTACAAAAGACCCGTGGAGTCTAAATGTTCACTATACCCCTAGAAAAATTCCTTGAGGGGTGTTTCCAAAATGGGGTCACTTTTGGGTGTTTCCACTGTTTTGGTCCCTCCAGGGCGTTGCAAAGGCGCCATGGCACCGAAAAACAATCCAGCAAAATCTGTGCTCCAAAATCCAAATGGCGCTACTTGCCTTCTGAGCGCTGCCATGGGTCCAATCAGCAGTTTATTACCACATATGGGATATTGCCGTAATCGGGAGACATTGCTTTACAAATGTTGGGGTGCATTTTCTTTATTATTTCTTGTAAATATTAAAAATTTCTATATTTTTTCAGAAAAAAATAGATTTTCATTTTTACAGACTAATTCTAATAAATTTAACGAAAAACCTGTGTGGTCAAAATGCTAACTATACACCTAGATAATTTCCTTGAGGGGTGTAGTTTCCAAAATGGGGTAACGTTTGGGGTGTTTCCACTGTTTTGGCACCACAAGACCTCTTCAAACCTGACAAGGTGCCTAAAATATATTCTAAAAAAAAAAGGAGGCCCAAAATCCACTGGGTGCTCCTTTGCTTCTGAGGCCGGTGTTTCAGTCCATTATCACACTAGAGCCACATGTGGGATATTTCTAAAAACTGCAGAATCTGGGCAATAAATATTTGCATTTCTCTGGTAAAACCTTCTGTGTTACAAAAAAAAAATGTATTAGAAATTAATTTTGGCAAAAAAAATAAAATTTGTACATTTCCCCTCTACATGGCTTTAATTCTTGTGAGACGCCTAAAGGATTAAAACACTTTGTGAATACTGATTCGAATACCTTGAGGGGTGCAGTTTTCAAAATGGGGTGACTTCTGGGGATTTTCTAATAAATAAGGCCCTCAAAGCCACATCAGAACTGAACTGGTCCCTGAAAAAATTGCCTTTTGAAATTTTCTTTAAAATATGAGAAATTGCTGCTAAAGTTCTAAGCCTTGTAATGTCCTAGAAAAATAAAAGGACGTTCAAAAAATTATGCAAACATAAAGTAAACATATGGGAAATGTTAACTAGTAACTATTTTGTGTGGTATTACTATCTGTTTTACAAGCAGATACGATTAAATTTCGAAAAATTCAAATTTTTGCAAATTGTATCTAAATTGTGTTGTTTTCCAGAAATAAATACCAAAATTATCGACAACATTTTTTCACTAACATAAAGTACAACATGTCACGAGAAAACAGTCTCAGAATCGCTTGGATAGGTAAAAGCATTCCAACGTTATTACCACATAAATTAACACTTGTCAGATTTGAAAAAATCGGCTGTGTCCTGAAGGCCAAAACAGGCTGGGTCCTGAAGGGGTTAATTATCCCCTGAGGACGCTGCTGAAGCAGTGAAACATGTCGGGGGGGGCTAGCGCTTTTTTAAAATCATTGCTGGTCTAACAACTCCACTACAGTGTCATACTAGAGGCTGCCCGAGCAGTCTGCAGCTGCCGTCCATGCCTGACACTCTGAGATCCTAATACACACTAGATCTCCAACGTTAGAATAACCAGCTCTGAAGACAATTTTAATCTAACTAACTATTGTACAACCATTTATCATTTACCTTATTTGCTGTAACTTGTTTCTAATTTAAACATTAAAAGTTATATTTTAATTTATGCAACAATTCTATAGCAGCTTGGAAATTGGGGACCTTTTTGTGCGTAGCACATCTATCTGTTCGTTTATCTGAAGGGGTTAAGGACCTCAAAAATGTAGGTATTCATTTTGCTGTAATATTCTTAGTCCCACAGATAACCAAAAAAAAAACCCAGCCATAATTCATCATCTATAGGACATTTTTTTATTTCACTTTTGTTAGGGTTTTGGTCAGGGGAATAAAGATTGCAGTCGCATGGAATTTAACCTTTGACATCTAAGAGGCCTGGTCACTGATATAGGCCAAGCACGTTGCGATGTCGCACGCAGGCCAGAGGAGGTTAAAGGGGCAGTCCAGTCATAAGAAATTGATAAGCCACCAATATCTGACCGTAGGGTCCGACTCCGCCAATCAGCTGTTTTGAAGGGGCTGCAGCGATCATACGACAGCTGCTTCACCTTCATTACTGTCACTTCTCGTACTACTACTACTACTACTACTTCACAGAATTACAGCATTTTCACATTCACTTGAATAGGAGAAGGCTGTTTTACTGTGAACCGCCGCTGAAAGTGTGTTGGTGATTCACAGAACGAGTAGGTAAGGAATGAAAGGGAATCAGCGCTCGTACAAGCGCCGTGGCCCCTTCGAAACAGCTGATCGGCAGGGGTGTGAGGAGTCAGTCCCCCACCGATCAGATATTAATGGCCTATTCTGAGGATAGGCTATTAATATCTTATGACTGGACAACCCCTTAATATCCACTTTTAGCATTGTTCAGTCTAAACTGTGCTTACTTTGATTTGTACTCTGGGAACTGTCAATTTTACACCAGCAAGGCTATATTCACATCACGTTTTTAGCCTACAATGGAGGTATCTGTCGGGAGGATCTCCCGATGTATACCTAAAATGGAAGGCTACGACATATAGGCATACAGTGACATAGATAACCCATAGCCTCTTATTCTAAGAAAAAAGAATACAAGTCTGCGTGGTGTAACTGAAGTCTGTTCCCAATATGCTGTGCTACTATGCAAACCTCTCCCGAGATGTCACCAAGTTCCTAAATTCCGGGGACCGGCATTCAGGTATGCTGATGGGATTATAGTCTAATAAGAAGCGTTACACCCTTGAAAGTTATTTTCTTGGAAGCACCACCAGAAAGTTCAATGATAAAACTAAATTCTAATGTATATCAGCCACACTCAGGGGCGTAACTAGGAAAGACTGGGCCCCATAGCAAACTCCTGACCGCCCCCCCTCCCGGGTGCCACAAGCAGCCCCCCTTATTAATAGTGCCCCCTGTAGAATGTGCCATACAGCCCCCCTGTAGACAGTGCTATATAGCCACGCCTATAGACAGTGTAACACCACATTTGTAGACAGCGCCCCCATCTCCAGCTTGTAGATAGTGCCATATAGCCCCCTGTAGATATTGGCATAAAGCCCCCACTGTATATAGCGCTGTACAGCTCCCACTGTATATAGTGCCACACAGCCCCACTCCCTTGCACTACAACCAAGCTCAGTACATATATACAGCTCCAGAACCAAACTCATTACATATATACACAGCACCAAAACCAATCTCATACGTCTATACAGCACCAGAACCAAGCTCAGTACTTACATACAGCATCAGAACCAAGATCAGTACATATATAAAACACCAGAACAAATACAGCTCAATTTAGTGCAACCCCTGCCGTATAGGTTTGTACGGCGTAAAACTACAGCTCCCGAACAATGGTAAGGATATGCTGGGAAATGCTGTTTCACAAAAAAATATCATATCATAATCATCTCACTGCAGATCACATAGTGACTACAATACTGATTAGAGGCAGAATAAACATTTACATTAAGTGACTCACTGGTGATATCTCAGATTCTAGTTCTTTTCTTCTCCCTCCGGTCCAGACCTCTATGATGGATTTCTACTGGCCACGACCCATTTCTGCAGTTTTCCGCTCAGATGTCTTCAGCTTCTCACTTTTAAAACATTTCTGCACCTATAAACAAAGTTAAAATTCTCAACACCTCTAAATATAATAAAGCACCATACACTGCACCTCTAACTATAATAGCGCCATACTGTAAAGGATCTGCCAGGCACAGCTTCTGTGTCAACGCCCATAGGTAATCAGTCTGCACCTCTATGTCTGTGAGACTGACTCCATCTTCCACCACTCAGGATGGCAGGCTTAGGAGTGGGAGAGCCTATCACAGCCTGGCCAGACGGAGCTAGCTCCCGCCCTCTGTCTATTTATACCTGCCTTTCCTGTTCCTCCTTGCTTGTGACTCTTCTCGTTTGGTTTCCTGGCCCTGCTGCAGCTTCTTGTACTAATTGTCCCTGCTTCATACTGACCTTGGCTTACTGACTACTCTCCTGCTCTGCGTTTGATACCTCGTACACTCCTGGTTTGACTCGGCTTGTTCACTACTCTCCTGCTCTGCGTTTGGTACCTCGTACACTCCTGGTTTGACTCGGCTCGTTCACCACTCTTGTTGCTCACGGTGTTGCCGTGGGCAACTGCCCCTTTTCCCTTAGCTTCTGTGTACCCTTGTCTGTTTGTCCGTCGTGCACTTATTGAGCGTAGGGACTGTCGCCCAGTTGTACCCCGTCGCCTAGGGCGGGTCGTTGCAAGTAGGCAGGGACTGAGTGGCGCGTAGATTAGGGCTCACATGTCTGTTTCCCTACCCCCATCATTACACATACACTGTGTCCCTGATTATAATAGTACGATACACTGTCACACACACACACACACACACACACACACACCGTGCCCCCTGTAGATAGTGACCCCCATAGAGCCTCTGTAGATAGTGACCTACATAGAAGCCCCTGTAGATAGTATCCCACATACAACCCTCTGTAGATAGTGCCCACATATGGACTCCAGAGCTGCAAGGCAATAGTGCTAACCACTGAGCCACCGTGCTGCCCTACATATAGCTTCCCCTATAGATAGTGCTCCACGTATAGCCCACTTCTGTAGATAGTGTCTCACATATAGCTCCCCCTGTATATAGTGTACCACATATAGCCCACCCCTGTAGACTGTGCACTACATATAGCCACCCTGTTGCTAGTGCCCCACAGGTAACCCACCCCTGTATATAGTGTCACACATATAGCCCACTCCTATAGAAAGTACCCTAAAAATAGCTCCCCTATAGATAGTGCTCTACGTATAGCCCACCCCTGTATAGTGTCTCACATATAGTGCCAACATATAGACCCCCCTTTAGATAGTGCCCCACATATAGACCCCCGGTATATAGTGGCCCACATATAGACCCCCCTGTAGATTGTGCCCCACATCCCCACATACAGACCTCCCCTGTAGCTAGTTCCCCACACATAGACCCCCCTGTATATAGTGGCCCACATATAGAGCCCCCTGTATATAGTGGACCACATCCCCACATATAGTCCCCCTGTAGATTGTGCCCCACATCCCCACATACAGACCTCCCCTGTAGCTAGTGCCCCACATATAGAACCCCCTGTATATAGTGGCCCACATATAGACCCCCCTGTATATAATGGCCCACATATAGACGACCCCCTCTTTAGATAGACCCCCCACTATAGATAATGCCACTCGCATTTTTATGAGAAAAAAATATATAAACTTGACATACTCACATGATCCCGTTCCCACGCTGTTCACTGGCGATGCAGACATGCTCTCTTCTGAGAATGTCTGCTGGAGCTGAACGAGCGTCGTCCAATACCGCTGATTGGCGGGGCAGTATATAGGGGTGTAGTGAGCATTTTGACCCCCCAGGTGTTTCATAGATTTCATTAGAATTGGGCAGTAAACATGAAAAATGTCATTTTTTTCCACTAAGACGTAGCTTTAGGTAAAAATGTTTCATTTTCTCATCAAATAAAGGAGGAAAATCACCGTAACATTTGTAAAGCAACTTCTCCAGAGTACGGAAATACCCCATATGTGGTAATAAAGTACTGTATGAATACACATCAGGGCTCAGAAGGGAAGGAGTGCCATTTGGCTTTTGGAGAGCAGATTTTGCTGGATTGGTCTCTCTGCGCCATGTCGCTTTTGCAAAGCCCCTTAGATAGCAGTACAGTGGAAACCACCCGAAAGTGACTCCATTTGGCAAACTACACCCATTGAGGAATTCATCTAGGGGTGTAGTGAGCATTTTGACCCCACAGGTGTCTCATATATTTTATTAGAAATTGGCAGTGAAAATGAAAAATTACATTATTACATTATTTTCATTTTCTCAACAAATAAAGGAGAAAAAGCACCGTAACATTTGTAAAGCAACTTCTTCAGAGTAGGGAAATACCCCACACGTGGTCATAAACTGCTATTTGGACACACAGCAAGGCTCTAAAGGGAAGGAGCGCCATTTAGTATTTGGAGTGGAGATTTTATAAGATTCGTTTTTTGACACCATGTTGCATTGAGCTATAGTACCAGTACAGTGGTACCCCCCGAAAAATGACCCCATTTTGGAAACTAGATCCCTCAAAGAATTGATCTAGGGGTGTAGTGAGCATTTTGACCGCACAAGTGTTTTGCAGAAATGAGTAAACAATAGATGTTGCAGATTGAAAAGACACACATCCCATAAATTGTTAAGCGGGTTCTCCAGAATACCCCATATGTGGTCATAAATTGCCGTTTGGGCACACTGCCAGGCTCAGTTGGACCACCATTTGGCTTTTGAAGCGCAGATTTTGCTTGGTGTATGGGCATGACCACACATGGCGGAATTCCTCCGCAACTGTCCGCATCAATGCCGCACAGAATCTGCGTTGCAGATTCTGCAGCGGATCTGCACAAAATGTGCAGAAAATTGATGCGGACTGGCCGCTGCGGACTGCAGGAAAAGTGCTTCTCTTCTCCCTATTCAGTGCAGGATAGAGAGAAGGGACAGCACTTTCCCTAGTGAAAGTCAAAGAAATTCATACTTACCGCCCGTTGTCTTGGTGACGCGTCCCTCTTTCGGCATCCGGCCCGACCTCCCTGGATGACGCTCCAGTCCATGTGACCGCTGCAGCCTGTGCTTGGCCTGTGATTGGCTGCAGCCGTCACTTACACTGAAACGTCATCCTGGGAGGCCGGACTGTAGACAGACGCAGGGAGTTCTCGGTAAGTATGAACTTATATTTTTTTTTACAGATACATGTATATTGAGATCGGTAGTCACTGTCCCGGGTGCAGAAACAGTTACTGCCGATCGCGTAACTCTTTCAGCACCCTGGACAGTGACTATTTACAGACGTCTCCTAGCAACGCTCCCGTCATTACGGGAGCCCCATTGACTTCCTCAGTCTGGCTGTAGACCTAGAAATACATAGGTCCAGCCAGAATGAAGAAATGTCATGGTAGTAAAAACAATACGCTCCGCAGCACACATAAGATCTGCGGACTTCATTGCGGAATTTTGACTCTCCATTGAAGTCAATGGAGAAATTCCGCCATGAGTCCGCAACCAGTCCGCCACTGCTCCGCAACAGACAGAGCATGCTGCGGACACCAAATTCCGCTCCGCAGCCTATGCTCCGCAGCGGAATTGTACGCATCGTGTAAACGAACACTGCTAAATTAAAGTGAAAGTCAATGGAGAAACGGCTCCGCTGCGGATTAACGCTGCGGAGTGTCCGCAGCGGAATTTAAGTGAAATTCCGCTATGTGTGAACCCGCCCTATTAGTGGTATTTCAGCTTATAATGTGGGGGCATATGTGAGCTGGGCGGAGTACATCAGGGTATATGTAATCTGGGCGGAGTACATCAGGGTATATGTAAGCTGGGCGGAGTACATCAGGGCATATGTAAGCTGTGCGGAGTACATCAGGATATATGTAACCTGTGCGGAGTACATCAGGGTATATGTAATATGCGCGGAGTACATCAGGATATATGTAATCTGTGGAGCACATCAGGGTATATGTAAACTGTGGAGTACATAAGGGTATATGTAATATGTGCGGGTACATCAGGCTATATGTAAGCTGGGCGGAGTACATCAGGGTATATGTAATCTGGGCAGAGTACATCAGGGTATATGTAAGCTGGGCGGAGTACATCAGCTCATATGTAAGCTGGGCGGAGTGCAACAGGGCATAATAGGATGATGTAATAATGGGGAGAATGAATAATCCATGGATTGGTGTGGTACGCTTTGAGGCCTCATTTACACAAGCGTAATATACGCGCGTGCGACGCGCGTGCTTTTCACGCGTGTCGTACGCACCTATATTACTCTATGGGGCAGTGCAGACGATGCGTGAATTTTGCGCAGCGCGAGTGCGTTGCGTAAAACTCACAACATGTTCTATAATCGTGCGTTTTTCGCGCATCACGCACCCATTGAAGTCAATGGGTGCGTGGAAACCACGCATGCCGCACGGAAGCACTTCCGTGCGAACTGCGTGATTCGCGCAAGAGCTGTCAAAAGGATGAATGTAAACAGAAAAGCACCACGTGATTTTCTGTTTACAAACATCCAAACGGAGTGTTAAATTAGAGATGAGCGCACCGAAATTCACCGGGTTCGGCCGAACTCGTTTTGACCGAACCCGGCAAAAAATGTTCGGGTACGCGACGGCAGGCGACAGTCACTGTCCACGATGCTGAAAGAGTTAAACTGGTTCAGCACCATGGACAGTGACTTCCGATCACAATATACATATACGTGTAAAAAAAACAAGAGGTTCTGACTTACCGAAAACTCCAGTCCGACCTCCCGGGATGACAATTCAGTCCAAGTGACACCTGCAGCCAATCACAGGCCAAGCACAGCCTGCAGCCAATCACAGGCCAAGCACAGCCTGCAGCCAATCACAGGCTGCAGCTGTCTCATGGACTGCCGCGTCATCCTGGGAGGTGGGGCCAGATGACAAGAGAGGGACGCGTCACCAAGGCAACGGCCGGGAGACCGGACTGGAGGAAGCAGGAAGTTCATGGTAAGTATGAACGTCTTTTTTTTATTCACAGGTTGCTGTATATTGTGATCGGAACTCACTGTCGAGGGTGCTGAAAGAGTTACTGCCGATCAGTTAGCTCTTTCAGCACCTTGGACAGTGACGGGCATCGACTAGCCTCATCTCTATGATGGCGGCTGCGCGAAAATCACGCAGCCGCGCATCATACACGGATGACACACGGAGCTGTCAAGTGCCTTTTGCGCGCGCAAAACGCAGCGTTTTTTGCGCGCGCAAAACGCACACGCTCGTGTAAATCAGGCCTGAACCAATCTTTTATACACAGGCCGGGTTTATTGGGTATTATATAAAATATCTGCGCTCCAGTGTTGCCTTATATTTGACTTCTTCACTAGCCCTATAAGCCGCACAAGGCCCTAAAGTTTCCTCATCACCGCTGCATCTACAGGGTCCACCTGTGGGGTCCAGCAAATGACGATGTGAGGTATTTAGTGAAATTCTACTGGACCTAAAAATGAGTCTGGGCCGTCATTTATAATCATTTTACATCATTGCGTTTTGAGAGTCATAACGTGTTATTTTTCCGGTGACGGAGCTGTGTGAGGGCGTGTTTTTTGGGGAACGAGCTGTAATTTTTATTGGTTCCATTTTGGGGTACATGCGATTTTTTTATCACTATTTATTCCATTTTTTGGGAGATGAGGAAACCAAAAAACAGCCATTCCAGCACGTTTCTCTTTTGTTTGTTTTTTTTACAGTGTTCACCGTGCAGTATAAACAACATGTTAACTTTATTCTGCGGGTTGATACGATTACAGCGACACCAAATTTATATTGTTTTTTTACGTTTCACTACTTCCCACAATAAAAATACTCTTTTCTAAAAAAAATCATGTTTTAGTGTCGCCATTTTCTGACAGCCATAACTTTTTTATTTTTCCGTTGATATCGCTGCAGGATGGCTTGTTTTATGCGTAACGAACTGTAGTTTGTATTGGTACCATTTTGCGTTACTTGCAACTTTTTGATCACTTTTTATTACATTTTTTTTGAGACAAGATGACCAAAAAATAAAATGCTGTCATTGTTTTTTATTAAAAAATGTTACGGTGTTCACCGTGCTGTAAAATTAATGTGATATTTTTATAGATCAGGCCGTTCCAAACGCGGCGATACCTATTATGTATAGTTTTTTTTCATATTTAAATTTTTTTTCTAATACTAAAGGAGTTGATCAGGGAAACAGGTCAAGTGTTGTTTTTATTATTTATTTATTATTTATTAACTTTTATTTATTTATTTTTCTTTCACATTTTTTTTTAAATTTTTAACTTTTTCTTTTACACTGACCTGGGGACTTGAAGATCTGGTCTTCTGATCCCCGCTACGATGCACTGCACTACTTATGTAGTGCAGTGTATCGTAACTGTCATTCTTCATTTGACAGTTAGCGTATTAGGTTCTGCCTCGGGCAGGACCTAATAGGCTTCCGTACCTGGGCAACCAGGAAGCCTAGTAACGGCTTCCTGGTTGCCAAAGCAACAATCGCCACCCTCGATCCATCGCGGGGGGGCCCGGGGGTTACAGAGGGAGCTCCCTCCCTCTGCCAACCACTTCAATGCGGCGGACGTCATTGACAGCCACATTGAAGGGGTTAAATGGCTGTGATCGGTGGTAACAGCCATCGCAGCCATTGCAGCGGCATGACAGCTGTGTATAACAGCTGACAGCCGCTGAAGATAAAGCGCGAACAGCTCCTGTGCTCGCTTTATCTGCAGGGCGTAACTGTACGCCCGTCTGCGGGAACTCACTTGGTTTTCGGACGTACAGTTACGCCCAATAGCGGGAAGGGGTTAAGCATCGCCATAGGCGCGATGACAATATTGTTTATGCATCTACCATCACCCTGTTACAAAACGGTAAATGCAGCCTTAAAATGGTGTCTGTGTCGTACATCTCGTGTCCCTAAATATACATGTGAACAAGCCAAGCCCCTTGCCTTACTAGTCAATAAACGCAACAAGATGCAATATGTAGACGACGTCTTCAGTGGCAGGATTAACCAGTTCAGGACAGGCCTATTTAACACGTGTTAGTTAAATGGCTATGACTTTTTTATATGTTGGGCTAACGACGTGATTTTTGCGATGTTTTTTCCGTAGCCAATGCAGGTTTCTTTTTTTATCATTTTTATACACATCCTTTTTGCTATTTTAGAATTTTTATTCATAAAGTTTGAAAATAATAGTATTTATATAGTAGCTATTTTTTTTTTGGTAATAACATAGTTTTACCCTAAAATAGACCTTTTATTTGTGATCGTCATTGTCTGCCGTAAATTGTAATATATTACATGTCTATATTAGGGTAATTGGGCCAGCGCTAGCGTTACAACAATGATTGGCGGGGGGGATGTTTTTTTTTTTGCGTGGGTATTTTATGTGTATTTATTATCAATTTTTTTTGCACCTTACTTTACTATTTTTTTATTACTATGGTCTGTCCCTCAAAGGTCAAAAAAGACCTTTGTGGAACTTTATATATTTTTTTCTTTCTTTTACACCATGCTTTTCCACTGTAACTGGAGCTGCACAGTTACAGGGGAAATCAGCCCTCGTATAGTGACTATTGTCACTAATAGGGCTGTTCTGGGTTTAGTAAGACCCAGCAGCAGTGTGTCAGTAACGGCACCCGTCGATCATGTGACCAGTAACATGAACACCGGGAGGAATAGAGATAGCGGCGCGGCCGCTGCCTCTATTCATATACACAGCGCGCATTGTAAAAGAGATCGGAGAAGGCAGAAGCAGCGATAGCTGCTTCTATCCTCTCCTCAGGGTCCCCGGCAATCACTGACAGACGGAGACCCCACATTCAGCTGCTTGATCGCGCGGGCAGCAAGTTAAAACCCGAGCCGTAAAAAGTCTATGGCTCGGGTTTTAAGGACCCTGACCGCTGGCCGTAAAAACACAGCCAGCGGTCGGGAACCAGTAAACCACCCTTTCTTCCTATGTAACATATTGTAGCATATCTTCTCGCATACATTGTCATACAGTAGCCGCTTTCACAACTGCACAAGGGCCACCAAGTGTAGGAATAACAAACATAGCACAAACAACAAAGTATAGCAGTTTGACAACTTTATTAATGACGTAATTACATTGCCACAAGGGGAGCGACATACAATGACAACAGCAAATACATTGTTTTCTCCTTTAAATATGGCGATACATTCCCCACATATTGAAGGAATATGAGAACTTCAGCACCAAATTTTCCAGATTTAAAGGGAACCTGTCATGTAAAATATTCATTCTGATCTGTGGGCAGAATGTTATAAAGCAGGAGGAGCTGTGCAGATTGATATATGGTTGTGTGAGAAAAGATACAGCGGGCGGTCCAACTTAGTTTTTGACAGCAATTTATGCTCTTAGACTCAGTAAAGACCGTCAGTCTGTCACGGCGCGGGGTGTGGACCCACTGGGCCGTACCGCGTAGCGGGATAGCAGCTGGCCAACTAGGTACAAAACAATGTCTATAGTCCAGAACGGGTACCTGAGGCAATGTAGACAGTAGCGGTGACACAACTTGACTTTCACTGTAGATGGCACAGTAGAAGAAGCGGAAGACACGACTTTACTTTTACTGTAGACGGCACAGTAGATGCAGCGGAAGACACGACTTCACTTTCACTGGAGATGGCACAGAGGCACGGTAGCACGGGATACAGGGTACAGGCAGCAGGAACGGGTAACACTGGGAACTGGAAAACACTAGGAGACCATTTGCAAGAAAAACTTTAGGTAAATAACAACGCTCAGGCAAGGATCAAGTGGGCAGAGCCCCTTTTATAGTCCATCAGCATTCTGGGCTAATAACTGATTAATGACAGCTGGACACGTACTGGCCCTTTAAGGCCGTGCACGCGCGGGAGCGCGCGCCCTGCGGGACACAGTCCCAGAACACGGAAGTGAGTGCCGATGTCTCCCTGGAGGGAGATGCCGCCGAGAATACAGATGTCCATGGCCGGGGCCGTCTGAGTGTAAGTCTGAACGACGGTCCACAGCCATAGACATTACACAGTCAATTGTTGAGACTGCCCACTGGACTCTTTGGCTCACAGTGAGCAGTAATTAAAAGAATAAATTGCAGGATATTCCAAATTTTTTGGAACGCATCTATATAATAATCTGCTAAACTTCTCCTGCTCTATAACATGCGGCATACAGATAGGATAGCATGGTCAATGTGACAGGTGCCCATTATTCACCATCCAAACCACATCCCTACAAACCCTGGTCACACATCCAAAACCAAGCCTGGGCAAACTCTCAAGACAATACTGCATCTCAGCATTTATGCCTAGGCCTAATGATAAAAATGACAAACCTAAATTGTGCAAAACAGTAGAGCTCATAGCAGTCTATCCCTGAACTAGAACAAGGCAGCTCCTACACAGTGGTGACAGCCTGTAAGTATTCCCCATCGTAGTGTCTATGAAGCATTGATGCACAATATAAGTAATAGCACAGAAATTGTTCATAGAGAATTACCCATAAAAAATATGTTGTTCTGAATCCATCATTTATCAGGCATGTGGTTGGTGAATCAGAAGCTAAAAACAAGGCATATAAGTCACATTGTTGCCACCATAGGCTCAGTGGTTAGAACCTTCGCATTGTAGCGCTGGAGTCCATTTTGAATCTGACCATGAACAACATCTGTATGTTCACCCTGTGTTTGTGTAAGTTTTTTCCTGGTTCTCCGGTTTCCGCTCACACACCCAAAAAAAAAAACCACTGATAGCTAATTGGCTTCCTATGAAATTAGCCCTAGAGAGTGTGTCTGAGATTGGGAAATTAGATTGTGAGCCCCATCGGGACTGAATAGTGGTGACAATCTCTGACAATCTCAGATCAACGGAATACATCGTATTGCCGCTATATAAGTAACGAGAATAAATAATATATGCTTTTATATATATATATATATATATATATATATATATATATATATATATATATATATATATACATATATAATCTGTAATGTATGGTACAGAATACTAAAATTACATCAATAAAACAATTGGTGTGTAGATCATCAATCATACCCAAATTAAAATTCTAATGCGTATAAGCCTAAATGATCTGTTCATCAGATGCAACCTTTAAATATTATGATGCATGTGAAGGATTGGATACATGTGAATGTTCATAATAAAGCACTTAGCAGAAATGGCTGTTATAGATAAAGCATATTAATCATGTCACATATAAAGAGATTAATTTACATAAGACTGATCACTGATGTCTGGCGTAACCTGTGGAAGTAAAAAAGAACAAAAAACATTTCCATTAGATGGCAGCATTTGTGATCAATCTAAATTCCACTAAAGAATAATATGAATTAATTTATATATATATATATATATATATATATTCTTTATTTATATAGCGCCAACATATTACGCAGCACTTTACAATTTAGAGGGAACATGAAACAAACATTATTAGACATTACATAGTGACAAAGTTAATTTCAAATTCAAACCAAAGGAGTGAGGACCCTGCTCGCAAGAGTTTACAATCTATGAGGAAATAAGAGAGACACAAAGTGTAACAGTGTTTGTTCTGTACAATAGTCCAGCCATTTTTTATACACATGGGGTGGTACACATAAAGCTGCATGAGCCGGTCACCAGCCAGTACCCGTGTATGACGGACATGAAAAGAAGGAGTGTGAGGGAATCTTATTCTGATGACTAATCTAAAAGGAGGGCCATGGAAAGGAGTCAGATTAGGGAATATTATAGGCCGGTCTAAAAAGATCTGTTTTCAGGGCACGTTTAAAACTGTGGATATTGGGAATTAATCTGATTGTCTCGGGTAGCACACTCTAGAGGACTGGTGCAGCATGAGAAAAATCTTGGAGACGGGAGTGGGAGGTTCTGATTATGGAGGATTTTAATCTAAGGTCGTTGGCAGAAGTAGAGCCCGAGTAGGGTGGTAGACAGAGATGTGGGAGGAGATGTAAGGAGGTGCAGCACTGGGGAGAGCTTTGTGGGTGTCACGATGCGGGGTGTGGACCCACTGGGCCGTAGCGCGTAGCGGGATGGCAGCTGGCCAAACAGGTAAGTACAGAGTTCAATATTTCAGCAAAGGTACCTGAGGCAATCGTAGGCAGTAGCAAGGCAGGCACGTCCAGGACCAGGCGGCGGGAAGTCGTCAGGTGAGGCGTAGCAGATCAAGTGTAGACTGTAACACAGCACGGCAATAGCACAGCACGGCAATAGCACTAGGTAGCATGGAAACAGGATACGGGAAACAGGAGCAAGGTACACTGGGAAACTGGAAGACACTAGGAGACCATAAGCATGACAAACAATGGGTAACGAACAACGCTCTGGGAAAGAGCAAGAGGGCAGAGCCCTTTTTATAGCCCAGGGCATCCTGGGCTAGATTGCAGAGTTCCTTTAAGGCCATGCACGCGCGGGCACACGCGCCCGCCGGAGACACTCGGAATCCGGAAGTGTGTGCCTGACAGGAGGACGACGCTGCAACCTGGTAAGATGTCCATGGCCACGGCCGTCGAGGTTAATGATATTATATTAGTATGGCTGGATGGGTCAAGAGTTGTTTTTTTCAGTAATGGGTTTATAATGGCATGTTTAAAATAGGAGGGAATGATACCAAAGGAAAGAGAGAGGTTAAATATTTTAGTCAGGTGACTAGTGACAGCCTCGGAGAGGGACTAGAGGAGGTGTGAGGGGATAGGATCACTAGGGCAGGTAGTAGGACGAGAAGAAGAGAGGAGCCTGGATATTTCTTCTTCTGTTATTGGGTCAAATGACGAAAGTCAAGAAGAGGGAGTGCGGGAGGGAAGGGGATCGATGTTACTATGGGACTGGGAGATAATATCATGCCGGATGTTGTCAATTTTAACTTTAAAATAAATGGCCAGGTCTTCAGCACTGAGATCTGTGATTGGCGTCTGCACTTTAGGACTAAGGAGGGAGTGAAAAGTATCAAAGGAGCATTTTGGATTATTAGATAGTGTGGAGATGAGAGAAGTGAAATAGACTTGTTTGGCGCGGTGAAGGGCAGAGTTGTAAGTTTTAAGCATAAATTTATAATGGAGGAAGTCTGCAGCCAAATGTGATTTTCTCCACAGTCGTTCGGCACATCTCAAGCACCACTGAAGAAAGCGGGATTGAGGCGTGTGCCAGGGTTGTCGTCGTCTTTGTCGGGTGGTTCGGAGTGTATATATATATGTATGCGCTCCACCCACCTGTCCTGGGTTGTTTTTAATTAGAACAGAATATATTTGGTTCCTACTTTTGTCCTGGGCTCAGTGTGGTTTCAGCCCAAGAGAGAGAGGTAAGTCTCCAAAATAGGGATACAATATTCAGTGCAGGGACCCCCTGATAGAGGTCGCCTTGTCGTGGCAGTTTTGATCAAACTGAGCGCTAAGAACCTCACATTTATTAACATAATAACTATAGCAGTAATGCAATAAAAATAATAAAAATGCATAATAAACAATAAGTGTGTGTGTATATATATATATATATATATATATATATATATATATATATCTTAGCGCCTGCGGTGTGCATCTGCATTTTCTTGTTACTTATATTACTGCTTATACATTTCTAGCAAAAATAGATAAATCATTAAGCATGTCTGAATTGGCAGTGTATTTAATTGAAATATAAATGAGTATTTTTGTTTTCTGTGAAGCTCATATAGAGGAATATGTTTGACTTCTGGCCATGTAAAATAGCATTGTTCCACTGTTTTCAGATTTGTAGTGTGACATGCAAATATGTATTTTTTTGGAAATATAAAAACTCCCATGTTATCACTTTATGAGCTCTCCTTAATATAGGAGTTGTCTCATGAAAATCATATGGATGTCATAGCGTTGAGGGTCTCCCCTTCCTTTGGAATACCCCTACATAAGCCAGAGGAGATAGCTGCTAGCAAAGAGCACTCGCTGTGGTGGACTCAGGACTTCCACCTTTTACATAATCAGCCATTCATTTGAATTACCAGCATGTAATACTACATTTCTCCTGCAGAAGGTATGACACTCTGCAGTTTCCGTATTGTGAGAAACTAGACATGAACCGCACATCCATAATATATACGTTGATCTGAGCCGCTAGGCATAATTTATAAACATGAACATGAGGTCCTTTGTTAATATTTTGATCAAACTGTATAAGCTCACTTGCCACTTTAAGGTGACCTCTTTAAAAGTGGGTCCCTACTCTATCGGTTGCAGCACCGCATGGTGGCCACTGCCACCGAAGCACCACTCCTGCAGAGGGAGCAATCCAGAGGCCCAAAAGCACCCATGCTATTAGGCAGTGCCAAGCCTCCTTGGTTGTGGGCACTACAGCAACAGATACCACCCTACTGCACCACAACATGTGAACAGATGGAATAAGCTCACCTTACCATGCGCTCCCAGTGGCCACCATGCAGTGCTGCAACCGATAGAGTAGGGACCCACTTTAAAAGAGGTCGCCGTGAAGTGGCAAGTGAGCTTATACAGTTTGATCAAAATATTAACAAAGAACCTCATGTTCATGTTTATAAATTATGCGTAGCGGCTCAGATAAACGTATATATTGTGGATGTGCGTTCCATGTCTAGTTTCTCATAATACTTACTCTGCAGTTTCCCCCAGAAATAACAGCTGAAGCCAGATGGGCGGGGTTTCTGAAGCCAGATTGGTGGCGATAGGCTAATCGCCAGGCCATTTTAATCAAAAAATGGTTGCTGTGATGCGACAACCAGATTAGTTATAATATTTTTCAGTTGTTCCCCCTAAAACTGTCTAAAATTAGGGCTACATAGAATGTCAGATTGAGACATTATAACATAACAGTGTCAATGTCCCTGCAGCGCCACCACATTAAAATTGAAGCATTACAGAGTTCTAATTAAACTCAATGGGCTATACGTATAATAAACAAATGTGTTGTGCGCTGGCCCACATCTCCTCCTCAGGAGAGGCCAGCGCTTACTTTCGCTTCGTTCTGCAGTGTCCCGTAGTCGCACCCTCGTGTCCGGCTTTAAAGGGCCAGCGTGCACACATGAAGAAAATCAGTAATTAGCCCATACTCACCCTAGACTATAAGGGCCCTGCGCCTTCCTTCATTGCCTGAGCGTTGTTGTGTTTACCCGTGTCAGTCCTTGCAAATAGGCCCTTAGTGTTTTCCAGTTCCCAGTGTTCCCGTTCCTGCTACCTGTATCCTGTATCCATGCTTCCTTGTTCCTGTGCCTTAGAGAGTTGGAGTCGTGTTGTGCCACCGATCACGTCTGCTGTGCTGCATCACGCCAGGTGTCTGCTGCCAAGGTCCCATCCAAGCCTAACCATCACTACTATCTGAACTACCACAGGTACACTTACTCGGACTATGGACATTGACTTCGTACTCTATTTGACCAGCTGCTATCCCGCTACGGCGGTATGGCCCAGTGGGTCCACATACCCACAGAACGTGACAGCTTGTGTCCTTTTTTTTATATTCTTATCTATATATCAGGATTGTCTTTTTAGAACCATATAAACTCACTGCACAACAAACCATAGAAGATAGAAAGGATAAAGTACATTTTACAAATCATACACCTAGAACTTGTGATGGAATTTTGCTCTAACTCCCACCGAAAGTGTCTGCAGTGAACCTCTGCATGAGACGCTAAGAATGATTACTTTAAACATTTTTTTTTACATTTCCCAAAACTATTACTATAAATTATCTAAGTTGGGCATCTGGGGATCCTTTGAACAGTTTAGCAGGCAAACAGAATACCTTGGAATACTTCCCTACATTATGCAGAGTCTTGACAAGCTTCAGGAATCACAAATGATAGATGTGATATATTAACTGAAAAGCAGTTTGATTCAGCCTGATTTAATAGGTTGCTGGCATCTTGCTTTGTAGCTATACAGAATGTAACACTATCAACCCTTGCAATTAATAAAACACATCTATGATTTCTTGGTCATAGATTTTTACCTTTTCCATGCAAGTGACCTGAAAAGATTGGGAGTAAAATATTGCTGAACAAAATGAAGCCCTTGATTTAAATGTAGTAACCGTGCATCATTACAAGGCAACTGAAAAGAAATTAAATATAGGAAAACTTTGCTATTTAAATATTAACACTGCTTGTTCTAGTATTTTCTTGCTCACAGGATAAATTTAAATAATTTCTAGGCAATGATCCAAGATTAGCATTTTATTATAATGATATTTCAAATATGCAGAACACAACATCTTTTGGTGACAGGAGAACATAGACTTGCAGACAGTGTTATTGTCTTATTACTAATTTACATTTTCTTTGTATTTATTATTGACATTTGCATTTTCTATCGTTATTTCAAAAACGTACAACACATTTCAGGCTTGTCTATTTTATAATAGTAAATTTTAGACAAGAATGCCAGAAAGTACCTCAGTAAAAGGTCACATACAAATCATATACTTACATAATAGAAATGGGGTGTACAATGTTTTATCTGATGACATTTTTAGATAATTTTTTTTTGCAACTTTCTAAATGAAAAATAGTTAAATACAAGTACCAGAGTTAATTGTCCAGTTTCTTACTGGACATACAAACAGCATGTTATACATTAAAGGGGTTTTCCCATGAGGGATATTTATGACATATCCACAGGATGTCATAAATTTCAGATAGGTGCGGGTCCCACCTCTGTAACCCGCACCTATCTCTAGAACGGAGTCCTCTAAACCATGTTCTAGATTTTTGTGCTCACGCTGACTCCCGGTAACTCATTACATGGTTGTTAGTTACGGAAACAGCGTAACTCGCAGAGTAGCTCAGCGAGTTATGCTGTTTCCGTAACTTCCGACCATGTAATCAGTGGCCGGGAGTCAGCGTGAGCACAAAAATCTAGAACAGGGTTTAGGGTACTTCGTTCTAGAGATAGGTGCGGGTTCCAGAGGTGGGATTCACATCTATCTGACATTTATGACATATCCTGTGGATATGTCATAAATGTCTCTGATGGGAAAACCCCTTTAAGATTGCCCAGAATTGAATATGGTACCTCATGTTCCAGGAGAATATGAAAGAGAATGGTGCCTGTGTGGCTTAGTGGTTATCACACTTTCAGGGCTGTTCCCCAGTATATAATCTGTGGAGTAATGCAGGGTGTCTTCCAAAACCAGTGCAAATCTGTGGTAAAAAACAACCTTATGCCTCCATGGCTGGCCTCTCCCCACTGCAGAGGCATAGCTAGCAAGGAAAGGGGGGGCAGGGATGGCAATCCCTGGCCAATTTACATATAAGGGCCCACTTAGTGACGTTACTGTAACACCACTGAGTGGGCCCCATCACGATTGGCAAGCGTAATCTCATTTTAAATGACAGTTTACAGCGTAATCTCGAGATTACGCTTGCCTTGCTGGAAATCTCACACAAACGCTAGCGAAGTGTCAGGATTCTGAATAGACATCATGTCCTGGCTGGAGGTAATGTATATTCACTGTCAGGACACTTCAGTAACGTTAGTGTGTGTGTATGTGACAGCACATAGCGATCTAGTTAAGATTACTATGTGCTGTGTAAATGAATGGGGAGAAGTGTATGACACTGATTGGTCAGCGTCATACACTTCTCTCCACAACGCCCACTTGGTCAAAACGTAAAACACGCCCAGTTGTCCATTAAGAAACTCATTAGCATAAAACTAATATAGGTCATAACTCTGTCAAAAATTATAATTTTCCAAATAAAAAACACTGCTGTAATCTACATTACAGCGCCGATCACATTATGTACAAGATAGGGCACTTATAATGTGGTGACAGAGCCTCTTGAAGTGAAAAAAACAACAACTTTACATACTCACCTTGATCCCGTCCCTGCACCGTCCTGTCTCAATGCAGGCCTGCTCTCTTCTGAGCAGGTCTGCTGGGGCTGAACATCGCCAGCGGCGCGATGACGTCATCGCGCTGCTTGCATCGTTTAAAGGTTCTGATTGGCAGGGCAGAATGACTTGCCCTGTCAATCAGCGCCTTTCAACAGTGGAAGCGCTAAAATCGTTGAAAGGAGTTGATTTGCGGACAAGTCATTCTGCCCTGCCAAAAAGCGTCATTGTTAGGCACTGAATGGTCAGCCACGGAACGTGCCCGGCCATTCAGTGCTTATGCATGTAATTTTATCTGCGTCCTATAGACGCAGGTACAATTAGTGCAGGAGGGGATGGCGGGGGCTGGTTTTAGTTGCGCCGCCGTCCCCTCAGAGAGGCAGCAGGCCGCCCTGTGTGGCATGACTGTGGCTGTCACGGCAACAGCGGTGGACATGGCGGGGGCGACGGTGGTCACGGTGGGCCCCACCATCTCGAGGGGCCTGGGGCCACCATCCCCCTGCCCCCCGCTAGCTACGCTACTGGCCTGTGCATATGCAGGGGGGGGAGACCCAGAAGAGAAGCCAGTAGTGTGAGTAAATTACTTTGTCTTATGTCTGATCTGGGGTCTGATTTAGGGCTCCATGCTGGGGTCGAGAGTCCATGCTGGCGGTGGTTCATGCTTTAGAGGGGAATTATTAATTTGTGGGGGGCACAAAGGGGACTTATTACTATGAGGCATAAAAGGGGGTTATTACTGTGTGGGGCACAAAGAAGGGCACTATTACTGTGGGGCACAAAGGTGGAATAGTTATTATGTAGGAGCACATAGGAAGCAGCTATCACTTTGTGGAGGCACAAAAAAGGGTATTATTATTACTATACGGGGCACTATTACTTTGTGGTGCACAAAAGAAGGCACTAGAACGGTGTGGGGCACACATAATGGGCACTACTACTGTGTAGGGGGCACTAAGAGGGGCAATCATGCAAAAGTTTTGGGCGGCCCGCAGCCGTGAAGGGAACTTGTGTGTGGAGGGGGACTGTAGTGGCCGCCACCGCACCTCTCTCTTGTCTACTCATTCTCACCTCTTCACGGTACCACTCCATTCACTCCAGGATGCTGTCTGGCCTCCGTCCACACAGTACCAGCTCTGCTACATCTACAATTCCTGGTACTACTGAGGACAGCTCACACTACTAGTTACTTAACTCTCTGCACCTGCTGCCCTTGGCTCTGGAGTAGCAGCATGTACTAATTGGTCATTTTCAGCACCTGTTTCTTTCCTATATAAAGATCTTAGGGTATGTGAACACGGTAGCAGGCTTTTACGTCTGAAAAGACAGACTGTTTTCAGGAGAAAACAGCTGCCTCGTTTCAGACGTAAATGCTGCTCCTCGCATTTTGCGAGGCTTCTCTGACAGCCGTAAACTTTGAGCTGTGCTTCATTGAGTTCAATGAAGAACGGCTCAAATTACGTCTGAAAGAAGTGTCCTGCACTTATTTTGACGAGGCTGTAATTTTACGCGTCGTCGTTTGACAGCTGTCAAACGATGACGCGTAAATGACAGGCCGTCTGCACAGTACGTCGGCAAACCCATTCAAATGAATGGGCAGATGTTTGCCGACGTATTGTAGCCCTATTTTCAGACGTAAAACGAGGCATAATACGCCTCGTTTACGTCTGAAAATAGGTCGTGTATACCCAGCCTTACTCTCAGTTTGATTTTGCAAGAGCAATAAGGTTACACCCTCTTAAAGCCTGCTGCAGATTTTGATCTATTGGACTGTAACATCGCTTATTCTTGTTTGCCTCCTACCTACTGACCCTGGAACGTGACCCCTACTATTCTTCAGTACCACTGCCTACATCTACTGTTACAGATCCACACTCGAGACTGTACACCTAACTAGTAAGTGCACCATTTGTCACTTCTATTCCGTTGGCTATTTATCGGCTGTTGTATTTTGGGGTTTCAGCGATCAGGGGATTCCTCATCCTGAAGACCAAGACCCTATACAAGGGTTGGAGGGGGAAAAGCCAGGGGTCCCCCGGAATTCCGCTCCCCGGTCTAGCCACCAGAAATCCTGTACGACACGGTGGGTTCACTATACCCCCTGCCGTCCGAAAATATTATTACTACGCTATATTGGACGGAGACCGTCATAGGGACCAAGTTGAATTGGTTAAAATAGGAAACAGAGCAGTGCCTCTTTAAGAGACAGGCCTCACTGTTGAATTACCCCCCAGTTGTTGGGGAGGCAGTTTTAAAGAAGTGATCATATTCTGCACATACTTTTCTAACTGACTCCTTTTAAGCTTATTTCAATATACTACTGGATTCAGAAGACACATTAGAAGATACATTTAGGTAATTTGGGACTTTAAGCAATAGTAAGGCCCACACATCACTATGTTCTGGTTGGTGAGGCCCCAGTAGAAAAGAGAAACCCTGGAATAGAGGATGTTATAATTCAAACACAATTAGGTTCATAAGGTATTAAGATAGACTAGCTTTGATATTGGCAGGAGCAGATTATAAAGATGGCTGTTGGGCAGGCCATTCAGGGTCCAAAGCTCCATGGGGCCCCTTATTTGCATGCTATATGTAATATTTGTGGGCACTGCCAGTAGCTGGTTCTGTGGGGCCCTATTTGTGCACAGCTCTCATATGGCACTGTCATTTTCTGGCATTGTTATGGGGAACTGAATGGCACTGTTTTTACGTGGCAGTTCCCACCACGAAATCCGTTGCGGAACTATTTCTGCCATCAGCAGGAAGACTCCGCTTCCCATTGACTTGGGAAGGTTAATGGGAGGTTCAGGCGGAAACCGCCCGAAGATCGAGCAGGACGCTTCTTTTTCCCGCTAGCTGAAAAAATCAGCTAGCGGGAAAAAGAAGCGTCTGACTGCCATTAAACTAAATAGGTGGCGGAATTTTTGCGGCGGATTCCACCACAAAATTCCGCCGTGTGAACAGGGCCTAATAGGGTTTTGCTTGTGACTAGAATTCTAAAACTGGTAACTTTTTTTTTCTCATTAATAAATAATAATAATTTTGTGCCACTAAAATAGTGAGTACTAAAATTGCTTACAATTTGTAATATAGATGAAGATTTGGTTCAGCTTTCATGAAAATCATTGAGTTCTACTCTATTACTAGTTTTAAGTAATGTAACCTTGCTCATAATCTACAGTAAAAAAGCTAGCTATGCACAAATGTATATCTCATTACTCATCTCGTGTCAGGGAATTCAATAAACCAGAAAAGTAAGGAGGGAGCAACATTTAATCATTTTTTATTTGTACATACTACCTTGTAGTTTAAAATTATATTGCCAAACATTGCCCAATGCAGAGCCACAGTGCCCAAAATAATATTTCCATAATAGTTTCATGTTGGACCAAATAATACAGCCACATATTATCTAAATATAAGTTCCATACAGTACTCAAGTATAATATACAACATTCTCCAGAGTATGGAATGGGACAAATGAAAGACAAAATCCTTGAAGTATAAAGGTTCAATATATACTGGTAAACAAGCCTGTAAATCGGCGCTTGTTTAACTTTTTTTTACATGCAGCAATCATTATACTGTATTGGGACGTACAAGATCATTCATCCCCATACAGTTTGCATCTTTCTGAGCAGCATATTCCCTGTTTACACGGTGAGATGTGCTATCGACAACAATGATTTTTGTGGCTGCATTGAAGATGCGATCATCTGAAAAAAGAGCGTTTGCTAAGGGTATGTTCACACGCACTGTTTCCGGACGTAATTCCAGCGTTTTACGCCTCGCAAAACTGCTCCATTACACCTACAAACATCTGCCCATTGCTTTCAATGGTTTTACGATGTTCTGTTCCCGCGAGGTGTTATTTTACGCGTCGCTGTCAAAATATGGCACGTAAAAAGACGCCTGCGAAAAAGAAGTGTATGTCACTTCTTAGGCCGTTTTTGGAGCCGTTTTTCATTGACTCCATTAAAAAACAGCTCTAATTACGTCCGGAAAATACGCCGCGAAAAACGCAAGTTGCTACAAAAACGTCTGAAAATCAGGAGCTGTTTTCACCTGAAAACAGCTCCGTATTTTCAGACGTATTTTGCTAAGCCGTGTGAACATACCCTAACTTGTCTGCTTGTCCATTTTACACGGCCCATGTTCTGGAACGAGTGTTCTGTTCCCACGATAATCGGCCCAAGTAAAAGGGCCTTAAGAGTAGCTAAGAAAGGTAGAAGCTGAAACTGACAGGATAGATTGGAGAAACAGGGCATGGTTATTAGAATTTATTATTTATACTAAACTTCCCCAAATCATATTTGACTTTTATAAAGATTTTTTGTATTTTATCTCTGGGGTACCAAAATGTTACTGAGGGTATTATTTGTTATACTATATATTTATTTGCAATGTCTCAATCCTGTAAGAACCTGTCCTACAATAATACTTTACTTTAAGGCCCAGTTCACACTGAGTTCTTTTACGCTTATTTTGACGCGGAAACCGCATCGGAATCGGAACCGAAAAAATGTCCGAAAAAGCATCCCATTGAGGCGGTTAAGTCTCTGACCTTCCATTGAAATCAATAGGAGGCAGAGAAAGCCCTCAATGGCAGCATTCAGTGGCCGTGGGCAAAAAACGATGCACAAAATATTTGCCAAAACCGCAGAAGGAAGGAATTTTGAGGCAGATGGTTTTTATGCCTGCAAAAAACTGTGTGAACAGAGCCTAATAATTATCATAATTAATTATCGCTCCTCTTACTGGAGATGTATTTTTTCTGCTATAGTGTGACTGGATCATTAGTCTGGACTTCTGTATTATATATATATATATATATATATATATATATATATATATATATATATATATATATAATATAACTTGTCTCCTGCAAGCTTGTACATCAGATAATAAGGTGACAAGAAGAGATGTAACAAGCATCCAGTTCTTTGAGATCAATAATTTCCAAACAGGCTTCATCTACAAACTTCTACTGGAAGTTTGGCCTGAAAGTGAAAGGTCAATACTGCAATATGTAAGGAATTATAGATGTGCAGGAATACAAGTGTGAGGGCAATAAATCTCAGTTGTCAAATGGAAAATCAAAGTATGTGCTGATCATCCATTTATATTGCATACATTGTGCAGATAAGATCCCTTATTAAATGACAACTCTATTTATGGAAAAAAAACTTGTTTGCATTTCATCCATAAATTAAATTGTCTTTTCTGGGAAAAAGTTTTGTTGGGCAGTGTTTAATGAATCAGATTTCTAGGACATCTACCATACAACTATAAGGGTATGTTCACACGTACACGTTCGATACGCCTGAAATTACGGAGCTGTTTTCAGGAGAAAACAGCTCCTGAATTTCAGACGTAATGGCATGTGCAGGCGTTTTTCGCAGCGTCTACTACGGACGTAATTGGAGCTGTTTTTCTATGGAGTCAATGGAAAACGGCTCCAATTACGTCCCAAGAAGTGACATGCACTTCTTTGACGCGGGCATCTTTTTTACGCGTCGCGTAAAAAAAATGACCGTCGGCACAGTACATCGTAAAACCCATTCAAATGAATGGGCAGATGTTTGCCGGCGCTTTGGAGCTGTATTTTGGGACGTAATTCGAGGTTAAAACGCCCGAATTACGTCTGTAAATAGGGTGTGTGAACCCAGCCTAACACTTAGGCTGGATTCACACGAGCACATTACGTCCGTAATGGACGGAACGTATTTCGGCCGCTAATCCCGGACCGAACACACTACAGGGATCCGGGCTCCTAGTATCATAGTTATGTACGATGCTAGGAGTCTCTGCCTCGCTGCAGGACAACTGTCCCGTACTGTAATCATGTTTTCAGTACGGGACAGTAGTTCCACGGAGAGGCAGGGACTCCTAGCATCGTACATAACTATGATGCTAGGAGCCCGGCTCCATGCAGTGTGTTCGGTCCGGGATTAGCAGCCGAAATACGTTCCGTCCGTTACAGACGTAATGTGCTCGTGTGAATCCAGCCTTAACGTAATCAAGGTAATTCTCCTTAGGTAAGTAGATAACATCTTTATTAAGAAATTGAGATGAAGAAACTAGGCCTATTGAATTTTAACTACATTACAATTCAAAGCATATGAACATCAATGAGAGGGGTCCATGCTCCGGCTCCCCTATATTAGCCATAGAAAAGAGCCTCTAAAAGTACAGCTCCCACTCAGGAGCACTCGACCCAATAGTTTATTACATTTTTAATGGGCATTGTCCTGCATCTTCACTGCAGATGAAAATATGCGGCTGCCAGCAGCTTCCCGGGGTGATATCAGCTGATCGATGGTGATTTCAGCAGCTGGACTTTCAGGAATCGGCTAAACATCATGGGGGCTTTCTTTTGAGAAAGGTTTATCCCTATGGGACAAGCCCTTTAATACTGATGCAAGTGACCTTTATACTAGATAAGAGTATCCATCCTACCTCATTTATGATATCTGTAATAAATATAAAGAAAAAAACTATTTTAGCGTCTGAGCAAATACCTCTAAAATTATAGTATAACATAGGGAAAAATGAGGAGAAAAAATAGATGTAAAATTTTCCCACAAGAGATCAATTGCTCCAATTTTTTTATGCCATCGGAGCCCTCATTGGGAAAGCGACATACACAAAAGGATATACTGCGGTAGAAACAATTTTCCTATTGACAAACATCTACATCATGGGAAGTATCAACCATTTGCATTTCCCCATGTGTAAATCCTGTAGATACTAGAATGACAGTATTTTATTATTGAACATTTTGAAGCATGACTAATAAGTGTTCCTACTGATAGAGTTGATTTACATTAGTTGCTATCGGTAGTTTTTATTAAAATATAATAGACAACTATTCCAACACCCGTGGCCAGCTTGACTCATAAAGAAGGATCCCGAGTGATGTCCATATGCAGCAATAGGGGAACCCCTTTACTTCATTTTTATTTATTTTTTACTTAGGCTTCATTCACATCTGCGTCAGGGTTCCGTTCCATCGGAGCTTTTCGTCGGAACGGAGCCCTGACTGACAAACTGAAACCATAGGTTTCCGTTTTCATCACCATTGATGGGATAAATACTGTAGTAGACTACGGTATTCATTCTGTCAAAACGACGGAACCCCTGCACAACGGAGACAAACTGAAACCACTGGCACCGGATCCTTCCCTATTGAAATCAATGGTGATGGAAACTGAAACCTATGGTTTCAGTTTGTGTCAGTCAGGGCTCCATTCCGACGGAAAGCTCAGACGGAACGATGTGAACGAAGCCTTACTGGTATTTTTCCAGTTTATTTAAATTTACATAAAGCGGACAGAATAGACTTAATGAATAGACGTCATACGCACTTGGAATATTGGACAGTGTATCGCTCCTTAACATCCTGATTATGATTTATTTCATATGGATATTTCGGAAAAATACATTCACAGGCATTCTATAATAAAATGTTTTAGCCTTTCACAAAGTTCTTGGTATTAAACAGATGCTTTATTAATTCAGGGAGTGACAGAATGATAAGAATGTCAGGACTTGGATAGTTGTATCCATATGTCACGCTGTGTATCAAGGGACCATTTTTCATCACTGTGATAACTGCTTTAACATCTTTCTTTGTGAAAAGCAAGGGAATTGAAGATGAGTTTCATGCTCAGATCAAAGTTCTCAAACTATTCTAATTTGTTTTTGTAATATCTAGCAAAAGTGATGAAAAATGTGCTTTTCTGCTTTTATTCTTTCATGAAAATAATGCATTTATACTTTATAAATCTTTAACATCATATTGAGATATCAACAGATTGCAATTCCGGACTTAGCATTGTTTACTAATTTCTGACTGCCGCAAGACCTACCGTGGGTTCACTGATCCGAATTTAGATCTCCTGATGTTAGGCAGTGTTCAGCGCCGGAAGAAGATGGCTCCATACACAGTATAGTGGCCGTGCTGCAGTACTGCAGCTCTGCTCCTATTCAAATTGCAGTTCTGCGGCACGGCCGTTACGCAGTATACGGAGCCATATTTTACTACTCACACTGTCATTACATGCCATTTAACTCTTTAAACCTAAAAGACACCATACTTGAATTATTTTCTCAAACAGTTGTACTTCCAAGTACTCTATGTTCAACAAGGGAACTTTGTACATAGTTCTTTCATATTTCTACTTTTTCAGTTTGAAAACATAAAATTAATAACTTTCTTTTTCATATTGCATTATTGCTTATGACTCAATGGCCTTATTTCAAAATGCTATGCTTGTCTTATGATGCAATGTTGTACATGTATCTGCAAACATACTGTTTTGTTTTTCATGATTCTGTATCTTGTGTTAATAAAGAGAGATTTTCAAAAAGAAAACCAACAAACATTAAAATATACACAAGATATATTAATATACATATTGAAAATTGCTTTAAAGTAACAGTAACTTCAATTTAGTAGGCGGGGCCTTGGTACAAATTTTGCATTGGGGCCGAGGAGTTTCAAGTTAGACCTCAGATTACATGTATTATATATATGATTAAATGCTACATACAACTTTCCTTCTGTCAGAAGTGATATAGATGTGGTGATAGTTGTTTGGGTCATCTATTACATGCACATTATAATGATCACTATGTGTACGGGCACTGTTTGCTGGTAAAACTTATCGCATGTTCATAGAACACAATCAAGTGTATAACTATATTGTATTCGCCAGTAACACCAGAGTTTATCAGGATTATAACAGTTTTTGCTACATTCCCAACACTTCTTAGGTGCGATGTAGATTACAAAATAACAGAGAACACATAAGTAACACGATCAATATATAGTACATACTGTCTGTAACTCAGTTACATCCACATCTGAGTCGGCAAACATTTCTTCTTTTGTACAAAATGTTCAAGTAAAATAAATAAAAATGCTGCAATATCATCCTATTGGGACAAATTGCTATAGTCTTTGTAACCACAATGTAATTTTTCAAGACTCGTGGGTTCAGAAAATTTATGAGGATGTAGATGCATCAGCAGTTTAACACTTGTTATATAAGAGTTTAGGGAACGGTAATAAAATTATTAACCAAGTTCCTGTGTTTTATTCTGAAGATAACAGAAGCTGCAGCATCCGTGGACCAAGCAGAACTGACTATAAAAATGACATTAAAAATGGAACAACTTAGCATTCTGGAGTTCACCACAAAATGCTACATATATTCAATTTGTTTTAATGAGAAGTTTTCACACTGATGCGATAAATACTTTTCCATCAAAACTGGGTTGAATGATAGAAAGAGCAAAAAGGCCTTTCCCTCCCTCCTGCCCTACCCACAAACTCCCAGCAGGGAAAAATATAGTGGGGCTTCCATCATACACGTTAGGCTAACTTCACACTTACGTTATATAATCCGTTACTCTGATCCATTTCTAGACAAGGATAATGATAAAAATGGATCCGAAGCGAAAAATTTCTATTGAAATCAATGGTATTTTTAATTGCGTCCATTCGCATCCATTATGTTAGTCATCCATTTTGTTACGGAGATAAAAGTGCAGAGAACAGGAGTTTTTTTTTTTTCTCTGTTGAAAAAAATGGATGTCTAACGGATTTTAATTTCAATGGGATTTCTACCAGATCAGTTTTTATCCTTATTCTGATCAAAAAATGGATAAGACTAATGGATTATACAAGTGTGATCTTAGGGCCTGTTCACATCAGCAGTGGCTTCCGTGATCTGTTCCGTTCAACCTTTCCATCAGAGGAACATATGAACGGAAAGCCAAACGTAAACTATCACTTCTGTTTGCATTACCATTGATTTCAATGATATTTTTTTTTTCTGGGTTGGAATCAGTTGCCTCAGTTTGCCTCTGTTCCGCTAAGTTTTAGTTTTTTTTCATGGAAACAATAGCGTAGTGGACTACACTGTTGTTCACGTGAAAAAAATGGAAACCTAGCAAAACGGAGACAAGCTCAAACCAACTGAAAGAAATACCATTGAAATCAATGGTAATGCAAACAGAAGCAATAGTTTCCGTTTGGCTTTCCATTAATCTGTTCCTGTAAAGGCCGCAGTCGTGGAACGCCTCCTCCCCTTATATGCTGACAGCCACGACCGCAGCCCTTCCTCCCCTGGACGACGTCTCCTTCCCCGAAGACGTCAGCGCAACGGGCCGCTCTGCCCCACAATGTCCGCGCATATGTAATTTATTATTTCCCAGATCACCCTGAACTATAGAAAGGGCCCTGCCCTTTCACTCCTTGCCTGAGCGGTGTTGTCTACCCATGTTCGTATTGCAAATGGTCCCTTAGTGTTATCTTGCTCACAGTGTTCCCGTACCCTGCTACCTGTATCCTGTGCTGTGTATATGTTATTTATTTAAGACTTTTACAGATGCAGCGATACCAATATTTACTTTTTTATTTTTTACATTACTTTAGGGGGAAAATGGGAAAAGTTTTTTTTCTGAACTTTTAATATGACCTGTCGGAGGGGGCTGCCCCCCTCTATACAAAGCGCCTCAGATGCTGCAGTCGCTATTGACCGCAGCATTTGAGTGGTTAAACAGCCAGGAACAGCGCGATCACTGCTCCCGGCTGTTAGTCCCGAGTGTCGGCTGTCAAATACAGTCGACACCCGCAGCATATGGAGCGTGTGAGCACGCTCCAAACATCAACACTCACACCTGGACGTAATTGCCCGTCCGAGTGCGCAAAGGGTTTAAAGAGGCTATGTCACTAAATTAATTCCCTATCTCCTAACTAATCTAATAGGTGCTATTATGCTGATAACTACAGTGTGATTTGTTTTAAAAAACATTTATTATTTGCAAAGTTATGAGCATGTTTCTAAATATGATAATGTAGCTCTAATAGCCAAATAGGAGGTAACTCTTTCTTTTCACTCTGGGCAGTGTAATGTTTTCTGTATGAAGCTGTTAAATCGTCATACAGCTTCTCCCCCCTTCCCTGTCCAGCAACACAGCTTGATCTTATAGTATACAACTTCCATTCCCGACTGTGTTTTCAACTGGGGATATCTCTATATATCACTATATTCTATAGTGATCCATTTTTAGCTTACCTTGAATATAATGGATGACAGGAATGACTTCCATGAAAAAAATAGATCATCCAGGACAGTGAAAGTGCTGTTTTGCGTTGGCTGAAAAGTGCACCAAGATGGAGATGCGAACTAATCATAACAAAATAAAAATGATACATAACAGACGTCATCAAAATTAATGGAGTCTATGAGGTTTGTAATGCGATTTGTTAACTGCATTTTTTAAACTAAAACCAATGACCAAAAACAAGCCATGTGCAGGAGACTGTATGTCGGCAAATGCGGTCCTGTGCTGCCCCTTGCACCTCTGAGGACTCAGTTTCAGAAGGGTTAGCCAATTGCTGCTATGATGTAGACCATACAAAGTTCCTGCTCTCCTATGTATCTCACTTACACACAAGCAGCAGCCTCAGCATATGGGACACTATACATGGCCGACCTTAGGTACGTGTGAGCAGTGTGGTCGACACAGGGTGCCATCCGCTGTATTGTAAGGGGGGCGCCACAGGGTGTGCATGCCCCCTGCCGTGGCCACTACTCGGGGCGCCAGCAGGTCAGGTGCCACTCACTTACTGCACCGACCTAAATACTGGCTGCCCTGGCATCCGCTCACCCTGTTCTGCTTCCTGAATGGTGAGTTAGGCCTGATTACATCATTCAAAACGCAAGACAGGGAGGAGATACTGTGCTTCCTATGCGTTTCCAGGGCTGGTGGGGACACCAAGGAAATGTTATCTGCGGCCGGCTCCAGCAGGCAGTGCTTCTCAGAAGCCCAGCAGGTTAGTAACTGACTGTGGGCTTTGTTTGAATGGTAGCACTAATGGGGGTTCTAAAAAGTGCAATAATGGCAAATGGACAGAGGATTCATTGCCACCTTGGTGCCCATTTGACATTTTGTTGGCCCTTTATTTTTCTTCTGTCACAAAAGATGCTAAAGGCTACAGGGGCAGTAAATTGCAAATGGGCATCAAGGGGCCACCAAGCAGAAGGATGCTAAAGGGGTAATAAGTGGCATATGGGCACCATGGTGGCACTGAAAGACACCAAAGTGTTAATAAATATCAAATGGGCACAGAATTCAGTGCCTTCATAGTGCATATTTACCATTTGTTGCCTTTTAACAGGTTCCCGACCGCTGGCCGTAAATATACGGCCAGCGGTCAGGGTCTCTAAAGTCCGGCGTATAGTATATATACGGCCGCACTTCAGAGACTGTGCACGCGCGATCGCGTGCACACAGCTCTATGCCCTGGCTGTTGCTAACAGCCATGGGCACTGGGCAGAATGTCAGGGGTCAATCTTTTGGCCCCTGAACATGTGATCGCTGTGACAACCAATCACAGCGATCACATGCATTTCTGCATAGAAAACAGTGTGCACGCGATCGCGTGCACACAGCCCTATGCCCTCGCTGTTACCAACAGCTCTGGGCACTGGGCAGAGTATCAGGGACCAATCTGATGGTCCCTGAACATGTGGTCGCTGTGACAACCAATCACAGCGATCACATGCATTTCTGCATAGAAAACAGTGTGCACGCGATCGCGTGCACACAGCCCTATGCCCTCGCTGTTACCAACAGCTCTGGGCACTGGGCAGAGTATCAGGGACCAATCTGATGGTCCCTGAAGATGTGGTCGCTGTGAAAACCTATCACAGCGACCACATTTGTTTTATTTTGACTTTTCTGGCAGTAAATCTCCTGCCTCTTTTCTTCTCCTCAAACATTGTTTCAGTTTGAGGAGAAGAAGAGACTCGGGAGAATTGCTGCCAGAAGATTACAGTTACAGTTACAAAAAAATACAGTTACACTCTAAAACATTCTCTGTATAGATAGATTTCTATCTATCTATACAATCTATCTATCCATCTATCTTTTTTTCTATCTATCTACCTTTCTATCTTTTATTCTATTAGAATAGGCAGGTAGGGAGTATATAATTATATATATATCCACATATATATATAATATATATAGCAATAGCGGTTTATTTTTTTGTTAGCGGTAGTGTAGATATATATAGCAGTTAGTTTGTGTGTTTTATAAAAAAAAAATAAAAAAAAAATTTGTTTAGTTAGTGTTAGTGTTAGTTACGTTATGGCGAGGAAGTTGTTTAGCGCCGAGGAGGCATACGCCATGCTGTGGTCTGAGTCGGAGACCGCATCAGAGATGGCGTCCGAGATGGAACCTGTTTTAGGTAGTGACGATGACAGCGTCACTTCAGGTTCATCTTCAGGGGACGTTGTCCCTGATGCAGTCGAAACTGCAGAACATGAAAGCGCAGGGCCAAGTAGCGCTGTAGCACGGGAGAGCCTGGTCCCTCCAGTCCAGGCTCTTGTATGGGCACCTGCCCCATCTTTTGGGCCTAGAATCCACGGATTTACGGCCACTCCTGGCATAACCGTGGACAATACAAATTTTGTCCAAATGGATTACTTCCATTTATTTATAACGGACGACATCCTAAATCAGATTGTCCACGAAACAAATTTATATGCCACGCAATATATAAGGCAGAAACCTTCATCCACCCATGCCAGAGATTGGACGCCCACCAATTTGCAGGAATTAAAAATTTTTTTGGGGCTCACCCTAAATATGGGTATTGTCAAAAAGCCCTCCATTAGGTCTTACTGGTCAACAAGACCCGCCCAAGCCACCCCAGTATATTCTGCAGTAATGCCCAGGTCTCGTTATGAGACAATAATGAGGTTCCTCCACTTCAATGACAACGCACAGGCCCCCCCAAGTACCGATGCAAACCGGGATCGGTTGTTCAAAATAAGACCGCTAATAAATTCCCTGAATAATTTATTTCTGCAACTCTACACCCCTGAGCAGAATGTAAGTGTGGACGAATCCCTCCTCAACTTTCATGGCAGACTTAGCTTTCGCCAATATCTACCTTCCAAAAGGGCAAGATATGGCGTTAAGCTCTACAAATTGTGTGAAAGCGGGTCAGGATATACCACCGCCTTCAGGATTTATGAAGGGCGGGACCGCACAATAAATGTTCCTGGATGCCCCCCTGATCTTTCCACCAGCAGTAAGATTGTGTGGGAGATAATGCAGCCTCTGCTTCACAAGGGGTACCACCTGTACTGTGATAATTTTTATTCTAGTGTGCCCCTGTTTAGGCATTTGCATGCTGCAAGGACTGGGGCATGTGGTACCATGCGCAAAAACCGAATTGGTTTTCCACAGCAATTAGTGGGGAAGCGCATGGTAAAGGGGGACTCCTGTGCTTATGCATCTGAAGAATTGCTGGCGGTCAAGTTCAGGGATCGCAAAGATGTGTATGTGCTAAGCACGATTCATACCGCAGGAACAGTGGCAGTGAGGGAAAGGGGGGCAACATCGGACAAGCACAAACCAGTGAGCGTGTCCGAATATAACAAGTACATGGGGGGGGGGGGGTGGATTTAAGCGACCAGGTTTTACAGCCCTATTTAGTAAAACGCAAAACTAAAACCTGGTACAAAAAGGTGGCCATTTATTTGTTACAGGTGGCCATCCACAATTCATTTGTGCTGTATAAAAAAAACAGAGGCAGAGACACATACCTGGATTTCCAGGAAAAAATTATTGAAGGCCTCATTTTTGATGTTCAGGACACCCGAGAATGCCCCCAGTCTGAGGATGTCACGCGACTGACTGAAAGACACTTCATCAGTCGGATTCCCCCAACAGCAACCAGAAGCAACCCCCAGAAAAAGTGCCGCGTCTGCAGAAAAGACGGGCACCGCAAAGATTCCCGATATTTCTGTCCCTCATGTCCCTCGCAACCAGGCCTGTGCATTGAGCCATGTTTTAAAAAATACCACACTGTTCTGAATTATTAGATTTTAGTTAATTTGTTGAAAATATATTTGCCCTACATTACGTTTTTATTTTTCCCATGATTTTACTCCAAGGGTGAGGGAGGGAATGGGTGGGGGGTGGATGTCATGTTTGATGTTTTCTAAAGTTCATCTGCTAGAGAGCTCCATTTGCATTAACCTGCAATTTCTTATTTTAGAAAACCCCAAAAAATAAATTCCCATTATACCCCTAGATGAATATTTTGGGATTTCTGCTTCAAGAGCAGATATTTTGGAAGTGTTATAGAAACTCTGTTGAGTTTTGTAAAACCAGCTTTGAAAAAAAGCGATATGTGAAATAATCTTCTTCTATCCTCCGCCCTCCTACATCTCTATGTGATAAATAAGGCCACATATTTGGTATCCCCGTGCACGGGAGAAGTGGCAGAATGTGAACGGAGATTAATTTTGACCGTGGTCTAAGCCGTGTGTGAAAAATGCTGGTATAAACTGACGCATTTGCTAAAAAATTGCTAATTTTATTTTGATCCATCTTATTCAAGAAACTTTCAGAAGAAAACTGGACTGTCTAAAAATATGATAAACCCCTTGAAGAAAACCTTGTGGGGTCTACTTGTGTGAATGAAGTCATTTATGGGGTGTTTCTAATGTTTCAGCAGCATTAGGCCCCCCAGAAAACAGTATGCGGCTATAAAATCAAGTGCAGAATTCCTGGACCGAAAAGGCCAAAAAGCCTCTTTTTATGCCAAGCCCTGGCACATGCCCATGAATAAAGCACACATATTTGGTATCCCCATGCACGGGAGAAGAGGAAGAATGTGAAATGCGATGAATTTTGTCCGTGGTCCATTTTGTGTGTGAAAAAGCTAGCATAAACTGACGCATTTGTTAAAAAAAAAAGCTAATTTTATTTTGTTCCATCTTATTCAAGAAACTTTCAGAAGAAAACTGGACTGTCTAAAAATATGATAAACCCCTTGAAGGAAACCTTGTGGGGTCTACTTGTGTGAATGAAGTCATTTATGGGGTGTTTCTAATGTTTCAGCAGCATTAGGCCCCCCAGAAAACAGTACGCTGCTATAAAATCAAATGCAGAATTCCTGGACCAAAAAGCCTCCTTTTATGCCAAGCCCTGGCACATGCCCGCACAGTGAATAAGGCACACATATTTGGTATCCCCATGCACGGGAGAAGTGGAAGAATGTGAAAGGAGATGAATTTTGGCCGTGGTCTATACCGTGTGTGAAAAATACTAGCCTAAACTGACGCATTTGCTAAAAAAGTGCTGATTTTATTTTGTTCCATCTTATTCAAGAAACTTTCAGAAGAAAACTGGACTGTCTAAAAATATGATAAACCCCTTGAAGGAAACCTTGTGGGGTCTACTTGTGTGAATGAAGTCATTTATGGGGTGTTTCTAATGTTTCAGCAGCATTAGGCCCCCCAGAAAACAGTATGCGGCTCTAAAATCAAATGCAAAATTCCTGGACCGAAAAGGCCAAAAAGCCTCCTTTTATGCCAAGCCCTGGCACATGCCCGCACAGCGAATAAGGCACACATATTTGGTATCCCCATGCACGGGAGAAGTGGAAGAACGTGAAAGGAGATGAATTTTGGCCGTGGTCTATACCGTGTGTGAAAAATACTAGCCTAAACTGACGCATTTGCTAAAAAAGTGCTGATTTTATTTTGTTCCATCTTATTCAAGAAACTTTCAGAAGAAAACTGGACTTGCTAAAAATATGATAAACCCCTTGAAGGAAACCTTGTGGGGTCTACTTGTGTGAATGAAGTCATTTATGGGGTGTTTCTAATGTTTCAGCAGCATTAGGCCCCCCAGAAAACAGTATGCGGCTCTAAAATCAAATGCAAAATTCCTGGACCGAAAAGGCCAAAAAGCCTCCTTTTATGCCAAGCCCTGGCACATGCCCGCACAGCGAATAAGGCACACATATTTGGTATCCCCATGCACGGGAGAAGTGGAAGAACGTGAAAGGAGATGAATTTTGGCCGTGGTCTATACCGTGTGTGAAAAATACTAGCCTAAACTGACGCATTTGCTAAAAAAGTGCTGATTTTATTTTGTTCCATCTTATTCAAGAAACTTTCAGAAGAAAACTGGACTTGCTAAAAATATGATAAACCCCTTGAAGGAAACCTTGTGGGGTCTACTTGTGTGAATGAAGTCATTTATGGGGTGTTTCTAATGTTTCAGCAGCATTAGGCCCCCCAGAAAACAGTATGCGGCTCTAAAATCAAATGCAAAATTCCTGGACCGAAAAGGCCAAAAAGCCTCCTTTTATGCCAAGCCCTGGTACATGCCCGCACAGCGAATAAGGCACACATATTTGGTATCCCCATGCACGGGAGAAGTGGAAGAACGTGAAAGGAGATGAATTTTGGCCGTGGTCCATACCGTGTGTGAAAAATGCTAGCATAAACTGGCGCAATTGCTAAATTCTTTCATTTTTTTCCAATTTTGCCCACTTTAGAGAAAAAAATAAAAATGATATATACTGACAAATGCCACTAAAACAAAGCCCTATCTGTCCTTTAAAAAGAGTGTAAAATTCAAAGATGAACTTTATTCACCTGCAGAGTTATAGTCATCTAAAGAAGCGCATAGCAAAATTGTGAAATTTGCTCTTGTCATTTAGCTGTAAAACAGCCTAGTCCTTAACCGGTTAAATTCTGTTCAGATTACGTTAAAAGCTATGTACACCATTGAAATCCTTTTTTTTTTATATATATATATATAAAAATCTGTGTTTTTGGTGCAACTTTGTAATTACATTAAAGGCTTCGTTTACATCTGCGTCAGGGCTCCGTTCAGGTGTTACATCTGAGCTTTCCGTCAGAGCAGAACCCTGACTCAAACAAACGGAAACCTTAGGTTTGATTTCAATGGTGACGGTATGGTTTCCGTTTGTTTCAATCAGGGTTCCGTTGTGACAGAAAGCTCAGATGAAACGGCTGAACTGAGCCCTGACGCAGATGTAAATGAAGCCTTATTAAACTATTTTAACTTTTTGAGATACAGCTGCTTTGTATTCTGTATACAGAGCAGCCATATCTAGCACTGAGACCTGAATCCATCAGGTCAGTGGGACTGACGGGTTCAGTGTCAGTGGGTCCTGCGTGTCTGACAGTTCATAACTTAGATGTGATGGATAACAGGGGGACCTGATGATAGTGAACCTGTCAGTCAGTGCTAGATGCAGCTGCTCTATATACAGAATACAAAGCAACTGTAAAAGTAAAAATATTTTTTTAATAAAAAGTATTTATTTAAAAAGATGCACAAAACACACTGACTGGTTATTTAAAAAAAACTTCTAAAGTTAATGGGCAACCAGTGCAGTGACTGGCACATTGTAGAGGCATTGGTGTAGCGTTTGGTTAGAAAAATAAGCCTCACCTCTGCATTCAGGATAGATTGGAGAGGGGAGAGTTTAGTGAGGGGGAAGACCAATTAGCAGTGGCGGATCCCCATAGGTCCGTTATGGGCGGCCGCTCGGGGCCTGAGGCCTCCGGGGGGTCTATGGCCGTCCATAGACCACATCATAATTTTGTCACCTAAAACCGCGACAAAACTGAAGGCAAAGGACGCAGATACAATTGACATCACTGGCAAGGCAAGGGAACCGTCAGTTCCCTTGCCCACCATTCAGCCTTTATATTTATGTAGGTGGCTCGATGACGTCGGTGCGATGATGTCATCGCACCGCTTGCGTTATTCCGCTGGATGCAGTCTGGTCAGAAAAGACGAAGCCTGCATCATCAGAGAAGAGGACGGTGCTGAAATGGGGACAGGTAAGTGTGGCACTAACTACTAGGGGTGGCACATCTACAGGGGGTCTGTGTGCCGCTTTCTACAAGGGGGGTAGTGATATCCATAGAGCGGGTGTGTGGCGCTATCTACACGGGGGGCTGTGTGTGGCGATATCTACACGGGGTCTGTGTGTGATGCTATCTACACTGGAGGCTGTGTGTGATGCTACAGAGGGGTGTGATGCTATCTACAGGGACTGTGTGTGGTGTTACCTAAAGGGGGAACTGTGTATGTGGTGCTTTACTTTACAGTGTTTGAGACTATTATATTCAGGGGCACAGTGTTTGGTACTATTTTATTCAGAGGCGCAGTGTACGGTGCTATTATATTTAGGGGCACAGTGTGTGGCACCATGAGAATTTTATCTTCGTTTATAGGTGTGGAAATGTTGGAAAAGTGGGGAGCCGAAGACATCTGAGTGGCAAATGCTGCAGAAATGGGTCATGGCCGGGAGAAGAAGTCATCTTGAAACCTGGACTGGATGGAGAAGAAAAGCGAAAAAAAACCTTCTAGAATCTAAGAAGTCATCACCTGTGAATCACTGGATTTATAGAGAATCTGTCACCTCTCCTGACATGTTTATTATAGGAATTCCTTGTATTTAATAAAAAGTCTTTGTGCAGTTAAGAACTGATAGACAAATGCATGTTACCATTTCCCTTGTCAGGAGGATGTGTCCTTGCACAGTGTGATACTGTCAGCGATGGTTGGAGAGTCAGTATGTAAGGGACACAGCCCTTTGACAAGGGGAATCGTAGCAACCATTTGTTAATGCTTGCACAAAAAGGTAGTGTTAACAATAGTTACGGCGCGGCAGGGTGACGGTGGAGAAGCTTGGGTAACAGCACAGGGCCTATGGCCTACTTAATCCGCCACTGCCGATTAGTAATGAGCTACAGAAGTCAAAACGAGAGTGAATTAGAGCAACAATGGGAGTTCTGGCTTTTTTTTAATAATATGAAAAGGGTGGATTTTGGCGATGTTTTGAGGTAGATGTAACACCAGAATGCAAGTGATCGAAAAATAAAAGAGTTTAAGAAAACTCAGAATAGAAAATAGCCCCAAGACAGTGGACATGCTGCCTAGAAGTAATAGTAGTACCACACCCTGAAATGTAAAGATCAGGTTTAGGTAGGTTAGTGGATAGTGGAAATAGTAGCTAATTGTTTTAAAGTGTATCTAACTTTTCAGGGTACTTTTAAAATTAAGCTGTCATATGTGTGTAAATGAGGAATAACACTATTATTGGCCATATTTAACTTGTATTTTGCATTTTTTAAGCAGGTTTTCCTTCTGCAGGTTCTATATCTAATTCTCAGTTTACTCTTAGCTACTGGATGAAGCCTAATGGCTATCAGGTCTTCTATATACTGCACACACATCTATAGAAGCTGCAGCAGCATGGAGGGGATTGAACAGCAGTAATGAAGAGTGTAGCTAAGAATCCAGCATTGAATGAGATATAACTTACCAGGAAGCTGCTACAGCATCTGTCTGTCTTTTTCACTCTTCTTCTGCTCCCTCTACCCTCTCCATAAACTTGTATTGGCAGCGTGTCTTTGTCTGACTTAGGGTATGTTCACACGGCAACGCCAATTACGTCTGAAAATACGGAGCTGTTTTTAGGCGAAAACAGCTCCTGAAATTCAGACGTTTAGACAAGTGCACGAGTTTTTCGCAGCGTCTTTTACGGACGTAATTGGAGCTGGTTTTTATTGGAGTCAATGAAAAACGGCTCCAAATACGTCCCAAAAAGTGACATGCACTTCTTTGAGGCGGGCGTCTTTTTACGCACCGCCTTTTGACAGCGGAGCGTTAAAAAAAAGCCCGTCTGCACAGAACACCGTAAGATCCATTGAATTCAATGGGCAGATGTTTGGAGCCGTTTTTTCGGCCGTAATTCGAATATGTCCATAAATAGGGCGTGTGAACATACCCTTACACTCTCACTGCTCCATCCTCCTGCTTCCCCCTCCCCTCTCCATAGACTGTTATAGGCAGAGAAGAGACGTATCCCCACCTTCTGCAGCCTGTCAATTCTACCCTGTAACTACCCTGATTTTGCTTGACAGCAGGGGGTGGACAGCAGATACAGGACTGGAGACACTTAGTGGCAGAAACTTCACACAAAATTTGCATGGATAAAACAACTAAATTTTAACAGTAAATCACAAAGTTGATCTATATCAGTTATATTATTAGATTAGCACAAGTTGTTTGAAAAGTCCAGATTTAGCTTCTGATAGAGGACACGATAATAGAGACACATGACAGACATTCATTGGTGTTTTGAATGAGAGTGGGGTGTATATCATTTGGTGTCAACAGCGTACAGATGGTAGTGAAAGCCAAATCTGTTAATAGTTTGTCCAATAGGGTCTATATAGAGAGAAAAGCAGAGAGGACCTAGGACTAAGCCCGTGAGGAACCCCAACAGCACAGGGGGGGAGTAGAAGTAGTAGAGCCTGCAAATGATACATTGAACTAACGGTCAGAGAGGTAGGAAGATACTGGTAATCAGGGGCGGATTGGGAGCTTAAGGTGGCCCTGGAAAAAAAGCACCCTCATGCTGTGGGTGGGGCCAGCACAAGTAGGCGGAGTCAGCAAACCGTTCGCTGTAGCCACATTGGTGATGGATGTAATAACGCAGCCTCATTATTATTGTCAGCACTAGGCTTTGTTCACATCTGCATTGGACGCTCTTAGGCGGCTTTCACACCACAGTATTTCTATTAATATAATGTATGTGCTGATAAAGCTCCCAGGAGATGCATTAAACGGTTTAAAAAAAAAAATGGATGTCTCTGTTATCTGTCCTCCATAGGCATCCATGTTAAAAATAAGACACATACATATGCATGGAATAGCGCAGCCTTTAAAGCTGTCCCACGCAAGTTTTGGGTGTATGGGGGTCTATAGATCCATTTATCAGAAGCGTCAGGAGCTTTCCCGCCACATACAGTAAACTGATAGAAATACCTTGGTGTGAAAGATGCCTTAGAAGCTTCTACTGCAGGGAAAAAGAAATCATGACCAAAATAGTGCAGCATGTGGCGAATATTGTCCGGTAAAATGCAGAGCAGCAAGTGGTAGGGGTACACTAAAGAGGATTTTGAACCTTTATTTGTGGCGGGGGGCACAGATGGTGGCAGAGGCTCTGTGGGAGGAGGGGAGAGGGGTATAGAAGGCAGAGGATAAGTGGGGGACCAGAGGGGAGAGTGTAGGGGAAAGCTGGGCCATATTTATTGATGCTGCCCTAGGCACTTTAAGTGCTGATGCCCCTATAAATCCTGAAGTTAAGGAAACAGCGTAGCTCGCTGACATTGCGGCTCCAGCACTGGACACGGGAAACGTAAGTGTAATAATTTCCTTGCTTTTTTATGTGTCACTAATTATTATTATTTTTTTGTGTTTTACAGTTTGGGTTATTAAACTACTTCGGATTCGAGGACTACTTCGATTACGGCGTTTTTTTAATTCTCAATAAAATGGTTAACAAGAGTTGTGTCTGTTTTTTATTTCGATAAAAAAAAAATGTGAACCTTTTTTTTAACTTTATCACTACTGCCTTAGTAATGACCGCTGGCTGATCGACAGCATCCATTACTAAGGCTGAAGCTTGGCCTTTCCACTGGCTAACACTAACCCCCATTACCCAGGTATCCACCTCCACCAGGGGTACTGGGAAGAGCCGGGTACGATCCAGTACCTGACCATCTGCAGTGACGGTAGAGCACTGGGGCAGCTGCAGGCTCGTGTCAGTAGGCTGGGAAAGCCCAAAAATCGTGGTCCTTCCCACCCTGGTAATGCGAGCCTGCTACTGCTTTGCTCTATCTGTCTAGGTCTGAAAATTGGAGTTGACCCCCATGTCATTTTTTTCTGATTATACATTTACATGATGTGGGGTCCCAATTTTTCATAACCAGCCAGATTACCAGGGTGGGAAAGGCCATGGTGTTTGGTCTTTCCCAGCCTAATAATACCAGCATGCGGCCGCCCCATTACACAACCATCACTACAGATGGTTGGGTACTGGATCATACCCGGCTCTTCCCCGGTACCCCTGGTGGCGGTGGGTACAGGGGTAATAATGGGGGGGAAAGTGTTAGCCTCTGCACCAGCTAACACTAAGCACCTTTTTAGTAATGGATTCGGTCAATCACACAGCGGCCATTACTGGTAGTAATATAGTTAAAACCAGAGAGATATAAAAAAATATATTTAATTGAAATAAAAAACATCCACTCAATCCTCGTTAACCATTTTATTGAAAACAAAAAAACTGTTGTCTTTGAAGTAGTCTTCGAATCCGAATTAGTCCAACAACTTGTCAAAAAACAAAAAAAGTAAATCATCAGTGACACATAAAAGCAAAACAATTATTATACTTTCCTTTCCTGGGTTCAGCGCTGGAGCAATGGGAAAACTTCTGACATCACTGCCCATATATGGATAGTGACGTCAGGAGCAGTGCTGGAGTCCCTGAGCAGAGTGCTAGTACAGGCTCTAAGACAAAAAACACAAATTTTGACCCTGGGTAGTCAGCGGGTACAATATATATAGTCAGAGAAGGGATGCCTGCAGGCAAACAGAACCCTATTTCCTGACCACCCAATTGATAATAGAGATTAAGTTCAAGTTTACAAATTTTATTGAGCTACGTATAGCAAAGGACAAACCATACACATAAATTTTAAAATGTCACTGCCACAGACCGAAGTCAGATTTAACAGCTGGACGGAACCCAGCAGAGTATCTGATAGTTACGGTGAATGCCGAGTGTCAGCAAACACACAGTCAGTTAAAAGGCAACCAGTGCCTCTATTAATATACAGGCAATAGATCCGGCTGAGGCAGGGATTACAAATCAATAAAGCCCCCCCGACATGTTTCGCTAACTAGTAGCGTCCTCAGGGGTACACGGGGCAGATAAATACAGAGACAGGGACCTATACAAATACATAAAAGACACATATGTACAAGCACAAAGACACATTCACAAACAGACCCATATATACCCAGTACAGATAATGCCATAGATTTCATGTGCAGCCCTATGTAACACCACAGATAACACACTGTAATAACTGAGTACAGATAATGTAGTAGATATTGCCTGCAGCCCTATGTAACACCGCTGATAACACAGTGATAACTGTCTGAATACAGATAATGCAGTAAATGTAACCTGCAGTCCTATGTAACACAACATATAACACAGTGATAACTCTGAGTACAGATAATTCCGTAGATGATTACTATACCCACAGACACATATAAACACACACACAGAGGCATATTTATAAGGGGCAGCAGGGTATATAGGGGCAGCAGGGTATATATGGGCAGCAGGGTATATAGGGGCGGCAAGGTATATAGGGGGCAGCAGGATACATAAGGGGCAGCAGGATACATAGGGGGCAGCAGGGTATATAGGAGGCAGCAGGCTATATAGGAGGCAGCAGAGTATATAAGGGGCAGCAGAATATATAGGGGGCTGGAGGTTATATAGGGGGAAGCAGGATATATAGGGGGCAGCAGGGTATATAGGGGCAGCAGGGTATATAGGGGCAGCACAGATATCTGCATTTTATCTGTTCTACTTTAATATTGAACACACACTTTTACAAAGAGACACACTGTAACATATACAAACATAGAGACACGAACTGTATACCTACTACACACAATGTAACATACACACATACAAACATAGACACACACTGTATACACAGAGACACACACTGTATACACATACAAACACATAATGTATACCCACTACCCACACACACACACGCACACACACACACACACACATATGCACATACAAACAGAGACACATACTGTATACCCACTACACACACTGTAACATATACACATACAAACACAGAGACACACACTGTATACCCAATACACACACACTGTAACATATACACATACAAGCACAGAGACACATACTGTATACACACACACACACACACACACGACCTCTCCATGCTGACAGGATCACAGGCTTCGTGAAGGATGGGCTCTGCTCCTCAGCTCTTATTTACTCTGTGTCTGAAACAGAGCACAGAGTAGAGGCAGAGCCCAGTGGCGCCCCCTACATGCTTGGAGGGGGCAGCGCCCTGTGCGCTCGCACACCCCTAAGGCCGACCCTGTAGGGACAGTGACATCAGGACCAGTGCTGGAGGCCCCGTGACAGCGCTAGCTGATGCTCTGTTTGGGGACTTCAGGCCGCGTGAATAGCCCCATTGGGGTTAACAGATTTTAATACAGACGTATAGTGGCCATTAAAAGAAACAGCAGTCACACAGCCGTTAAAAATGGTTGTGTGAATAGAGCCTTAAGAGAGGTTTGCCCAACAGGTACATTTATGATATATCTACAGGATATGTCATAAATGTCAGATAGATGCGGGTCCCATCTCTGGGACACGCACCTATGTCTAGTACTGGGCCAGGGCCGGCTTTAGGTTGGATGGCGCCATGTGCGGGACTCTTTTGCCGCCCCCTACACAAACCAAAAATTAACCACATATATAGACACGCAAAGACAGATATTTAGACATACAGGCAAATATACATACACACATTCTGGAATATATACATACAGGTAGATTTATGGATGTACAGACACATATACACACACCGGCAGATAAATACACAGACAGGAACATAGACAAATACATAAAAGGTACATATATACAAAAACACATTCACAAACAAACCCATATATAAACCAGTACAGATAATGTAGTAGATTTCACATGCAGTCCTATGTAACTCCGCTGATAACACAGTGATAACTCACTGAGTACAGAAAATGTCGTAGATGATAATTATACCCACAGACACATATAAAACACCACACAGAGTCATATATATATATATATATATATATATATATATATATATATATATATATATATATATATATATAAGGGCAGCAGGGTATATAGGAGGCAGCAGGGTATATAGGAGGCAGCACGGATATTTTCATTTTATCTGTTCTACTTTAATAATGAACACACACAAACATACTGTATACACTCAGAGAAACACTCTGTATACAGACAGAGACACACAGACACACATAGATACTCACCATCTCTCCTTGCTGACAGGATCACAGGCTTCTTGCAGGACGGGCTGTAGACAGCGCTTCCTTCTCTTCTGTTTCTTCTCGGCTCTTATTTACTCCGTGTGTGTAACTTAGAGCAGAGCACAGAGGAGAGACAGAGCCCAGTGGCGCCTTCTACATGTTGGGAGGGTGCAGCACCCTGTGCGCTCGCACACCCCTAAAGCCGGCCCTGTACAGGGCTCCCTAAACCCTGTTCTACCTTTTTCTGCTCCCGGTGCCTCCTGGCAACTTCCTGACTATATGGTTGGGAGTTACAAAAACAGCATAGCTCACTGAGCTACACTGCTTCCGTAAGTCCCATAGTAATCAATGGCAGTTACTGAAGCAGCGTAGCATGCAAGCTCAGGATGCCTGTTCAGGAGAACGCAGTACATCACACACACACACACACACACACACATCTCCCGCTCCTGTTCCCTGCGCTGCCCCAGCTTTTTAATAAATTTTACAGGCCTCACTGGCCCGGGCCCAACCTGCTCCTGGTTCAGTACCTACATACTGTACAGGAGAGCGGCCCCTGCTCAGTGGAGTGGCTAGCCCACCGGGAAAATTCCCGGAAAACTACATGGCCAATCTGCCCCTGCTGGTAATACTGATCGCAGTTTCTTTAAAGGGAACCTGTCACCAGCATTTCACATATTAAACCAGCACTACCTGGTGGTAGTGGATGAACAATCATTTCTATATAACCTATAATTATCTTCTTAGTTGGCTCTGTAGCTTTAGTATTCCGTTTTTTAGTGTTCCCACACCGTATGCTAATGAGCTTAAAAGAGTCAAATCTTCGTTTGAAAAGAGTCAAATCTTCGTTTGAAAAGAGTCAAATCTTCGTTTGAAAAGAGTCAAATCTTCGTTTGAAAAGAGTCAAATCTTCGTTTGAAAAGAGTCAAATCTTCGTTTGAAAAGAGTAAAATCTTCGTTTGAAAAGAGTCAAATCTTCGTTTGAAAAGAGTCATATCTTCGTTTGAAAAGAGTCATATCTTCATTCCTCAAGTCTTTCCGAGTTTACCTCCTTACATTTGATTGACAGCTCTTCGCCTTCCCCCAGCACACAAAATCCCACGCTTGTCCATTGATGTCCTCTTCTGGTGTGTGTGCACAAAGGGACACCGGATTATTATGATAAAAAGCGTGAAATGTTTGCAGACCGTTATTTACAGTTGGAGGAGGAGTTTAGGAGAGGTGATAACGGCAATGAACTTTTTATAGCAGCGGCCAGTGAGGGGTAAGTAAAGTTAAATAGGTGAAATGCTGGTGACAGGTTCCCTTTAAAGCCAATTGAGTGGAGCAGCTGAGTAGGAGTTGATGGTCTATAGTGTTAATCGCTGAAGAGAGATCCAGAAGAATGAAAAGAGAGTAGTTCCATTAAATTTATTCATCAGGAGATCATTTGAGACTTTTGTTAGTGCAGTTTCTGTAAAGTGTAGATTGCAAGGGATCCAGAAGAGGGTTAACAGAGAGATAGTTGATTAGGCGAGAGTAGACCAAGCGTTCCAGGAGTTTGACGATAAAGGGGAGATTAGAGATATGTCGGTAGAAGGCAGCACACAATGGGTCAAGAGGTGTTTTTTTCGGCATGTTTGAAAGATGAAGGAAATATCCCAGAAAAAAGAGAGAGGATAAATTTCTTAGGACAGTATTGACAGTCGTGAGAGAGACTGGATAAGATGCGAGGCAATAGTATCAATAAAGCAGGTAGTAGGACGAGAAGAAGAGAGGAGCCTAGAGACTTCCTCTTCAGTTATTGGGTCAAATGCTGAGAGTGTAGAAGAGAGAGTGCGGGAGGGAAGGTCAGGGCCGGCGTCAGCATCCGGCATACCCGGGCAAGTGCCGGGGCCCACTGCTCTTGTAGGGGTCCACTCGGCGGCCACCTGCTTAAACGAACTGTACCCGTCCGTGGTGCACGGTGGCAGATTGCAGAGGAGCAGAGCGGTGGCCCCGTCTCTCACATCCATAACAACCTAGCGTTGCGACGCAGATGACGTATTCATGTCACGCTGACGCGATTACGTCATCTGTGCGACTGCGCTGCACCGCTATGTTATTGTGAATGTGAGCGGCGCCAAGTCAAGTGCCAGTGAGAAGACAGTGACGTGAGTTGGGACCGTTCAGCTCGTCGTGGGAACGTGTTAGGTGAGTTTGTTTTAATTATTTTTATTGAAGCAAAGGCACCAAACTAGGGCAGGTCAGAAACTGGGGGCTCGCTTGACTTTTACATGGGAGGACAACGGACTAACTTCTATATGTATGTATGTATGTATGTATGTCCATGTATGATATTGTCTGATGGGCCCTGTATCTAAGCCTACCACATAGCAGGCTTAGATGCAGGGCCCCAGCAGACTGTAATCTTATACTGTATAAGATTACTGTCTGCTGGTGCACTGTATCGAAGCCTACCTTGTGGCTTAGACACATGGTCTAACAGACAGTATCACACATTGGCCCTGTATCTAAGCCTACCACGTGTGTTACTAATAGGGTTTTTTGTGTGTGTTTTGTTACAGGTTCGGATATTGGACTACGTCAGATTCGAGGACTACTTCGATGATGGCTTTTTTTATTTTCAATAAAATGGTTAACGAGGGTTGTGTGTTTTTTATTTTATTTCAATAAAGTATTTTTTATCTGTCCTTGTATTGTGGTAATGCCAGGCTGCTGCTGCTGTGTTGTGTCTGGCTGGTTATGAAAAATGGGAGGGACCCACGTAATTATTATTTTTTTAATGGAAAAAACGACCCCCCATTTTTCATAGCCAGACACAACACAGCAGCAGCAGCCTGGCATTACCAGGATGGGAAGGTCCACTGTTTCTTGCCTTTCCCAGCCTAATAATACCAGCCTGTGGCGCCCCAGTGCCCGACCATCACTACAGATGGTTGTGTACTGGATTGTACCCGGCTCTTCCCGGCACCCTTTGTGGTGGTGGGTATCGAGGTAATAATGGGGGTTAGTGTTAGCCTCTGCACTGGCTAACATTAAGCCCTGCCTTAGTAATGGATGTTGTCAATCAGCCAGCAGCCATTACTAAGGTGGTAGCAATAAAGTTTAACTGGTTCCCGACCGCTGGCTGTATATTTACGGCCTGCGGTCAGGGTCCTTAAAACCCGAGCCATAGACTTTTTACGGCTCGGGTTTTAACTTGCTGCCCGCGCGATCGGGCAGCTGAATGTCGGGTCTCCGGCTGTCAGTGACTGCCGGGGACCCTGAGGAGAGGATAGAAGCAGCTTTCACTGCTTCTGTCTTCTCCGATGTGTTTTTACACAGCGTTCAATGAACGCTGTGTATAGGAATAGAGACAGCAGCAGCGGCGCTGTCTCTATTCCTCCCGGTGATCATGTGACAGGTCACATGATCGCCGGGTCCCGTTAGTGACAGACTGCTGCTGGGTCTTACAAGACCCAGCACAGCCCTATTAGTGACAATCGTCACTATGAGAGGGCTGATTTCCCCTGTAACTGGGGCTGCTGTGCAGCTCCAGTTACAGTGGAAAAGATGGTGTAAAAGAAAGAAAAAATATATATAAAGTTCCCCAAAGGTCTTTTTTGACCTTTGGGGGACAGACCATAGTAATAAAAAAATAATAAAGTAAAGTGCAAAAAAAAATTAAATAATAAATACACATAAAATACCCACCCCAAAAAAAAACATGTTCCCCCCGCCAATCATTGTTGTAACGCTAGCGCTGACCCAATTACCCTAATATAGACATGTAATATATTAAAATTTACGGTAGACAATGACGATCACAAATAAAAGGTCTATTTTAGGTTAAAACTATGTTATTACCCCCAAAAAATAGCTGAAACGTAAAAAAGCTTATTTTTTTACTATTATTTTCAAACTTTATGAATAAAAATTCTAAAATCGCAAAAAAGGTGTGTATAAAAACGATAAAAAATGAAACCTGCATTGCCTACCGAAAAAACGTCGCAAAAATCACGTCGTTAGCCCAACAAATAAAAACGTTATAGCCATTTAACTAACACGTGCTAAAAATGGCTAAACGGTGTCTGGTCCTGAAGGCGCAAAATAGCCAGGTCCTGAACTGGTTAAAAAAATACAAGGACATAGAAAAAATATTTGATTGAAATAAAAAAAAACACATCCCTCCTTAACCATTTTATTGAGAATAAAAAAAGCCATAATCGAAGTAGTCCTCGAATTCGAAGGAGTCCAACATCCAAACCTGTAAAAAACACAAACACACAAAAAAAATTAGTAACACATAACAAAGCAAAGCAATTACATACATATATATATATATATACACACACATTTTTTTTTTGGGGGCGTGGACGTATGTTAGTACAAGGATACTTACTGCTGGGGCCCTGTATCTAAGTATATCATGTATGATACTGTCTACTGAGTGTAGCTATAGGAGCCTTAGTCTTGTAGATATGCTATCTCTGATATGTATGTAAAATTTATTTTTTTTTTTTGGGGGGGGGGGGGTAAATATATGTCTCGGGGCTTGTGCCCCTGATCTTTTAAGACCCCAGCAATGCCCCTGGGCCTAACTAATATATGGGGGCACAAAGGAGACCTAAAAAATATATAGGGACACAAAGGGCGCCTAACTTATATATAGGGACACAACTAGTATTTGGGGACACAAGAGAGAACTACTATTCTTGCGGGGGAAAAGGGGACATTACTACTGTATGGGAGCACGTAGGGAGGTATTACTGTGTAGGGAGTACAAAGTTGGTACTAAAGCTGATCCATAACTGTTTTCTTAAAGGTCACCTTTTTTGGGGGGTTGGTGCCCTGTAAATGACAGTATAGGTGGTATTGGTAGAGGCAGTTTATCAACATCACGTTTACCTCTAATTCCTCCAGGTACTGAAATACTCAAGCCTACAGATACCAGGTCTTCCGGAAATCACAACCTCTGTGTAACAGCTACATCAAGATTCACACATCACAGAAACTATCTGGATTCATAGGCCCATGACTTACATGTGAATGGTAAGTGATCCACGGTTACAACCTTCTGGCATTGTTTGATAAATACTGACGTTGTATGTATCTTGTTCTAGGGTTTCTTTGCCATTGATCACTAAAAAATATTGTTTATCTTTTGTTATTTTAAGGTGTTTCATTTAAAGTTAAAGGGGTTAGCCATCTTTTGAAACTTGATGGCCTATCCTTAATTATAGGTCCATTTTCAATCTCTGGTCTCCCAGAAATATTTGCATGCCAGGAGCCAGCTGATCTGGGGGGGTCCCGACAGTTGTACCACCAGAGATTAAAAATGGATGGCTTATCCTAAGGATAGGCCATTAATTTTGAAAGGACAGATAACCCCTTAAAATCTTAGCAGGATTTTTGTCAATGATTTGTTGTATTTTGGTAGTCCTATGCTATAGGGTTTTGTCAGTGGTATAAATTCATATTCACTGTCTAGTTTGTGCCTTTATACCGTGGCCGCTCGAGTTGCACCGCAAAGGGGCCCACTAAGGCTCTGTCGCCAAAGGGCCCCCCTAAACCTGGAGCCAGCCCTGGGGAAGGGGATCGATGCTACTAGTCGCCTGGGAGATTGTTTAATGCTGAATGTTAATTTTAACTTTGAAATAAGTGGCATGTCTTCAGCACTGACATTCGTGATCGACGCCTGCACTTTAGAAACGTATGAGGCAGTGAAAAGTATTAAAGAGTCGTTTTGGATTATTAGATAGTGTAGAGATGAGAGAGGTGAAATGGGCTTGATTCGCATGGCGAAGGGCAGAGGTGTAAATTTTGAGCATGAACTTGTAATAGAGGAAGTAGCAAGGTTTGAGAAATGTGACAGTTACTGCCGTCTGTGTTTGAAGGTTCGTAGGGCAGGAGGCGCTGTAAGCCCCCAAGATGAGTTCGGACCAGACCCCTAAATAAACACAGATCCCAGCAGAAGCGGACACAGACTGCAGAGCTCCCTGTGCAAAGAATGTGCCTGAGCCCAGGATAACCTAACCATGCCCAGGCACCTATAAAACTATACAAGTCTATTATGCAAATTGTATTTCTAGTTTAAAACACAAATAACAAACATAAATGATGCAAATAACAGAATAATACTCCCATACTGTTACTATAGAATACCACCACACCATAACCACAGTGATTGAATAATACCCCCATACTGTTACTGAATGATACCACCACACCGTAACCACATAGTGACTGAATAATACCCCCAAACAGTTACTGAATAATACCACTACACCGTAATCACATAGTGACTGAATAATACCCCAAAACGGTTACTGAATAATACCACCACACCATAACCACATAGTGACTGAATAATACCCCCATACTGTTACTGAATAATATCACCACACCATAACCACATAGTGACTGAATAATGCCACCATATTATTACTGAATCATACTGCCACACCATAATCACATAGTGACTGAATAATACTCCCATACTGTTACTGAATAATACCACCACACCATAACCACATGGTGACTGAATAATGCCACCATACCATTACTGAATCATACTGCCACACCGTAATCACATAGTGACTGAATAATACTACCATACTGTTACTGAATTATACCACCACACCATAACCACATAGTGACGGAATAATACCGCTATACTGTTACTGAATAACACCGCCACACCATAACCACATAGTGACTGAATAATACCCCCATACTATTACTGAATAACACCACCACACCATAACCACATAGTGACTGAATAATACCCCCATACTGTTACTGAATAACACTGCTACACCATAACCACATAGTGACTGAATAATACCCTTACACTGTTACTGAATCATACCGCCACACCATAACCACATAGTGACGGAATAATACCCCTATACTGTTACTGAATAATACCACCACACCATAACCACATAGTGACTGAATAATACCCCCATACTGTTACTGAATAACACTGCAACACCATAACCACATAGTAACTGAAAAATACCCCATACTGTTACTGAATAAAAAAAACACTATACAAAGACCAACAATACCATCATGTAGTGACCATACAGTGGTAGATGCCAGTTATACAAAGAAGCTCTGCAGACCATATAATTGATTACAGCACATTTATATCTAGAGACTCACAGGTGATGTTTCCTCTGATCATAGTCTTTTCTTCTCCATCCGGCCCAGACCACTGTGACGACTTATTTTAGCCATGACTTGTCTCACAGACATGTTGGTTTCTCACTTTTCCAGCACCCTCCACACCTATACCCCATCCTATAAATAAACTCGTAATCCACAGTGCCCCAGATGGTAATAATGATCCCTCAGTGCTCGACACAATAAAAGTGCCCCATCAGTAACCGTGCCCCCTATGTGCCCCTACAGTAATAATGCCCCCTTGTGTATAGCGCCACAGCATCTCCTGTAGATAGCGCCACACAGTCCTCCACCATTGTAGATAGTCCTCCCCATTGTAGATAGTGCCACACAGCCCCCTCTTATATATAGTGGCACATAGCTCCTCCCTCCCCTTGTATATAGTGGCACACAGCTCCCCCTCCCCTTGTATATAGTGGCACACAGCTCCCCCTTCCCTTGTTTATAGTGGCACACTGCTCCCCCTTCCCTTGTTTATAGTGGCACACAGCTCCCCCTTCCCTTGTATATAGTGGCACACAGCTCCCCCCTTCTCTTGTATATAGTGACACACAGCTCCCCCCTTCCCTTGTATATAGTGTCACACAACTCCCCCTTCCCTTGTATATAATGGCACACAGCTCCCCCTCCCATTGTATATAGTAGCACACAGCTCCCCCCTACCATTGTATATAGTGGCACACAGCTCCCCCCTCCTCATGTATATGGTGGCACACAGCTCCTCCCTCCACTTGTATATAGTGGCACACAGCTCCCTCTTCCCTTGTATATAATGGCACACAGCTCCCTCCCCCTTGTATATAGTGGGACACAGCTCCCCTCCCCTTGTATATAGTGACACACAGCTCCCTCTTCCCTTGTATATAATGGCACACAGCTCCCTCCCCCTTGTATATAGTGGGACACAGCTCCCCTCCCCTTGTATATAGTGGCACACAGCTTCCACTTCCCTTGTATATAGTGGCACACAGCTCCCTCTCCCCCTTGTTTATAGTGGCACAGAGCTCCCCCTTCCCTTGTATATAGTGGCACACAGCTCCCTCTCCCCCTTGTTTATAGTGGCACACAGCTCCCCCTTCCCTTGTATATAGTGGCACACAGCTCCCCCTTCCTTTGTATATAGTGGCACACACCTCCCCCTTCCCTTGTATTTAGTGGCACTCAGCTTCCCCCTCCCCTTGTATATAGCGGCACACAGCTCCCCTCCCCTTGTATATAGTGGCACACAGCTTCCCCTCCCTTTGTATATAGTGGCACACAGCTCCCCCCTCCTCATGTATATGGTGGCACACAGCTCCTCCCTCCCCTTGTATATAGTGTCACACAGCTCCCCCCTTCCCTTGTATATAGTGGCACACAGCTCCGCCTCCCATTGTATATAGTGGCACACAGCTCCCCCTCCTCATGTATATGGTGGCACAAAGCTCCTCCCTCCCCTTGTATATAGTGGCACACAGCTCTCCCTTCCCTTGTATTTAGTGGCACTCAGCTTCCCCCTCCCCTTGTATATAGCGGCACACAGCTCCCCCTTCCCTTGTATTTAGTGGCACTCAGCTTCCCCCTCCCCTTGTATATAGTGGCACACAGCTCCCCTCCCCTTGTATATAGTGGCACACAGCTCCCCCTCCTCATGTATATGGTGGCACACAGCTCCTCCCTCCCCTTGTATATAGTGGCACACAGCTCCCTCTTCCCTTGTATATAATGGCACACAGCTCCCTCCCCCTTGTATATAGTGGGACACAGCTCCCCTCCCCTTGTATATAGTGGCACACAGCTTCCACTTCCCTTGTATATAGTGGCCCACCGCTCCCTCTCCCCCTTGTTTATAGTGGCACACAGCTCCCCCTTCCCTTGTATATAGTGGCACACAGCTCCCCCCTCCCCTTGTATATAGCGGCACACAGCTCCCCTCCCCTTGTATATAGTGGCACACAGCTCCCACTTCCCTTGTATATAGTGGCACACAGCTCCCTCTCCCCCTTGTTTATAGTGGCACACAGCTCCCACCTTCCCTTGTATATAGTGGCACACAGCTCCCCCCTTCCCTTGTATATAGTGGCACACAGCTCCCCCTTCCCTTGTATATAGTGGCACTCAGCTTCCCCCTCCCCTTGTATATAGCGGCACACAGCTCCCCTCCCCTTGTATATAGTGGCACACAGCTCCCTCTCCCCCTTGTATATAGTGGCACACAGCCCCCCCCCTCCCCTTGTATATAGTGGGACACAGCTCCCCCTCCCCTTGTATATAGTGTGGCACAACCCCCCCAAAATGTTTTTTACAGATCTACTTACCTTGCCCTGTTCCTGCGACGGACTGAGTTCTGCAGACTGCAGGCGGGACGCATGCGCAAACCAGCGTGATGCAGTGACGACATCACGCCGGCCTGCACAGGGAGTATTCCCAGCGCCTAATAGACTGCAGGCCTAATGTGGCCTGCAGCCTATAGAATTCAATTGTATTTGGGTCCTGAGAATGCAGATACAATTGAATGCGGCTGTCGCTAGCACCGTGGCGACGCCACTGGGCATGTGGGGGCCCGTGCTGCCCGGACCATAAATGTTATATGCCGGGCGGCGCGGGCCTCCTTATGCCTCGGACATGGGGGCCCGAGAGGGAAGGGGGCCCTGTGCCGATCTATACGCACAGTGTTTAGGGCAGCTGAGCGGGCCCCCAACCCCTCCGGGCCCCCGTGCAGCTGAACCGGAGTATTTAAATTGTCTTGCATGATGCAAATCAAATAAGCACTTTTTTTAAATGAGATATATTACAAAGTCCCTTATCTAGCCTTGTACTATTCATTTATGAAAAAAAAAAAAGTGAAAATGATTGTCACACCTAATCATGATAAGTTTTAAGACTTTTTAACTTTAACCCCTTCCTGCTGCAGCCACTTTTGACCTTCCTGATAGAGCCGATTTTTTTCAAATCTTACATTTATCACTTTATGTGGTAATAACTTTGGAATGCTTTTACCTATCCAAGAGATTCTGTGATGGTTTTCTCGTGACACATTGGACTTTATGTTACTGGTAAAATTTGGTCGATACATTCAGTATTTAATTGTGAGAAACATTTTTTATTAATGTAAATGTATCTGCTTGTAAGAGAGGCAGATATATCACACAAAATTGTTGCTAATTAACATTTCCCATATGTCTATTTTAGATTGGCATCGTTTTTTGAATATTCTTTTCTTTTTCGAGAACGTTACAAGGCTTGCTTTGGAATATTTATTGCCCAGATTCTGCAGTTTTTAGAATTATCCCACATATGGACGTAGTGTGCAAACAGACTGAAGCACAGGCCTCAGAAGCAAAGGAGTACCTAGTGGATTTTGGGGCCTTCTTTATATTAAATTATATTTTAGGCACCATGTCAGGTTTGAAGAGGTCTCATGGTACCAAAACAAAGGAAACACCCCAAAAAAGGCTCCATTTTGGAAACTGCACCCCTCAAGAAATTCACCTAAGTGTGTAGTGAGCATTTTGACCCCACAGGTGGGGTCGGTTTTATTAGAATTGGGCCGCGAAAATTAAAAATTATATATTTTTTCCAATAAAATGCAGAAGTTTTAAAATTTCCACAAGGACTAAAGGAGAAAAGGTACCACAACATTTGTAAAGCAATTTCTCCCAAGTAAAACAATACTCCATATGTGGTCATAAATGGCTGTTTTGGCACACAGCAGGGCTCAGAAGGGAAGGCGCTCCTTTTGGAGTTCAAATTTAGCCAGAATGGTTTGCAGAGGCCATGTCGCATTTGCAAAGACCCTGAGTGGCTAAAACAATGGAAAACCACCAAAAGTGATTCCATTTGGGAAACCTCACCCCTCAAGGATTTTATCTAAGGGTATAGTGAGCATTTAATCCCACAGGTTTTTTGCAGAAATTATTGGAAGTAGGCCGTAACAATTTAATCTAATTTTTTTTCAAATAAAATGTAGGTTTAGCTAATTTTATTTAATTTCCACAAGGACTAAAGAAGAAAAAGCACCCCAACATTTATAGAGTCGTTTTTCCCGAGTACAACAATACCCCATATGTGGTCATAAACTGCTGTTTGTACACATGGCAGGGCTCAGAAGGGAATGAGCGCCATTTGGAGTTCAAATTTAGCAGGAATGGTTTGCGGAGACTATGTCACATTTGCAAAGCTCCTAAGTGTCCAAAACAGTGGGAAACCGCCCAAAATTGACCCCATTTGGGAAACTACACCACTCAAGGAAATTATGTAGGGGTATAGTGAGCATTTAAATAAATGATACAATTAATAATCCATGGATGTGTGATATACTTTGAAGCACTCCTTTATGCACAGGCCAGGTTTGTCGGGGCAGGTTTCACACTGATAAATTATGTCTTTTTTTTCTCCAACTTTTGTAACCCACTTTGCACCTTTTTTGGGTCCTTCCCTTTTTACCAGTGGAGGGGTTTTTGCTGGGAAAGTGTTGCCCTGGTACAATACGTGGACCATCGCTTCTAGAAGTACTGGGGCCCTCCCCTTCCTGGTTCCCAAATACAAGCAAGGGCCTTGATAACCACCTCTTGAAAATTAAGTAATGTTTCTGTCTGGCCTGCACATTGGGATAGCACATAAGAGTTATACAATTCTATCTGTACCATGTGCACGGCCAGCTTTTGTACCACATCTTTGTTTTCCGCATGGCGCTGTACGGCTTTAGTACTTGATCAGAGAGATCAACCGTGCCCATGTACTTATTGTAGCCCAGGATGCAATCTGGCTTGGGGATCATTGTAATGCTTCCGCTACCGTGTATTGTGGTCAACATAAGGACATCCATTTTTGTCCTTATACTTGACCAGCAACATATTCTCGCTGTGTAGTGCCCTGCTTTCTCTCTCTTAGTGGTTGCCCAATCAGAGTTTTAGAGAGGCCACTCTGGTTTTTACGCAAGGTACCACATGCTGCAGTACTTCTGGTAGAGAGGCAGTTAAATAATGGGATGCTGGTGTAGAAGTTATCCATGTAAAGGTGATAACCCTGGTCCAGCAGTGGGTGCACCAAATCCCACACTATTTTCCCACTAACTCCTAGAACAGGAGGTCATTCTGGAGGTTCTATCCTGGTGTCCTTCCCTTCATAAACAATAAACCTGTAGGTGTACCCTGAGCTGCTCTCGCAGAGATTGTACATTTTAATCCCATACCTCGCCCTCTTGTTGGGCAGGTATTGACAACATTTTAGTCTCCCATTAAAATGTACAAGGGATTCGTCTATTGCAATTTTCTTTTCAGGGGTGTATGATTGTTCAAATGTGGTGAAAAAATAATCAATGACTGGCCTGATTTTGAAAAGGCGGTTATATATGGGGTCATCACAAGATGGGCACTGTGCATTCACATTATAATGCAAAAATTTCAGTATTATTTCAAACCGTGTCCGGGGCATTGCCATGTGGTAAAATGGGGTGCTGTGTAAAACGTCCATACTCCAGTATTGCCTAATCTCTGTCTTTTTTACTAGGCCCATATGTAGCACAAGGCCCTAAAATGTCATCATCTCTGTCACGGACAAATACACAGTAAACAGTGAGGTCCCTGTTCTTCCCAAACCTCTGTCTCTATCTACTTGTACGACCTGACCTAAATAACAGCGCACAACTGGGTGGCGTTCCCTATACTATTACCAGTGGAACTGACAAACGGATAAGACAGAGACAAAGGGTCACCTGGGAAGTACACGGAGGGAGAGGCACGGCAATTGCGTGACAAGTCCGGGCGCAAAAGGCAGAGTCAGGCAGGCAGGGTCAAACCGTGAAAGTGCGGAAAAAAAAAAGTCAGAAGGCAAAGAAAAGTCAGGAGTCCAGCCGGGGTCAGGTCACAAAGGAGTCAAAATGCAAGTCGCTCAGGGGAGCCTGAAACAAGGGAAAGCACCAGGCTAGGTAACTCTAATTACAGGCAAAGGCCTACTACCCCAGGCTGAACTAAATAAGGAGAGGGTGGAAGCTCAGGAACATCAGCCAGGCTTTAATTGGCCTGACGCTCCTGAGCTCCTATTGGCTGCAGACTGCTTTGGTCTGCCAGGCCGGGTGATGCCCGAGCGAGTAACTCTCAATGTCCTGGAGACCGAGGGAGCAGCAGGAAGGGAGTACGTGACAATCTCTGCTGCTTTTATGGTGGTCCACCTTGCAAATGATGATGTGGGGTGTTGGGCTAAAAATTTCTGAGTGTATAAATTTGTCTGGGCCACCATTAAATTAACAAAATCCTCAGAGAAATAAAAGGCAATTTCTGTGGGGCCTGCAGTCTCAAACCAAATTCCTGAGCTGCCTATGAAATCTGTAAAGTGAGGCTCATAATAATAATAATGTTTATTTATATTGCGCCAACATATTGTGCAGCACTTTAAAATTTAGAGGGAACATAAACAGATAATATCAGACATTTCATAGTGACAAAGCTAATTTACAATTCACACAAGAGGATTGAGGACCCTGCTAGCAAGAGCTTACAATCTATGACGAAATAAGGGAGACACAAAGTCTAAAAGTGTTTGTTCAGTACAATTCTCCAGCCATCTTTTATACTCATGGGGTGGTACACATAAAGGTGCATGAGCCGGTCACCAGCCAGTATCCGTGTATGACGGACATGAAATGCAGTACGGTGCAAGGAGTGTGAGGGAATCTTATTCTGATAACTAATGGGGCCAAGGAAAGGAATCAGATTAGGGAATTTTATAGGCCTGTCTAAAAATACGTGTTTACAGGGCACGTTTAAAACTGTGGATATTGGGAATTAATCTGATTATCTGTGGTATCGCTTTCCAGAGGACTGGTGCAGCACGAGAAAAATCTTGGAGACGGGAGTGGGAGTTTCGGATTATGGAGGATTTTATTCTAAGGTCGTTGGCAGAACGTAGAGCCAGAGTAGGGTGGTAAACAGAGATGAGGGAGGAGATGTAGGGATGTGCAGCACTGTGTAGAGATTTGGAGGTGAGAGTAATAAATTTGAATTTAATTCTGAAGGGGATGGACAACCAGTGTAGTGATTAGCACAGGGTAGAGGCGTTGGTGTAGCAGTTGGTCAGAAAGTTGAGCCTGGCTGCTGCATTGAGGATAGATTGGAGAGGGGAGAGTTTAGAGAGGAGGAAGACCGACTAATTATGAGTTACAGTAGTCAAGACGAGAATGACTCAGAGCAACAATGAGAGTTTTGGATGTTTCCTCAGTAAGAAAAGGACGGATTCTGGAGATGTTTTTGAGGTGAAAATGACAGGAGCGTGAAAGTGATTGAATGTGAGGAGTAAAGGAAAGATCAGAGTCAAAACTAACCCCGAGACAGCGGGCGTGCTGCTTAGGAGTTATGATAGTGCCACACACAGAGATAGAGACATCAGGTTTACGTAGGTTAGTAGATGGTGGTAACACAAGGAACTCAGTTTTAGAACGATTCCGTTTCAGATAGAGAGAGGACATGATGTTAGAGGCAGCGGACTGACAATCACTGGTGTTTTGTATTAGAGCAGGGGTTATGTCATGGGAAGAGGCATATAATTTGGTGTCATCAGCGTAGAGATGGTACTGGAAGCCAAAACTGCTGATGGTTTGTCCAATAGGGGCTGTGTAGAGCGAAAAGAGGAGCGGACCTAGGACTGATCCCTGAGGAACCCAGACAGCAAGTGGAAAAGGAGAAGAAATAGAACCAGCAAATGACACTGAACGAGCGGTCAGAGAGAAAGGAGGAAAACCAAGAGAAAGCAGTGTCTTTAAGGCCAATAGAGTGGTGAATGTTAAGTACCACAAAATTTATAAACACATTTGCTGTTTAAGCAAACAAAAAGCCCTGCTTTGCAGCTGGCTACAATAGTGTGGTCTAAAATATAACTTTTATTAATTATTTACTAAAAAGAAAATGTATATAAAACACACACTTTAAAAATTTGCCAATGTTCACTGACAGGAGAGGATTAACATGACACGTTCCTATAAAGCACTCGCTCAGTGCGGCACTCAGTGTCTAAGTGAGGACAGCGCCTGCAGAACGCTGTATTCGTATGATTATACAGATAGTATAGCTAACTGACGGTGAAACATTGAATTAAAATATAGAAGGAAGCCAACCCGACATGTTTCGCTACGAACGTAGCGTCCTCAGGGGTTCAAATGGGGCTACTAGGATGTTAAGTAGGAGTTTGTGGTCTACAGGGGGTGGGTTCTTATTGTCGCTATGCTATAAAAAAATTTGTGAACGAACTTCAGTTAAAAAAAAACCTGAATCTCCGTTAATAACTGACGTGAGCTATAATGCTGTAAACTTACATTAAAACTGTTGCTACACTATAAAAAAAAATTGTTTACGAACTTCAGTTAAAAAAAAGACAACTGACGCTAACTATAACTCTGTAAATTTATACTAAGACTGTCTAAAAAATATATAGCTAAAACTTCTGGTATATATTTTTTTTACAAAACGGACATCAGTAAAAGTCTGCTACTCTAACGCCCTATGCAGATACGAACTACACCTAACTATAATTTATTTTTCCACTTTTTATTTATTTTTATTTTTTTCAGTTTTATATGAAAAAAAGGCCCCAAAAAAACTGCGTCAACAAATTACCACTGAGGCCGATTATGGACTCAGCACTCAGTGGCCGCACACACGAAGATGGTGCTGTAAAAATAGGCCCAAAAAATATAATTTGTGCTAAAAAATTAGCACAGATGCCAGCATCAGTGATGGCGGTTACTGATCTGTGCTCAGCGGCCGCAGGATGCACACAGTAAATTGGTGCAGGTAGAAAAAGGCAAAATACTCTGTGTAAAAAAAAATTACCACAGATGCTGATCAGTGATGGCGGTCACTGATCAGCACACAGTGGCCGCAGGGCGCACACAGGGAGATGGTGCAGAAAAGATAAAAAAAAGGCCTGTGCCAAAAATTTAGCACTCAGGCCGATCAGTGATAGCAGTCACTGACCCCAACTCAGTGGCCACAGGAGTAAAAAGGGTTGAGGAGGGGAACGAGTGGGGTACAGGAATAGGGGCTGGGAAATTTAGTACTGCTGCTAAAAAAAATCAATTAAAAAAAAAATCAGCAGAGATGATTAGAGATGAGCGAACTTATGAAAAGTTTGGTTCGGCTGGTTCGCCGAATTTCTTGAAAAAGTTCGATTCGGACCGAACCTGTAATTCAAGAAAGCCCATAAAAATCGTGTATGGAGCAACCGTAATGACGTGTGCACCCGGCATTATGGCAGCGTTGCTAGGCGACGTCAGTAAATAGTCACTGTCCAGGGTGCTGAAAGAGTTAACTGATCAGCAGTAACTCTTTCAGCACCCTGGACAGTGAATTCCGATCACAATATAGAGCAACCTGTAAAAAAAATAAAAAAGACGTTCGTACTTACCGATAACTTCCTGCTTCTTCCTCCAGTCCGGCCTCCCGGCCGTTGCCTTGGTGACGCGTCCCTCTTTCGGCATCCAGCCCGACCTCCCTGAATGACGTTTCAGCCAATGTGACCGCTGCAGCCAATCACAGGCCAATCACATGCTGCAGCGGTCACATGGACTGCCGCGTCATCCAGGGAGGTCGGGCTAGATGTCAAGAGAGGGACGCGTCACCGTTGCCTTGGTGACGCGTCCCTCTTTCGGCATCCAGCCCGACCTCCCTTGATGACGTTTCAGCCAATGTGACCGCTGCAGCCAATCACAGGCCAATCACATGCTGCAGCGGTCACATGGACTGCCACGTCATCCAGGGAGGTCGGGCTGGATGTCAAGAGAGGGACGCGTCACCGTTGCCTTGGTGACGCGTCCCTCTTTCGGCATCCAGCCCGACCTCCCTGGATGATGTTTCAGCCAATGTGACCGCTGCAGCCAATCACAGGCCAATCACATGCTGCAGCGGTCACATGGACTGCTGCGTCATCCAGGGAGGGACGCGTCCCTCTTTCGTCATCCCGGGAGGTCGGACTGGAGGAAGAAGCACGGAGTTATCGGTAAGTAGGAACTTCTATTTTTTTTACACGTTGATGTATATTGTGATCGGAAGTCACTGTCCAGGGTGCTGAAACAGTTACTGCCGATCGCTTAACTCTTTCAGCACCCTGGACAGTGACTATCTCCTGACGTCGCGTACCGGAAAATCAGTGACTCATAAGCCGGGTTCGGTCAAAACGTGTTCGGCCGAACCCGGTGAAGTTCGGATTCGCTGCGAACCAAACTTTTCCCGATGTTCGGACCGAAACCGGGTTCGGTTGTCCCGGTTCGCTCATCTCTAGTGATGATGATTGATGATGATGATGACAGCAGCAGGATCGCAAGACCAGAAGGCCTCAGAACCGGTAAGTATCGGCCTACAGACGGTCACAGCAGCTCTGCTCATCGTTCCTAACCGGAATGAGGTGGGCAGAGCCGGTGCAGGGTGTTTGAAACACCCGCAATGGCTACGATTGGTCGGTCTATTTAGACCGACCAATTGTAGCGATCGGTTCTAGACCGCACTAATCACCACCATATCACTGTGCCCTGTGGCACAGTGATTCACTAAAGCCACAGACAGCCGCAATTTGCCGGTCTGAATTGACCAGCCAATTGCAGCGATTGCCAATGCGTGGTGGGGGTTCACAACCCACTGGGCATTGTGTGAAGATGGCCTGCTCTTCATCTTTACTCTATAACTGTATTTTTACACAACAACTGCTTCCCCGTTTCTTGTAAGTATACGACATTTTGAGGTAAGCACTGGCTTTCCATGACGTGTACTTACAACAAATGTCGGGAAGGGGTTAAACTTGAAATAACATGACCCTTAGACCCCATGCACACAAACATATTTTTGCGGCCGCAATAGACCTGCAAATCTGAGGGTGAATTACGGCACCATTCATTTCAATGGGCCCATACACACGACCGTGGTTTCCACGATCTGTGCATTGCCCAGGAGCCTGGACCACAAAAAGATAGGACATGTCTTATTATGGCCGTATTTTGCGCTCCAGGCTTATAGAAATGAATGCTCACGGCCGTGCACACCACTACGGTCGTGCATCAAGCCTTAATCTCTATTCAAATATTTCAGTATGCTAAATATCATGCATGATAATTTGAGAAATCAAGCGACATTTCATTCTATACAAACAATACTCTTCTACCAACCCAGGGAAACTGTCCAGAATAAATATAAATAGAACAATTTATTTTAGCTTTAATCTCAATATAAACACCAATAAATCAACAACGTGCATTTAGCTAATACGATAAAGGATTAAAATTTCCTTTTATATGTGATGGTTAGAAACAGTTAAAAGTAAAGCATTTTTCAGGATCTGACATGGTCGAGATATTTAGACAGTAATCTTATATATATTTTAGAAAGTTTGTTTGAAGCCCGATTTTTCATTGGTTTAAAATCAGGGAATAGCTATTTTTGATTGGACACACATTCCCCAGGTAATGGATTGCACTGACAGGCTCTGCCCCCTATTGATGACGTGGCAGCCCACTGCAACATACATCATTCCTCAGTGAATTGCCTAACACAGCAGAACTGCGATGTTGGCCACAGCGGGTTTACACAGAGGCAGGACAGTTGTCCTGTCTCGTATAATTGAGGGACTAAAATGCATTGAGAAGCAATGAGCGATGAAGGGACTAAAATGCATGGAGAAGCAGTGAGAGATGGAGGGACTAAAGGTAAAGATGAGGAGCGAGGAAAAATGATGCCAAATGGGCATGAATCAGAAGTCCCCGCCCCTCATCCACCACTTCGTAGTTTAGTCTAGGAGCACTGGCTTAGGACTTTTATTTCCTAAAGGGAATAAAAAATTTTCGCTCTTGTGATCATAGTGTTAAGGATATTTAATGGTGCTTACAATAACCTTGGGTCCGGTGTCACCAGTATTCAACCCGTACTTACGGAACCGTTTTCTCTGCACTAATCGGCAGCCCCTTCTCTCTATCAGTGCTGGATAGAGAGAAGGGGCAGCCCTTTCGGGCATAGTTTCCGCAGCGATTGAAAGTAAAAGAAGTTCATACGTACCATTGTGTTGGTGATGTGTCCCTCTTGACATCCAGTCCGACCTCCCTGGATGACGCGGCAGTCCATGTGACCGCTGCAGCCTGTGATTGGCCTGTGATTGGCTGCAGCGGACACATGGGATGAAACGTCATCCCGGGAGGCCGGAGTGGAGGAAGAAGCAGGTAAGTTCACTTTTAATACTCTCTAATTATTATGCGGGTCGTGCTCCCATATAAAGTATGGGAGCACGGTTCGTAAAAAGCAAAAACAGGACATGTCCTATCTTTTGCGGAGCCTTTCTACGGCACGGACACCTTCCTGTTAGTATACAGGAAGGTGTCCATGGGCAATAGAAGTGAATGGGTCCGTAATTACGTATAATTGGGTATTTAAATAGTGAGCTTTTATTCTATCTGTACCATAAGTCAACCTTCCGAGCAACGCAGGGTATAAAAGCTAGTATTATCTAATTGTAATTTTAACCTCAAATTCTATTTCAGTGCAGTTACCCTTTATCCTCCTGTGGTTCAAGAGAAACCTCAATCCTAGTCATACTGTATGTTGGCAACTGCCAATAATAAATAGACACTAACTTTTCAACAAACTTTGAATAAATCAATAGTAACTGCTAAATAATGCCAAATACAGGTGATATAATGGCCATAAATATTATTATTCCTCATGTACACACATACAGTGCATTCGGAAAGGCTTCAGACCCTTTAAATTTTTTCACATTTTGTTATATTGAGGCCTTGTGTTAAAATAAAAAAAATTCAAGTATTTCCCCATCATTCTGCACCCCCATAATGACAAAGTGAAAACACAATAGTAATAATCTTTGCTAATTTATTGACAAGGAAAAATGAAAATATTGCATTGACATAAGGGTATGTTCACACGGCTCATTTCCGGACATTTTTCGGGCCGTAAACGGCCAAAAATTCAGAGGCATAACTCCTCCAAGCATCTGCCCGCTGATTTCAACGGGAAATACAGCGTTCTGTTCCGACGGGGCGTGTTTCTACTGGGCCGTTTGTAAAAACGGCGAGTAAAAAGACGCCCCGTAAAAAGAAGTGCATGTCACTTCTTGAGCTGTTTTGGAGCCGTTTTTCATTGACTCTATAGATAAACAGCTCCAAAAACGGCCGTAAAAACGCTGCGAAAAACGCGAGTTTGCTCAAAAAACTTCTGAAAATCAGGAGCCGTTTTCCCTTGAAAACAGCTCTGTATTTTCAGATGTTTTTTTATTAAGCGTGTGAACATACCCTAAGTATTCAGACACTTTACTCAGTACTTAGGAGAAGCACCTTTGGCAGCGATAACAGCCTCCAGTCTTCTTGGATGATGCCACAAGGTTTGCACACCTGGATTTTGGAGATTTTCTGCCATTCTTCTCTGCAGATCCTCTCAAGTTCTGTCAGGTTGAATGGGAACCATCGGTGGACAGCCATTTTCAGGTCTCCCCAGAGATGTTCGATTGGGTTCATGTCAGGGCTCTGACTGGGCCACTCGAGGACATTCACAGAGTTGTTCCTAAGCCACTACTGTGTTGTCTTTCCTGTGTACTTAATGTTAATGTCTTGTTAATAAACAGTCTAGTAGTGAGATAATAAAATGTGATATAATATTATGAACACAAACAACTTTTTATTGAATTGATAAACATCAAAGGTAGTGCATATACGTTGTCAGCCGATCCCAGAGAAAAAGCTTGAGAACATAATTCTCTAAAATCTCTTAACTGTTTTTTAAAGATATTATATTTGAATTTTTACAGAAAAATTTGCATCACAAGATAATTTTCCTTTATTCTGAAACCTTTATATCTAAAATATTATTATTCGATAATAGTCTAATTGTTATTGTTTTCAGACACAGGGGGAGTTGGGACATAGAGTCCAACAGGAGGCACCGGGCAAGTGATCACATCAAGGCACCACTGTGGCTTATCTGGAGAAACTAGGGGAAATTTTAAAATCCACATTAAAGCCTCTAGGGAAAAGGGTATGTAGGCAAAAAATCCATTCTAATTCCATTTGTTTTAATTTTGAAATTCTATCGCCACCACGTCTATGGCAGGGTACATGATCCACGATTAAAAATTTTAAGTCATTTTCACAATGGCCCTTTTCTACAAAATGTTTAGGTAGTAGTAAGTCAACTTCCTTCGTAAGAATTGTTGATTTATGATTGTTAATGAGTGTTCTACACTCAAGATGTTTCACCCACGTACAATATCTTGCAGCGGCATTGTATAATGTAAACTATATGATCTGATTTACAAGTTAAATAATGATTAATTTTGTGTACCGTACCTTTCATTGGATGAATAAATATTTCACTCTTAACCATATTTCTACCGTTACTGCATCTGTAAAGGATCTGCCAGGTACTACGTCTGTGTATTCTCCCGGGATTAATCAGTCGACACCTGAGGCCAGACCTCTTAGACTGACACCGGCTCCCACCAACCAGGGTGGCAGGCTCAGGAGTGGGAGAGCCTATCGCGGCCTGGTCAGTCAGAGTTAGCTCCGCCCCCTGTCCATTTATACCTGCCGTGTTCTCTTCCTCAGTGCTTGTTATTCTTCTTGGATTCCTGGCCCCACTGCTGCCCTGCTCCAGCCTGCTTCTGCCGTGCTTCTGCCTTGCTTCAGTTCCGCTTATCCTGCTTCGCTTTGCCCCTGGCTTGCTTCCTGCTCCGTGCTCTCGTTGGTATACTCCACTACCTCCTGATCCTGACTGACTCATTCACCGCTCCGTTTCCTCGCGGCGTTCCGTGGGCTACCGCCCCTTCCCTTGCGTGTTCCCTGTTTGTACTCCCTTGCACTTAGACAGCGTAGGGACCGCCGCCAAGTTGTACCCCGTCGCCTAGGGCAGGTCGTTGCAAGTAGGCAGGGACAGGGCGGTGGGTAGATTAGGGCTCACTTGTTCCCTTCACCTCCTTCCTGCCATTACATAATAACAAGCCCATACCTAGTCTACCATTCTCCTACGCTGACGCTATCATGGACCCCCTTGAGACCCTGAACCAGCAGATGCAGGGCCTCTCCCTACAGGTCCAGGCCCTGGCTCAGAGGGTCAACCAGGGTGACGCTGCCTTAGTAGTACCCCTCACCTCACCTCTAGAACCCGACCTCAAGTTACCTGACCGGTTCTCAGGGGACCGTAAGACTTTTCTCTCCTTCCGGGAGAGTTGCAGACTTTATTTCCGCCTAAAACCTCACTCCTCAGGTTCCGAGAACCAGCGGGTGGGTATCATTATATCCCGACTCCAGGAAGGGCCCCAAGAATGGGCCTTCTCCTTGGCTCCTGACGCCCCTGAACTTTCCTCCGTTGATCGTTTTTTCTCTGCCCTCGGACTCATTTACGACGAGACTGACAGGACTGCCTTAGCCGAGAGTCAGCTGGTGACCTTACGTCAGGGTAGGAGACCTGTTGAGGAATACTGTTCTGATTTTAGAAAATGGTGCGTAGCTTCTCGGTGGAACGACCCGGCCCTAAGGTGCCAGTTTAGGTTAGGATTATCTGACGCCCTGAAGGATCTGCTGGTTAGTTACCCCTCTTCTGACTCCCTAGACCAGGTAATGGCCCTAGCAGTACGACTTGACCGACGTCTCAGGGAACGTCAGCTTGAACGTTTCAATGTGTTCCCCTCTGACTTCCCTGCGATTCCCCCCGAGGTCCCGTCTCCTCGCTCTTCCACGGAGGACTCGGAGGTACCTATGCAACTCGGGGCCTCCATGTCCCCTCGACAACGTAGAGAGTTTCGCAGGAAGAATGGTCTCTGCTTCTATTGTGGGGACGACAAGCATCTACTGAACACCTGTCCCAGGCGCAAGAATAAACAGCCGGAAAACTTCCGCGCCTAAGTGATCATCGGGGAGGTCACTTGGGCGCACAGGTATTTCCCGTTAATATGAAACGCAATAAAATTTTGCTTCCCTTTCAGGTCTTGTTTGCTGGCCGGTCTGCCACTGGCAGTGCCTTCGTGGATTCTGGCTCATCTGCTAATATCATGTCTGTGGAATTTGCTATGTCTCTAAAGATGCCTTTTATTGATTTGCCTTATCCTATCCCGGTAGTGGGTATCGACTCCACTCCTCTTGCTAATGGTTATTTTACTCAGCATACTCCTGTTTTTGAACTCCTTGTTGGCTCCATGCATTTGGAGCAGTGCTCTGTACTGGTGATGCAGGGATTATCGTCCGATCTGGTATTAGGTCTTCCCTGGTTGCAGCTGCATAATCCCACGTTTGATTGGAATACTGGGGATCTCACCAAATGGGGTAGTGAATGCCTGATGTCATGTCTTTCGGTTAACTCTATTTCTCCCCGGGAGGAGGTAAACACGCTTCCTGAGTTTGTTCAGGACTTCGCTGATGTGTTTTCTAAGGAGGCCTCCGAGGTGTTGCCCCCTCATAGAGATTACGATTGCGCCATCGATTTGGTGCCTGGTGCCAAGCTTCCTAAGGGTAGGATATTTAATCTTTCATGTCCTGAACGTGAAGCTATGAGGGAGTATATCCAAGAATGCCTGGCCAAGGGTTTTATTCGCCCCTCGACTTCTCCTGTAGGTGCTGGCTTCTTCTTCGTGGGGAAGAAGGATGGTGGTCTTAGGCCGTGCATTGATTATCGGAACCTGAATAAGGTCACCGTAAGGAACCAGTATCCCCTTCCTTTGATTCCGGATCTTTTTAATCAGGTTCAGGGGGCCCAATGGTTTTCTAAGTTCGATCTACGGGGGGCATATAACCTTATCCGCATCAAAGAGGGGGATGAGTGGAAAACTGCGTTCAACACAAACGAAGGTCATTTTGAATAACTGGTCATGCCCTTTGGGTTGTGTAATGCCCCTGCCGTCTTCCAGAATTTTATTAATGAAATTCTGAGAGATTACCTGGGTAATTTTCTTGTAGTGTACCTTGATGACATACTGGTGTTTTCCAAGGACTGGTCCTCCCACGTGGAGCATGTCAGGAAGGTCCTCCAGGTCCTCCGGGAAAATAATCTGTTTGCGAAGACCGAAAAATGTGTGTTTGGGGTACAGGAGATACCATTTTTAGGTCAAATCCTCACTCCTCATGAATTCCGCATGGACCCTGCCAAGGTTCAGGCTGTGGCGGAATGGGTCCAACCTGCCTCCCTGAAGGCGCTACAGTGTTTTTTGGGGTTCACTAACTATTACAGGAGATTTATTGCCAACTTCTCGGTCGTCGCTAAGCCTCTTACGGACCTTACTCGCAAGGGTGCTGATGTCCTCCATTGGCCCCCTGAGGCCGTCCAGGCTTTTGAGACCCTCAAGAAGTGCTTTATCTCGGCCCCCGTGCTGGTTCAGCCAAACCAAAGGGAGCCATTTATTGTGGAGGTTGACGCATCCGAGGTGGGAGTGGGGGCCGTCTTGTCCCAGGGTACCAGCTCCCTCACCCATCTCCGCCCCTGTGCTTACTTCTCTAGGAAGTTTTCGCCCACGGAGAGTAACTATGATATTGGCAACCGCAAACTTTTAGCCATTAAATGGGCTTTTGAAGAGTGGCGTCACTTCCTGGAGGGGGCCAGACACCAGGTAACGGTCCTTACTGACCACAAGAATCTGGTTTTCCTAGAGTCTGCCCGGAGGCTTAATCCTAGACAAGCTCGTTGGGCACTATTCTTTACCAGATTTAATTTCTTAGTTACCTATAGGGCTGGGTCCAAAAATATTAAGGCTGATGCACTGTCACGTAGTTTCATGGCCAATCCTCCTTCCGAGAAGGATCCTGCTTGTATTTTACCCCCTGGTATAATCGTTTCGGCCACTGATTCTAATTTAGCTTCTGACATCGCGGCTGATCAAGGTTCAGCTCCCGGGAACCTCCCTGGGGACAAACTGTTTGTCCCCCTGCAATACCGGCTAAGGGTACTCAGGGAAAACCATGACTCCGCACTATCTGGTCATCCTGGCATCTTTGGTACCAAACACCTCATTACCAGAAACTATTGGTGGCCTGGGTTGCCTAAAGACGTTAGGGCTTACGTCGCCGCTTGTGAGGTTTGTGCTAGGTCCAAGACCCCTAGGTCCCGACCTGCGGGCTTACTACGTTCCTTGCCCATTCCCCAGAGACCTTGGACCCATATCTCCATGGATTTTATCACCGATTTGCCTCCATCTCAGGGCAAGTCGGTGGTGTGTGTGGTAGTAGACCGCTTCAGCAAGATGTGCCACTTTGTGCCCCTTAAGAAACTACCTAACGCCAAGACGTTAGCTTCTTTGTTATTTAAACACATTCTGCGTCTCCATGGGGCCCCAGTCAATATCGTTTCTGACAGAGGGGTACAATTTGTTTCCTTATTTTGGAGAGCTTTTTGTAAAAGGTTGGAGATTGATCTGTCCTTCTCCTCCGCCTTCCATCCCGAAACTAATGGCCAAACGGAAAGGACTAACCAATCCCTGGAACAATATTTAAGGTGTTTCATCTCTGACTGTCAATTTGATTGGGTCTCATTCCTTCCCCTTGCCGAATTTTCCCTGAATAACCGGGTCAGTAACTCGTCAGGGGTCTCCCCGTTTTTCTGTAATTTCGGGTTTAACCCAAGGTTCTCCTCCGTTTCTCCTGGTTGTTCCAATAATCCCGAGGTAGAGGACGTTTATCTGGAACTGTGCACAGTCTGGGCCCAGGTTCAGAAGAACCTAGAGGCGTCCCAGAGCGTACAAAAGATTCAGGCTGATAGTAGACGTTCTGCTAACCCCCGGTTTGTCGTCGGGGATCTGGTCTGGTTGTCGTCCAGGAACTTGCGCCTTAAGGTCCCGTCCAGGAAGTTTGCTCCCCGATTTATTGGACCTTATAAGATCATTGAAGTCCTCAACCCTGTATCCTTCCGTCTGGAGCTGCCCCCATCCTTTCGCATACATGACGTCTTCCATGCCTCCCTCCTTAAACGCTGCTCCCCGTCCTGGTCCCCCTCGAGGAAACCTCCTGTTCCCGCTCTCACCCCTGAGGGGGTGGAATTCGAGGTGGCCAAGATTATGGACAGTAGGATGATCCAGGGCTCCCTCCAGTACCTGGTCCATTGGAGAGGATACGGGCCGGAGGAGAGGACGGGTACCTGCTCGTGATGTTCACGCTGGGGTATTGATCAGGAGGTTCCACCTTCTCTTCCCCACTAAACCGGGTCCTAAAGTAAGGGTCCGGTGGCCCCTCATAAAAGGGGGTGTACTGTAAAGGATCTGCCAGGTATTACGTCTGTGTATACTCCCGGGATTAATCAGTCGACAACTGAGGCCAGACCTCTTAGACTGACACACGGCTCCCACCAACCAGGGTGGCAGGCTCAGGAGTGGGAGAGCCTATCGCGGCCTGGTCAGTCGGAGTTAGCTCCGCCCCCTGTCCATTTATACCTGCCGTGTTCTCTTCCTCAGTGCTTGTTATTCTTCTTGGATTCCTGGCCCCACTGCTGCCTTGCTCCAGCCTGCTTCTGCCGTGCTTCTGCCTTGCTTCAGTTCCGCTTATCCTGCTTCGCTTTGCCCGTGGCTTGCTTCCTGCTCCGTGCTCTCGTTGGTATACTCCACTACCTCCTGATCCTGACTGACTCATTCACCGCTCCGTTTCCTCGCGGCGTTCCGTGGGCTACCGCCCCTTCCCTTGCGTGTTCCCTGTTTGTACTCCCTTGCCCTTAGACAGCGTAGGGACCGCCGCCAAGTTGTACCCGTCGCCTAGGGCGGGTCTTTGCAAGTAGGCAGGGACAGGGCGGTGGGTAGATTAGGGCTCACTTGTTCCCTTCACCTCCTTCCTGCCATTACAGCATCCCACGCAAGGATAACAACCTCGTTTTCTTGGGGCAAGATTGGTTTGATGACTTTTAATCGGAGAACCCACATCTGCATGGACTAAGCGGTCACTAAGATTTGGGCATTTGAAGAGTGGCGCCACTTCCTGGAGGGGGCTAGGCACCAGGTAACGGTCCTTACCGACCACAAGAATCTGGTTTTCCTAGAATCTGCCCGGAGGCTAAACCCGAGACAAGCTCGATGGGCATTATTTTTTACCTGATTCAACTTTTTGTTTACCTATAGGGCTGGGTCTAAAAATATTAAGGCTGATGCACTGTCGCGTAGCTTCATGGCCAGCCCTCCTTTGGAGGAAGATCCTGCTTGTATTTTGCCTCCTGGTATAATCATTTCCTCTATTGATTCTGATTTAGTTTCGGAAATTGCTGCTGATCAAGGTTCAGCTCCCGGGAACCTTCCTGAGAACAAGCTGTTTGTTCCCCTGCAATTCCGGCTAAGGGTACTTAGGGAAAATCATGACTCCGCACTATCTGGTCATCCAGGCATCCTGGGTACCAAGCACCTCATTGCCAGAAACTATTGGTGGCCTGGGTTGCCTAAGGACGTTAAGGCCTACATCGCCGCTTGTGAGGTTTGTGCTAGGTCCAAGACTCCCAGGTCCCGACCAGCAGGCTTACTACGTTCTTTGCCCATTCCCCAGAGACCTTGGACCCATATCTCCATGGATTTTATCACCGATTTGCCTCCATCTCAAGGCAAGTCGGTGGTGTGTGTTGTAGTAGACCGCTTCAGTAAGATGTGCCACTTTGTGCCCCTCAAAAAACTACCCAATGCTAAGACGTTAGCTACCTTGTTTGTCAAACATATCCTGCGCCTCCATGGGGTCCCTGTCAATATTGTTTCTGACAGAGGGGTACAATTTTTTTCCTTGATTTGGAGAGCCTTCTGTAAAAAGTTGGAGATTGATCTGTCCTTCTCCTCTGCCTTCCATCCTGAAACTAATGGCCAAACTGAGAGGACTAATCAGTCTCTAGAACAATATTTAAGGTGTTTTATCTCTGACTGTCAATATGATTGGGTCTCCTTTATTCCCCTCGCCGAATTTTCCCTTAATAACCGGGTCAGTAACGCATCAGGGGTCTCCCCCTTTTTCTGTAATTTTGGGTTTAATCCACGGTTCTCCTCCGTTTCACCTGGTAGTTCCAACAATCCCGAGGTAGAGGTCGTTCATCGGGAACTGTGCACAGTCTGGGCCCAGGTTCAGAAGAACCTAGAGGCGTCCCAGAGCATACAAAAAACTCAGGCAGATAGAAGACGTTCTGCTAACCCCTTGTTTATGGTCGGGGATCTGTGTGGCTATCGTCAAAGAACTTGCGCCTTAAAGTCCCGTCCAAGAAGTTTGCTCCCCGGTTTATAGGGCCGTACAAGGTCATTGAAGTCCTCAATCCTGTCTCCTTCCGACTGGAGTTGCCCCCATCTTTTCGAGTACACGACGTGTTTCATGCCTCCCTCCTTAAACGCTGCTCTCTGTCCTTGGCTCCTTCGAAGAAACCTCCTGTCCCCGTTCTCAAACCTGAGGGGGTAGAATTCGAGGTGGCCAAGATTGTGGACAGCAAGATGGTCCAAGGCTCCCTCCAGTACCTGGTCCATTGGAGAGGATAAGGGCCTGAGGAGAGGACTTGGGTACCCGCCCGGGATGTTCACGCTGGGGTATAGGTCAGGAGGTTCCACCTTCGTTTCCCCAATAAACCAGGTCCATCTAGAAAGGGTCCGGTGGCCCCTCATAAAAGGGGGGGTACTGTTAAGGATCTGCCAGGCACAGCTTCTGTATCCACGCCCATAGGTAATCAGTCTGCACCTGCTTCTATGTCTGGGAGACTGACTCCATCTTCCACGACTCAGGATGGCAGGCTTAGGAGTGGGAGAGCCTATCATAGTCTGGCCAGAAGGAGCTAGCTCCCGCCCTCTGTCTATTTATACCTGCCTTTCCTGTTCCTCCTTGCTTGTGATTCTTCTCATTTGGTTTCCTGGCCCTGCTGCAGCTTCTTGATCTGTTTGACCCTGCTTCATATTGACCCCGGCTTACTGACTACTCTCCTGCTCTGCGTTTGGGTACCTCGTACACTCCTGGTTTGACTCGGCTTGTTCACTACTCTCCTGCTCTGCATTTGGTACCTCGTACACTCCTGGTTTGACTCGGCTCGTTCAACACTCTTGTTGCTCTCGGTGTTGCCGTTGGCAACTGCCCTTTTCCCTTGCTTCTGTGTACCCTTGTCTGTTTGTCTGTCATGCACATATTGAGCGTAGGGACTGTCGCCCAGTTGTACCCCGTCGCCTAGGACGGGTCGTTGCAAGTAGGCAGGGACTGAGTGGCGGGTAGATTAGGGCTCACTTGTCTGTTTCCTTACCCCTGTCATTACAGTAAAACTCCATAAAGACACTGAAAACATGCCTTCACATATTGGGCAGCAGAGACGATATTGATTATATGGCTGTACTGTCCAAAACATGTAACCGATCCTTTTCAGTTTTTTTTTTTTTTTTATAGAGTGCTCCCAACTAATAAAGGATTTTGTTTTTATGCCTGGACGGAGTGCTGGATTTTTTTCTACTGTAACTTTTTTTTTTTTGTAGTGTTCGCCCGGGATCTGGGTTCTGCAGGGTACTCCTGACTTATCACATAAGAGCACCTGCTCGTGATCTAACTTTGAAGTTAGATAACTTATTGTGAATTTATTCCTGTTTCCAAAGGGCTCATGTGCATAACCATGTAATACAGATTCATAATACGGGGTGCTTAGCCCCAAATACATGCCATATTACGGAGGTTTTCTCCACAAGAAGCATTACTTCTAGGAGAGAATATGGTTCTACACACGGGCAACATACGATAGCACACAGAGTGCCTATGGGTATGCAATATGTCAGCGTGCCATCATACAGGTTCTGCCATGGACCGTCCTCATCTATTTCCTTCACAGTTTCTTTGTATGTCTTTTAGTTTGAGAAAGAGAATAGTAAAATCAATCAGTACCAGTGGCATTCAGTAAACAGTGTAACAGATGTGCAGTATTTGGCTCACGTCTCACTTTTATAACAGGTACATTTTATGTAAAGAGTTTTTTTGGCCTGAAGCTTAGGAATCGGATAAAGAGTTTCTTTACTCCTTCTAAACATAGAATGTTCAGTGCTTCCACAGTGTATTACCTCCTTCTCTCCTTGGAATACCACCTGTATGACTTTTGAACATAGCTCACACTTCTACCTAGGCAAGAATGTCAAGTGAAATTGTCTGTTTAATTAAATCAAAGCAGCTGGAGTTTACCTAGATGTAAAGCATGCCAAAATTCCCAGATTAATTACCGCTACTCACAAAGAAATGAGAATATATTTTAAGAAAAGCTCCAATTAACCTTAATAACAACTTTTGCAGTGACACGTTACATTGAAATTGTGCTGGTTTTCACGTCTCCCAGTGTGGTTAACAACCCTCGATATAAATTCTTAAAAATAATTTCAGAAAAATTATTTGTGGTAACTTTTACAATCAGCATTCATGAAATCATATTTAATGACACTTTTTCCCTCTCTTTACTGGATCAGGTAATTGGTTATAAGAAGAAATGGGCAAACGTAACACAAGAGTGCTAACAAGCTAAAACAAGACATCTGCCATTTGCATCTTTTTATTCTCTTTGGAGAGATTTATAAAAAGATGTGCAAGGGAAAAGGGAAGAAGCACAATGCTTCAATTTTCCAAAAGGAATCAGATACATGAGAGCTAGTGTCCGATTGTTGTTTTTGTCAACTACTTTTCCACTTTTTTATTGCTCTAGTTTTTGCAAATGCCCCCTGTTGTATGGATCTAAACCACTGGTTTATTCAGTCATGTGATTACATTTTTTTCTACACAACTTGAGCTCCCAAATATCTGAACTACGTGGAACATTAGGCTATGTTAACACATTGTGGTAAAGTGCAGAAGAAGTTTTAAGTAAGAATTTATATTGGGCTTCCTCATGGCTCCATGCAAATCCTCCTGATGCTCTGCATATTGCTCTTGTCCTGATGCGATGTGGAGAGCACCAGCTGAAATGGAGTGACATCGAGTGAACCAGGAGTATTTTCATGGAACCAGAAAAAGTAACCTTTCATAGCTATACATCAACATGTAAGACATCGTTCACATCTGCGTTGTGACATTCTGTTGTTCTGCTCAGTCAGAGAAGCAAAAGAGAATAAAGGAAGCAATAGTTCTGTTGCACAATGGACACAGCTGGCGGCCGATTAAACCCATTGACTTTAATAGGTTCCATCAGCATTCCAATGAGGTGTCCATGATCTTACCAGACACAATAGCGTAGCATGCTGCGCTATTGTCTCCGGTAATCCCTACCAGATCTGGGACAGAGTCCCCTAACGGAGCCTCCAAAGCAGATGTGAACGAAGCCTAAGTGTAAGTACTTTTAAGGCCACTGTGTGCAGTTCCAATATCTGCTTCTAGGAGAACTTTACAAAGATGACAAAAAATTAAAATTTTTCCATTTTGTCAATGTGTGCAGAAAGTAACAGTTTCACAATAAAACTATGAATGAAGGAGCTTGCTGTGGATTCAAATTTTGACACTGCATTATGCAATGTTAAATACTTATATGTGTCAAAAAAGACAAAAATATAGTAGGTACTACACTATGTGGCTAACACGGTACTACACTATTTTTTTTACTGTACTTCATTGCACTGCATTATAAAAGATGATTTTTTTTTTCCACTGCGTGTGAATATGGTTTGGAAAAATCCCATTTACTTAAATGAAATGCATTTTCTATGCAGATTTTCATAGTATTTGAAAAAGAAAGCTTTTTTCTGAACCCCTTCCTGCCGTGTGACGTACTATTACAAACTGACAAACTGTATGTCACAGTGATGGTGCGGCCACAGGAGATGTGCCCGCACCATCACTTTCGGTGCCGGATGTATTATACAGCTGACACCCGGCTCTAAAAGCTGTGATCCGAGAACTCCAAACCCGGTAATTTAGCCCTTAGATGCTGCTGTCAATCAGGGTTGCCTACCCTCCACTTCAATAATTTTCTGGACAACTGAGCTAAAAATCACAGACAGACCAAAATTTTTATGGACACATTACAGAATCAAAAGTTAGCGATAAACTGGATGTGCCATAGAATTTTAATGACTCACTCAGTGACTACTGGTCTGGTCTGCTGGGAATATTGGTCTGTTGTTGCTGGGAGCCTGCCTGGGACACACCAATTGCATTCCCACTTGTAGCTTTCCCGGCAAAGCTACAAGTGGGGCTGTGATTGGTGAGTCCAATTGTCCGACTCAGAGACTCAAGTAGTCCATACCCCAAACGACTGCACGGCATCAGTGACATCGCGGTCGTGAGTCACGACCCTGAGCCCGCCCCTCTGCGTTCAGCAGTCGTCACTTCTTTTTTGTTTGTACTGCACATATCAATTTGGCGCATGTGTAGTGCAGACTTTAAGAAAAAAAAATTCACGGACGGTGTTTTATTACGGACGGCAGAAAAAAAATTATGTTTTTGCAGACTGTCCGTAGATTTACGGATGGTTGGCAACCCTGCTGTCTATGCGGATCGCGGCACCAAAGTGATTAGTAATCCCATCGGCACCACAGGGATGCGATTTCGAGATGCCATCGGGTTGCTACCAATGACCATTTCCATGTATATAATCCCATTGGGCCTTGCCAGAGGTCTAACACTGAGGGTATGAGCACACGGTAGCAGGCTTTTACGTCTGAAATGACAGACTGTTTTCAGGAGAAAACAGCTGCCTCGTTTCAGACGTAATTGCTCCTCCTCGCATTATACGAGGCTTCTCTGACAGCCGTAAATTTTGAGCTGCTCTTCATTGAGTTCAATGAAGAACGGCTCAAATTACGTCTGAAAGAAGTGTCCTGCATTTCTTTTGACAAGGCAGTATTTTTACGAGTCGTCGTTTGACAGCTGTCAAACGACGACGCGTAAATGACAGGTTGTCTGCACAGTACGTCGGCAAACCCATTCAAATGAATGGGCAGATGTTTGCCGACGTATTGTAGCCTTATTTTCAGACGTAAAACGAGGCATAATACGCATTGTTTACGTCTGAAAATAGGTCATGTGAACCCAGCCTGACAGGCATAATACATTGCAAAATATAAGTTTTGCAATGTATTATAGAAGCGAATTAAAAATCACAGAATCCATTTCCTACTGAGAAGAAAAAAAAAAGTAGTATTGCAATGTATTATAGAAGCAATCAAAGGATTGCATGTTTAATTCCCCTAATGGGACAAAAGAAAAAAAAAAAGTTAAAAACAGTTCCAGATAAACCCCTCCAACCCCAAAAAAACGCATTTTACCTTACAAAGTCCTTTATCATTGGAAAAAAATACAAAGAACTATACATAATTTGTATCACGGCATCTTCAACAACCCAGTAGGATAAAAGAACACTATTTATCCTGCACGGTGAACGCTGTAAAAAAAAAAAAAAAACCTGCTAAAAAGATGTTATGGGTCTTTAAATGCAATAGCTCAAAAACAAATTAATGTCAATTTTATTGCGCGGTTAACACCGTAATAACAAAACCCCAAAAAAATAATGTTAGTATTTCTGTTTTTGTCCCGACTTCTTAAAAAAAATCATAAAAAAAGTTATACAATGCATTATATGCACCCCAAAATGATGCCATTGAAAAATACAGCACAAAAAAAATAGAATTAGACTTACCAGTAATTCGGTTTCTATAAACCCTCCATGGCAGCACCACAGGAGATAAGGGTTCCGCCTCTAATTGGGACAGGAAACACCACAAGAGGTTAAATAGCCCCTTCCCCCCTTCCTCCTCAGTGTATTTCAAATTACTATATGGCATAGTGATTCAACATACTTATTCTTTCATAATCACATTGATCAATTATAAAAAATAACACGAGGGGGGGACGACTCAGGGTGCTGTCATGGAGGGTTTCAAACCAAATTACCGGTAAGTCTAATACTATTTTCTCAAATGGGGAGTTAACAAATGAAGACGTATTGGGGGGGGGGGACTATGGTATGAAGAACCTTCCTGCCAAAGTAAAGTTCCTCAACGGAAGCCACATTTAGTCTGTATTCGTTAGTGAATGTATGGACAGAAGACCAAGTTGCTGCTTTGCAGATCTGGTCCAAGGTAGCATCTCTTTCCGCCCAAGATACAGACATTGCTCTGGTGGAGTGTTGGATTAAGATTTTGGATCTGATACGTTCCTATAATTGCTTTCTTAATCCAGTTTGCGATGGTCGTTTTGGAAGCTTTCTTGCCTTTATTTGACTCCCAGAACTAGACAAAGCGATTTTGATCTGTCCTCCAATAACTTGTCAATTCTAAATATTTTAGTATGATTGTGTCTTCCATAATTTTCAGATATGCGTGCCGTAGTAATGGTCACTAGAAGAGCTGCTTTCCAAGATAGTCTCCTAATCTCAGTAGGAGGTTCAAATGGAGGTAAAGTTAGTTCATTTAACAGCTTCCCGACAGCCCACTGTATATTCACATCGGCATTTGCTGGGCTCTGTGCAGCGTCGACGTGAATTCACGGTGGGTGTTAAAAGCACAATCCGGGTGTCTCAGAGTAGTGCTGACACCCGGATCGCGCTGTTAACCCCTGCCTATGGTCCCGGAGACATGACCGGACCTAATTGGTTCAGGTCCCGGTCATGTGATTGCAGGGAAAGCTTGTGGTAGCAACAAACTGGAAAGTTTGTTGCTACAACAAACTTTCCCGGGGACCGATTGCGGGTGCTGCAGTCGGTTATAAGGCAGAACCGGAGGCCATACAACGGCCCCCGGGTCTGCCATGCACAGCAGCCTATGAGAACCAGCCGGAGGCCGGTCTTCATAAGCTTCCTGTCAGTGTGACTCACAGCGTCACACTGACCGTTTATAATACGTTACACTACCTAGGTAGTGTAATGTAATATAGCAGCGATCAGTGCTGCCAGTCTTCAAGTAAAACAAGTAAAAAGTAAAAAATAAAGTAATAAAAATGTTTTATAAAAGAGTAAAAACATGTTAGAATAGTTACAAAAACAAAAACAGCTTTTTTTCCTATAATAAGACTTTTATTATAGGAAAAAAATGAAAATGTTAAAAAAAGTACACATATTTGGTATCACCGCGTTCATAACGACCCAAACTATAAAACTATAATATTATTTTTCCCGTACGGTGAACAGCGCAAAAAAAATAATTAAAAAACAATGTCAGAATCACTATTTTTTTGGTCATCAACCCTCCAAAAATATAGAATAAAAAGTGATCAAAAAGTCGCATGTACCCTAAAATAGAACCAATAAAAACGACAACCCATCCCGCAAAAAATAAGCCCTTACACAGCTTTTTTCACAGAAAAATAAAAAAGTTCTGGCTCTCAGAATATGGTGACACAAAAAATAAATAATTTTATTGAAAAGTGAATTTATTGCGCAAATGCCACAAAACATAAAAAAACTATATACATCTGGTATGGCCGTAATCGTATCGACCAGCAAAATAAAGTAAAATCTCATTTATAGCGCACGGTGAAAAATTTAGAAAAAAAAAGACAAAAAATATTGTCAGAATTTGTTTTTTTGTCACTTTGCTTGCCAAAAAAAATCTAATAAAAAGTGATAAAAAAATCACATGTACCCTAAAATGGTACCAATGAAAACTACAGATTGTCCCGCAACAAATAAGTCCTCACACGGCTCCAGTGAAGAAAAAAAAAAAAGTTCTGGCTCTCAGAATATAGCGACAGAAATTGTGCAGTGTCCAAAAGCTGATAAGATCGGGCGCCATTTATCAGTGCGACATTGGCCACATATCTGCGGATTATTATTTATTTACCGAATTATTGTACCCTCTTGTTATGTCCTGATGTACTCTGCCCAATTTACACATACCCCCACATCATAAACTGAAATACCAGCAAAACCCCAAACAGAACAGTTACCAAGCAAACTCTGCGCTCCAAAAGCCAAATGGCGCTCCCTCCCTTCTGAGCCCCACAGCGTGCCCAAACACCAGCTTACGTCCACATATATGATATTTTATATCCGGGAGAACCCGCTCAACATTGTATAAGGTATTTGTTTTCAGTGGCACAAACTGGGCACAACATATTGTGCGTTAAAATGGCATATCAGTGGAAAAATAGAATTTTCACTTTGCACCATCCGCTGCGCATTAACGCCTTCGCCGGGGGTTATATATGGAGTGGGCTCATGCGCTGCGCCCGCTCCATATTCTGCAGGTGTCCGCTGTGTATTACAGCTGACACCCGGGACTAATGGACAGGAACAGCGATCGCGCTGTTACAGGAGCCTGTAAAAATTATATTATACTGCAATACATTAGTACTGCAGTGTATTGTACCAGCAACATAATGATCGCTCGTTTCAGTCCCCTAAAGGGACTTTTGGGAGGTTTACACTGTTTTGGTACCTCAGGGGCTTTGCAAATGCGACATGACACCCGGAAACCATTCCAGCTAAATTTGAGCTCCAAAAGACAAATATTGTTCCTTCCATTCTGAGTCTTGCCGTGGGTCCAAACAGCAGTTTATTACCACATATGGCATATTGCTGTAATCAGGACAAATTGCTTTACAAATTTTGGGGTGATTTTTCTCCTTTATTCATTGTAAAAATTTAACATTTCTATGTTTTTTCAAAAAACTGTTGGGTCAAAATGCTAACTATATCCCTAGAAAAATTCCTTGAGGGGTGTAGTCTACAAAATGGGGTTACTTTTGGGGGGGGGGGTTTCCACCGTTTTGCTCCCTCCAGGGCGTTGCAAACGCGACATGGCACTGAAAACGAATCCAGCAAAATCTGCGCTTCAAAATCCAAATGGCGCTCCTTCCCTTCTGAGCTCTGCCGTGGGCCCAAACAGCAGTTTAGTACCACATATGGGGTAGTGCTGTAATTGGGAGAAGTAGCTTTACAAGTTTTGGGGTGCTTTTTATTCTTTATTCCTTGCAAATATCTTTTTTTTTAATATTTTTTCAGAAAAAAAGTAGACTTTCACTTTCACAGGCAAACTTCAATAAATATAGCAGAAGACTTGTGGGGTCAAGATGCTAACTATACCCCTAGATAAATTCCTTGAGGGGTGCAGTTTCCAAAACCGTGTCACTTTTGGGGGATTTCCACTGTTTTGGCACTACAAGACCTCTTCAAACCTGACATGGTGCCTAAAATATATTCTAAAAAAAGGAGGCCACAAAATCCACTGGGTGCTACTTTGCTTCTGAGGCCGGTATTTCAGTCCATTATCACACTAGGGCCACATGTGGGATATTTCTAAAAAATGCAGAATCTGGGCAATAAATATTGTGTTGGGTTTCTCTGGTAAAACCTTCTGTGTTACAGAATTTTTTTTATTACAAATGAATTGCAGCAACAAAAAAAAAATTGGCAATTTCCCCTCTACATTGCTTTAATTCCTGTGAAACGCCTAAAGGGTTAAGAAACTTTCTGAATGCTGTTTTGAATACTTTGAGGGGTGCAGTTTTTAATATGGGGTGATTTATGGGGTCTATCTAGTACATAAGGCCCTCAAAGCTGCTTTAGAACTGAACTGGTCCCTGTAAAAATCGCCTTTTGAAATTTTCTTGAAAATGTGAGAAATTGCTGGTAAAGTTCTAAGCCTTGTAACGTCCTAGAAAAATAAAATAATGTTCAAAAAACGATGCAAATATAAAGTAGAAGTATGGAATATGTGAAATAGTAACTATTTTGTGTGGTATTACTATCTGTTTTACAAGCAGATACATTTAAAATTAGAAAAATCATAATTTTTGCAAATTTTCTCTAAATTTTGGTGTTTTTCACAAATAAGCAATGAATTTATTGACCAAATTTTTCCACTAATATAAAGTACAATATGTCACGAGAAAACACTCTCAGAATCGCTTGGATAGGCAAAAGCATTCCGGAGTTATTACCACATAAAGTAACACATGTCAGAGTTGAAAAAATGGGGCTGGTCCTGAAGGCCAAAATGAGCTCGGTCTTGAAAGGGTTAACACAATATTTAGGTCCCAGGTGGGAACTAAAATCTTCTTTTTTAAAGTTAGCCTGTAGGCTCCTACGAAAAATCTTTTGCTCCATCTATGGGAAGCAAGATCCTGATCGAAATATGAACTTAGTGCAGATATCTGTACTTTTAGTGTACTTGGTTTTAAACCCTTCTCAAGACCTGGTTGTAGGAAGTCCAAGAGTTTTGCTATGTTGGGATGAAGAATATTTGTTTTTTCATTACCACACCAGGAAAGAATTTTTTTCCAAATTTTATTATACATTGCATTGGTCACTTCTTTTTTACTCTTTTATAGCGTATTTATTACTGATGCAGACAACCCTTTTTATTTTAGGATTTTGGCTTCAGAAGCCAGCCTGCTAGTTGAAGCCTTTGAGTGTCTGTATATAGGCTTGGTCCCTGGTGTAGGATATCCTGACATATTGGTAGTATCCATAGTTCTGCTAGTTTTAAACTGTTTAATAGTCCGAACCAAGGCCTTTTTGGTCAGAGGAGAGCAATTACGATCACCTTTGTTTTCCCTCGCCTGATCTTTTGTAAGGTCTTCGGTATTAAGGGAATCGGAGGAAAAGCATAAGCAAGTTGGAAATTCCAATTGTGAACTAATGCATCCACCCCTAAACTCTCTTTGCTTGGATTTAGGGGGAAAAAAAAATAGAGGAGCTTTTGAGTTGTTCTGGTTTGCAAATAAGTCCACTTCCGGAGATCCCCATTTTTGGGTTATGTGGAGATAGACTTCCTGTTTTAGGCACCACTCGGTTGGTTTTAAGTCTTTTCGACTTAAGAAAGTTGCCTGGATGTTGGAGGAACCTTTGATGTGGAGAGCTGAGAGGGATAGTAGCCGAGGCTCTGCCCAAGAAAATATTTGGTCCGCTAGGATCTGCAGGTTTTTCTGTTTGTTGCCTCCCTGATGTCTCAGGTTTGCAATTGTCGTTATATTGTCCGAATAAATCCTCAAGTGAGAATTTTGGGTAAGCTGTTCTGTTACCTTCAGGGATTTCATAACTGCTTTTAATTCTCTGAAGTTTGACGAGTGGTGACTTATTTGCTTTGGCCAAACTCCCTGAGAAGATCCTCGCTCTAGTGTTGCTCCCCACCCTCTTTTGCTTGCATCAGTAGTTATAGTTTTCACAGGATACTGGTGCCAATGGATTCTCCTTTTTAGATTATTGGTCTTCAACCTCCACAGCAGAGAGATTTTTACTGACCTTGTCAGTAAGATCTTTCTGTCTAGGAAGAGATGAGATCTGTTCCACTGTAATAATATTATGTCTTGCAACTCTCTGGAGTGAGCTTGGGACCATACTACTCAGGCGTGAACCTAGCCCCTCTGCTGCCTGAGGCGAACTATACAAAGATGCCCCCCTCCCCCAAATCTATCCAAGTTTTCTCATTACTAGCTTTACACAACAAAACACGCAATATATAATTTTTTTTAAATAGGAAAATATTTGTTGTTTATTTGTTAAAGTGCTGTTTGAAGTATAGAAAAGATTGAAAGAATTCTTCTTACTGTATTACTTTAGTATCATAGATCAATAACGCAGCATTAACACTGAAAATGGTTTAACACATCTTCTTGCCAGGTGAAACTTCAAGGTCTTTGGCCAAACTCTTGAATAACTACAATCGGCACAAAAAAAAAAATACACAAAGTAAAATCATGGCAATGCATATTTAAAATGAATACATCATCCTAATTCCTAAAAGCATTTAACTTCGACTCTTGAAGGAGTTCTCAGTTTTGGACAACCATGCTTGTTAAAGGGGCAACTAACTATAGGCAGATGACAAAGTGTCCCCCTGTTATGCACCCCAGTGATCAGCTGTAATCTCTGGTGAAGCTTCGCCTCAATAGGTTATATGTTAAATTCCAGCCAGGACAGGTCCTCCAGAGCAAAAGACTCTCCCCTTGTAACGTCCACGGCCCATCGTTCCTACTCACCCCTCGATGGCTGCAGCCATGGACTTGTGAGTGCTGGCCGGAATTTCCTTCCTAGGAGACGCCAGCAATCACTTCCGCTTCGCTCGGCAGTGTCCCGCACATGTAAAATGTTGTTATTTAGCCCTAATCTCCATGGACTATAAAAAGGGCTCTGCCCTTTCACTCCTTGCCTGAGCGTTGTGGTGTATTCCCATGTTAGTCTTGCAAATGGTCCCCTAGTCGTATCCTGTTCCCAGTGTTCCCGTGCCCTGCTACCTGTATCCCTTGCTGTATTTGTTCCTGTGCCCTCTCTAGAGTTGGAGTCGTGTTGTGCCATGTACTACGCCTGTTGTGTTACACCACATCTGGTGTCATCTGCCACACCTGGTACCTGCTGCTACGTTTTGCATCACCTACCAGCAAAGTTCCATCTGTGCCTAAGCCTCTGCTACTGTCTCGACTATTACAGGCACTCTTGTGCTAGGACTTTGTAGAGAGTTGGTACATTGTTGTTTGGCCAGCTGATACTCCGCTACGGCGGTGTGGCCAAGTAGGTCTACATACCGACAGATTGTGACACCCCTCTCCAAGAGATAAGGATCCTCAACAGAGGATTTCCCCCATTTACTTACAATTCCCTATTAGGGTATATAAAAATGTGATTTCTAAACTGGAAAACCCGTTTAACCTCTACAAAGGCCCAGGTCTTACACTTATCTCTAGTAAAGAGGTCCCTCAATGAAAAAATAGCTAACAATCTGCACCTTGGAGGAAATGTTAAGACAGACTTACCAGGGTAGTAGAACAATGTTTTGAAGTATAGCATCTCTTCTTATCAATTTCTTTAAACTGGAAGTCAAACTTTCTTCTGTATAAAACTCATTTGAAAAGAAACCTTGGAACTTTCAAACTTAATAGGGACTTAACCATAAACCTAACTTGAGTAACAAAGTCAAGTAATCGGTGCTTTGCGTGCCTTTTGGGATGCAAATGCGTGAATTGCATCATCTAAGTCCAATTTATAGGCAAGTTCATGTTCAATTGAAATTGTAGCTAATGCAACAAGTCCTGTGACATGTTTTAACAAGTTTCAACTTTGAGAAACTGCGTTCACCACTAGCAACAGTCACTGGTAGTGAAAGAAGAATTCTGAGAGCAATACAAGTGTTGGGAAATATGGTGCACATTTTGTTTCGGCAGATGTACTCCAGAACACTCTTTGGAGTGTGGCAGTTTGCAGGAATGTATCTGAAGAGTGATTTAAGCTCATAACACAGGTCAGCTCCATCAATGTCACGCAGGTGGTCATGTGATAGCTGTTTTTCAAGATTATCCCACTGCTCTCGAACGTTTTCTTGGGTCAGATACTTTATTTGTTCTAAATAATACATTATTCCAAACACGTTGCTGTGTTTTCTCAATTGCAATAAATGATCTTCAACAAACTGCATAGCACAATCAAGAATCTGGTTAAAGAACCCTACTTTGAATAATTGTTTAGGATCTCTTATCTGATCTTGTGATTCATAATCAAAGTTTCTCTTTTTGTGACGCATTCTACCTTCAGATAGAAAGTTTCTTTCAATTTCCAATTCTGCTGCCAGGCTCTGTGCTTCTCTGATAATATTTTCAAATTGTTCATCTGAACGGTAGCTTTGCATTAATAATTTAGATGTCTCTAATTGTTTCATTGCACCAGAAATATCCAAGTCAATCTCCTGAAGTTTTTTACTTGTGATGTTAATTTCAAATAAAATGTCATACCCCATAACAAATCCACACAAAAACTTGAAGTTACAGATGTTTTTCTGGATGCCCCTAATCCCTGCAACTGTTTCTGAAAGAGTAGCTCCTTCTAATATTATATCCTCCATAATATCTGTAAGGGCATCATCTATCTTTGAGATTTGGTTGCGGATAGCACTCACCGCATCTACGCGGCTCTCCCATCTGGTGATACTTAATGATTTCAATGAAAGGGATTGGTGTGAAGCTCCAAGGTTATGTTTAACATTGGAGCTTCACACCAAGGTTATGTTTAAGAATAGCCCATCGGTGAGTGGAAACAGAAAAAAAGACATAAACGCTTTGAATTATGTTGAAAAACTCCACAGCTTCAACACAGGCAGATGCTGCATCATTGACAACAAGGATTAAAGTGTAAGAGTTGCAAGGAACATAGAAGGCCCGTGGGTTTATTTGTCATACACGAGCTTGTACCCCATTCATTTTACCCTTCATGTTGGAGCCATTGTCGTAACCTTGCCTTCGCATGTCCTTAATATCAATACCATTTTCTTGAAGGCTTTGTAAGAGTACTTTTGTAATGCCTGCTCCTGTTGATTCATCTATTTCGATGGACCCTAGAAAGTGTCATCAAAGTCATTTACAAACCAGGATTATGAAGAAGTGAATTGCTGAATTCTGAGGCTGCTGCAGACAGTGTTTGCCCCACCCCCCTTTATCACATCATCATCGCTTGAATATTCTTCAACTTCCATATCCATTTCTAATGTTGGTGTTGAAACTGTCCTTTCAACATAGGGAAAATAGTGGAAAAAAAGGGAGGATCCTATGGGGCGCTGCTGCGTGGCTGTTATGGATAATCAATGATGATAGATAAGGAGATATATGAATAGATATTTATTGAGACATTAAGGCTACGCGTTTCAATGCTGTAATAGCGTCTTCCTCAGGCCGCACCATGTGGCGCCGTGCTTTTTGCTGAAACTGTCCTTTGTGACTTTCACATCACTTTCTCGAATAGCTGCAGTAACCAGCAATTCACCATCTGCTGCTGTTGTGATGTGTACTTGAGGTGCACATGAAACCGGTGAAGATGGAGATGTAGGTCTAGACCATTGTTCAGTTACTGCCTTACTGCTAGAAGGAATACTAGTACTGTTAAGGATCTGCCAGGCACAGCGTCTGTATCCACGCCCATAGGTAATCAGTCTGCACCTGCTTCTATGTCTGTGAGACTGACTCCATCTTCCACCACTCAGGATGGCAGGCTTAGGAGTGGGAGAGCCTATCACAGCCTGGCCAGACGGAGCTAGCTCCCGCCCTCTGTCTATTTATACCTGCCTTTCCTGTTCCTCCTTGCTTGTGATTCTTCTTGTTCTGTTTCCTGGCCCTGCTGCAGCTTCTTTAACTATTTGACCCTGCTTCATATCGACCCTGGCTTACTGACTACTCTCCTGCTCTGCGTTTGGTACCTCGTACACTCCTGGTTTGACTCAGCTTGTTCACTACTCTCCTGCTCTGCGTTTGGTACCTCGTACACTCCTGGTTTGACTCGGCTCGTTCACCACTCTTGTTGCTCGCAGTGTTGCCATTGGCAACTGCCCCTTTTCCCTTGCTTCTGTGTACCCTTGTCTGTTTGTCTGTCGGGCACTTATTGAGCGTAGGGACCGTCGCCCAGTTTTACCTCGTCGCCTAGGGCGGGTCGTTGCAAGTAGGCAGGGACTGAGTGGCGGGTAGATTAGGGCTCACTTGTCTGTTTCCTTACCCCCATCATTACAAGTACTTGCTGCAACATCAGGACCAATGGTTTCACTCTCTTTTTGGCCTTCAGAAGATTCTTGTGTTTCCGAAGTAAAGAACTTCCTAATCGCTCCTTTCTGTTTTGAAAGAGCAGCCTCCCTGTCTTCCCTCTTCTTTTTGTATACTGCTCCAGAAAGTCGTTTCCCTCCATCAGACATTAATACATTTTCTGGTATGCACAATTTTCTAGGGAAAGAAACAATCTATATCAAGTCTTTACTATATTCTTAGAAAGCTGTTTATCCCCACTATGATGTAACAACCCATTACAGTATATACACTATATATAAAAAATAATATATATAATTTATTGTATGAGAGCACTGGTAGGGGACTGGGTGTCTGGGTCACAAACTATTGCTTGCCTGCTAAGACTAGAGTCTGGTTGGATCTCTGGGGACAATTACTGGCTGTGCCTGTGATACAGAGACTGTGACTTGCGGTCTTGGTAGTCTCTCTGGTCTGACACTCAAGACAGGCTAAACTAATCCATAGCGAAGCCTAGGCCCTGCCTGGAGCTGGATGTGGAGTAAAAGAAAACAGTTACACGGACAGGAGGGCGAGGAAAAGAAGCATTGACCATGCAGATGGTACGCTCCCTTGTGACCTCAATGTCCTCAAGTGACCTGGTGGGGACGAAATGACAGCGAGACTGACGCCCCCCTTGGTAAATAAGTGTGCTGTGCCAATCAGTGCAAATAGTACGGCTGCACTGCACAGCCCCATATCTCTCCTCGGCAGCCAGTCTCCTCTGCGGTGTGTCTCTCTGGAATTACATTCAAGCCAGCCCAGGGCGATTTGAGCTAAGCTCTGTTTTGAAGCGGCCAGCCTGGGCTGGTTTCTTTGCTCTACCTGCTGTATTGTAGTGGTCTGCCTGTGCTGGCTCTATGCCAGTGGTGGATTAATATGATCTTATTATGTACATAAGATATGGTCCCACACCGTACACGTAAGTCTCACCTACATGTCAAAGTACATCACATGCCACTCTCTTAGCCTGATCATCTGCTGCCACACTCGCACTTCCCCACAGCCCCCACCACAGTAATTTACATAGATTGTAAGACCAACATTACTAATAATACCGCCATACTGTTACTGAATAATACCGCCACACCATAACCGCATAGTGACTGAATAATACCACCATACTGTTACTGAATAATACCTCGACACTATAACCATATAGTGACTGAATAATACCCCCATATTGTTACTGAATAATACCACCACACCATGACCACATAGTGACTGAATAATACCCCCATACTGTTACTGAATAATACCCCCACATCATGACCACATAGTACCACCACATAGTGACTGAATAATATCCCCATACTGTTACTGAATAATACCTCCATACTGTTACTGAATAAAACTACCCAACCAAGATCACATATTACTATAACACAGTGTCAGAAAAAAGCCACTATACTGTTAGTGAATAAAACACACTACATATAAACCAATATTACCACCATACAGTGACCTTATAGAGGTAGATGCCATTTATACACAGGGGATCTGTAGACCACATAAGTGATTATAGTATAGTTATATCGAGTGACTCACAGGTGACGTCTTCTCAGATTGGAGTCACTCACTTTCACCTTTTCTTCTTGATCTGGCCAAGACCGCAATGATAACTTCTCTCAGACACTATTTCCTAAGCCCTCCAGAATATGACGCAGATATCTTTGGCTCCTTGCTTTTCTAGCGCACTCCCTAACTATTCCCTACCTCTACACAAACTCCCTATACATACTATACTAGGTGCCCTACACAGTAATAGTACACACACCCTTTTGTTCCCCCAAAGGCCCTATGCAGTAAGTGCTACTTTTGTTCCCCTACACAGTGTTAGTGTCCCCTTTATACTTTACCCAGTGATAGAGCCACTTTTAGGGCCCTCACCCAGTAATATAATTCCCACTCAGTACTAATACCCCCTTTATGTCCCCACAGTAATAATGTCTCCACTCAGTAGTAATGCGGCCTTTTATGCCCCCATTCAGTACTAATGCCACTTTTTCTGCCACACTCAGTAATAATGCCCCCACAGTGATTTTGCCTCTTTATACCCCCACTCAGTAAAAATGCCTGCTTTATGTCCCCACAATAAGGATGCCCCCTTTTGTATGCCCCCTTTTTATTACTCAATAGACTTATGAATTTTAACTGAGTTCAGTGGCCCGGCATGGACGGCATGATGCAGTGACATCATCGTGCCGGGCCACTGACTTCATCAGCGTGCTCCCGATCTCTTGTAGGCCTGAGGCCTAAACCAGGCTGTGACCTATAAGAGCAAACGGAAGAGCAGGGAGCCAATTGCCAGGGGTTGGCTGGCAAATTTTAGTCTGCGGGGCAAGCACACAGCACTGGCCCAAGAGTTGCGACCCATTTTGGGGGAACTGGGCATTTGGAGGGTTTGCCCCCCTAACACCGCTGCGGAAGAACTCTGCTACCTGTCAACGGAAAAATCATCCGCCAGGAGGAAAAATGTTTCTTCATGCCCCCCTTGATGGCGGAGTACAAGAAAGCCTCACCTGGGAATTAGACATTCTTGTACTCCGCCATGGGGAAACATTTCTTCCTCTGGTGAATGACTTTTCAGTTGATAGGTAGTTACATGAAGGGGAATTATTTTTCCTTGACCTCTAGTTTCTATTGTGGCAAATTTAAGTTTTTTAAATTTTTATACTTCTAACTTTTTTTTTATAAGTTCCGCTGGACAGTTTGGACTACTTCAATGATCTACTTTTAAAAAAAAAAAAAAAATGGTGAAAGAGGGTTGCATGGGGGAGTTTAGATTTCAATAACAAATTTTTTTCTTATGTCTGTTTTTTTTAATATTTTATTATGGCCTTAATAATGGCTGCTGTCTGATCGAGAGCATCCATTACTAAGAAGGAGCTTAGTGTTAGCCAGTAAAAAGGCAATCACTAACCCCTATTATTACCCTGGTTTCCACTGCCGCGAGGGATATCGGGAAGAGCCGAGTATAATCCAGTACCCGACCATCTGAAGAGACGATAAGGTAGCGGGGCGGCCGCAGGCTGGTATTACCAGGCCGGGAAGGGACAAAAACCGTGGCCCTTCCCACCCTGGTAATGCTAGGCTGCATCTACTTTATTGTATCTGGCTGGTTATGAAAATTAGGGGGAAACCCATGTCTTTTTTGAAAAATAAATAATTGAAAAAAAATTACGTGAGATCCCCTCCATTTTTCAGCCAGATACAATAAAGCAACAGAAGCCTAGAATTACAAGGGTGGGAAGGGCCACTGTTTTTGGCCCTTCCCAGCCTGATAGTACCAGCCTGAAGCCACCCCAGTACCCACCCTTGACTTCAGATGGTCGGATACTGGATCGTACCCGGCTCTTCCCGGCACTCCTGGTGGATGTGGGTACCAGGGTAATTATAGGCGGTTAGTGCTAGCCTTTTTACTGGCTAACACTAAGCTTCTTCTTAGTAATGGACACTCTCAATCAGACAGCTGCCATTACTAAGGCGGTAATGAAGTATTAAAAATCAGAGACATACATTTTTTTATTTTATTGAAAGAACAACTCTTCCACACAATCCACTTCAAACATTTTATTGAAAAAAAAAGCTTAAATCAGCGAAGTAGTCCAACGAATCCAAGTAGTCCAAATGGTACAGCGGATATTGCAAAATAAAAATTTGTAGGATTAAAAATAAAGATGGCTGCCCCCACAGAAGTACAAACATATGAATAAATAGTTACTTTAGGGAACATATTAAAATAATTAGAAAAAATAGGCCCATAAAGTAAAACATATCAAATTAAAAAAATTCTAACACCTTTCCTTTAAAGAGAACCTTTCACCTGCCCATACATGTGCAGCTGAGTGCAGCATGTAATGGGCAGGGCTGCACAAACTCTGCGGCACTTTACATTTTTTCCTAGCCTCCGTTATTTAGATATTGTTATATTTGGCGCCCGATATTTAAATAACCCCCTGAACTGTCAATGGGGCGGTAATTGGCAAGGGGGTGTGTAACATCACTGTGACACTGTCCAATCAGCTACGGACAGTGTCAACAGCAAGAGCTGGAGAGAGGAGAGCGTGTGCACGCTCTCACTCTTCAGCTCTCGGCAGGTAAGTACACAACTGTGCGATCTCTTGTGAGAGATCAGTCTTGTCGTCCTTGTCTGCTGAGAACTAAAGAGTGAGAGCATGTGTGCATGCACAGCTCCGATGCCATGGAGCAGAAGAAGAAGAATTCACACTCTTCTTCTCCTTTTCTGTTCCGTAGTGGCGGCAGAGCTGCGCGCTCGCGCGCACACTCTCTCCTCTCTCCAGCTCTTGCTGTTGACACTGTCCGTAGCTGATTGGACAGTGTCACAGCGATGTTACACGCCCCCTTGACAATTACCGCCGCAATGACAGTTCAGGGGGTTATTTACATATCGGGCGCAAAATATTACGGCACCGATATATAAATAACGAAGTAGGCTAGGAAAAAAAAGTAAAGTGCCCCAGAGTTTGTGCAGCCCTGCCCATTACATGCTGCACTCCGCTGCGCATGTATGAGCAGGTGAAAGGTTCTCTTTAAAGTGTAACAACATTTTTTAAAAACTTTTGACATGTCAGAAGTTTTGATCAGTGGGGTCCGAGCACTGAGACTGGGGGCACTAGTCGCTAAAACGAAGCAGCAGAAGTTCTCAGGTGAGCGGTGTGCCGCTTCGATTCTGTTTGGCCTTGGAGCAGTGTACAGGCTCAATAGAAAGTCTATGAGTCCGTAAACCGCTCACTCGGCCGAAAGCCTCGGTCCCCCACCGATGAAAACATCTGACATGTCAGTATGACATGATAAATGTTTAGTTACAGTTTAAAGGCTATGTACACCTTTAAAAACTTTTTTTTTATATACCGGTATATAAAGATATCAATGTGATTGGTGCAAGTTTTAATTACTTTTTATTGAAAATTATTTTTACTTTTTGAGATACAGCTGCTTTGTATCCTGTATACAGAGCAGCTGTATCTAGCGCTGAGACCTGAATCCATAAGGTCACCTATTATCGATCACATCTAAGTTATGAACTTAGATGTAATCGGTAACAACTCAATCCTGCAGAACCCGCTGACACGCACAGGACCCGCTAACAATACAGGATACAAAGCAGCTGTATCTCAAGAAGTTTAAATTTTTTTTATTAAAAAGTAATTAGAAAATTGCACCAATCACAATGAAACACCCCCCCCCCCGCAGTATAATAACTACTGAGGGCGCTATGGAGGGGATTATACTGCAAGGAGGGTACTGACTGACTGACTGACTGCTGTGGGGGAGCTATACTGCGCTCAGCTTCCTGCCCCTACTAATTTAAGTAATCGGAGGGGGGATTTCTGAGCATCTTACTGACAGCCGATGGCTCTAGGGAGCTGAATAATCCCCCCCCCCCCATATAGCCGTCACTAATTACTATACTGCAAGGTGGGGGTCTGGCCATCTAAATGACTGCTAAGGGCTCTAAGGGGGCGGATTCCCTCAGCAGTCAGTCAGACGCTCAGACCCGCTAACCTTGCAGTATGCTAGTGAGGACTCTATGGGGAAAATTATTCCCCCCTATAGAGCCCTTGGCTGTCAGTAAAATGCTCAGACCGCCCCTTGTAGAATCCCCCGTCCTTAAGTGTCGGCCGATCTCTTTTAAATTAGTGGGGCAGGTTTATGGGGAAGGATTATACTGCGCTCAGCTTTCAGCCCCTACTAATTTATAAGGGGTCGGCCAACGCTGTGGTACCGGAAGTATACTGCAACGGGGGGGGGGGGTCTGGGCGTTTTACTGACAGCAGAGTGCTCTATAGGGTGCAATAATCCCCCATAGAGCCCTCACTAGTTACTATACTGCAAGGTTAGGGGGGTTTGAGCATCTGACTGACTGCTTTAAAGGGGGGGCAGAAACCCCCCCTATAGAGCCCTCTGCATTAAGTCAGACGCTCAGACCGCCCCGCCCCCCCCGCACCCCCTATCCTTCCATTATAGTGACTTTTAAAAAGACAAAAAGGGAGAGAACAGTGTGATATCGTATGGATAGAATAATACTGCTGTATACTGATGTGGTGGGGCTCACCTGTTGAAGTTGTGCGGTGTCGTTAACACAACTTAACTTTGTAGTTTGTGAGGTGTTTGTACCCCTTCAGTCTTGTTCACACTGTGCTTGCCCCTGGAGCTGGACCGCGGCGAGTGGATCCATCTCAGGACGCATTCTCTTCGTGGTATTTTTGAATGAAGACATTTTGGAAAAAAGATGCTCCTTGGAACGGGCGCTCAGACGTGAGTGATTCACTGATTCCATGTAGTCGTTGGTGTATAACACAGATTTTATTTCAGATACAGATAAAAAATAATAAAAGACTGTGCTGCAACACGTTTCGATCTCGCACCGAGATCTTCGTCAGGCATGTAAAATTTACTGCAAAAAACATCTTAAATAACCCGGTCATATGGTTCACATCCAGGTCAAACTGTCAGGGTTAAAGTTCGTTGTGGGAGTTTCGTTGCAGGTACGTATGTGTTTGTTATTTTCCCTTTTTTCTAAAAAAAAAACAATAAAAGGTTTTTTTCGAATTGTTACTTTGTATTTCGTTCGATTTAGATTAAAATCTAGGCTGATGTTTTTTTCGGTCTCTTTTCGAACTAGAAATACTTTTTTATTTATATATATATATACAGACTGAGCATGTGTTTGAAAGATAAATGGATGTGTGCAAGTGATATGGAAGAAACTGCGAAATTTTATTCACTGCTGCTATCTTGCGTTTGTTTTGTATAGTTATACATAAATCTATGCAATCCTTTTGTTTTATGTTTAAAATGGATTGCATTGTTTGTATTGTTGTGAGGAACGCAGATTATTCTCATTATTCCTCCTAGTTCGCATTCATTTGTTTTTAAAAATGTCGGAAAAACGCATCTAGTGTTAGTCTGCACCTCGAAAAGAGCTGTTTATGTTTGGACATTCATAGTTTTATCCCTGCCGACTGATTTGGTTAAATAGCTTCTTTTATATAGGTTATAGATATTGTTTTTTTTGTTCAGATTTTTCACTTGTTGGAAACACATAAAGTTGATTTTCTATGCTCTCCTATTTTGGTTTTAGACCAAATCTAATTTTTCGTTGAGTCCATTAGGGCTCACAGATTCAAATTTGAAAATCCAAAAGGATTCACGTTTATTTAAAGTGGAAATTCTGTTATGTATGTTTGGATTTATTTGTTCAATCGGAGAAATTCTTATATTATTGAAATTTGATTTATGGTTATATAGCAGATGTCTTGATAGGCTATGTTTTAGAAATCTGTTTTTGGCATTAAAACGGTGGCCATTCAATCTGCTTCTCAGTGTCTGGTTGGTTCTGCCAATATATTGTAATCCACATTTGCATTCAATCATGTATATCACATGATCGGTTTCACAGGTCATAAAGGTGTCAATTTGAAATATTTATTTTGTTACGTTTGACATAACTTGTGTCTTACCTGCATTTATGCTTAAACAGCGATGTTTTTTGTAGTAAATTTTACATGCCTGATGAAGATCGCGGTGCGAGATCGAAACGCGTTGCAGCACAGTCTTTTATTATTTTTTATCTGTATCTGAAATAAAATCTGTGTTATACACCAACGACTACGTGGAATCAGTGAATCACTCACGTCTGAGCGCCCGTTCCAAGGAGCATCTTTTTTCCAAAATTTCTTCATCCATTATAGTGACGTGAGGGCTCTATGGGGTGGATCATTCCACCCCCCATAAAGCCCTTGGCTGTCAGTAAAATGCCCCGTCCCCCCATGCAGCATACTCCCGGTTACCAGTCCCTCAGCTTCGGTCGACCGACCCTTTTTAAATTAGTTAAGACATTAGTGAGCATTGTAAGTGGTGCTCAGTTTTTAATACAGGCCACCGCTCACCTCGTGCATCTTGTCACTTCTCTTCTTTGCTCGACCTCTCCTCCTGCAGACCTGCTCCTCTCTGGTGGCGTGTGCTGCGTACAGTGTCAGAGAGGAGGAGGAGTGTTACCGACGGGCCCATCATGCGGCACATCTGCTAAGTAAAATAAGGCATGCCCCCTCCCCCGGTCCAGTCGTCCCTGGCTGAAAATGCCACCCACCATTTTCGCCTAGGTGGCGCCGCCTGAGGCTGTCTGCTCACCTCGCCTCATGGCAGGTGCGGCACTAATGCTGCTGCCTGGATGCAAGATATCATGGACCCTAGGACTGACATCGCCATCCTTATGGATACTTGTCTCTGTTGTAGTAGGCAAGTTATTTTATGTTTTAAACAAAATTATTTTCTCCTGTGGGAGGAAAGACATTTGTCTGTAGGAATCTAGAAGACTCCCTAAAAAAACTTTGCTTTTTGAAGGGAACAGGTCTGATTTTTTTTTTTATATTTATAATCCAAGCCAGACTCTGTAGGATCTGCTGTGTCTGGATGATATGGCTTTTTAGGCAAGTAGCAGCAGGTGCGACTAAGAGAAGGTCGTCTAAACAAGGAATGATGTGAATACCTTGAAGCCTGAGAAAGGTCACTGTCTCCACCATCACTTTTGAAAATATTCTGGGAGCTGATGATATCCCAAATGGGAGGGTCCTGAACTGGTAATGCACTACTTTTTGATTTTCCAGTATAGCAAACCTTAGGAATTTTTTATATTTCTAATGGATAGGGATGTGATAGTACGCATCCTGTAGGTCTGTTGTAGCCATCATAAAATCTTGACCTATCAGAGGAATTGAGGATTTTATAGATTCCATTTTGAATTTGTGGTAAGCTATAAATCTGTTTAAGGATTTGAGATTTATAATTATCCTGTAGGATGAATTGGGTTTCTTGACTAGAAAAAGAGGCGAGAATAGTGACCTAACCCTCTTTCTATTGGAGGGACATGGGAAATAACTTCCTGTGCTAACAATTTTTGAAGACCTTCTCTTAGCGCTATTCTTTGTAAAGCATCTTGAAGGGATGTGACAATCATATTTCTGGGGGGATAGGACATAAATTCTATTTTGAACCCTTCCTCTATAGAAGAAAGAATCCACTGTTTTTTTGTTATAAACTTCCACTGTACTAGGTGGTTTGAGATCCTTCCCCCCCCACAATCTTGGCATCATTGTTTATCATGGTATGGTCTATTTTTTTTAGGGAAGATGTTTTTTCCTTTTTCCACCTTTTTGATAGCTCCATCTACTGGATATGCCTTTCCCTCTATAACTTTGTGACTGACCACAAAAGGAACGAAAGGACTGCTTTTTCTTTGGAACTTTTGGTTCCGTAAGGGTCTTCCTTTTATCGGAAGCCTTTTCCAAGAGGTCATCTAGGTCCGGCCCAAACACATATTCCCCTTGGAAGGGGATGGCACATAGTTTTGTTTTTGAAAGAGGGTCCCCTGTCTAAATTTTTTGCCGGGGGGCTCTTCTAGTTGTATTTGAAAGCACTCATGCTCTAGAAGTGATCCTGATGGATTCAGCTGAAGCATCAGCTAGGAACCCTGTTGCTTTAGCTAGTAACGGAATGGAAGTGATTATGTCCTCTCTAGGGGTCCTTCTCTTAGGTGGACCTCTAACTGATCTAGCCATCTATAGATGGATCTTGCAACGCAGGTCGCCTAAATATTTAATTGTAGTAAGGCCGAATAAGCTTCCCATTACTTTTTCAATAGGATGTCAGCCTTTCTATCTAGTGGGTCCTTTAATTTTGAAGAATCTTCAAAGGGTGAGAGTCCTTTTTCCCAATTTGGCAACCTGGATGTAAATTTTTGGGACTTCTAACCATTTTAATGTGTCTTTATCCAGTGGAAATCGATTTCTTATTTCCGCTGGCCAAGAGACCAGTTTTTCAGGAAATTTCCATTCATATTCAATGAGTCCTTGAAGATTTTCATGGATGGGAAAGCATAGTTTCTTTTTTTGCCCCTAGTCCAGCAAACATTTCATCCTGGATTGTATGAGTCTCTTCTATCGCTTCTACCTCCATAATGCTTCTTATGGCATTAAGAAGTTCTTGCATATTTTCATTTGAAAAGTGACACTTTTCTTATTTTTGGAAAGTAGAAGGTCCTGGCAATTCTCCTTCCTATTGGATACCACCCGATAGAGAGACAAAGTAACTACCCCCTTCAAACTCTGAATCCCCTACCATGATTTTCCTTTTCTTAGGTGTGGGAGGGGCTGAGAGGGAAAATATGCCTGAGTGATGGAGGCCAAGGAAGACTGGATCTCCTGCTTGACCATTGCCTTAATCTCTTCCATAAATGATGATTGCTGCTCCCTGATTATATTCTCTGTGCAAGAATGGCATAGGGGCTTTTTGTTATTAGATGATAGCTTTTTGTGTCATATGGCACATTTATGAGATAGGGGTTCTCTCTTAGGCTTCTTAGATGTCTCACACATTTGTTCACTTGTTGTGCTACTGTGGGGTGGTGTCTGTTGATGTGGTGCTGCGCTTGTGGGGGGACGTGGCCCAGAGCCAAGGAGGCTTGGCTTGGCCTGATGGCATGGGTGCATTTGGGCCTCTGGGTTGCTCCCTCTGCAGGAGCGGTGCTGCAGTGGCGGTGACCGTCACGCGGTGGTGCAACCGATAGAGTAGGGACCCACTCTTAAGAGGTCGTCGTGAAGTGGCAAGTGGGCTTGCATACAATTTGATCAAAATGTTACAAAGAACCTCTCGTTCATGTTTAATCATTTTGCCTAGCCGCAATTGATCATAGTATATAGTGGATGTGCGGTCCATGTCTAGTCTCCCTCATTGATATGAAACGACAATAAGGAGGGAAATAGTTAGGTAACTAATCCCCACACAAATATTCCCATAACTAGAATACTTACTGGGTAGGGAAACACGCTAGGCTCCACCACACCGGGTTTGGAGGCAGGTTTCTCAGACTCAGACATGGTGCAGGCAAGATAGGAGTGATACAAACCGTCCTACTTGAGAGAATGAGGCCTCATGTCCGGGTGACCTTAAACCTGGATCACCGGGACTAGCATGAAGATGACTACCAATCGGTTGCATGCTCCTCCTCTGCTTGCTCTTGGAAGCTCTGCAACTGCAGCCCATTCCATGCGGACGCACGTAACAGGGCATCGCCATGACACTTCCGGCGTCCGCAAACGGATGTACGTCACTCCCTGAGAGATGTATGGGTGCATTCCACCGTGGAATGCACGCTATGAGCAGCAGACGGATTCCTGTTTCACAGGTGAAGCAGCCGGCTGGGGAACTCAGGGAGGACGAGAGCCAGCGCATTGTTTTCACCTCAGTTTTACCCGAAGGCACAGGAGAGGCGAACAGGGTCCCAAGTTCAAGGAAGATGGGAACACTGTTTTAAAAGTGGGAGGTGAGACATGACCAGTCACTGCCTGGTATTTATTTTTAAAGTAGGCTAACCAACTGACACCAATCCAACCGGCAGCAACCTCTTGATACCCAATAGGGTGTAATGTCCGTGGCTGCGGGCTGTCAACTCCAATCCCCTCCTGGCAGCCGCAGCCACGAGTCGACAAGCAAGGCCCTAGCCTTTTCCTCATGAGACGCCAGCGCTCGCGTCCACTCACCTCAACTGGATCCCGCACCAGACCTTTTGATGAACTTTGCCCCGTGAGTACCCTGGACTATAAGAGGGGTCCAGCACCCTGCTTCTATGCCTGAGTGTTGTTGATGTTTCCTAGTTTGTCTATGTGATGGCCTCCTAGTGTGTTTCCTGTTCCTGTACCTGTTCCAGTTTCTGTTGCTTGCATTCCATACCATCCTGGTCTAGCACTGTGCTGTGCCAAAGTTGTGTCGTGCTGTATCCACGTCTGACCTGCTTCATCTCGCCTGACGTCTACCTGCTGCCTAGTCCCGCTGAGCCTGACCTGCTGCTGTCTGAGCTGCCACAGGTACCTATACGAACTATAGACTTTTACCTGCTGCCAAGGCGGTACGGCCCAGTGGGTCCACAGACCCTTCGTGACATAGGGACAGGAAAGAACACTGAGGAGGGAGGTGGGGAGGGGCTATTTCATCTCTTGTGTTTTTTCCTGTCCCAACTAGAGGCGGAGCCCTTACCTCCTATGGTGCTTTCATGGAGGGTAAGTGAGAAATAGACCTTATATGTGTAATGATGGGGGTAGGGAAACAGACACGTGAGCCCTAATCTACCCGCCACTCAGTCCCTGCCTACTTGCAACGACCCGCCCTAGGCGACGGGGTACAACTGGGCGACGGTCCCTACACTCAATAAGTGCACGACAGACAAACAGACAAGGGTACACAGAAGCAAAGGGAAATGGGGCAGTTGCCCACGGCAACACCGTGAACAACAAGAGTGATGAACGAGCCGAGTCAAACCAGGAGTGTACGAGGTACAAAACGCAGAGCAGGAGAGTAGTGAACAAGCCGAGTCAAACCAGGAGTGTATGAGGTACCAAATGCAGAGCAGGAGAGTAGTCAGTAAGCCAGGGTCATATGAAGCAGGCTCAAATAGTACAGAAGCTGCAGCAGAGCTAGGAAACCAAACAGAAGAATCACAAGCAAGGAGGAACAGGAAAGGCAGGTATAAATAGACCGAGGGCGGGAGCTAGCTGAGTCTGGCCAGGCTGCGATAGGCTCTCCCACTCCTAAGCCTGCCATCCTGAGTGGTGGAAGATGGAGTCAGTCTCACAGACATAGAAGCAGGTGCAGACTGATTACCTATGGGCGTATACAAAGAAGCTGTGCCTGGCAGATCCTTAACAATATGGCTGCGTCAATGAAAAATAAATAAGTTTTATAGCTTTTAAAATTCAGAGATGAAAAATACTAAATATTGCTGCATCCCGAAGGCCAAAACTGGATGTATCCTTAATTGGTTGAATATGCATGGCAATTCTTCTGCAATAATCCAAAAAATCCAGGTAGTCCTAAATTGAAAACCTAGGTGAAAGATAAAAATGTGTGCTCAGTCTGCTCAGTAATGAAAATGGCCCTGGAACAATAGCATTACACTATACTTTCTGATTTCTCATCATGTGTATAGCTTTATTTGCAAGAACAGATACTAATTTTTAAAGTAGTGGCAAGGGAGTTTATACAGCCCCTAATTATGTGGTGGGTATGTGATCAGACTTCACCAATGTAATCTTCTCATGCATATTGTAATGATAGGGGTAGGGAAACGGACAAGTGAGCCCTAATCTACCCGCCACTCTGTCCCTGCCTACTAGCAACGACCCGCCCTAGTCGACGGGGTACAACTGGGCGGCGGTCCCTATGCTCAGTAAGGTGCACGAGACAAACAGACAAGGGTACACAAAGCTAGGGGAAATGGGGCAGTTGCCGACGGCAACACCGTGAGCAACAAGAGAGGTGAACGAGCCGAGTCAAACCAGGAGTGTACGAGGTACCAAATGCAGAGCAGGGGAGTAGCTAGTAAGCCAGGGTCAGTATGGAGCAGGATCAAATAGTCAGAAGCTGTAGCTGGGCCAAGAAACCACACGAGAAGAATCACAAGCAAAGGAGGAACAGGAAAGGCAGGTATAAATAGACCGAGGGCGGGAGCTAGCTGAGTCTGGCCAGGCTGCGATAGGCTCTCCCACTCCTAAGCCTGCCAGCCTGAGTGGTGGAAGCTGGAGTCAGTCTCAGAGACATAGACTCAGGTGCCGACTGATTACCTATGGGCGTTAACCCCGAAGCTGTGCCTGGCAGATCCTTTACACATATATTATGTTTTAGAGAAAATTTAATTTGGATTTTCATTTAACCTGTTAACGCCAAAGGACGGATATATCCGTCCTCTGCAGCTGCTAGTTCGAGCAGGAGGACGGATATATACATCCTGTGATCGCGCGGGTACTGACAGTGTACACATGCGGTAGATATTGGTTCAGAATGCACTAGACCAAAGAAGGTGCACGAATAGGGTCCCAACCCAATCGTATTTGAAGAAGTATTCGGCGCACAAAATGTGGGTTGTAAATTCTTTCGTTTTATTGTATTCGATGCCAGGGGCTTAGTGCGTGCCCCTGGCATCGAATACAATAAAAGTAAAGAATTTAAAACCCACATTTTGTGTGCCGAATACTTCTTCAAGTGTACACACGCGATCAGCTAAGTACTACTTGTACTATACTAAGTACTACCAAAGCATTATACAGTGAAGGAAATAAGTATTTGATCCCTTGCTGATTTTGTAAGTTTGCCCACTGTCAAAGTCATGAACAGTCTAGAATTTTTAGGCTAGGTTAATTTTACCAGTGAGAGATAGATTATATTTAAAAAAAAACAGAAAATCACATAGTCAAAATTATATATATTTATTTGCATTGTGCACAGAGAAATAAGTATTTGATCCCCTACATACCATTAAGAGTTCAGCCTCCTCCAGACCAGTTACACGCTCCAAATCAACTTGGTGCCTGCATTAAAGACAGCTGTCTTAAATGGTCACCTGTATAATAGACTCCTGTCCACAGACTCAATTAATCAGTCTGACTCTAACTTCTACAACATGGGCAAGACCAAAGAGCTTTCTAAGGATGTCAGGGACAAGATCATAGACCTGCACAAGGCTGGAATGGGCTACAAAACCAGGAAGACGCTGGGTGAGAAGGAGACAACTGTTGGTGCAATAGTAAGAAAATGGAAGACATACAAAATGACTGTCAATGGACATCGATCTGGGGCTCCATGCATAATCTCACCTCGTGAGGTATCCTTGATCCTGAGGAAGGTGAGAGCTCAGTCGAAAACTACACGGGGGGAACTTGTTAATTATCTCAAGGCAGCTGGGACCACAGTCACCAAGAAAACCATTGGTAACACATTATGCCGTAATGGATTCAAATCCTGCAGTGCCTGCAAGGTCCCCCTGCTCAAGAAGGCACATGTACAGGGCCGTCTGAAGTTGCAAATGAACATCTGGATGATTCTGAGAGTGATTGGGAGAAGGTGCTGTGGTCAGATGAGACTAAAATTTAGCTCTTTGGCATGAACTCAACTCGCCGTGTTTGGAGGAAGAGAAATGCTGCCTATGACCCAAAGAACACCGTCCCCACTGTCAAGCATGGAGGTGGAAACATTATGTTTTGGGGGTGTTTCTCTGCTAAGGGCACAGGACTACTTCACCGCATCAATGGGAGAATGGATGGAGCCATGTACCGTCAAATCCTGAGTGACAACCTCCTTCCCTCCACCAGGACATTAAAAATGGCTCGTGACTGGGTCTTCCAGCCCGACAATGACCGGAAACATACAGCCAAGGCAACAAAGGAGTGGCTCAAAAAGAAGCACATTAAGGTCATGGAGTGGCCTAGCCAGTCTCCAGACCTTAATTCCATCGAAAACTTATGGAGGGAGCTGAAGATCCGAGTTGCCAAGCGACAGCCTCGAAATCTTAATGATTTACAGATGATCTGCAAAGAGGAGTGGGCCAAAATTCCATCTAACATGTGTGCAAACCTCATCATCAACTACCAAAAACGTCTGACTACTGTGCTTGCCAACAAGGGTTTTGCCACCAAGTATTAAGTCTTGTTTGCCAAAGGGATCAAATACTTATTTCTCTGTGCACAATGCAAATAAATATATATAATTTTGACAATGTGATTTTCTGTTTTTTTTTTAATATAATCTATCTCTCACTGGTAAAATTAACCTAGCCTAAAAATTCTAGACTGTTCATGTCTTTGACAGTGGGCAAACTTACAAAATCAGCAAGGGATCAAATACTTATTTCCTTCACTGTATATGGGATCAGCAGATCGCATAGTGAAGTCCCCTGCTAGCACTAAAAAAAAAAAATGTAAAGCAGTTAAATAAAGTTTGTGAAAAAACTGGTTTTATTTAGTAAAAGTGGCAAAACAACTAACACATACACATATATGGTATCCCCTCGATCGTAAAAACGTGAACAATAAAATGAACACATTAATTAACTGGTTGCCGACACAGGACGAGTATGTTCCTCCTGAGCGGCGAGCACTTCGCACATTAGGACGAGCATACTCGTCCTGTGTGACAGCCGTCTCTGCCGTCTATGTGTGTGCGATCGAGAGCGGGGCAACGGCTGTAATACACAGCCACGGCCCCGCTCTGACAGCGGAGAGGAGAGAAACATCTTCTCTCCGCTGTTAACCCTTTGAATGCCGCGATGAAAGCTGATCGCGGCGTTCAAAGAGGGGGGGCTGCACATTGATCGCGTCACAGAAAATAACTGTGACGCGATCAAAGCCCATAACTCGTATGGCCAGACAGTCCAGGGTCCATTGAAGGACCCCAGGGCTGTCTGAACATATTTCCTGTTGTTAGGGCATACTGAGGTATGCCCTAACAACTGCCTGTGTACAATCAGTACACAGGCTAATGTACTGGCATATAGATATATGCCAGTACATTGCAGTTACAAAATCAAAATCAAAATGATAAATCCCTTTATGGTATTAAAAAAAAAAGTTAAATGAATGTAAAAAAAAAATAATGGTAAATAAATAAATAAAAAGTAAATAAAATACACAGAAACACACTTTTTTTTATAATAAATCAACTTTTTAAAATATAAGTCCCAAAACATGAAATAATATAGACATATTTGGTATCGCCATGACAGTAACAACCTGTACAACAAATGTATAACATTATTTATGATGATCGGTTTATGGTGTAAAAAAAAAAAATATTAAAACTGCTGCGCAACTGCTTTTTTTCTGCATTTTAATCTAATTAAAAATGTATAGAAATTAAACAAGAATGTATTTGTACCAAAAAATGGTACGTACATAAAGTACAACTCGTCCCGCAAAAAACAAAGTCTCATACAACTACGTCGTACAAAAAATAAAAACGTTATGAGCGTCGGGATGCAAAGAGGGAAATGTAAAAAAAATTGCTCTGTCCTCAAGGCCAAAATTGGCCGTGTCCTTAAGGGGTTAAACTGCCGGATGAACGGCGTCCAAAAAAACAACGGCAAAATTATTTTCTAATAATTTAATAAAAGTTAATCTATAAGTCCTATGTACCCCAAAATAGTACGAATGAAAACTACACATTGGCCCGCAAAAATCAATCCCACATACGGCCACATTGACAGAAAAATAAAAAAGTTATGTCTCTTGGAATGCGGCGATGCATAAACAAGTAATTTTTTTCTAAAAGGGTTTTTATTGTGCAAACGTAGGAAAACATATTAAACCTTTACATATTTGGTATCCCCTTAATCGTGCCAACCCATAGAATAAAATTAACGTGTTGTTTGCGCTGCATAGTAAACGGCGTACATTTATAACGTGAAAATCAATGCTGGAATAGCTGCTTTTTTTCAATTCTCTCCTAAAATAAAGTTAATAAAGGTTAATCAATATATTATAAGCATCTAAATATGGTACAATTACAAAATACAACTCGTCCCGCAAAAAACAAGCCCTTATACGGCTATGTAGACGGAATAAAAAATAAAGTTATGACACTTGGAATGCGACCGTGAAAAAACAAAAAATAATCCTTGGTCATTAACGCACAAAATGGCCTGGTCATTAAGGGGTTAAGAAAACGTAATTCATCTTTAAAAATAAATTTCCATCAATCCCAGATAAGTAATGCTCTAACCATTCATCACACAACTTTGCTCCTCTTCTGCCCTGTCAAGGTCATTGAAAATCAAGCTAACGCGGATTGTAACAGAAAGTACAACTAGTACATCCATTAATGGCCCACTGTTACTACTCATGCTTAAAGTCTTGACCATTTAAGGTTGAGTTCATTAAGAGCAGGTGCCCTAATGAGGTTTTTCCTTTGACACTAACCTGTTGCGCACATACCCATGGAGAGGACTGTATGTCCAGAGGAATGTCTTTAACCAGATTCTGAGCCATGTACAGCGCTTTGTGGAGTGCACCATTAGTATCATGGTTAGTGAGTGAAGGACTTTACCAGTTGGGTGAGCCCATAGATAATGCAGCCCTCAAAGCATCCTGACATTGAAGTTGAGACACAGTTTGCTTTTGGTGACATCAGCTTGGGCTCGGGTAGGCCATTCAACCTCGGAGTACAAGTTAGAGAAACTTTTGCAAACTATTTCATGAGTTCTGAATGTGCCATGCCCTAGTAACATGCTTGCTTGGTGTGATTACCAGCCTGCCCAGCACCGATGGAACTTCATTGATCCCTAAGGGTTTGTCCACACGTAACGGATTTGCTGCATATTTTTCGTCCAGATTTAAAATACGCATCGGAATACAGTAGCAGCGAAGTGGGTGTGATTTAACAAATGTCATCCACACACTGGAAAAATTCAGTCCACAAGTTTACCGGAAAGTGGACTGATTTCCATCATTTTTCTGATGTACTGCGTCCGTTGCTGTGGAAACGCTGTGGAATTTCTTACAGGGCTGGAAATTACATCAGAGAAGAAAGATCACCATCACACAGCCCTTGAAAAAAAACAGTCCAAAAAATCTGCACTATTTTCTGCACCCTTTAGCACTCTATAAAATGTACCCTAATATATGTCTGCCCTTTGTTTACAAAGATTGTTGAAAACCTTTACTACACAATATAAGTCATATTATGGTTTTAATTCTACTTAATAAAATTACACACATAATGGTTAAAATTTGCTTACAAAAAATAATAAATTCTTATAAAAAATGTCTAATTACCCTCAGATCCATCCCTGCCCTATGTAAACACCTCAACGTTCCCTTCCATTCCCTCCCATCCAAAAAATATTCAGCCATATACCACATACCATTCAGCCATAACATTAAATTCAATAACAGGTGAACAACATTGATTATCTCAATTCAATGGCACCTGCCAAGGGATGGGGAGATAAAATAGACAGCAAATGAATAGTCAGTTCTTGAAGTTGATGTGTTGAAAGCAGGAAAATGGCCAAGTGTAGGGATATGAGCGACAGAATTGTGAAGGTTAGATAACTGGATCAGAGCTTCTCCTAAACGGAAGGTCTTGTGGCTTGGTTCCAGGTATGCAGTGATTAATACCTACCAAAGTGGTTCAAGGAAAGGCAACTGGTGAATGGGCGAGAGGATCATGGGCGCCCAGGGCTGATTTGCCCTGGGGGAGGGCGAAAGGCAATCCTATCTGGTCAGTTCCCACAGAAGAGCTACTGTTCCACAAATTGCTGAAAAAAATAATGCTGCCTATGATAGAAAGGTGTCAGAACACAGTGCATCACACTTTGCTCTGTTTCAGTTGCGTAGCCCATGCTCACCCCTGTCCACCGCCGGAAGCCCTTGTGATTGACCATGGAGCAATAGAAGAAGGTGGCCTAGTCTGAATTACGTTTTCAATTTACATCATGTGGACGGGCCGGATGCGTGTGCATCGCTTACGTGCAGGGCCGAACTTAGGATAGATGGCGCCCTGTGCGAAATGATCTTTCGGCGCCCCACCCCATCATTAAAAAAATGCCCCATATAAAAAAGTATAATGCCCCCCACAGTAGAATGTCCTATATAGTGTCCCCACACAGTAGAATGCCCCTTTAGTGCCCCCATACAGTATAATAATAATAAAAATATTTAAGAATATATTATAACCTCATTAAGGACACAGTATTTTGTCCTCTAATTGTGCCCACACAGTATTATGCCCCCTAAGTGCCACACACAGTACATTGCCCCCTTTAATTCCCCTAAACAGTATAATGTCCGCTTAGTGGCCTCCACACATTATATTGCCCCCTCCCCTGGATGGCACACACAGTCTCCCCCCTTGTAGATAGTCCCCCACCCCTGTAGATTGTGCCATACAGCCTTCCTGTAGACCGTGCCATAATCTCCCACCTCCTCCTTGTGGACAGTGCCATAATCCCCCAACTCCTCCTCGTAGATTGTGTCATACAGCCCCCACCACTCCCTTTTAGGCAGTGCCTCCAAACAAAAAATTATACTCACCTGACTATGACTAACTAAGCTGCTTCACTACGGGATCATTGCTTAGGTCAGCATGACCCTGTAGCCTAGTACAGAGTTTCCCAACCTTTTGGACTCGAGGAAACCCTGGAAGAAAAAAAATTCCCAGGGCACCCTGCCAAACATTTTTTCGAGAAAGACATAAAATGACTAAAAACAAGCACTACACTGTTAGGGTATGTTAACACAGCGTTTTTTGTAAGGTAGAAAAAAAAAATCGGCCTCAAAATTCTTTAAGGAATTTTGTGTCCGATTTTGAATTGACGGCATTTCTTTGACGTTTTGCTTTTTTAAGCCGTTGAAGCTAATCCAAAAGATGCAGGCAAAAAAGCACTGCAAACGAGCCCCGCATGTATTTTCAGCCCTCTATTTATTTCAATTGGAGGTCAGAGGTGGAAACCACTTGAAGACCATAAGCCCCCCACTCTCACTAAAATGACCATCAGCCCACCACTCAGATTCCCCTTGTAGGTAGCGCTACACAGCCCCCTTGTAGGTAGCGCCACACAGCCTTTTTGTAGGTAGCGTCCCCCTACTGTATTTAGTGCCACTGTAGCTCCCTGAAGGAGAGGAATCCCCTGTGGCCAGGGATTTCACTCCTGGACGGAGCACTTGATGTTTCTGTCCATATATGGATGGTGACACCAGGGGCAACTCCTGAAGCTAAATCCCCGTCCACAGCGTTGCCGACGCTGTGACCGGGAATTCCACTCCAAGAGAAGCCCCTGACGTCTGTCCATTTATGGACAGTGACGTCCAGGGCTTCTCCTGGAGTGTAATCTCCGTTCACAGCGTAGAGAACGCTGTGGACGGGGATTCCGCTTCAGGAGTTGCCCCTGATGGCACAGGTCGCACACCCCTCAGGCCAGCCCTTCTTACGTGGGAAAGAGATGCCACCAGGATGCACTATGGAAAGAAGGCAACCCAATGGAGGAAGTGTGATGCACTGGGCAATGTTCTGCTCGTAAACCTTGGGCCCTGGCTTTCATGTTGATATTACAGTGACATGTATCACCTACTCAAACATTTTTGCAGAACAAGTACATCCCTTTATGGCAGATGCATTCACTAATGCCATTGGCCTGTTTGAGCAGAATTTGTTTAGAAATAGGTTGATGAACATGACAAAGATCAAGATGTTGACTTGGCCTCCAAATTCCTATTGAGCATCTGTGGTATGTACTAGAAAAACAAGTCCGATCCATTGAGACCCTAACTCGCAACTCCCCCTGCTGCTATCTTCTTGGTGTCAGATTCCAAGGGATACCTTCAGAAGTCTCATGGAGTCCATGCCTCAACAGGTCAGAGTTGTTTTGCTGGCACGAGGGGGACCTAAACAATATTAGGCAGGTGGTTTTAATGTTATGGCTGAACTGTGCATTTTGCATACTGTTTTACTGTATGTATCTGACAAACAAGAGTTGCATGAAATACAATGAAGTTTTATTCTTCAACAGAACAAATCTGTAGGCATCCTGCAGTCAACATTGATATGCGGAGGATCAGCAGTCACATTTGCAATGCCTTGTAATGGATGAATGTCTGTGAACCCATCAAGATGATCCTTCACTAGCACAACCCAGTTTAGAGAGATCTGTCATCTTGATGCAGAAACTCAAATTAGAATGTCAAGTCAATTTGTGTAATATGAAAATGGAACAAACACATATTTCCTGTAGATTGAAATCTGAGATGTTTCCCTCATCATAACAAAATGCTAAGCTTTTCCACAGTATAATAAAATTCAACAATGAATTCTACAAATCAATACAATATACATATTATACTGCAGTCAAATTTATTTTTAAATACAGATCTAGTGGCAATAAGTGCTTAGTATTTACCATGCACTAATACATTGGACTGTTCTGCTATATATGATCACTTTGCAAACAATGAGACATCACTATTGTCACGATCCAGAATAAATACATGTAATGACAATCTAAAATATAATTGAATGACAATTATACAGATGTCGCCATCTTTATCTTGACTTAACACATTAAATACACAGTGTCAAGAAACTTTAACTTGACTTTTTCAATGGCTTTTGTTGTGTGACATCACTCTGCAGCAAATTATCACAGTCAAGATAAACTTGGCTACATCCGCATGTACTTGAATTATCCAGTATTTAGTAGTGCATAGCTATACGTGGGTGAGCAATGATTCAGTCAACCGGTTAAGCATTTGGCTATTTGCTATTATTTTAGCAAATCTATGGTGAACTGCAAAATGTATAGTGTTGTTTTAGATTAAAAAAAAAATATGAATAAAGGGACATAGGATCTGACTTACTAGGTTGTTTATCAGATGATACTACTTAACCTAGATTGATGAGGTTTTCGTCCATCCTCATAGTTGAGCATGGGCAAAAACCTGCCTGGCAGAAATACACCCCAAAATAGCTGAATTTACACTACAGAGTACTTCTGTATTTAGTTTGATAAATTAACAGTTTTCAGGAGACTGAGCTTGTATAGGTTCTCAGCTGTTTCAGTAATGCAGCCCAGTGGTTTGGGAGTGTATTGGGTTCTGACAGATTCTTTCTAGATACAAGCGTAACCCTTTCTACAGTACATTTGCATCTCTTATTTATCCCTATCCACCCCCCCCCCCATTAACTTGTAGGTCAAGGATGATCAAAAGTGATTACCAGTAATTTATATGAAAGAGGGACTTGGAACAACTGGAACCACTTTAGCTGGGTATTACAATTGTATTAGCCATGAAAAATCAAACATAGCTGATTTAAATGACCCATGAGAGATGGTTAAGGATTCTGCTTATGTTTTACAAAGTTTTTCTTGAGCCACATAGCAGTAGAAGTCAGTGTAAGTGTACACAATAGTCCAATAGTCAGATGTCTGTTGTGATCATAGGTTTACATTGACTTTTGGAGTGCGACTGTTGTTCTACAGTCTCATGATGCAATTGTTAGGGATCTGCCAGGTACTATGTCTAGGTATACTCCTGGGATTAATCAATCCACACCTGAGGCCAGACCTGTTAGACTGACACCGTCTCCCACCAACCAGGGTGGCAGGCTCAGGAGTGGGAGAGCCTATCGCGGCCTGGTCAGTCGGAGTTAGCTCCGCCCCCTGTCCTTTATTACCTGCCGTGTTCTCTTCCTCAGTGCTTGTAATTCTTCTGGATTCCTGGCCCCACTGCTGCTTGCTCCAGCCTGCTTCTGCCGTGCTTCTGCCTTGCTGCAGTTCCGCTTAACCTGCTTCGCTTTGCCCCTGGCTTGCTTCCTTCTCCGTGCTCACGTTGGTATACTCCACTTCATCCTGGTCCTGACTATTCATTCACCGCTCCGTTTCCTCGCGGCGTTCCGTGGGCTACTGTCCCTTCCCTTGCGTGTTCCCTGTTTGTTCTCCCGTGCACTTAGACAGCGTAGGGACCGCCACCCAGTTGTACCCCGTCGCCTAGGGCGGGTCGTTGCAAGTAGGCAGGGACAGGGCGGTGGGTAGATTAGGGCTCACTTTCCCTTCTCCTCCTTCCTGCCATTACAGCAATGTTTGAATCCCATCTCTGCACCTTCAATTTGAGTTGAAAACATGGAACAATAGCTGCCAAGAAACATTGTCAAAATTCACCATCTTAACACTTTAAGTTTTTCCAATAGGAAATCCCAGTACTTACTGAACTTCTTGCATCAGGGCATTGTTAGAAATGAAACTTTTGCAGTCTGCTGCAATTCAACTAGGGATAGAAAGTATTGATCTTGTGGTCCAATTATTAGTACTGTTTTAGAACAATTAGAAAGTGTAGTAAAATCATCATTCCCAAACCACATTTTTATTAAGTAAGCAGTACAGGAAATATACATAGTTACATAGTCAGTATAGTTGAAAAAAAAAAAACACATGTCCACCAAGGGATGGGAAAAATGTCTACAGCAACTAAATAAATTTGATATAAAAAAACATTGCATCCAAATAATTCCCTCTATCTGCAGAAGTGATGGAGCACTTTAATTATTGGTGATAGATTTCTGTCTAAAAGATTAAAACACATTCTTCAGGAACATCAGCTATTACCAGGATGATTAATAAAGAACAATATACATCTGTAACTTACAATTTGTCTGCTACATTATCTGATTTTTTATTTATATTTTACTAAGCCTTGTTTCCCGATCTTGCAAGTATTCCTACTTGCTAAAGCAATTGTATACTATTGTATAATGTCATACTGACTAAGCCGAGCCTCAAGTGAGAGGTGTCAAAACGTTATTAATCTTCTAAGTTTCTACACTGGTGTGACGGTCTCTGTCCAATATAGCGTAGTAATAATATTTTCAGACGGCAGGGGGTATCGTGAACCCACCGTGTCATACGGGATTGCTGGTGGCTAGACTGGGAAGTGGATTCTGGGGGACCCTTGGCTTCTCACCCTCCAAGGGTATAGGGTCAGTCTTCAGGGCCAGGAATCCCCTGATCGCTGAATCCCCGAAATAGTAAATAGATAAATAACCAATGGAATGGAAGTGACAAATGGCACACTTGCTATTTATGTGTACAGTCTCGAGTGCGGATACGTAGCGGTAGCTGTAGTGGTACTGAAGAATAGTGGGGGGAGGTAATTTTTCAGGGTCGATAGGTAGGAGGCAAACAAGAATAATCGATGATACAGTCCAATAGAACAAAAACAGCAGACAGCTGTGAACCAGGCTTTAAGAGGGAGCAACATTATTGCTCTGGCAAAGTCAAACTGAGAGTGAGAGCTTTATATAGAAAAGCAACAGGTGCTGAAGATGACTAATTAGTGCATGCTGCTACTCCAGAGCCAAGTTTGGAGTAAATGGAGCGGTACCGTTCAGAGGGGAGTATGAGTGGAGGAGAGGGATGCGGTGGTGGCCGATACAGTACCCCCCCCCCCCCTTCCCTAATGCCCCCACTTCTTTGGTATGTCAGGGAATTTCGGGTAGAAAGACCTGAGGAGAGAAGGAGCATCAATATTCTCTCTAGGTTCTCACGACCTCTCCTCAGGACCAAAACCCCTCCAGTCAACTAAAAACAACAGTCTGCCTCTGGACCATTTAGCATCGAGGATCTCATTGACTTCAAACTCAGGGTTACTAGTGGAAGAAGTAGGAGGGGAATTTTTCTTAGAATAACGGTTGAAGACCAGAGGTTTGGGTAGGGATACATGGCAGGAATTTGGAATTCTTAATGAAGTAGGCAGTTGTGGTTTATATAACACAATGGTTAATTTGTTTTAGGATGGGGTATGGACCCAGAAAATGTGGATACAGTTTATAGGAAGGAACTCTGAGATGGATGACCTTCGAGGATAACCATACTTTATCTCCCGGTAAAAAATTTGGGGAAATCCTGCATCACTTGCCAGAACAGTGTTTGAACTGAGAGACTGCTAGGGCAATAGCTTTTTTAGCATCCTTCCAGTTTGAGAAACTGAGTGTGGGTTAGACTGGCCGCTGGGACCTCAGAATCAGTTGGTATATGCAGCAGTATTCTGGGATGTTGCACATAGACCAAGAAAAAAGGTGAAGATTGAGTAGCCTCCCCGACGTGGTTGATGTAAGTAAACTCTGCTAATTGTAAGAGCTCAAACCAATTGTCTTGTAGGAGAGAAATGAAACTGCGGAGATAGTTTTCTAGAATCTGATTAATCCGTTCTACTTGGCTGTTGGATTGCAGATGGTAAGCCAAGGAGAAATGCAATTTGATTTGTAGAAGACTGCAGAGGGCCGCCCAGAATTCAGCGGTGATTTGCACTCCCCTTTCAGAAACAATGTTGGTAGAAAGACCGGGAAGACAAAAAATGTGTCTTATGAAAAGAGTAGCGAGTTGTACTGCTGAAGGAAGGCCAGGAAGAGGAGTAAAATGCACCATTTTAGAGAAACAGTCTACTACGACCCAGATAACCGTACATTTAACGGATTTTGGAATTTCCGTATAGAGTATCCGCTTTAATATTTTTCTCTGCAGGACAGAAGTGTAGCAAAAAATTAAAGCGAGAAAAGAACAAAGACCAGCACGCCTGTTGAGGATTTAACCTCTAATCAGTCCTAAGGTATTACAGATTTTTATGGTCTGTAAAAATAGTAACTGGATGAAGAGCCCTCGCAAGGAGATGTCTCCACACCTCAAGAGCAAGTTTGATCGCCAAGAGTTCACGATCTTCTATGCCATAGTTCCTATCAGCAGAAGAAATGGCCTTAAGAAAAAAAAAAAGCATGATTGATTCTTACCTTTCTCTCTCTTCTGGGAAAGAACGGCACTGACGAGGCATCCACTTCCAAGAATAAGGTTTTGAAGAGTCCGGCCAATGGAGGACAGAAGCAGAAGCAAAAGCCTATTTTAGTTCCAGAAAGGTAGATGCAGCCTAAGAGGTCCATTCTTTGACAATGACTCCCTTTTTTGTGAGGTAAGGGGAGACAAATGAGAGCTGAATTGGCGGTAATAATTTGCGAAACTCAAAAAACCACTGGATAGCTTTAAGCCCTTGAGGGGGAAGCCACTTGAGCTCGGCAGACAATTTGGTGGGTTCCATCCGTAGACCTGAGTCAGGTGTTGGAGGACCAATTGAACCTGTCTATGGGGAGTCTAAATGTCGGGTGAAAATTTTTTAATGTCATCCAGATACACGACAACACAAACATGAAGAAGGTCTCTGAAAATATAGTTCACAAATTCCTGAAATACTGCGGGGGCATTGCAGAGCCCAAAAGGCATAACTAAGTACTCAATATGAGTGTTAAATGCCATCTTTCATTCGTCCCCTTTGCAAATGCATATAAGATTATATGCCCCCCGTAAATCTAGCTTGCAAAAAAGTTAGAACCTTGAAAACAATCAAACAGTTCAGCAATTAGTAGTAAAGGGTACGCATATTTTACTTTAAGGTCATTGAGCCCCCTATAGTCTATACAGGGTCGTAGGGACCCATCCTTTATCTGGACAAAGAAAAAAACAGCGCCGGCAGGAGAGGAGGACTTACGAATAAATCCTTTCCCCAGATTCTCTTGAATGTATTGAGACATTGCCATGGCAGAAGCGTAGCTAGGTTCTCCCCCCACCCAACTTCTTTCCCAACATCTCCTTCCCCGTCCACATGTTTGCTTTCTCTACCAATCAATGAGGTGTAAAAAAAAATTCTCAATTTTTTTGAATGTAACTTGAGCGCAAAACCATTTATACATTTTACAGGCGATATAGTTCTATAAGGTAGTTTTGTCAGGTCCGTATTTCACACCGAATAACCACCTCTGTAAATTGAAAGCTGAAGGCATGCCTGGAGAGAAGTACACCACACAAATGTCTGAGGTACAGCTTCAATGTCAGCCAGGAGGAACTGAACTTTATTCAGAACAAAGAAACACACACAGAGAAGACACATGCCCCTCCCTATAGATGTGGGACTTGCTTAAATTCTATTCGCTCCCCAGCTATAAGTTTTCTGTACATTCTTCTGCACACTCCTCTTTGCATTCCAGGGGGCGGTGTCTTCCATAGGTGTGTCCGACATGAACAAAGAACTTGTTATATATATATCAGTATATTACACAAAGAACATATATACATATATGTGAGGAAAATATTTTTCAGACAATATACATAGTAATGATCCCTGACAGTCCCCCCTAAAAATATTATTACTCTATCCCTGAGTCTTGCCTAGCAACCTACCACTGACCACTCGAACCAGGCGGGTAGGGGTTTTGGATTTTTTCACCAGCTTGAGACGAGCTACTACTGATGAGTAACCCCCCTTTGTACCTGGACTTCCAAGGTGTCGGAGTGGTCCTAACTTTCCCTATTCTCCTCTGGATACAAGATGGTTGTCTTGATATAATCTACAAACCGCTGCTGGTTGTAATATATATAATTAATCCGGTCTACATTTTTATTAACAGTAATAATTGTCGCACTGTCACTTACTGTCCTAATGGGACTTTACCCCTGCAGATATGACAGGTCATGGGCAGCACAGTGACCTTCACCTCACACCTTCACATAAAACTCCTCAGATTGTAATTTGCAGCACCGTGGCATATTTACACACATTATAATTATAAACCTCAGACATTATAAACAATAGGGCCTCAACTAATAATCATAATGCTATCACCCTCAGGTTACGGGTCCCATCAGTTCATTGCCAGTCCCGTACACCATCGTCTTCTTCTTCTCCTGTCTTCTGCTCTTCACTGACTGTCACCCTCAGGGTAACCCACACAATTGTGGAGTCAGACTACGTTGGTGTCCAGTGGGGGAGTTATTATTACCCCCTCCTAGTCACTTACTTATCAAAACACTTGATCCTGCTGACGGATTCACTCAGGTCTTTGGTCTTTACTTTGATCTTTGCTGACGTCATCAGGACTTGGTTTGGTCCTTCTCATCTGTCCGACACCGTCTCCTTTGGTTTACGTCATCAGGCTTTACATAGCACCTCATATTGTGAGCCTGGGGTGAGATCCCACGTAGGCGGATTAGTGGAGTTGTATTGTGACTATCAAACCCTCCGCATTTGTACTCTTCCTCTGGCAAGTTACTTGTCTGGGCGGCCGCTTAGAATTGTGACACTGCCGTCAGTTCATGATAAACGCGTTGTACTGGCTCAGGCTGTGCCTGCCGCATCTCAGTAATGGAGTTCATCGTGTTAAAAGTCTTTTAGTTCATATTTACTGGCACTTGCTGGGGACCCCCAACTCTTGTCAATTGTTAAAATAAATACTAATCTGGTGATAACATCATCTGCATACACTATAAACGTTGTTCTAGGTACATACAATAATGTCAGGCCCCTAAATGACATCAAACACCTTTATATAAGGAAAAACTTATCTGTTACAATGGACAGGGCACCTAGAAGATGTGTAACTTATTGGGTACATTTCATTTGCACTTGGTGATACCCTTTCAGCAGGATTTATACCTTGATCTCAGCTGATTGCCTGGAACATCTCCACCTCACAGAAAGATACACAGATTCCACATGTTTATCTGACAAGTGTCTTAAACCTATTTTTCTTACTCTAATCTGGTTCGTTCTACCTGGGAAGGCCTCTCAAGGTCGGTTCTCTTCGTGGGAGGCGGGTATGATAAGGTTGGCACCGGTCTGCCAGGACTGTTCTGTAGGCAAATCAAACAGCTCTAACAGAATTTAGCAGCAACAGCTGTAAAACCTGAAACATACCAATTAGATCTTACCAAATCGATCCTTACAGTCTTGGGGCATATGTGAGGTCATACACCATCAATGCAAAAGCTATCAAGAGTGCCTTGGGTGGTACCGGTTTACCTTCCTTTCTCCGTCCACATTCTATTAGAATCTGGTTTTCACGCCTTCCGCTCCCAGTTGGACACTTCCTGTGGAGAACAATCTTTTTCATCGGCTAACCATTAATTGATTTTAATCAGATAATTCAATTGAAGAAAAACATTAACAATTACATATTTATGTTAAATGTTCACACTGGGCAATAACTAAAACTGATACATACAAACTGATTCTTCTTCTTTACATATTTTTACTGCACAGAATCCTTTCACAACAAAAATATTTTCAAATGGGAATCTACTTGCACTGAGAAGTTATCATTTACACAAACATAACACTGACGCATGACTCTAATAGTCCAATGCTAAGGCTGGTCCAGAACTTTACATAAAACTTAACCTCAGTATTTAATATTCCCACAACCCTTCTTAAATACAGTTATTAAACAAACTAACCTTGGGACAATGTCTAGAGAACTGCTGACATCTTATCATTGTACAAACACCAGTTCAATACTTGGGATAAGCACTGTTCCCCCGTCACTTACACACAATGTCTGCAATGGGGAAGATATCGGCCGGGCTTCAGGCCCCCCCTGAGAACAGGTCTACACACACGAGCACATTGTCATACACTTCTACCTCCGGTAGTTGTATGTTCTGCAGTCGCTGGGACTGTTAATCTGGCCGGGCTGCTCTTTTCACAGGTACCTTTGCAGTTTCACCTATGTCATGCCGTGCGCACATCATGCCGGCTGCTACAAACCTAGTGGTGGCAATATTGTATCCAGGGACAAGCCAATTTACTGACACCTGACTGCATAAACCCTTGTTGTCAGTTCTGTTTTCTCTTGCTCTCTCAATTTGCTTACCCAATGATCCAACAAAGTTACTACTACCAATGGGCCCATAATTGTGGGCGATGCCAAAAGTGTACCTAGAGCCAGTGTAGATGTCGGCCGTCTTACCTTCTGCCAGGTTACAGCCTCAGCGAGCAGCTCCAGCTCCGCTCCTTGAGATGAACAAGAAGGTAAGAGTGGTTTCTGGATGATTTACCTGGTGCCTCGTATCCTGTCTTGTACATATTGTATAATAAAATATCTCTTTATTACAAATTTACATTAAAAACCCATGTCACATATAGATAGAACATCTCAAAGGGGTGGCGTCTTCATTCTCTAAAATAAAACCAAATGTTATACACTTCTCAACACTCATCTGATAATCCAGAATACTTTGAGAATCTCACTTTTATCAGATTCTGCAAATACTTGATTAATACAAAAACAAATAAAAATAAAACATTCCTAAAAACTTTACATCAAATTAACAATGTCCAGACAATTTTTGTTTTGCCTTCTCCCTCATCTAAATCCATAAAGACTCGTGTGAGTGACGTCACCTCTGCCTCCTGTGTAAATTTGCTGGAGGGGGATGGTCTCTTACACAACCATCTACACAGAAAAACCTCAAAATGTAGGTTACTCTCATACACATTTAATCCGGATTACTCATTGGGGTCTCTTACACATTTTTAGATCTTCTGAAACCAAATTAATTAACTCAAAACAAACCAAAATTGTACCTGATCAGTTTTCTTCACCATTCCCCCCTTTGTGGACTCTGCGAAAGTAATGTAGCAGAGTTCAAAACTACATCTCAACATAACACTAATTTAACCCCCTGTAATGTACAACAGCCTGAAACAAAAATGACTTTTTCCTGACAAATACATTTGATCTTTACAATGACATAACTCATGTGTGAAATCAAAAACAAAACAATTGTAGTTAGTTATTCAATAAAACAGAAAATATTATCTCTGATAAGATTAATTACTGCAAACCAATAAGCTGTACATAAGAATCTAAATTAACATCTGAATTAACATCAAAACACATGAAATCTGATCACATCAGAACACATAAATATCGTAACTTTTATAAACAACAGTGCATGCGCAAAAGAGAAGAAATTTATTTAGGTTTGTAGACATTACTGATATATATATATCTAAAAGCAGTGCATATTGAAATCCTTTGTCTCATCAGCCCTGCAGACTGCACCCAGTCAGCCCCCCTCCTCCACCCAAACACAGCACACTACAGGGGAGAGGGAGGGGGGTCACACACTCACAGCTTCTCACAGCTTCTAGTCTCACAATCTTAACACTTTCAATGCCGGCAAAACAACATACGTATCTGCAATCATTCATCACACTTTTGTATAAGAATTATCTACGTTCAAAACAACAAACATATAATTTGTAACAGTCCAATCTTTCGGCCACCATCTCTATATTATGATGACGTGTTGCTTCATCAGTGAACAGCGTCTAGCATGGAACCTAAAAAATAGAAAACACTACAAATGACAAAATTAACAAGGCGATTATTTCATACTGATTTGGTTGGGCCGGGCGTGGCCACATCAGGGGTGGGTGGTGGGGGGGGAAGCCTCTCCCATTGGAAACACAGTGCGCAGCTGTGAGGGGGGGGGGTTTCCCACCAACAATGAGGACACACTCAACATGAGGTACGGAAGCCATTACCGGGCGTCGGCTGGTCCTGTTTTCTAATACATACAATACCTTTCTTATTCCTAACTTCCTCTTCTGCAAATCCCTCTAAAGCACTTTCCATCAACTTACTACCTTCCAACTTCCCTTTGTTCTCCAGAATACCTTTTGCCCAATCTGCGGCTTGGAGCCGCCCTCCTCTATGGATCCCACACACTTCCATCAATTTCTTCATTTTACGCACGATCCTGGAGATTTGAATATGGACCGTAAACCATCCATTCTAACAGTCTATATTATACACGTAATTTATATAACAATTTTCGATCTGCAACTCTTGGTCTGGCAGGAAATATTATAATTTCACAGTCTCCAACACTAAGTCTCGGCGAAATAGTATCATCTCTAGTCTGCAATGTATTTATTATTACATCTCGCTAGGATTATTATCATTTCTAGTCTGCAATGTATTTATTATTACATCTCGCTAGGATTATTATCATCTCTAGTCTGCAATGTATTTATTATTACATCTCGCTAGGATTATTTAGACTCTCTCTGGCCTCGCTGGAAATATTAATATTTGCAGTCTGCAGCTCTCCGGTCTCTTATATAATCTTTTATTTAGACTCTAATTACCCAGAGGATGGTTAGTCGGGCGCGACTAAGGTCTCACAGGTTTTCAACCTCACAGCGGAAAATATCACCTCTGTCGCCTGAGATAATCCAGGAAATCAACAAAAGGGTTCTACAGATCGCTACAAGACTGCCCACTAACACAGATAAGACGAAGATTTATAAAATCAATTCGCTTACCGTGTTATTGCGGAGGTGATCAAATTCCTTCAGTGGGCAACTTTGAGTCCTCTGTTTCACCCTGTGATTGTCGGTTGTCCGGATTTTGATATTTCCTCGAGTGAGGTCCCATCTGGGGTGCCAAATGTCAGGTCCGTATTTCACACCCAATAACCACCTCTGTAAATTGAAATCTGAAGGCATGCCTGGAGAGAAGTACACCACACAAATGTCTGAGGTACAGCTTCAATGTCAGCCAGGAGGAACTGAACTTTATTCAGAACAAAGAAACACACACAGAGAAGACACATGCCCCTCCCTATAGATGTGGGACTTGCTTAAATTCTATTCGCTCCCCAGCTATACGTTTTCTGTACATTCTTCTGCACACTCCTCTTTGCATTCCAGGGGGTGGTGTCTTCCATAGGTGTGTCCGACATGAACAAAGAACTTGTTATATATATCAGTATATTACACAAAGAACTGAAATGTATATACATATATGTGAGGATAATATTTTTCAGACAATATACATAGTAATGATCCCTGACAGTTTAACATAACAATAAGATAAAAGAAAGATTAAAGAGGCCACACACAGCCCCCTTGTAGATAGCGCCACACACAGCCCCCTTGTAGATAGCGCCACACACAGCCCCTCTCATAGACAGCACCCACACACAGCCCCTTGCAGATAGCTCCACACACAGCCCCCCCTTGCAGATAAATCCACACACAGCCCCCTTGTAGATAGCTCCACACACAGCCTCTCTCTTGCAGATGATGCCACATACAGCCCCTCTCTTGTAGATTGCGTCACACACAGCCCCCCTTGTACTTAGTGCAACACCCCCCTTGTACTTAGTGCTACACTGCCCCCCCTTATACTTAGTGCCACACTGCCCGCCATTTTACTTAGTGCCACACAACCCCCCTCCCCCTTTTACTTAGTGCCACACAACCCCCTCCCCATTTTACTTAGTGCCACACAACCCCCTCCCCTTTTACTTAGTGCCACACTTTTGCCAGAGCGGAGAGCGGTAGCAGTAGCCTACCGCTACCACTATCAACTCTGCCTGATGTGACTCACCATTAGGAGGAGTCAGGAGGTCATGCAGCGGCGTTCTGACTGGGGTCGGTGCTAGCCCAGGAGTGGACCTGTTCAGTCACCTGACCGGAGTCACCATGTCACTGACGTGAGCTCAGATGACAGGTCAGGGAACCGCGGCTTTTCATCCTCCAACCCTTGTATAGGGTCTTGGTCTTTAGGATGAGGAATCCCCTGATTGCTGACCCCCCAAAATAGTCAATAAAAAACCAATGGAATAGAAGAGACAAATGGCGGACTTACTATTTACTATATACAGTCTCGAGTGCGCATCCGTAGTTGTAGGCAGTGGTACTGAAGAATAGCAGGGCTCATGTGTATTCAGAATCCTGACACTTCTGATTCTTTTCTGTGAGATTCCCGCAAGCCACGCGTAATCTCGTGAGATTACGGAGGTAAACGAGATTTCGTTTCCCTTGCTGGAAATCTAGAAGAAAAGAGTCAGAAGTGTCAGGATTCTGAATACACATGACGTCCAGGCTGGATTTCATGTGTATTCATTATCAGGACACTTGATTAACGTTAATCTCTGTGTATGCGGCTGCACATCGCTGCTGTGTAAATCAATGGAAATGAGTGTATGATGCTGACTGGTGTGAAGGATGATTTATTTGCTTATATTCTCTGTATGAAATTACATTGTGAATTATCAAGCAGGATGCCGAATTACTAAGATATGTAATATGTGAAAGTGATGATAATGTTTAAATGATTTAGTTTCGTGCAGCAGCCATCTTGTCTGGAGTTCCCATCTTGGTTCTTTTGTAGTGAATAGAAAAGTCATTGTTCCTTTAATACAAGTAATGTTGCTTCGTATGTTTTATCTATGACCTTGGTTCCCATGTGAAGTTGGACAGGCAGGGAGATGGGAGGATGGCAAGTATGCGTGAGGGAAGGTCTCCCCCATCTCCACGAGAATATTCTGTCCAAGAGAGATTAGACACCTGCAAAAACGTAATGTGTGAAGAATTATAATGATGTATCTGGGATGTATTTTATTGTATGCATTTTACTGAATAACAAATATTGTTACATTGTCTCTGATTGGTTTACCTCAAGCCTACACCCCTTCTGAATTTCAGTTTAAAGGGGGATTCACACAAGCGTGTATTCGGTCCGTGCGGGCCGCGTGGTTTTCACGCGCCACACACAGACCAATACAAATCTATGGGGCAGTACAGACAGTCCGTGCTTTTTGCGCAGCGTTTGTCAGCTGCGCAAAAAGCGCGACTGGTTCAATATCTCCGCGTATTTCGTGCATCACGCACCCATTGAAGTCAATGGGTGCGTGAAAACCACGCAGGTCGCACGGAAGCACTTCCGTGCGAACCGACTGAAACAGCGCACCAGCTGTCAAAAGGATGAATGTAACCAGAAAAGCACCACGTGCTTTTCTGTTTCCAAACATCCAAATGGAGTGTCTTTGAGATGAGCGAACCCGGACAATCGAACCGAACTTCACCGGGTTCGGCTGAACTCGTTTTGGCCGAACCTGGCAAAAAAAATTCCGGTACGCGACGTCCGGAGATAGTCACTGTCCAGGGTGCTGAAAGAGTTGAACTGTTTCAGCACCATGGACAGTGACTACCGATTCCAATAAACATGAACCTGTGAAAAAAAACGAAGTTCTGACTTACCGAGAACTCCCGGCTTCTTCCTCCAGTCTAACCTCCCGGGATGACAATTCAGTCCAAGTGACAGCTCCAGCCAATCACAGGCCAAGCACAGGCTGCAGCGGTCACATGGACTGCCGCGTCATCCAGGGAGGTGGGGCCCGATGTCAAGAGAGGCGCGTCACCAAGGACGCGTCACCAAGGATGCGTCACCAAGGCAACGGCCGGGAAGTTCTCGGTAAGTACGAACTTTTTCTTTTTTTTAACAGGTTGCTGTATATTGTGTTCGGCATTCACTGTCGAGGGTGCTGAAAGAGTTACTGCCGATCAGTTAGCTCTTTCAGCACCTTGGACAGTGACGGGCGTCAACTAGCCTCATCTCTATGATGGCGGCTGCGCGAAAATCACGCAGCCGCGCATCATACACGGATGACACACGCAGCTGTCAAATGGTTTTTGCGCGCGCAAAATGCTGCGTTGTTTGCGCGCGCAAAAATGCAACGTCCGTCTGTATCTGCCCTAACAGTTTGAGTTTGGTAATAAATCCTTCAGAGGAGCATTTTGAACATTTCAGCGTGTCTGTGTGTTTTCTTCTCCTCTCTCGATATATATCGGTGAAATATCCTAATTAGGATACTGACTAATGGAGTCTGGCCTTGAGAGTCTGTTGGGACTCGTATAAATTTCAGTCTAATATATTTTGAGCGATGGATTTCCACAACAGTAATGGTGCCGATAAAACCCAGGAAGATTGCACGTCTGATAAGCTGTCACTGGAGAGGTCTGGCTTTGCATCTGTGAATTACAAAAAAACGCGGTAGGTAAGGAGCTTATTCTTACACCATTCACACATGCATTGCGTAAGCCTTGGATTCTAGCTGTCAGACGTCACTTCTTCATGGACGAGACTCCTTAGTCAGAACGGGTTGAAAGATGGATCCAAAAAGGTATGTTGAAGCTTTTTGTGTGATGAAGGATTGCAGGTGTGTACGTGATCTTAAACTGTTGATATGAAAGACATGAGAGAATTTTTGCCAGCAATTACATTGTTAAAAATTGTGAGAAGTGTAAAACCTCCGCCTTTGGAATGCAGTGACGTAGTGCATGGCGGAGAGAAGTCGTAACTCACATGTGAAGTATTTGAAATGAAAAGATTGTAGTCTGGACTGTGAGGAAAAAACAAAACTTGTGCTTGCTGCTTTGTTTTAGCGTAATTTGTTATTTAGTTGTGTAAAATTGTTGAGGATTAATAGTTGTTCCGTTACCCGTTTGTCTGGGATTATAGTTGGGAGGTACTGACTGGTATTGGCTCAGACCCATAGACAGTTGGATAGTTGTGAGTAATATCCTGTAGTACCACAGGGGCTTCAATGGTTAAGTCCTGATAATGTAGAATCCAGTGCAAGGAGAAGCAATTGTGTCCATATTGAATTTGCACTCAATACCATTTCCCAGTGCAACAGGGAAAACTTTGAATACTGTATTAGAAAATCATTTATATTTTCCTAACGCATTGCCAGCCAGTGATATTGTGTGTAAGGGTCCATAAACCAGTTGTATGCATTGCCAGACTGGCATAAGGTGGGAATCAGTACAGACTGATTTCTAGCACATGATAATCCGGCATATACACTTTGATGTAAAATAACATCCAAGTAATTTAGTCTGTAGTAGTATAACATCAGACCGCTGGATTGAATACCGTTGTAATATAACATCCTGTATTCAATGAATGACCCTGACACTTATCCCAGGTGCCACCTGTGTCGTAGTAGTAATTACAGTGAAGAACATTGGTATTGGCTCAGACCCATAGCCCGTAAAGAAATTATCACCAACATACATAACAGCCCCCTAAACTACAACCCACAAAGTGAACGGCTGAGCGGGGAGGATAATATATATATATGTTACCAAATATAATTTGCATGTGAAACCATTGCAAAGTGCTAGAGGAAAGAGTTTGGGATATATGCTACATCATGGGCTGTATGAACCGAAAGACACCCCCCGGCAGCAAGTGTTCTGCATAAGTGAAGTGTTACCAACTCCTGCTTGAATCAATGGAGGTTCATGAATGTCGATTGTGTTGAAGAATTTGCTCTTGTAATTGTTGATTGGCAGCATTTTGTCTGTTCTTGATGTTCAATACAGTGAGGGATCAGAGGATCCTACTGCTAGAATGTCTGGAGGAACGACTTTTGATATCATATTGGTAAGACAGTTTAGGAGATAGACTGGTCTGAGATATCTGTCGTCAAATGTGGCATAGCCTGTTTGCCTGGAGGTGGGGGATTTACCGGAAATCACCCTACTGCTCTCCGACCATGGGGTCAGGAGGAAGTTGGACAAAGATGCTTTGGGGCACTGGTCCCGGCCAACATTAGAATGAGCAAAAGGAGCTGGGGCTTTAATTGTAAAGTATGTGAAGGCAAAATAACACACTGTAAAAAAATTGTTGAAGAGGCTGGCAGCCGTAAGAAGGATGTTTGCATGTGATAAAGACAATGGCTTGTGGAAAGTCGAGAAAGGGAGTGGAGTGGCCAGGACAAGGCATAAGTTAAAAGGACAAAGCAGGTGATTACAGGTGGTTACAAGTAAGATGATGTGAGAAAGAACAATTTAAATACAGGTGTAAATTTTCATTGGAAGAGTGAAGAAAACGGAGCAGCCAGGTACATTGCAGTGACTAACGTGGGTCAGAACGGGGGGAGTGTAATGTGAACAGGTGTGATGTGACATCTGTGTGATGTGTGATACATATGTGATGTGATGAGACATCTGTGTGATGTGTGTAATGTAACATGTCTGAAGTTTGAAACTAATGGCCACAATAAAAGCAGAACTATATTGCATGTTTCCTATTTTTAATAGCAGTAATGTCTAAAAAAGTTAGTGTTTTGTGTATGGGGTTAAAATCAGTTCCACTTTTTTCATTTTTTATGCAACGTGTCTTATTTTCGCGCACGCGCAGTCGTCTGTAACTACACCAAGCGAGAAAAATATTACAGCTGGCCGGATCTGTTTGTAAAAAGATAAAAGCTATACTGCAGATTAATGTGTTATAATGTGATAAGATTTAATGTTGGAATGTTTTGATGTTGATTCAAATGAATTAAAATACAGATATTGTGAGACACGGGGTTTTGAAAATGTATGTGCCCCCTCTGTTCCCTATTCTTATGTGCAGCTTATTGGTTTGCAGTAATTAATATTACCAGATATATTATTTTCTGTGTTATTGAATAACTAATTACATTTGTCTTCTTTTTTTTGGGGTTTTCACACATGAGGCACGTGCTATGGTGCTGCCTAAATGTTATTTTTGAAAATGTGAGATGTTTTACAGGTAAATGGTTGCTCGTCATTTTAAAGATAAAATGTATTTTTGTCAGGAGAAAGTAATCTTTTTTGTTCTAGGCTGTTGTGTATTACAGGGGGTTAAACTTTTGAATATTGTTTATTTTATGCCAGATTTCAGTAACATATTTTGTTTGTTTTTGTATTAATCAGGTATTTACAGGACCTGGTGGGGTGGGATTTACAAGTGTTCTGGATCATCAGATAAATGTGGAAAAATAAAACTCCACCCTTTTGAAATGTTCCATCTATATGTGACATGGGTTTCCAATGTAAATTTGTAATGTAGACATACTTTATCATATACAGCATGTGTAGAACAGGATACGAGGCACAAGGTAAATTACCCAGAAACCACTCTCACCTTCTTGTTCATCTCAAGGAGCGGAGTTGGAGGTGCTCGCTGAGGCTTGTAACCTGGCAGAAGGTAAGACGGCCGACATTTACACTGACTCTAGGCACGCTTTTGGCATCATCCACAATTATGGGCCCATTGGTAGTAGGAACTTTGTTGGATCATCGGGTAAGCCAATTGAGAGAGCGAGAGAAGACAGAACTGACAACAAGGGTATATGCAGCCAGGTATCAGTAAATTGGCTTGTCCCTGGATACAATAATGCCACCACTAGGTTTGTAGCAGCCGGCATGATGTGCGCACGGCATGACATAGGTAAAACAGCAAAGGTACCTGTGAAAAGTGCAGCCCGGCCAGATTAACAGTCCCAGCGACTGCAGAACATACAACTACCCGAGGTAGAAGTGTATGACAATGTGCTCGTGTGTGTAGATCTGTTCTCAGGGGGGCTTGAAGCCTGGCCTGTATTTTCCCCACTGCAGACGTTGTGTGTAAGTGACAGGGGAACAATGTTATCCCAAGTATTGACCTGATGTTTGTACAATAAGATATCAGCAGTTCTCTAGATGTTATTCCAAAGTTAGTTTGTTTAATAATTGTATTTAAGAAGTGTTGTGGGAATATTAAATACTGAAGTTAAGTTTTATGTAAAGTTCTGGACCAGCCTTAGCATTAGACTATTAGAGTCATGTGTCAGATAAAAGGTACAGAAGCGGAATATTCCCATTTGAAAACATTTTTAGTTATTTGTTTTTCTGTCATTGTTATTGTGAAAGGAAAATTCTGTGCAGTGTTTGTGTGTGTGTGTGTGTGTATATATATATATATATATATATATATATATATATAAAGAAGAAAAATGAGTTTGCATGTATCACTTCTAGTTATTGCTCAATGTGAACGTTTGATGTAAAGATGTTATTTGTTAATGTTTTTCTTCAAATTAATTATTTGATTAAGATCAATTAATGTTTATACAATGAAAAAGCTTGTTCTCCACAGGAAGAGTCCAACTGGGAGCGGAAGGCGTGAGAACCAGATTCTAACAGAATGTGGACGGATAAGGGAACGTGAACCGATAACACCCAAGGCACTCTTGATGGCACTTGCATTGATGGTGTATGACCTCACATATGCCCCAAGACTGCAAGGATTGATTTGGTAAGATCTAATTGGTATGTCCCAGGCTTTACAGCTGTTGCTGCTAAATTCTGTTAGAGCTGTTTGATTTGCCTACAGAACAGTCCTGGCAGACCGGTGCCAACCTTATCATACCCGCCTCCCACGAAGGGAACAGACCTTGAGAGGCCTTCCCATGCAATACAAATTAGAGTAAGAAAAATTGGTTTGCGATATTTGTCAGATAAACTTGCGGAATCTGTGTATATTTTGGTGAGCTGGAAATGTTCCAGGCAATCAGCTCAGATCAAGGTACAAATCCTGCTGGAAAGCGTGACACCAAGTGCAAATGAAATGTACCCAATAATTACACATCTTCTAGGTGCCCTGTCCATTGGAACAGAGAAGTTTTTCTTATATAAAAGGTGTTTGTTTGATTTAGTTTAAGGGCCTGATATTGTTATTGTATGTACTTAGAACAACTTTTATAGTACGTAGATGTTATCACCAGATTAGTATTTATTTTAACAATTGACAAGGGTTGGGGTTCCCCAGCAAGTGCCAGTAAACATGAACTAAAAGATTTTTAATACGATGAACTCCATTACTGAGGTGTGGCAGGCGCAGCCGGAGCCAGTACAACGCGTTTGTCATGAACTGACGGCAGTGTCACAATTCCAAGCAGCCGCCCAGACAAGTAACTTACCGGAGGAAGAAGACAGCTGAGCGGAGGGTTTGTGGCGTCACAATAACACTCCACTAATCCGCCTACGTGGGATCTCACACCAGGCTCACAGCATGAGGTGTTGTGTACAGCCCGGTGACGTAAACTAAAAGAGACGGGGTCTGAAAGATGAGAAGGACCAAACCAAGTCCTGATGACATCAGCAAAGTTCAAAGTAAGGACCAAAGACCTGAGTGAATCCGTCAGCAGTATCAAGTGTTCTAATCAGAAGACAGGAGAAGAAGAGGACGATGATGTGCATGACTTGTCAATACACTGGTGGGACCCCATACCCTAACCAGACATTGGTGATGGCATCATATTAGTTGTGGCCCTATTGATATATTGTTTGAGTTTCATAATCATAATATATAATTTCTGTAATTTAATATGAGAAAAAGGAAGGTTTGTGAAGGATGATTTATTTGCTTATATTCTCTGTATGAAATTACATTGTGAATTATCAAGCAGGATGCCGAATTACTAAGATATGTAATATGTGAAAGTGATGATAATGTTTAAATGATTTAGTTTCATGCAGCAGCCATTTTGTCTGGAGTTCCCATCTTGGTTCTTTTGTAGTGAATAGAAAAGTCATTGTTCCTTTAATACAAGTAATGTTGATTTCGTATGTTTTATCTTGTTGCATGTGACAGCAAAAGCCATGGTCCGTAAAGAGCTTACGACACATCAAAGGGATATGATTTTTGAAAGGCATCAGTCAGGAGAAGTGTACCAAAGAATTTCCAAGGCATTAGATATACCATGGAATACAGTGAAGACTGTCATCAAGAAGTGGATTACATTTGGCACAACAGTGACATTATCAAGAAGTGGACGTCCCTCAAAACTTGATGAAAAGACAAAATGAAAATTGGTCTACCAAGAGGCCTACAGCAGTTTGGGGTTATCGTCCAGCCTCTCATAGGGCAAGGCTAAAAGCATAAATAACTGGCGTTCTGTTGCATCGCTGCGGTCAGATACCAGAACCGTGCTGTTAGGAGAAAAGCTCTAGCAGACACAGGGCGGAGAGACAATATTGCACGAGAAATTAATGTGCTAATCTGTGCTGTTTCAGTACACATGCCCTCTGAAGAAACGTTCTATCTAAACTAAGGACGTGGAAAAGCGTTAGGCGTTCAATTTTGTTTAGTGTGAATTCACACTTGTTATTGGGTGTACAATATTCGTCAGGTGTGAATGCACACTACTACAATAGGTGTTACGCTGAGGAGTGTGAATGCAAATTACCTGTATGTGCTGGTGCTCATTTCAGCGATAATGCACACTGTGTCGTAGGTCTTGCTAATTAGTGTGAATGCACACTTAGTATATCAAATCTATCTGGTGTGAATGCACACTTAGTGTATCATATATATCTGGTGTGAATGCACACTTAGTATATCATATCTATCTGGTGTGAATGCACACTTAGTATATAATATATATCTGGTGTGAATGCACACTTAGCATATCATATCTATCTGGTGTGAATGCACACTTAGTATATCATATATATCTGGTGTGAATGCACACTTAGTATATCAATTCTATCTGGTGCGAATGCACACTTAGTATATAATATATATCTGGTGTGAATGCACACTTAGTATATCATATCTATCTGGTGTGAATGCACACTTAGTATATCATATCTTTCTGGTGTGAATGCACACTTAGTATATCATATCTATCTGGTGTGAATGCACACTTAGTATATCATATCTATCTGGTGTGAATGCACACTTAGTATATCATATCTATCTAATGTGAATGCACACTTAGTATATCATATTTATCTGGTGTGAATGCACACTTAGTATATCATATCTATCTGGTGTAAATGCACACTTTTGTCTAAATGTACAGTCCCTTGTAAGTGTGAATGCACACTACTGCTTTAGGTGCTGCACTGTTACTTATGGGTGCTACTGCATAAGGAATTTATGTGCTGTGGCTCGTTTCAGTGTGAATGCACACTGTGTCGTAGGTGTTGCGTTTCCACTACTGAGTGTTCATGCACACTCTGCTAGGTATCAGACCTTTATTCACTGTGAATGCATACTTTGCTATCTAGTCCAGGTAGGGACAGAATTTATTTGGACAGATATTTGGAGTAGTTCCATAATAATTTAATCTAAGGGTATGTTCACACGGCTTATTTACGGACGTAATTCGGGCGTTTTCCGCCTCGATTTACGTCCGAAAATGCGGCTCGATAGCGTCGGCAAACATCTGCCCATTCATTTGAATGGGTCTTACGATGTTCTGTTCCGACGGTCATTTTTTTACGCCCTGCTGTCAAAAGGCGGGGAGTAAATAGACGCCCGCGTCAAAGAAGTGCCTGTCACTTCTTCAGACGTTAAATGGAGCCGTTTTCCATTGACTCCATGGAAAAACAGCTCCATTTACGTCCATAATTGACGCAGCGAAAAAGCGCATGCACTTGCCATGACGGCTGAAATTACGGAGCTGTTTTCTCCCGAAAACAGCCCTGTAATTTCAGCCATAACGGCCGCTGCCGTGTGAACATACCCAAAGTGTATTGACATCCTTATCTAGTCTTACCTATCTGGTTAGCCTGGTAGCTATATGAAATATTGTCTTGATTAGCCCATTTTAAAGATTTAATAAAATTCAAATATTTTTTAAGCGTTCTTGTCCAGGCGATATTATCTACTTTAAGCTGTGTGAATGCAAAAATCCAAATACTATACTTCTTTATGTACAGATTATAGGTCACATTTGTGGAAAAAGTTCTGAAATTATTCATCTTGGACTGATTTTTTGACATGACAAAAAACTGGCATTTTAACAGGGGTGTGTAGACTTTTAAAATCCACTACACCGCGTTCCAAATTATTATGCAAATGTTATTTTTTGCTGCTTTTCCTAAATAGTCGATGCAAATGACAGTCAGTATAATCTTCAATCCATCAACCGTTGGAGTATAATGCAAATTTTATTGAACAAATCTCCTAATGATAACAGATTTTTTTTTAGTAGTAAAAAACTCAAAATGCACTGTTTCAAATTATTATGCACAACAGAGATCAAAACATTTTAAAGGTTGCAAAGAGAACCAAAATGGTCTTTTGTTGAATTTGCAGCATCAGGAGGTCATATTTACAGAAATCAAAAGCTCTTTCAATAAAAAAAAAACTTAACAGGCCAAGTTACATGTTAACATAGGACCCCTTCTTTGATATCACCTTCACAATTCTTGCATCCATGAATTTGTGAGTATTTGGACAGTTTCTGCTTGAATATCTTTGCAGGATGTCAGAATAGCCTCCCAGAGCTTCTGTTTTGATGTGAACTGCCTCCCACCCTCATAGCTATTTTGCTTGAGGATGCTCCAAAGGTTCTCAATAGGGTTGAGGTCAGGGGAACATGGGGGCCACACCATGAGTTTCTCTCCTTTTATGTCCATAGCAGCCAATGACACAGAGGTATTCTTTGCAGCATGAGATGGTGCATTGTCATGCATGAAGATAATTTTGCTACGGAAGGCACGGTTCTTCTTTTTGTACCACGGAAGAAAGTGGTCAGTCATAAACTCTACATACTTTTCAGAGGTCATTTTCACACCATCAGGGACAATAAAGGTGCCTACCAGCTCTCTCCCCATGATTCCAGCCCAAAACATGACTCTGCCACCTCCTTGCTGACGTTGCAGCCTTGTTGGGATATGGTGGCCATTCACCAACCATCCACTACTCCATCTGGACCATCCAGGGTTGCACGGCACTCATCAGTAAACAACACGGTTTGAAAATTAGTCTTCATGTATTTCTGAGCCCACTGCAACCGTTTCTGCTTGTGAGCATTGTTTAGGGGTGGCCGAATAATATCTTTATGCACACTTGCAAACCTCTGGAGGATCCTACACCTTGAGGTTCGCGGGACTCCACAGGCACCAGCGGCTTAAAATACCTGTTTGCTGCTTTGCAATGGCATTTTAGCAGCTGCTCTCCTAATCTATTAATTTGTCTGGCAGAAACCTTCCTCATTATGCCTCTATCTGAACGAACCCGTCTGTGCTCTGAATCAGCCCAAAAACTTTCACAGTACGATGATCACGCTTAAAGAGGCTCTGTCACCAGATTATCAAATCCCTATCTCCTATTACATGTGATCGGCGCTGCAATGTAGATAACAGTAACGTGTTTTTTTTTTTAAAAACGATCATTTTTGGCCAAGTTATGAGCAATTTTATATTTATGCAAATAAGCCTTTCTAATGGACAACTGGGAGTGTGTTTTATCTTATTTCCAACTGGGCGTGTATTGTGTTTGTAACATCTGGGCGTGTTTACTTGTTTTACTAGCTGGGCGTTGTGAATAGAAGTGGATGATGCTGATATATGATGCTGACAAACACTTCTATTCACAACGCCCAGCTAGTAAAACAAGTAAACACACCCAGATGTTACAAACACAATACACGCCCAGTTGGAAATAAGAGAAAACACGCCCAGTTGTCAAATAGAAAGGCTCATTTGCATAAATATAAAAGTGCCAAAAATGATCGTTTTAAAAAAAAAAAAACACGTTACTGTTATCTACATTGCAGCGCCGATCACATGCAATAAGAGATAGGGATTTGATAATCTGGTGACAGAGCCTCTTTAACCCCTTGAGTACCCAGCTCATTTTGGCCTTGAGGACCAGACCCATTTTTTCAAATCTGACATGTATCACTTTATGTGGTAATAACTCCGGAATGCTTTTACCTATCCAATTGATTCTGAGATTGTTTTCTGGTGACATATTGTACTTTAGTTTAGTGCAAAAATTTGGTCGATAAATTCATTGCTTATTTGTGAAAAACACCAACATTTAGCGAAAATATGAAGAAATTATGATTTTTCCATTTTAAATGTATCTGCTTTTAAAACAGATGGTAATACCACTCAAATTAACATCTCCCTTATGTCTACTTTATGTTTGCATCGTTTTTTGAACATCCTTTTATTTTTCTATGACCTCACAAGGCTTAGAACTTTAGCAGCAATTTCTCATATTTTTAAGAAAATTTCAAAAAGCGATTTTTTCAGGGACGAGTTCAGTTCTGAAGTGGTTTTGAGTGCCCTATATATTAGAAACCCCCATAAAACACCCCATTTTGAAAACTGCGCCCCTCAAAGTATCCAAAACAGCATTCAGAAAGTGTTTCAACTCTTTAGGCGTTTTACAGGAATTGAAGGAAAGTAGAGCTGAAATTTTCAAATTTCATTTTTTTTTACAAAATTCATATGTAATACATTTTCTTCTGTACCACAGAAGGTTTTACCTGAGAAACGCAACTCAATATTTATTGCCCAGATTCTGCAGTTTTTAGAAATATCCCACATGTGGCCCTAGTATGATAATGGACTGAAACACAGGCCTCAGAAGCAAAGGAGCACCTCTTGGATTTTGGGGCCTCCTTTTTTCAGAATATATTTTAGGCATCATGTCAGGTTTGAAGAGGTCTTGTGGTGCCAAAACATTGGAAACCCCCAAAAGTGACCCCCATTTTTTAAACTACACCCCTCAGGGAATTTATCTAGGGGTATAGTTAGCATTTTGACCCCACAGGTATTTTGCTATATTTTCTGGAGTTAGTCTGTGAAAATGAAAATCTACTTTTTTTCTGGAAAAACGTAAAAATTTCTAATTTTTGCAAGAAATAAAGGAGAGAAAGCACCCCAACATTTGTAAAGCAATTTCTCGCGATTACGGAAATACCCCATATGTGGTAATAAACTGCTGTTTGGACCCACAGCAGGGCTCAGAAGGGAAGGAGCGCCATTTGGATTTTGGAGCTCTGATTTTACTGGAATGGTTTTCAGTGCCGTGTCACGTTTGCAACGCCCTGGAGGGACCTAAACAGTGGAATCCCCCCAAAAGTGACACCATTTTGGAAACTATACCCCTCAAGGAATTTTTCTAGTGGTATAGTTATCATTTTGACCCCACAGGTTTTTTGCTGAATTTATTGGAATTAGTCTGTGAAGATGAAAAGAGACTTTTTTTTGGAAAAAACACAGAATTTTCTAATTTTTATAAGGAATAAAGGAGAAAAAGCACCTCAACATTTGTAAAGCAATTTCTCCTGATTACGGAAATACCCCATTATGTGGTAATAAACTGCTGTTTGGACCCATGGCAGGGCTCAGAAGGGACGGAGCACCATTTGGATTTTGCAGCTCAGATTTTGCTGAATTGGTTTCTGGGGGCCATGTCGCATTTGCAGAGTCCCTGAAGTACCAGTACAGTAGAAATTCCCCAGATGTGATCCCAATTTGGAGACTATACCCCTGAAAGAATTAAATTAGAGGTGTAGTGAGCATTTTGAGCCCTCAGGTGTTTTATAGATTTTATTAGAATTGGTCCGTGAAAATGAAAACATTTTTTTTTTTCCAATAACCTGTAGCTTTAGCTCAGAATTTTTCATTTCCACAAGGAATACAGGAGAACAGACACCCCAAAATGTGTTACACAATTTCTCCTGATTACGGAAATACCCCATATGTGGTTGTAAACGGCTATTTGGACATACGGCAAGGGTCTAAACGGAAAAAGTGCAATTTCGTTTTTGGAGTGGAGATTTTACAAAATTTGCTTTTGACGCCATGTTGCATTGCGCTGAGGTACCAGTACAGTGAAAACTCCCGAGAAGTGACCCCATTTAGGAAACTACACCCCTCAAGGAATTCATCGAGAAGTGTAATGAGCATTTTGACCCCCAAAGGTTTTGCAGAAATTAGTGCACAGTGGATGTTGCAGATTGAAAATTGACATTTTCCACATATATGCTATTTCAGTGCCCAATGCGTTGGGCCCAGCTTGTACCACTGGAGACATACGCCCCATAAATTGTTAAGCGGTTCTCCAGAGTACGGTAATACCCCATATGTGGTCATAAACTGCTGTTTGGGCACACTGCCAGGCCCAGAAGGAGCGCCATTTGGCTTTTGGAGCGCAGATTTTGCTTGGTAGTAGTTTTGTTTAGTGTTTTACTGGTGTTTCAGATTATAATGTGGGGGCATATGTAATCTGTGTGGAGTACATACATTTTTTGCGTGACACACTGTCGTTTTTATTGGTACCATGTTTGGCTACGCGCGACTTTTTGATCACTTTTTATTCCATTTTTTTGGAAACAACGTGACCAAAAAAGGAAATTCTGCCATTGTTTTTTATGGTATTTTTTTTACGGTGTTCACCGTGCGGGATAAATAATATGATATTTTTTTAGGTCAGGCCGATACGAACGCGGCGATACCTATTATGTCTAGTTTTTGTCTTTTTTTTTCATTTTTTTTCTAATTATAAAGGGGTTGATCAGGGAAAAAAGGCGATTATTGTTTTTATTACGTAAAACTTGAATTTATTTATTTATCTAAAACTTTTTTTTAAACTTTTTTTTCACTTTTTATTTTACACATACTAGGGGACTGGAAGATCTGATCTTCTGATCCCCTGCACAATACACTGCACTACTTCTGTATGTACTGATGTAGTGCAGTGTATTGTAACTGTCACTTTACAACTGACAGTTGAGCCTATTACGTCCTGCCTTGGGCAGGACCTAATAGGCTCCCGTACCTGGCAACCAGGAAGCCGTTGCTAGGCTTCCTAATTGCAATTGCAACCTTCAGAACCCCGCGATTTTTCGCGGGGGGGCAATGGAGTGCAGAGGGAGCCCCCTCCCTCTGTATCAATCACTTAAATGCCGCTGTCGCTATTGACAGCGGCATTTAAGGGGTTAAACTACAGCGATCGCAGAGGACAGTGATCGCTGTAGTTGCAGTGGGATGTCGGCTGTATATTACAGCCGACATCCGATGAAGATGGAGCGAGCACAGCTCCTGTGCCCGCTTCATCCTCAGGGCGTTACTATACGCCCATTTTCGGGAAGGGGTTAATAAAAAGTGTTTTGGTTTTTTTTTACACCGCTTTCTCTGATCTCCTCACGTATCTCACAGAAGTGAGGAGATCAGAGAAAGTGACAGGAGCTTTCTCCTGCAGACGACGTCACAGACGGCTGTGATTGGTCAGTCTTCAGAGACTGACCAATCACAGCAATCGCCGGCATTGGGGACTGCTAATTGGTCCCCAGGCCGGTAGCAGAGACGGTTAGCTGTCAATGACAGCTGCCGCCGCTGTTCTGTCACTATGTGATTTCACATAGTGACAGTTTATTCCTGCGCCGTAATAGTAAGTCGAAGGTACGCTGGAATAAGCGGCCAGCGACGTACTATTACGTCAAAGGTACGCAAGGGGTTACGTTTTCTTGAAATATCCAATGTTTTCATACCTTGTCCAAGGTATTGCACTATTTCACGCTTTTCGGCAGCAGAGAGATCCTTTTTTTTCCCCATATTGCTTGAAACCTGTGGCCTGCTTAATAATGTGGAACGTCCTTCCTAAGTAGTTTTCCTTTGATTGGGCACACCTGGCAAACAAATTATCACAGGTGTCTGAGATTGATTACAATGATCCATGAGCCCTAAGACACAATACCATCCATGAGTTTAATTGAAAAACTAACAATTAAATGTTTATGACACTTAAATCCAATGTGCATAATAATTTGGAACACGGTGTAGATATATATATATATATATATATATATATATATATATATATATACACACACACACACACACGTTTTTTTACTACATTATTTTGACATTTTTTAGCATTATTATATTTTCTCTTGTAAATTGTGCACAAACTTTCAGTGGTTTTGGGTTAGCAGTTTTCATTTTTATATACATACATATACAGTATGTGGATTAAGTTCCCTGTAGGGATAGCAGAAACAACAGTCTTGTGTAAACATGAAGTATTTCTTTTTTGCCAGCTTCAGGCTAACTACTAACAACGAAGTGCTGCTGACTGTGAAGTTGGTTATTTGAAAAGGTCAGATTTCCTGTAGGTTATTTTCATGAGATGGATGAATTTGACGATGGAGATCACTCATCCTGCAATCATAAGGTGCAATAGATTCAATTCTTGCTTTAGGAATATGGAGAAAATGTTTACTGAACTTAACAGTAACATTTAGTGAAAACACATTTCACGAGATAGAGCTTACTGAGAATGTATTATCTAGGAATGTTTATGTTCCAACCTAAAAAAACGAAAAACAAAACCCATTTGATGATCGAGTATTAACCCCTTCCCACCCAATCACGTACAGTTACGTCGGCAGCGCTAATGTGTTAGTGCCTTCTCACGTAGCTGTGAGAGAATGAGCACGCACCATCACCAGCGTGTGTCAGCTCTTTATTACAGCTGATATCCCTCTGTAATGGCCAGGACCGGAGCTAGGCTCCGATCCTGCTGATTAACTTCCTAGATGCAGCGATCGTGTGATAATTGTATCTAGGTGGTTTCTAGCCTGCTGGCGTCCCTGCGCCGCTGTCACCGAGATGTCGGTGCTTGCAACGGCAACCGGTGGCCTAACAATGGCCTCTTGTATGCCAAGCACGGAAGTCTTTTAGGCCCCGTCCGGAGGCGCAAGTTCAGTAGCTGAGCCTGCGCCATCACCTGCAGATATCAGCTGTTTGTTATAGCTGACATCCTGATGTAAGGGCCAGGACCAGAGCTAGCCTCTGATCCAGTCGATTAACCACTTAGATGTAGGGAACAAAAGCGATCGCTGCGTCTAGGTGGTTAGATCGCAGCCGATGGTTGTTATGGCAATGATCGACACACGCGTTGTTGCCGAGGGTTGCTATGGCAACCGGAGGACTAACATTGGCCTCCTGGTCTGCCAAGTACGGAAGCTGATTATGCCCCGCCCGCAGGCGAAGCCTAATAGGCTTGCTGTCAGCGAATGACTTACAGCTCTAATACACTACACTATGTAGGTAGTGCAGTGTATTACAATAGCGATCAGGGCTTTATGCCTTCAAGTCCCCTAGTGGGACAAAAAAAAAGTTAAAAGAAAGTTAATAAAAATGTAAAAAAAGTAAAAAACAATCATGTTAAAAAAACAGACACTGACTTTTTCCCATAATAAGTCCTTTATTATAGGAAAAAAATGAAAACATTATAAAAGTATACATATTTGGTATTGCCACGTCTATAACGACCCAAACTATAATAATATCATGTTATTATGAAAATGTTGCATGTACCCCAAAATAGTAGCAATAAAAACTACAACCTATCCCGCAAAAAACAAGCCCACAGCTTTTTTGACGGAAAAATAAAAAACGTATGGCTCTCAGAATATGGTGATACAATAAAATAAATGATTTAAAAAAAAAAAAAAAAGTGATTTTATTGTGCAAATGCTGTAAAATATAAAAAAACGATATACATATGGTATCGTTATTGTATCGACCCACAGAATAAAGTGAATGTCATTTATAGCGCACAGTGAACGGCGTAAAAAAAAGCTTGTTTTTGGTCACCTCGCTTGCCAAAAAAATGGAATAAAAAGTGATGAAAAATGGTACTAATGAAAACTATAGATTGACCCGCAAAAAAAATAAGCCCTTACACAGTTCCGGTGGAGAAAAACATTAAAAAGTTGTAGGTAGTGCCACACAGCCCACAGCCGCCTTTTATATAGCACCCATCCCCATTCCTGTAGATAGCGCCACTGTAGCTCCCTGAAGAAGCGGAATCCCCTGTGGCCAGGGATTCCACTCCTGGAGTGCTCCGCTTGATGTCTCTGTCCATATATGTTTGTAGTGCTTTTTTTGCCTGCGTCTCTTGCATTAGCTTCAACGGCTTAAAAAAAAAAGGTCAAACAACGCTGTCAATTCAAAATCTGCTTCAAAATTCTTGAAGGAATTTTGAGGCAGATTTTTTGTGCCTTACAAAAAACGCTGTGTGAACATACCCTATGAGTGTAGTGCTTGTTTTTAGCCGTTTTCTGTCTTTCTTGAAACAATTTTTGGTAGGGTTGCCCTGAGGAAATTTTATTTTTCCAGTGGTGCCTCGAGCCCGAAAAGGTTGGGAAACTCTGTACCAGGCTACAGGATCACGATGGCCTACGCAAGGATCCCGTCATGGAGCAGCTCAGTTCGTCGTGGAAACGGGGCCTAGGTGAGAACAATTTTTTTTGGGGGGGAGGCACTGTCTACAAGGGGGAGGTGGGGGGCTGTATGGCACGATCTACAAGGAGGAGGTGGGGGATTATGGCACTGTCTACAGGGAGGCTGTATGGCACAATCTACAGGGAGCACTATCTACAAGGGGGGGCTGTGTGTGGCAGCCAGGGTAGAGGGGCATTATACTGTGGGTTGGCCACTAAGCAGATATTATACTGTGTAGGGGTACTACAGGGGGCAATATACGGTGTGTGGCACTTAGGGGGCATAATACTGTGTGGGCATAATTAAAGGACAAAATGCTGTGTCCTTAAAGGGGTTATAATATATTATTAAATATTATTATTATACTGTATGGGGGCACTAAAGGGGCATTATACTGTGTGGGGGCACTACATAGGGAAGTATGCTGTGGGGGCATTATACATTTTTTATGGGGTATATTTTTTATAATGGGATGGGGCACCGAAAGATAATTTCGCACGGGACGCCATTTATCCTTAGGCCGGCCCTGGTGACGGCCCGGGCGTGGACCAGTCCAGCCATCTGACCTGTCACCTGACCTCACATCAGTGACATGAGGTCATATGACTCCATTCAGGTGACCGGACTGGTCCACTCCCGGGCTGCCACCGACCCTAATCAGAAGGAACTCCGCTGCTGCCTGCGATGCATGACCTCCTCGGCTCCTCCGGTGAGTCACGTGAGGCAGAGCAGAGAGTGGTAGTGGTGCTATTTACAAGGGGGGGGAGTGAGCTGCTATTTACAAGGGGGTCAGTGTGCCGCTATCTACAAGGGGGCAGCGGGCTGTGTGTGGCACTATCTACAAGGGGGGCTGTGTGTGGCACTATCTACAAGGAGGGCTGTGTGTGGCGCTATCTACAAGGGGGGGGGGCTGTGTGGTGCTGCTTTACAAGGGGGGCTGTGTAGCCTTATTTACAATGGGGAGGGTGGCGCTGTTTACAAGCCCTCACACAGCTCTGGTGGAGAAAATCTGTGTGTGGTGCGTGATTTATGCATCAATTCAATTGTGCTTTGCGAGTGCATGAATAATGCATGCCAGTCGCAAAGCACACTGATGCATAACACAACACACACAGACCAGATTCACGCGCGTTCTTCACGCGCGTGAATCTGATACGCTCGTGTGAATGTAGCCTTAGTATGTTCTTCTGGTATTGCAGCTCATCCACATTCACTTTGTTGGGGATAAGACCTTTTCTTCTAATCTTGGACAACCCCTTCAAGAAGTATTGGTCAAATATGTTACTAAAACAGTAACTTCCTATTCATAGAAAGTGTTCTATCAGTTGTTATAGATTTAGGACTTACTTTACATTTTGCATCACTCCCTCCTGATACAGCGGTAGGTTGCAACAAAGCGCTAATGGCATCTTTCTTTAAGGAACATAATTCCCATTGTGGCAGATATCTTATGGGGTTTGGCCCTTTAATGACCAGCAAATTCAAAAGAGACAAAAATCAAAATGCTGTTCAGATCATGTATGGTCATGAAAATGATGAGAAATTGAAGTAACTTTCCATCATTCGGAAAACTGGCACGTCCATGCATTACCCAAACAGCTTATGAATTTCAGCTGTGTGACTCCTCATTTCCCTTGTGGTGGCCCTGCAGTGAAATTAACTTGCTTCTGAGTTTCTCCTTGGATTACAGCTGATCGTTGGGGTTCTACACAAATCTCAACAGCCTCTTCAAGTTCCTCCTAATCTCTTCCATTTTCGCTGGCAGGCGACTGAGGGTTTGGCTTAGTGGAGGGGTGGGGCTTAACATTTTGTGTGAGGAAGCTCCTTCTATACCCTGTGTTCGTATATAGCCTGACACAGGATTATGAGCAGGGCCATAGTCTTCCGATTGGATTACCATTGATTTCAATGGTAATGCTTCCGTTGAAAATGGTTTCCATTTGTCTCCGTTCCATAAGGTTTCCGTTTTTTGCGGAACCAATGGCGCAGTTGACTGCACTATAGATTCCGCAAAAATAACGGAGACCTTATGGAACAGAGACAAACGGAAACCATTTGCAACGGAAGCATTACCATTGGTGAAATTCCCAGATTCCTGTTATTGCTCCCAGTTTCTCAAATTATGTTATAGAGAAGGAGTAATAATAAAACTTAGCCGTTAATGAGCTGATAAAACGTAGAATAACACACATTTACATAAATAACATAAAACATATGAGTATCTCTTCTAGGCATTAGGATCTGGTTCCAAATGATTAGCTGCTGGTTTTAGGGTCAGTATACGTTCAGTATACGTTCAAATAAGGATCGCACAGTGGTGCTACACCTGTCCTTAATGACCAAACTGAACTGTCCCTGTATTAGGTAATACTGCCGGGCACCCATTCTGAAAAGAACGACTCTATTACCACCAGAACCTCTCCCTAATATATTCTTCTATTGATTCCCTAACATTGTCACTCTTGCTCCTACGCGTTTCGCCAAATTTGGCTCGTCAGAGAGGCGGACACAGTCGTGGTTATGCAAATCTTATGTATGGCAGTGGCAACGACCTGAGCTGGCCTGCATCTTTTGTATTTTTTACAACGCCCACCCATTCGGGGGGCTCGACCATCCGGCAACTAATCAGCAGGGAGGTGTGTGTAAGTCATTCATCTCTCACCCCTATTAAAGTCCTACAATGGACTTCATCGTCGTCATGAGGATTATTGCATGCATGTCCCCTATTGGTTACCTATTCCGCCACTCACGGTGTGCTATTATTATTATTCTACTGAGTATAGTCACAATGTTATTCTGACCTTTAGTGCTCAACCAGTTCAATTTAGGTTAATTATTCTATAAGGATTCTTGTACCTAGCATAATTTTCTCTCCCCTGCCAGGAATACTTTTGGTCGGGATATTACGATAGGGGTATTTTGCCTATAGATACAATAATATGGTGTGTAGCATAGTGATTGACCTTGATCACTTATAGAGATATGCTCCATATCATTATGTTTATTATTTTGACATTTTAGCCCCTTATATATTCTGTAGTATTTAACTTATGGCCTCTTTGTACCAAGTAGACCTAGAATACATATATATATATAGGGGGTATTGAGGAAAAGGGTTCCTCAGAGATATGACCTCTTGATACCAGACAGACACACATATATATATATATATATATATATATATATATTTATTTCCATCATCAGATATGTATCCATTCCCAAAAACTTATTTTGTGTCCCTCTCTATAGAAAGCATGGATAATTTGGATTTTCATTGAGGCCCTCTGGGGATGTTGAACACATCTTATATATCCATCTGCTTTCTATTTGTAGTAGTAGTATGTCCCAATTAACCTCCTCTTCGATTAGGTTCTATCTGCTGTATCCCTTGAAATCTCCTGACTTTGGGGTCTCCCCCATGCATCAGCCATACATGTCTCGCTATTGTGGTATCTCTTTTATTTAGAGTGTCATTGTAATGGTCTCTTATCCTTCTTCTAAATTTTCTCTTTGTTTTTCCTATATACAGTACGTACGTAGTCTTTGGGGTAAATGGATAACCCCTCTCGATCTACAATTAATGAACTCCTTAATTTCATATTCTACCCCTGTAGTTATACTAATAAACATTTTGGATACTTGTGTAGCCTCACATGCCAGGCATCTGCCACATCTGTAAGTCCCGAAGGGTCTCCTATTAAGCCAACATTTCTCAGGAGGTTCCGTTTTAAGGTGGCTCTGCACTAGTTTATCTTTTAGGCTTTTATTTCATCTAAAGGTAATCTGAGGTCCTTCGCCTAGTACCTTTATCAGACCTTCATCCTCTGTTAAGGGGGTTTTACACTGGGCAATTATCAGGCAGACAAGCCTTTATAGAACGCTCTTTGCTGATAATTGCCCTTTGTAAACAGTGCAGCGATCAGCAGATGAACGAGTAAACGCTCAATCATCTGCTGATCGTATCTGTAAAGACGGGGTAGGGAGACAGACAGGTGAGCCCTAATCTACCCGCCACTCAGTCCCTGCCTACTTGCAACGGCCCGTCCTAGGCGACAGCGTACAACTGGGCGACGGTCCCTACTCTCACTATGTGCACGACAGACAGACAGACAAGGGTACAAGAAGTTAAGGGAAAAGGGGCAGATGCCCACGGCAACAAGAGTAGTGAACGAGCCGAGTCAAACCAGGAGTGTACGAGGTACCAAACGCAGAGCAAGAGAGTAGTCAGTAAAGCCAGGGTCAATATGAAGCAGAGGACAAATTGTACAAGCAGCAACAGAGCCAGGAAACAAGCAGAATCACAGGCAAAGGAGAAGCAGGAAATGAAGGTATAAATAGACAGAGGGCGGGAGCTAGCTCCGTCTGGCCAGGCTATGATAGGCTCTCCCATTCTGGAGGGAGGCTTGCACCATCCTGCTGTCCACAATCTTGGCCACCTCGAATTCTACCCCTTCAGGAGTGAGAACAGGGACCGGAGGTTTTCTCGAGGGAGCCAAGAACGGGGAGCAGCGTTTCAGGAGGGAGGCATGAAACACGGCCTGTGATTATGTAAAGACGGGGTAGGGAGACAGACAGGTGAGCCCTAATCTACACGCCACTCAGTCCCTGCCTACTTGCAACAGCCCGTCCTAGGCGACAGCGTACAACTGGGCGACGGTCCCTACTCTCACTATGTGCACGACAGACAGACAGACAAGGGTACAAGAAGCTAAGGGAAAAGGGGCAGATGCCCACGGCAACACCGTGAGCTATAAAAGTAGTGAACGGGCCGAGTCAAATCAGGAGAGTACGAGATACCAAACGCAGAGCAAGAGAGTAGTCAGTAAAGCCAGGGTCAATATGAAGCGGAGGACAAATTGTACAAGCAGCAGCAGCAGAGCCAGGAAACAAGCAGAATCACAGGCAAAGGAGAAGCAGGAAATGAAGGTATAAATAGACAGAGGGCGGGAGCTAGCTCCGTCTGGCCAGGCTATGATAGGCTCTCCCACTCCTCAGCCTCCCAGCCTGAGTGGTAAAAGAAGGAGTCACTCTATCAGACTTAGGAGCAGGTGCAGACTGACTAACCACGGGCGTCAACACAGAAGCTGTGTCTGGCAGATCCTTTACAGTATCATTTCAAAAAAGTAAAAATATTATCGTTGTTCGGCAGCACATATCCCTGTGTAATAATAACGTATGGGGACGAGCGATTGGAGTAACGACCGCTCATCCCCATCCCTAGCTCCATGTGACAGGAGCAAACGAGCACCGATCAACGATGTCTCGTTGATAGGCACTCGCTGTACCGGCCGATTATCGGCCGGTGTAAAAGGGCCTTTAGAACATCTCAATGCTTGTTGATAATTTCCCTCACTTGTGTGTGAGCCCCATCGTAGGTCCATATAACACGCATCAGATTATCTTTTGATCACTGTGTTTCTTTGTTATCAAGGGCTCTAGTTCCGAATGCATTATTAAATGCCTCTCTTAGGATTCGATCTTGCTTTCCCTCTTTCTTGGAACCTGACACTCATATCCTCTGCTTCCGATATAAAGGTCTATATGCTAGAAAAGTTTCTCCTGAGGCAGAGATATTGTCCCTTGGGTATACCCTTTTTAAGGGCATACGGGCGCGAACTCTCTCACCTCAGGAGGCTGTTTGTAGCAGTAGGCTTCCTAAAGACCTCCGTTCTGATTTGTAATTTTGTAATTGTAATTTTTACATCCAAAAATGCCAAGGGGTTTGGATCACTTTCAGAGGTGAATTTTAGACCTATCTGATTAATATTTAGATCTGGAAACTCCGTTTGTGTACCTGTCCAGAGGATGAAAAAATTGTCAATGAATCTAAGCTATAAGCCTATCGATTCATGCCATTTATTGTTGGTCTCTGAGAATACTATGTTCGCCTCCCACCAGCCCAGGATCAGATAAGCATATGAGGGGTCACATGGGCTCCCCATAGCTGTGCCCCTGAGCTGGTGGAAGTAGTGATCGCCGAAAAGAAAAAAGTTTTTGGTAAGATTGAACTGAAGGAGCTCCATCACTAACGAATTTGTTCATTTAGATTATTACCTCTCGTCCTGAGGAATTGAGACACAGCTTCTAGCCCCTTTTGATGCTGGTTCCAGCTGTAGAGAGCCTCCACATCTATAGAGGCAAAAAACATATTCTTCTCCACGACAATACCTTCCAGTTTCAGGAGTAAGTCTATGGAATCTCTAACATAAGATGGAAGGCTCAGAACAAATGTACGTAAGATTTTATCAATATAAATTCCTTTGTTCTGATTCAAACTATTAATTCCTGAGACTACTGGTCTCCCTTTCAGGGGGTTTGTCCCTTTATGGAACTTGGGAGTTGTATAAAAGGTTGCTACTATGGGGAATTCAGGGAGTAGGAATTGATATTCTGCTTTATTGATCCGTCCATTAGTTAATGTCCTTTCTAATATTATTTTAAGTTCTGCTGAGAATCTTTCTATTGGGCTTCCCTGAAGTCGATGGTACGTTTCCGAGTCTGAAAGTATCTATTCACACATCTCCTCATATTGCCCAATGTTAATCACAACTACATTCCCCCTGTGTCCAAGGGTTTAATTATTATTTGTTTGCTGTCACCCAAAGTTTTGAGAGTTTTCATCTTCTCTCTTGTCATATTTCTGTGACTAATTTCCTGACCTTCAAGGGCCCTTATGTCTTTTCCTTCCAGTTTCTTAAAGAGGCTCTGTCACCAGATTCTCAAATCCCTATCTCCTATTGCATGTGATCAGCTCTGCAATGTAGACAACAGTAAAGTTTTTTTGTTTTTTTTTTAAAACGTTCATTTTTGGCCAAGTTATGAGCTATTTTATATATATGCAAATGAGCTTTGAAATGGACAACTGGGCGTGTTTTTTTCCGTATGTCCAACTGGGCGTGTATTGTGTTTTTAACTGGGCGTGTTTACTTGTTTTACTAACTGGGCGTTGTGAATAGAAGTGTATGATGCTGACGAATCAGTGACCAATCAGCATCATGCACTCCTCTCCATTCATTTACACAGCACATAGTGTTCTTACTAGAACGATTTGCAGCCACATACACAAGTGTCCTGATAATGAATACACATGACCTCCAGCCTGGACGTCATGTGTATTCAGAATCCTGACACTTCTGAATCTTTTCTGTGAGATTTCCAGCAAGGGAAACGAAATCTCGTTTAACTCGTAATCTCGCGAGATTACGAGTGGCTTGCTGGAATCTCACAGAAAAGATTCAGAAGTGTCAGGATTCTGAATACACATGACGTCCAAGCTGGAAGTCATGTGTATTCATTATCAGGACACTTGTGTATGTGGCTGCACATCGTTCTAGTAAGAACACTATGTGCTGTGTAAATGAATGGAGAGGAGTGCATGATGCTGACTGGTCACTGATTCGTCAGCATCATACACTTCTATTCACCACGCCCAGCTAGTAAAACAAGTAAACACGCCCAGTTAAAAACACAATACACGCCCAGTTGGACATACGAAAAAAAACACGCCCAGTTGTCCATTTCAAAGCTCATTTGCATATATATAAAATAGCTCATAACTTGGCCAAAAATGAACGATTTAAAAAATAAAATAAAAACTTTACTGTTGTCTACATTGCAGCGCCGATCACATGCAATAGGAGATAGGGATTTGAGAATCTGGTGACAGAGCCTCTTTAAATGTTTCTATATTGGGACTTTTGCAGACTGGTGGCATTTTAGTGCTAGTTGGTCTTAGATTGGTAAATGGTTGCTTTCCTCTATCCCTGGTATTGTCATCCAGGAGGTCAGCGACATCCCTAGCTGTGGCTAGTTCCTCATTCTCTATATTTAGTTCCTTTTCCCCCTCCCCCAATATATATGTATTCTAGGTCTACCTAGAGGTTTTAGTATGGTTGGTGTCAAGAGGAATACATTGCGCGGAAGGCAGTCCAAGTGAGCTATATTTATTAGATGAGGAGATGAACAATGAATACAAGAGGCGTAGAGATGTTCCATGTACAACATGATATGAGATGTACAACAGGGGTGAGGGGAAAGAGGAGGAGTATGGGGAGCACCAGGAAGTGTGGGTGGGTGGCCAGATCCCGGAAGAAGCAACTTGAGTCAGTGCCCCCTCTGCTACTTGTTAGGCACGGGAAAAGGCCCAATCTTCCTGCATTAATGGATTTCCCCAATGGAATAAGGGTTAGAGCTTCAGGTGCTGCAGGACATTGTGAGCAGTGTGGCGATGAACATGGCCATGTGCCAAGGGGCTTGCTGCAACACTGCAGCTTTGGAAGGTCCAATATAGAAACGTGTGTGTGCGGTAGTGATCCCGTGTAAGGAAACTTCCAGAAAGCCTACTGTAGAATGAACAAAACTTCCTGGAGTAGACGCATGGGGCAGATTATTAGTCAATGCCATGCGGAGGACTGGGTCATATAAACTGAATGAAGACTCTGCACTTTATTAGAGTGTGCAAATGGGGCCTTTGACATCTAGAAATCTCCTCCTCCTCCTTCTGGTGCACAAGAGGTAAATTTTACTATTTTGGGGAATTCAGGGAGTAGGAATTGATATTCTGCTTTATTGATAAGTTTCTAAAAGTATAGAAAGGGCATTAATGCTGTACTATTGAAGTGTTATCCGATGCAAAGCATCTCATGGGAAGCTCAAATTTACTGTTGATCGGGACTTTTTTTTTTTTTTAAATGGTGAAAGAGGGTTGCATGGGGGAGTTTTGATTTCAATAAAAAAAAAAATCTTATGTCTGTTTATTATGGCCTTAGTAATGGCTGCTGTCTGATTGACAACGTTTAATTACTAAAGCTGGGGCTTAGCATTAGCCAGTAAAAAGGCTATCAATAACCCCTATTATTACCCCGGTTCCCACTGCCGCCAGTGTTGCCGAGTATGATCCAGTACCCAAACATCTGAAAAGATGGTAAGGCAGCCGGGCGTCTGCAGGCTGGTATTATCAGGCTGGGAAGGGCCAAAAACCGTGGCTCTTCCCACCTTGGTAATGCTAGGCTGCAGCTGCTTTATTGTATCTGGCTAGTTATGAAAAAAAGGAGGAAGCCCACCTCATTTTTTAGAAATAAATAATTGAAAAAAAATTACGTGAGATTCTCCATTTTTCATAACCAGCCAGATACAATTAAGCAGCAGCAGCCTAGTATTACAAGGGTGGGAAGGGCCACGATTTTTGTCCCTTCCTAGCCTGATAGTACCAGCCTGCGGCCACCCCAATACCCGCCCTTCACTTCAGATGGTCGGGTACTGGATCGTACCCGGCTCTTCCCGGTACTCCTGGTGGCTGTGGGTACTGGGGTAATAATATGGGGGTTAGTGCTAACCTTTTTACTGGCTAACACTAAGCCCCTTCTTAGTAATGGACGCTCTCAATCAGACAACTGCCATTACTAAGGCGGTAATGAATTATTAAAAAACAGAGACATCGCTGATCGCAGCCATTTAACCCCTTCAATGGAGTCCGCCGCATTGAAGTGGTTGACAGAGGGAGAGGGCTCCCCCTGTACCCTCCGCCCACCCCCACCATGGATCACGGGTTGCGATGGTTACTATGGCAACCAGGAAGCCGTTGCTAGGCTTCCTGGTTGCCCAGGTACGGAAGCCTATTAATACGCTAATTGTCAGATGAAGAATGACAGTAAGGGTATGTGCACACGATAACTGCAATTACGTCTGAAATTACGGAGCTGTTTTCAGGCGAAAACAGCTCCTGAATTTCAGACGTAATTGCATGTACTCGCATCTTGCGGGGCGTCTTTTACGGACGTAATTTGGAGCTGTTCTAAACCTACCCACAACCTCGAAGAGAAAAAGCATAACCTGTTGAATGCTATTTAGATTCAGTGTGTGGCTGTGTGAACGTGTGCTTTACCAGGTAGAGGCTCTTGTCGGACTAAGGCTGGGTTCACACAACCTATTTTCAGACGTAATGGAGGCGTTTTACGCCTCGAATTACGTCTGAAAAAACTGCTCCAATACGTCGGCAAACATCTGCCTATTACTTTCAAAGGGCTTTACGATGTACTGTGCCGACGACCTGTCATTTTACGCGTCGCTGTCAAAAGACGGTACGTAAAATTACAGCCTCGTCAAAAGAAGTGCAGGACACTTCTTGGGACGTAATTGGAGACGTTTTTCATTGACTCCAATGAAGAACAGCTACAAATTACGTCCGTAAAAGACGCCCCGCAAAACAGCTCCGTAATTTCAGACGTAATTGCAGTTATCGCGTGCACATACCCTTATACGGCAAGTGATGGCAGCGTTTTGTGTGTATGGGTGAACTGGTTTTGGGGTGCGCTTTAACTCATTGTTAGCCTGTTGTGATAGGTGTGTGTGTATAGTGAGAGTGGACATGCAGAGTTCCCCTTTACATTATCATCCAAGTCACGTGTGCCGGGAGTGGTGTTCGTGACACCCCACGGTGGACCCTGTAGATGCAGCAGAGATGAGGAAACTTTAGGGCCTTGTGCTCTCTCACGCTCCCCTCTCTTCAGTTCTTGCTGTTGACACTGTCCGCAGCTGATTGGACAGTGTCACAGCGTTGTTACACGCCCCCTTTCCAATTACTGCCCCATTGACAGTTCAGGGGGTTATTTACATATCAAACGCAAAATATTATGGCACCAATATATAATAATAACGAAGAAGGCTAGAAAAAAATTGTAAAGTACCCCAGAGTTTGTTCAGCCCTGACCATTACATGCTGCACTCAGCTGCGCATGTATGGGCAGGTGAAAGGTTCTCTTTAAAGTGTAACAACATTTTTTAAAAACATTTGACATGTCAGAAGTTTTGATCTGTGGGGTCTGAGCACTGAGACCCCCACTAAAACGAAGCAGCAGAAGTGCTCGGGTGAGCGGTGTGCCGCTTCGATTCTGTTTGGCTTTCCTTGGAGCAGTGTACGGGTTCAATAGAAAGTCTATGAGTTCGTACATCACTCACAAAGTCGATCATAAATGAAGCGGCACAGCGCTCACCCGAGCATTTCTGCTGCTTCGTTTTAGTGATCGGTGGGGGTGTTAGTGCTCGGTCCCCCACCGATGAAAACGTCTAACTTTTCAGTATGACATGATAAAAGTTTAGTTACAGTTTAAAGGCTACGTACACCTTTAAAAACTTATTTATATATATATATATATATATATATATATATATATATATATATATACAAGCTAGTAAAGTAAAAGCAGCACCGTTCTTCCAGTGTGGGGTGCAAGTCCCTGTTCAGACACACGACCAGTGTCACAAATCCACAGACAAATCCAATACACAGGTCAGCACTCCAAGGTAAAGTGTAAAATAAGGATCCTTTATTCACCACAAGCGCCTTGTGGTGAATAAAGGATCCTTATTTTACACTTTACCTTGGAGTGCTGACCTGTGTATTGGATTTGTCTATATATATATATATATATATATATATATATATATATATATATATATATATATATATATAAAAAGATATCTATCAATGTGGTTGGTGCAAGTTTTAATTACTTTTTACAGCTGCTTTGTATCCTGTATACAGAGAAGCTGTATCTAGCGCTGAGACTTGAATCCATTAGGTCACCTATTATAGCTCACATCTAAGTTATGAACTTAGATGTGATCGATAACAGCTCGATCCTGCAGGACCCGCTGACACTGAATCAGTTAGTCCTGCTGACCTGACGGATACAGGATTCACCGCTATATACAGCTGCTCTGTATACAGGATACATAGCAGCTGTATCTTAAAAAGTAAGAATAATTTTTAATAAAAAGTAATTAGAAAGTTGCATCAATCACACTGAAACCCTCCCCTCTTGCAGTATAATAACTACTGAGGGTGCTATGTGGGTGGTCAGTGGCGTAACTACCACTGTAGCAGCAGTAGCAGCTGCTACGGGGCCCGCAGCATGAGGGGGCCCGTGTCGCCCGCCGGCACGGGCCCCCACCATGGCCGGAGGCTCCGCTAGCAGCCGCTATGGCTGCTACAGCGGGACGCCACTGAACACTACGGCAGAGCAGGGAGGTATCTCCCCGCTCTGCCATTAAACAAAAGACATGTATCCCCTCTCCACAGGATAGGGGATACATGTGTGATCGCTGGCAGCGATAGGGAGAACGGGGGACTGAAAGTCCCCTGAAGTTCTCCATCACAAACCTCGGACTTCCGGGGTCTGTGTCGGCAGCTCCGTAGAAATTAATGGAGCGCCGGTCACGCTTGTGCGCATGCGTGACCCGCGCTCCTTTCATTTTTAGTGAGCTGCGCAGACGCCGGAAGTCAGAGGTTAGTGATGGAGAACTTCAGGGGACTTTCAGTCCCCGTTCTCCCTATCACTGCCAGCGATCACACATGTATCCCCTATCCTGTGGATAGGGGATACATGTCTTTTGTCGGACACGCTGTAGGTCGCATTTTCTGGGAGGGGGGACGCTGTATGGCGTTCCCTACAGGGGGGGCACTGTATGGCGTTCCCTACAGGGGGGTGGGCGCTGTATGGCGTTCCCTACAGTGGGGGGCGCTGTATGGCGTTCCTTACAGGGGGGGCTCTGTATGGAGTTCTCTACAGGGGGGGCTGTATGGCGTTCCCTACAGGGGGGGCTGCATGCCATACAGCCCCCCTGTAGGGAACGCCATACAGCCCCCCTGTAGGGAACGCCATACAGCCCCCCCTGTAGGGAACGCCATACAGCCCCCTGTAGGGAACGCCATACAGCCCCCCTGTAGAGAACGCCATACAGCCCCCCCTGTAGGGAACGCCATACAGCTCCCCCTGTAGGGAACGCCATACAGCCCCCCCCTGTAGGGAACGCCATACAGCGTCCCCCCTGTAGGGAACGCCATACATCGCCCCCCCCTGTAGGGAACGCCATACAGCCCCCCTGTAGGGAATGCCATACAGCCCCCCCTCTAGGGAACGCCATACAGCCCCCCCTGTAGATAACGCCATACAGCCCCCTCTGTAGATAACGCCATACAGCCCCCTCTGTAGATAACGCCATACAGCCCCCTGTAGATAACCCCATACAGCCCCCTGTAGATAACGCCATACAGCCCCCTGTAGATAATGCCATACAGCCCCATCTGTAGATAACGCCATACAGCCCCCTCTGTAGATAACGCCATACATCCCCCTGTAGCGAACGCCATACAGTCCCCTCTGTAGATAACCCCATACAGCCCCCTGTAGATAACGCCATACAGCCCCCTGTAGATAACGCCATACAGACCCCCTTGTAGATAACACCATACAGCCCCCTCTGTAGATATCTACAAAGGGGGCTGTATGGCGTTATCTACAGAGGGGACTGTATGGCGTTCTCTACAGGGGGGGATGTATGGCGTTATCTACAGAGGGGGCTGTATGGCGTTATCTACAGGGGGGGTTGTATGGCGTTATCTACAGGGGGGGCTGTATGGCGTTATCTACAGGGGGATGTATGGCGCTATCTACAGGGGTGGGTTGTATGGTGTTATCTACAGGGGGGGTTGTATGGCGTTATCTACAGAGGGGGCTGTATGGCGTTATCTACAGGGGGCTGTATGGGGTTATCTACAGAGGGGACTGTATGGCGTTCTCTACAGGGGGGCTGTATGGCGTTATCTACAGAGGGGGCTGTGTCGTGTTATCTACAGAGGGGGCTGTATGGCGTTATCTACAGGGGGGGTTGTATGGCGTTATCTACAGGTGGCTTGTATGGTGTTATCTACAGGGGGGGTTGTATGGCGTTATCTAAAAAGGCACTATCTACAAGTGGGGGTTGTGTGACACCCAGGGGAGGGGGGGCCCAGTCAAAAGTTTGCTATGGGGCCCAGTCTTTCCTAGTTACGCCCCTGGGGGTGGTTATACTGCAAGGGGCTACTTACTGATTGCTGTGGGGGAGCTATACTGCGCTTAGCTTCCTGCCCCCACTAATTTAAGTGATCAGGGGGTTGTCTGAGCATCTTACTGACAGCCAAGGGCTCTGTGGGACTGAATAATCCCCCATAGATCACTCACTAATTACTATACAGCAAGGTGGGGGTCTAGGGGTCTAACTGACTGCTAAGGGCTCTAAGGGGGCGGATTCCCCTTAGAGCCCTCAGCAGTCAGTGAGACGCTCAGACCCTGCTAACCTTGCAGTAGGGTAGATAGTGAGGGCTCTATGGGGAAAATTCCTCCCCCCCTATAGAGTCGTCTGCTGTCAGTAAGATGCTCAGACCACCCCTTGTAGAATCCCCTGCCCTTCAGCTTCGGCCAATCACTTTTAAATTAGTGGGGGCAGGTTTATGGGGAAGGATTATACTGTGCTCAGCTTTACTAATTTAAAAGGGGTCGGCTGATGCTGGGGGGCCGGGAGTATAATTCAAGGGGTCTGGGCGTTTTACTGACAACAGATGAATAATCCCCAACATAGAGCCCTCACTAGTTACTATACTGCAAGGTTAGGGGGGGGGGGTCTAAGCATCCGACTGACTGCTCTAAAGGGGGGGCAGAATACTCCCCCCTATAGAGCCCTCTGCAGTAAGTCAGATGTTCAGATCGCCCCCCCGCATCCCTCTATCCTTCCATTATATGACGTGAGGGCTCTATGGGGTGGTTTATTCCCCCCATAGAGCCCTTGGCTGTCAGTAGAATTCCCAGACCCCCCTTGCAGTGTACTCCCGGGTCCCAGTCCCCCAGTTTCGGCCGACCGACGCCTTTTAAATTAGTCCAGACAGGATCGTGAGCGCTGTAAGTGCAGGTCACCGCTCACCTTGTGCGTCTCGTCACTTCTCTTCTTGAGGAGAGAGCACTCGACCGCTACTCCTGCAGACCTGCTCCTCTCTGGCAGCGCATGCTGTGTACAGCGTCAGAGAGGAGGCACATCAGGTAAGTAAAATAAGGCATGCTCCCTCCCCCCCCATTCCAGTTCGTCCCTGGCACAAAATGCCACTCCCCATTTTCGGCTAGGTGGCGCCGCCTGAGACTGTCGGCTCACTTCGCCTCATGGCAGGTGCGGCACTGCTCAGCGACCCGTAGTGGCATGGTTGAAACAGACTGCAAAGCCTGTTGTCAGTTTGCTGTATCCGAACTTGGTGGAAAATCCTTCGGTGCTAAGATGCCTATCTCTGGTTTAGGCCCGCTTTTGTTGTTGAGCCACTTGTCGTGAATTGTTTGTGCATCCGAGGTAAGCTGTATGCTAGAGGGTAGCCCCTCAGTAACCCACAGTGACACGATTGGAACAGGTTACGGAGCTGACAGGCACCCCAGATTAGGCTGTCCTGACACTTTTTTTTAAAAAGATGTTGATATAGCAGGCCTCTGTGATTTATTGAAGAACCACCCGAGACATATGTACACAAGGAAATGGGGGCATGCTGAATCTTATGGAAAGCCTAGCTACAACTGAAGCTAGTCAGTGTTAGGACATTGTGTATGGTTGCACATACAACATCCTGTCGCTGGCCAGCATCATGAGTTTAAGCATGGCAATGCCTGGAAGTCAAGTGGATCGAGATGACCCAAGAGACTGGTAAAGCCTATCTGTCCATTCAGGAAGACAAAAATGCCACAGAGATGAGTAACCAACCAAAATCAATTTGTAAATGTGAAATAATTCACAAATATCCATGATTTCTAGAGCATTTTTTAGAAAAGTATACCAAGCATGAATTGGTGCATTGACCCAAAAGGCCATAGAGAGAAAATCTACAACTGGAGAGGGTCAATAATTTCATAATATAATGAAAAAATGTTTTCACTTTATTGAAGACATGTATACAAAAACGATTATAAATGAGTCGTACAAGGCAAATCATGGCGTCAGCCTGTGCCAAGAGTATATATAGGAGTCAAAGATATATGTGAGAAATAACAAGTAGTTTACTGGTATATATATGAACGAGGTCAAAAAAATTGCAATGAGACCTTGTGTAACAAGATGTGTGTGCAAATACAATATCTGATAGAACTCGTGTTGGAACCAATTCCAGCTGGCAATTACAATCAAGCTGTCAGGACCAACAGAAAAATGATGTAATGCAGGTCAAGCATATGATAAAACATGTCCACAAGCATAAATATGAATAAACAAATGTAGTAACAGCTGGAAAGAAGCCAAAAAAGCTGCCCCCAGAAAAAGCAATGACAAATGTGATCAAATTGTAAGCACACTATTCAGCATGGCAGTAAGACAAATAGAAAGTGGATCATAATTTAACATGACCATGTGCACACACATGGATGGAGGTAAGAGACCATGAAAGCTAGCACAAATAGACACATACCCCCGGATGAAGGCATCAGCCGAAACGCGCGTCGGGTCTGGCGTCATTCCCTGTGCAGGAGTTCCAACATGGGTATGTGTCTATTTGTGCTAGCTTTCATGGTCTCCTACCCCCATCCATGTGTGTGCACATGGCCATGTTAAATCATGATCCACTTTCTATTTGTCTTACTACCATGCTGAATAGTAACATCTTGTTGCACAAGGTCTCATTGCAATTTTTTACCTCGTGCATATATATACCAGTAAAGTACTTGTTATTTCTCACATATATCTTTTGACTCCTATATATACTCCTGGCACAGGCTGACACCATCATGTGCATCGTACGACTAATTTTGAATTGTTTTTGTAAACATGTCTTCAATAAAGTAAAAACTTTACTTTAAACACATACATAAAATCGAGAGATAGAGGGTCTCTTGAGGTACTAGTAAGTACCTCAAGAGACCCTCTATCTCTCTTTTTTATGTATGTTTTATTATGATCTACCTGGGTTAGACAAGTGACATTTAATTGAGAATTTATTTCAGCTCTCTGCATTTTTACATGACATTTCATTTTTCCTTATCACCTTCTACAATTCCTAATTACTTTATAAAAGGTCCCCACTTCCAGTTTTAACCTTTTCGCTGTTTATATAATAAAGATCATGTTAGGGTTAATTTTACTCTCTTTGTCTATGCGTATTTCCGTCTCCAGCTTTGTTTTCAACGAACACTATATTTTCAAATTCAAATTTTTTGGGAGAGAAATACTTTCAGTATAAATATATAAATTTTAATGCCTCCCTGTTCTTTTTATTGTACATATGGAAGTTAGAAACTTCAACTCTTTTTTTTATTTGGATATAACCATTGTGACAGCAGGTACATTTTTTGGGAAATGGCAAGGGACTTGACCTTTCTCACCCCCAGTGATGTTCTTTCTTGCATTGCAATTGATAAATGTCAATTGCACTTGTTATTTCAGTTATAGAACAATTTAGGACAGTAACTACTCTGTATTGTGATGCTGTGTTGATGCCAGGAGATCAATATTTTATTAAATGGATTTTATGAAATGTAATATGGTCTAGGAATTTGGAGAATTTGAAAGTGCTGTAACAGTAATATGTACACTATGGTATTTGGGCAATGTGCCAAGTGATGGCACATTGATCACAAGATAAATGTATCTTGTAATGTGTGTGCTCCTTATGTCTTTCCATATCCTAAATTGTCGCCAGTAAGTCACAGGGGCATGACAGGGTGCATGGCCAATCGTTGGGTAATGATGGAAAATAAAACTATTTGTTTGGAGTTTGCCCAAGAAACATGAACTTTGTTAGCCACATAAGTTTAAGAGTTATTTTCTGAAATACAAGTTACTTCTTCTCAGAAATAAGAACTTACTAAAGGGAAATTCTTAATTTTAAGTGACAGATTGTCATAAAGACAATTAGTTCTTTAGGGGATTCTAAGTGAAGAATTAGTCATTAATTAACAAAGTCAAAATGTTCATACATCTACATACAAACGATTCTGGAGATGCTTCTATTTAAAGAACATAAAAAGAATGGTAATGTAAAAGAAGCTGGTGCAGTGGGAGAAATTGAAGTACAGTCCACATGGACCAATTAAGAAAATAGAAGGTGAAGGTTTCTGTTTGACCAGCAGAGCAAACACAAGTACCAGGAGAGTAAAAGGTAAAATTCCCTCATGTTTAGGTAGACAAGGCGATGATTTCAAAAGATTGCTTATTATTTTTATTAACTCTTAAGGTCTTTTTGTAAGAAAAAACAAGCATATCTCGGAAATCATTTTTACTATGCATATTTATGAAGACCCTGAGATTTAAATCTTGTCTCATGAAGACAACCCCTTTTTAAATTGATTCTAGTCCGGCGATCAGTTGATTGCTGTTAATACAACCTAAAAAAAATTCCAGTGATCAGTTGTTATTGCTAGGGGAAGGTGCATCTAGCCATAATAATTGAAGGGTCGACCATGTAATACCAGGAGTAGCTCACCATACTGGCTTATAGAAGAGAGTCAAGAGCAGGGGAGCCTATATGAGATCTAGAAAGCGGATGTCTTCATGAGACTACCCATTTAATACCGTTTTCTAATATTTCTTCTTGTTCAAAACTAATTTCCCATTCATTGATTTACAGACCAAATTATACTTCTAGTGCTATCCAGATTTAAAGAAGTGATTGTTGACCAATATTACATTTCTTATCCAGTCTCACAATGCAGAAATCGGATATTTCTATGATTTTCATAATGCTATATCCCATACCCTAAAATAGAAGCAACAATGAACTCACACAATACCTTTGATCATACAAATCCAAAATATAATATCAAAACATGACGTGGCAACTGAACATACATCGTAGTACAAATCTATAAAACAGAAATAACTATGTTTAAACATATCAGAAGGTTCTAGCCTTTTATTTCCATTACTGGTTGCTGTATACAGAGGAACAGGTTAATATTCAAGACATCTAAAATCCACAAAACATAAGCTAAGCAGACAGGTTTATTCAGTAGAATACCAATCAAGAAACTTAGCGGAGAAAGGTAATCAATACTGTAAAACTTTACAAGCCATAGCTGATGAGGTTATTAAAATATTTATCAGTCTTCGAGACAAAAGAACATATTTCTAAAAAGTATCACACTGCTCTCTCAAACTGTTGACAACATGGTGCAATTTGTACCTGAAAGGCACCAAATTCAGTTGGACCATGAAGAAAATATGGAGGGAAAAAACAGGGAAAAAATGGTTTAAGAAAATGTTGCATGTGTTTCTAACTCCATATCTATGTTTGTCACAGTATTTTCAATAGAGGCTGTCTATTTTAGATTTCAGGACGTAGCCCTATTTTTCCAATCTGACGTGTCACTTTATGTGGCAATAATCTTGGAATACTTTTACTTATCCGAGTGATTCTGAGATAATTTTTTCGTGGCACATTATGCTTTAATTTGGTAGTAAATTTTGGTCAATATGTTTTCTCTTTATTTATAACACCCCACACCCTGACTTTTAAATATTTTTTTTTTTAAATAGCATTTAGCTAAATTTGAAATCCTCTACTTCTAAGGCTTCGTTCACATCTGCACTGTGGTCCCATTCTGATGTTCCGTCGGAGGTTTCCGTCAGACCGGGACCCTGAGCAGACACAAACTGACTGACTGCTTGTGTCTGAACAGTGTCCCGTTCTGACGGAAACCTCAGATGGAACGTCAGAACGGGAACCCAATGCAGATGTGAATGAAGCCCAAAATGGACACTGATACCACACAAATTAGTAAAAAAAAAATACAGTTTGCCATATGCCTTCCTTATGTAGGCGTTTTTTGTTAATTTAATTTAATTTTGTTAAAATGTTTACGTTTATAATATACATATCTTTTTAGGCACCATCTCAGTTCTAATGTGAATTGTGGGGCCCTATATAATGGAACCCCCATAAATTACCCCATTTTAAAAATGACATCCGTCAAAGGGTTCAAAACAGCATTTAGGAAGTTTATTAACCCTTTAGGTGTTTCAAAGGAATTAAAGGCTATGGCTTTTACATTTTGCATTTTTTTTTTAATAAACAGGTCAATCACTGTGTTTGGTGTAACTTTATAAATAGTGTTAATTAAAAATGACTTCTTTAGGTACAGCTGCTCTGTGTTCTCTAACTGATGAGCTGTATCGTTCGTTCGCTATTACCTGACTGTCAGTCCCGCAGACCTGACGTGTTCAGTGTCAGCGGCTCCTTCGTGTCTCTGACAAGTGGGAATCCACCTGTAACCTATTACATCTAAGTTCCTGTTCCTTCTGTCACTGAACCCGTCTGTCCCGCGGATCTGAAGAGAACAATTATTACGAGAACAATTTATTAGCATAAACGCTAATAAATTCACCTGAGGTGCGGAATTTAAATCCGCAGCATGTCAATTTATGCTGCATTTTCGTTGATTTTCTGTTGCTGGTTTTCACCATTGAATTCAATGAGGATGCAAAACCTGCAATAGAAAGCCAAGTGTTGCGACTTTTGCGGCGGAATAACAGTGAATCCCCCACGAAAATCGCAACTCCAGAAGAAAAAAACAAAACACACTTAACCGGAATGCTTTCCTTCTTCCTGCAGAGAAAAGGGGGGGGGGTAAATATTATCTTTTTTATTTTCTCCCTAGCACTTTTTTCAGCAGCGGAAATTCCGTTAGAAAAACCGCACCACATCGTGGTGCGATTTTTCGGATGGAAGGTGCTGCGGGTTCCAGGTCGGATACGCTGCACAGTTTTTACGCAGCAAATCCGACTTGTGGGAACCCAGCCTTAGGCCTAATTCACACGAGCGTGTTCGGTCCGTGATATATGGTCCGTATGTCGGCAGCATTTCCCGGACTGAACACAGTGCAGGGAGCCGGGCTCTTAGTATCATAGTTATCTATGATGCCAGGTGCCACTGCCTCGCTGCAGGACAACTGTCCTGTACTGTAATCATGTTTTCAGTACGGGACAGTAGTTCCGCGGAAAGGCAGTGGCACCTAGCGTCATAGATAACTATGATACTAGGAGCCCGGCTCCCTGCACTATGTTCAGTCCAGGAAATGCGGCCGACATACGGACCGTATATCACGGACCGAACACGCTCGTGTGAATTAGGCCTTAGGATGTTTTCCAGGCACCATAACATAGAGAAAAAAAAATACAAAATTTTGGAAGCTACACCATCAGAAAAGTTATCCAGGCATGTAGTGAGCAATTTAAAACTACAGGTGTTTCATAAAATTTATAAGAAGTTCACCGTAAAAATGCTAAATTAATGGTTTCCCAATAACATGTAATGATAGCTCAAAATTAGTAATTTCCACAAGGGATATAGGAGAAAAAGAACCCAACAATTTGTTCTGCAATTTTACCCAAGTACATTAATACCCCATATGTGGTGATTAATCTGCTATTTGGACACATGGCAGGGTTCAGAGGGGAAGAAGCGCAATTCAGTTTCTGTAGTGCCGATTTTGCTGTAATAGTTTTCGGATGCCATGTAGCATTTGCAGAGTACCTGAGGTAGCAGTACATTGGAAACTCCCAAGAAGTTACATGGTGTTTGGAAACTACACCCCTCAAGGAACTTATAAAGAGGTTTAGAAAGTATTTTGACCTCACAGTTGTTTTCCAGAAATTAGTGCGAAATGGATGTTGCAGTGGGAAAATTGCAATTTTCCATAGATATGCCATTTTAGTACCAAATACGTTGTGTAGAGCTTGTGCCACTGTGAAAGGACAACTCTACAATTATTATGCTGTATTTCCAGATGTGGCCCAGGGGTGCATGCAGGGGGGTTCCCAGTTGCCCGGAAACTTACCCTGTGACCAACCCCGGAAGGCCATTACAGACTGTGGGACTCAATTGTATCCATGTCCTTAGGATGCGGATACATATGATAGCGCTTTTCTTGTGATGCAGGCCTGCGACACTCCGCTAGAGCATGCCTGGTCAGAAAAGACCAGGTCTGCAGAGCTGGAGGAGAGGACGGTGCGAGAATGGGGACAGGTGAGTGTTTCACTATGTACAGGAGGCAGTGTGTGGCACTACAAGGTGGTGTGGCACTATTCACATGGGTAGTGCAGCACTACCTACATGGGCAGTGTGGCACTACCTACATGGGCAGCATTCCACTACCTACATGGGCATTGTGGCACTACCTAAATGGGCACTGTGTGTGGCACTACCTACATGGGCACTGTGTGTGGCACAGCCTTACATGAACACTGTGTGTGCCACTGCCTACATGGGGACTGTGTGTGGCACTGCCTACATCGGCACTGCGTGTGGCACTATGTGCATGGGCACAGTTGCACTATCTACATGGGCACTGTGTGTGGCACTACCTACGTGGGGCACTGGGGCAATATCTACATGGGCACTGTGTGTGGCACTGTCTACATGGGCAGTGTGTGGCACTATCTACAGGGGATACTGTGGCACTATCTATAGGGGGAACTGTGGCACTTTCTACATAGGGCAATGTGTGGCACTACCTACAGAGGGCAGTGTGTGGCACTATCTACAGGGGGCATTGGCACTATCTACAGGGGGCAGTGTGTGGCAATTTCTACAGTGGGCACTATGGCACTATCTTCAGGGGGCACTGTTGCACTATCTACAGAGGAAACTGGCACTATATACAGGGGGCAGTGTGTGGTACTATCTACTAGGGACATTTGTGGAACTAGCTACAGGAAGCAGTGAGGGGCACTATCTACAAGGGGCACTGAATGTGGCACTATCTACGCTGGTTTTTACGCTACCAGTAGTTGTCAGCACATATTCACTAGCCTAGTTCTATTTTATTAGTGCTTGTAATACAAATGGCTAGACTGGCCGAGAAGTGCAGACCACTACTTATAGCTTAAAAACCAGCTGGTAGCGGGAGCGTGGCGAGAAAAACTTGGTTTAAAAAGTATGCATTTGGAAGCCCCTCTTTAAAAATCCTGCATTTGCCCTGTGACCCTCATTTTTTGAGGAGTAGTAGAGCACGATGCACTTTTGAGGCCTAAGTTGGTGATTGACACATCATTAACCACAATTGCTGAGGCTCTGAAATAATATAATGAAATAAATCTAAAAGAAGTGAATTCGCCAGTTTAACCCCTTCCCGACATTTGTCGTAAGTATACGTCATGGAAAGCCAGTGTTTCCTGCAAAATGTCGTATACTTACGACAAATGCATGGCACCGGCTCAGAAGCTGAGTCGGTGCCATCATCCCCGGATGTCAGCTGTATCTTACAGCTGACATCCTGCTGTAATGGCGTGGACTGAAGTTAAGGACGGAATTACACGAACGTGTAATACGTCCGTGCAACGCACGTGCTTTTCACGCGCGTCGCACGAACCTATGCTAGTCTATGGGGCAGTGCAGACTGTCAGTGATTTTTGCGCAGCGTGAGTCCGCTGCATAAAACTCACGACAGGTCCTATATTTCAGCGTTTTTCGCGCATCACGCACCTGTTGAAGTCAATGGTTGCGTGAAAATCATGCATGCCACACGGAGGCACCTCCGTGGGACGTGCATGATTCGCGCAACAGCAGGCAAACTATGATTGCAAACAGAAAAGCACCACGTGCTTTTCTGTTTACAAACATAGTGTCATAATGATGGCGGCTGCGCGAAAAGCACGCAGCCGCGCACCATATGATCATGACACACGGAGCTTTTATGTGCCTTTTGCGTAAAAATCTGACAGTTTGAACTTCAAGTCCCCCAGTGGGACTAAAGAAAAACGGAAAAAAAAGTGGAAAAAAAGTGAAAAAAAAGTTGGAAAAAATATAATAAAAGTTTCAAGTAATAAAATAAAACGCAATCGCCCTTTTTCCCTTATCAAGACCTTTATTATTGAAAAAAAGAAATAAACTATACATATTTGGTATCACGGTGACCGTAACGGCCTAAACTATAAAAATATTATGTTATTTATTCCACATGGTGAATGGCGTAAAACAAAACGTTAAAAAAATGCCAGAATTTTAGTTTTTTTGGTCACTTTGCCCTACAAAAATTGAAATAAAAAGTGATCAAAAAGTCGCATGTATCCAAAAATAGTACCTATAAAAACTATAGCTCGTCTCGCAAAAAACAAGCCCCCATACAGCTCCGTCGACTAAAAATTAAAAAAGTTATGGTTCTCACAACATGGCGACAGAAAAAATACATTCTTTTTATAAAAGTAATTTTATCGTGCAAAAAGTTGTAAAACATAAAAAAGTTCTATAAATTTGGTATCGCCGGAATTGTACTGACCTGCCGAGCAAAGTTAACATGTAATTTATAATGCGTGGTGAACTCAGTATAAAATAACCTAAAAAATTATGCCAGAATTGCTGTTTTTTGGCCACCTTGCCTCTCAAAAAATAGGTTAAAAAGTGATTTAAAAAAAATTGCATGTACCCCAAAATGGTACCAATAATAACTACTGCTCGTCCCGCAAAAAAACAGCTCTCAACCACTACGTCTATGAAAAAATACAATTAGTTAAGGCTCCAATAAGTCAGGAAAGAAAAATATGCGGTTGTGCAGATCAGAGAGGAACATTTCGTCTATTTCAAGAGGCGATTTATCGGGGCCCTAAAATTAGGGAACCAGGAAGGGGAGGGCCCAAACATATCTGCTGGAAGCGAGGGTATCCGTATTATACCAGGACAACACTTCCCAGCAAAATTCCCCAAACTGCAAAGGTGCGGAGTGTGGACCAAAAGGGGGACAAGTAAAGATACCATTTATCAGTGCGACACCGGCCTGTGCAGAAAGGATTGCTTCACAGCGTAACACACATCTATGGATTATTTTATTGTTTACCCCATTATTATACCACCTGACTATGCCCCTGATGTACTCCGCACAGCTTACATGTGCCCCCATATTATAAAGTGAAATACCAGTAATACTCAAACAAAACTAATACCAAGCAAAATCTACGCTTCAAAAGCCAAATGGCACTCCCACCCATCTGAGCCCTACAGTGTGCCCAAACAGCAGTTTACTTCCATATATATGGCACCGCCATACCCAGGAGAACCATTTTAACAATTTTTGGGGTGTGACTCTCCATTGGCATAAGCTGGGCACGACATATTTGCCACTGAATTGGCATATCTTGGGGAAAAATTAAAATTTTTACTTTGCACCATCTGCAGCGCATTCATTTATGGAAAATACCTATAGGGTGAAAATGCTCACTACACCCATTAATAAATGCCTTGAGGGGGTGTAGATTCTAAAATGGTGTCACTTCTCCGGGGTTTCTTTTATTACTTCACATCAGAGCCCTGCAATTGTGAACCAATACTTTATATATCACCAAATTAGGCCTCAATTTCGCATGGTACTCTTTCACTCCCGAGCCCTGTCGAATGTCCAGGCAAAAGATTAGTGCCCCATGTAGGGTGATTCTTAAACCGGGAAACACAGAATATTAATTAGAGAGCTGTCTTGTTATGGTGGCACAAGCTAGGCACCACATCTTGGAATATCTATTGAAAAATCCCATTTTCACTCTGCAATATCGAGTGCACACTAATTTATGCAAAATGAATGCGGGGTTAACATGCTCACTACAACCCTAAGTGAATACCTTGAGGGGCGTAGTTTCAAAAATGTTGTCACTTTTGGGGGCTTTCCACTGTTTTGGTCCCACAGGGGTTTTGCAAATGTGACATAGCGACCAGAAACCAATCCAGAAAAATCTGTACTCCGAAAGCCAAATGGCGCTCCTTCCATTCTGAGCCCTGCCGTGTGCCCAAAAACTAGTTTATGACCACATATGGGGTATTGCCGTACTCGGGAGAAATTTCTTTACAAATGTTGGTGTTCTTTTTCTCCTTTTTTATTGAGAAAATGAAAATGTTTGCGCGAAGGCTGCATCTTATTGGAAAAAAAATTTATTTTTATTTTCACTGCCCAATTCAAATAAAATCTATGAAACACCTATGGGGTCAAAATGCTCACTACGCCCCTATATTAATTCCTCAAGGGGTGTAGTATCCTAAATAGTCCCTTTTGGGTAGTTTCCACTGTACTCGTACCTTAGGGGCTTTGCAAAAGCGACATAGTGTCAAGAAACCAATCCAGCAAAATCTGTGCTCCAAAAGCCAAATGGCGCTTCTTCTCTTCTGATCCTTGCTGTGTGCCCAAACAGCAGTTTATGACCACATATGGGGTATTTCCGTATTCCAGAGAAGTTGCTTTACAAATGTTGGGGTTCTTTTTTTCCTTTATTTAAGAAAATGAAACATTTTGAGCTAAAGCTACATCTTATTGAAGAAAAAGGATTGTTTTTATTTTCACTGCCCAATTCTAATAAATTCTATGAAACAACTGTGGGGTTAAAATACTCACTATATACCCCTAGATGAATTCCTGAAGGGGTGTAGTTTCCTTAATGGTGTCATTGTTTGGGTGTTTTCAATGTTTTGTTCACCCAGGGGCTTTTCAAATGTGACATGGCCTCCGCAAACCATTCCTGCTAAATTTGAGCTCCAAAAGCCAAATAGCGCTCTTTCCCTTCTAAGCCCGGCTGTGTGTCCAAACAGTCGTTTATGACCACATGTGGGGTATTGTTTTACTCGGGAGAAATTACTTTACAAATGCTGTGGTGCTTTTTCTCCTTTAGTTCTTGTGGAAATGAGGAAAAAATTAGCTAAACCTACATTTTCTTTGAAAGAATATAGATTTTCATTTTCAGGGCCTACTTCCAATAATTTCTGCAAAAAACCTGCGGGGTCAAAATGCTAACTATACCCCTAGATAATTTCCTCAAGGGCTTTAGTTTCCAAAATGGAGCCACATGTGGGGGGGGTTTCACTGTTTTGGCACCTCAAAAGCTCTTCAAACCCGACATGGTGCCTAAAATATATTCTAACATAAAGGAGGCCCAAAATCCTCTAGGTGCTCCTTTGCTTCTAAGGCTGGTGCTATAGTCCATAAGCACGCTAGGGCAACATGTGGGATATTTACTAAAACTGCAGAACCTGGGCAATAAATATTGAGTTGCGTTTTTCTGGTAAAACTTAGTGTTACAAAAAAAATTGATTCAAAATAAATTTCTGCAATAACAAAAAATTACATTTGTGAATTTCACCTCTACTTTGGTTTAATTCATGTGAAACGTCTAAAGGGTTAAGAAACCTTCTACATGCTGTTTTGAATACTTTAATGGGTGAAGAATGGGGTGACTTTTTGGGGGTAAAAATAACCTTTGGAAATTTTCTTGAAAATGTGAGAAATTGCTGCTAAAGATCTAAGCCTTGTAACCTTCTTGAAAAATAAAAGGATGTTCAAAAAATGATGCCAATCTAAAGTAGACATATCGCGGATGTTAATTAACGACTATTTTGTGTGGTATAACTGCCTGTCTTACAAGCAGATACATTTAAATTGAGAAAAATGCAAATTTTTGCAATTTTCCTAAAAATTTTGGTGTTTTTCATAATTAAATACTGAATGTATCGAGCAAATTTTGCCAGTAACATAAAGTCCAATGTGTCACAAGAAAACAGTCTCAGAATCGCTTGGAACATGTCAGATTTGAAAAATGAAGCTCTGTCAGGAAGGTCAAATGTGGCCAAAGTGGGAAGGGCTTAAAAACGACACAATTCAAGGTATTTATCTAGGGGAGTATTGCGCATTTTTATTCAGAAGTTTTCCAAGAAATTAGGGTTCAATGGATTTTGCAGGCCTTTTCAGTGACAAATATGTTGTGCCCAACTAGTGCCACTGGAGAGGCACACACCTTAAGTAGTTAAGCAGGTTCTCCCGAGTAAGATAATACCTCATATGTGGTCATAAACTGGCTTGGAAAGAACACATTTGGAGCGTAGATTTTGTTTGGTTTCAGGGCAATAAGCTTTATAGTTTATCAGGGCATAATAAGGTCATAAAGTTATAATTCATAGACGTGTGGTATATTTGAAGCAATCCTTTATGCACAGGTCCAATTTTTAAGGGCAGGTGTTGCACTAATAAGTGTCCTTTCTTACCCCCCTTTTGGAACACACTGCTACTTTTTGGGGTCCTTTCCTTTGCAGTTTGGGGAACTTCGCTCGAAGAGTGTTGCCCTGGTACAATACTGTCATGCTCACTCACCTCCTGACGGCCGCAGCCATGGATCTGTGAGTGCTGGCCCCAGTCTCCTCCTCAGGAGACGCCAGCACTCCCTTCCGCTTACCTCGGCCGGGTCACGTAGGCTGTGCCCGCACGCTCGTGCCCTTCCTTGAAGGGCCAGCGCGCGCACCTAAGTTAAAGTTAAAATTAGCCCATGAGCACCCTGGACTATAAGAGGTGCTGTCATGGTCCCAAGGTATGTGGACCCACTAGGCCGCTCCGCCGTAGGGGAGAGGCAGCTGGCCAGGTCACAGTCTATATAGGAAAGTCTATAGTAGTAGTAACACTTGGTTACCTGAAATAGTCCAGACAGCGACTGTGGCTTCAGTACAGATGGGGGCTGGTTTAGCAGGTAGCACCAGACTTGGCGGGCAGTATCTGATGTGGCAGAAGACACTGGACGTGGCAGAAGACGCTGGACGTGGCAGAAGACACGGGATGTGGCAAACGACAGCAGGTGCAGAAGACACCACTCTGTCACTAGTAGGCACAGGAACAAGAACAGCACGGGATACAGGAACAGGTAACAGGGCACGGGTAACAACTGGATCGGGAAACACTAAGGGATCATTTTCAAGACAGGCTAGGGATGACTAACAATGCTCAGGCAAGGATCAGAAGGGCTGGGGCCTTCTTATAGACCAGGAAATAATGGCAGTTGATGATGATGACAATTTCCTTTGTGCACGCGCTGGCCCTTTAAGGCCGGGTACGAGCGTGCGCGCGCACCCTATGGGATACAGCAGACCGGAGTGGAAGTGAGCGCTGGCGTCTCCTAGGAAGGAGATGGGGACCAGCGCTCACGGATCCATGGCTGCGGGCATCGGGAGATGAGTAAACCCGACGGCCCGTGGCCATGGATGCTACAGGAGCCCAGCCCCTTCCTGCCTCGCCTGAGCCTTGTTGTTGTTATCCTATAATTCTCTATGCAAATGGTCTCCTAAGTGTCTTCCAGTTCCCAGTGTTCCCCGTTCCTGCTGCCTAAAGTCTGTCTGAGCCTGTCTGCTACTGTCCGAGAGTTACCACAGGTACACTTATAGAACTATAGACTTCCTTCTGTGTCCTGTTCGTCAGCTGCCATACCGTCAAGGCGGTACGGCCCAGTGGGTCCACATACCCTACGTGACAGTTACGGACGGCCTCGTTACATGCAGAGATAATGATGTTTTGGGGCACATATGCATGTGCTTGGGTCCTGCCCTTCCTGGTTCCCAAATATAAGGGCCTTGATAACCACCTCTTGAAACTAAAGGAATTTTCCCATCTGGCCTGCACATCAGGATAGCATGTAAGTGTTATATAATGTCTTCTGTACTATGTGCACTGGCACTTTTTGTACATGAGACATGGCTATGTGGCAAATCACTTATTGAACAAAATATTAGTACTTCAGTATTGCCTAATCTTTGGCTTCTTCACTGGCAGCACAAGACCCCTTTGGCGTCTGGCAAATGATGACATCGGGTTTTATGTGTATAAATTAGTGTGGGCCATCATTGTGTTCCAAGAATCATAACATTAACATTTCTTCATTCACTTAGCCGTATGTGGACCTTTGTTGCGGGGCTTATTGTAATTCTTTATGTCATCATTTTGGCGGTATATTATGAAATAAAAAAGCTTTATCAATATTTTGAGGGGCAAATAGAAAAAAACAGCTTTTCTGCAGGAGTTTTTTGTGGTTCAGTTTTTTTGGCGTTCATTGTGCGGTATAAAGAACATGATAACTTTATTCTGCTGGTCAGTAAGATTACAGCGATACCAAATTCATATTGTTTTTTTATGTTTTACTACTTATACACAATAAAACACTTTTTTTTTAAATAAAATCATGTTTTTTGGGTTGTCATACCCATGAGAGCCATAACGTGTTTTGTTTTCGTAGATGCAGTTGTATAAAGGCTTGTTTTTATTGGTACCATATACGGGTACATGCAACTTTCTGCAAATTTTTTTGGAGTAAAGGAAACCAAAATACAGCAGTCCTTGCTTTATTTTTATTTATATGGCATTCATTGTGCGATATGATGGACATGTTAACTTTACACATTAAAAATACTTTTTTCGACCAAAAAAATCATGTTTTTTTAATGCCATAGTCTTAGAGCTATAACTTTTTTTTCTGCGGATGGAGCTGTGTGAGGGCTTGTTTTTTTGCATGATGAGTTGTAGCTGTAGTTGGTATTGGTACTGTTTTGGGGTGCATGAGACTTTTTGATCACTATTTGTTCAAATTCTTTGGAGGCAAAGTGGTCAAAAAATAATTAATTCAAGCATTGCTTTTAATAAAAATAAATTCTACGGTGTTCACCGCACGAGATAAAAAAAGGTCATATTTTTATAGTTTAGATCGTTACGGACGAAATACCAATTATGTATAGTTGTTTCAATTTTTTATTTTAAAAAGATTACTTTTATTTAAACTTAAAGAGGCTCTGTCACCACATTATAAGTACCCTATATCCTACATAAGGAGCAATGGCGGATTATAATATGGGCGTTTCGGGCGGTCGCCCGGGGCCCGAGGCTGCCAGGGGGCCCATCAGGGCCCGAGGCTGCCAGGGGGCCCATCGCGGCCCGAACCGCCCATCGCGGCCCGAACCGCCCATCGCGGCCCGAACCGCGCTTCCCGCTTCCAACTGAATCTGCATCCGCAGGACGCAGATTCAGTTGTGTTGAATGCTGGAGCCTCGCTCCAGCATTCACTCTGTCGTGAGCGGCTCGGTGCAGGCAGGCGCGATGTAGTGACGTCATCGCGCCTGTCTGCACGGAGTCACTCACAGCACAGTGCAGAGGAGGAGAAGCATCGCATTCCCCACAGTCGTGGGAACCGGGATAGGTAAGTAATTATGTTTTCTTTTTTATTAGGTACGCACATATGAGGCATTATGCTGTGTCAGCTATGGGGCATTATACTGTGTCAGCTATGGGGCATTATACTGTGTCAGCTATGGGGCATTATACTGTGTCCGCTATGGGGCATTATACTGTGTCAGCTATGGGGCATTATACTGTGTCAGCTATGGGGCATTATACTGTGTCAGCTATGGGGCATTATACTGTGTCAGCTATGGGGCATTATGCTGTGTCAGCTATGGGGCATTATGCTGTGTCAGCTATGGGGCATTATGCTGTGTCAGCTATGGGGCATTATACTGTGTCACCTCTATGGGGCATTATACTGTGTCAGCTATGGGGCATTATACTGTGTGGCAGCTATGGGGCATTATGCTGTGTCAGCTATGGGGCATTATACTGTGTCAGCTATGGGGCATTATACTGTGTCAGCTATGGGGCATTATACTGTGTCACCTCTATGGGGCATATACTGTGTCAGCTATGGGGCATTATACTGTGTCACCTCTATGGGGCATTATACTGTGTCACCTCTATGGGGCATTATACTGTGTCAGCTATGGGGCATTATACTGTGTCAGCTATGGGGCATTATACTGTGTCGCAGCTATAGGGGCATTATACTGTGTCACAGCTATAGGGGCATTATACTGTGTCACAGCTATAGGGGCATTATACTGTGTCGCAGCTATGGGGGCATTATACTGTGTCGCAGCTATGGAGGCATTATACTGTGTCGCAGCTATGGGGCATTATACTGTGTCGCAGCTATGGGGGCATTATACTGTGTAGCAGCTATGGAGGCATTATACTGTGTCAGCTATGGGTGGCATTATACTGTGTCACAGCTATGGGAACATTATACTGTGTTGCAGCTATGGAGGCATTATACTGTGTCACAGCTATGGGGCATTATACTGTGTCGCAGCTATGGGAACATTATACTGTGTTGCAGCTATGGAGGCAATATACTGTGTCGCAGCTATGGGGCATTATACTGTGTCGCCGCTATGGAGGCATTATACTGTGTCACAGCTATGGGGCATTATACTGTGTCGCAGCTATAGGGGCATTATACTGTGTCAGCTATGGGGCATTATACTGTGTTGCAGCTATGGAGGCATTATACTGTGTCAGCTATGGGGCATTATACTGTGTCGCAGCTATGGAGGCATTATACTGTGTCGCAGCTATGGGGCATTATACTGTGTCGCAGCTATGGAGGCATTATACTGTGTCGCAGCTATGGGGCATTATACTGTGTCGCAGCTATGGAGGCATTATACTGTGTCGCAGCTATGGAGGCATTATACTGTGTAGCAGCTATGGGGGCATTATACTGTGTAGCAGCTATGGGGATATTATACTGTGTCGCAGCTATGGGGGCATTATACTGTGTAGCAGCTATGGAGGCATTATACTGTGTCGCAGCTATGGAGGCATTATACTGTGTAGCAGCTATGGGGGCATTATACTGTGTCACAGCTATGGGGGCATTATACTGTGTCGCAGCTATGGGGGCATTATACTGTGTAGAGGCAGCTATGGGGGCATTATACTGTGTCGCAGCTATGGGGGCATTATACTGTGTCACATCTATGGGGCATTATACTGTGTAGAGGCAGCTATGAAGGGCATTATACTGTGGGGGCAGCTATGGGTGGCAATATACTGTGGGGGCAGCTACGGGGGACATTATACTGAGCAATTACAAGAGCTGCAGGTCCAAGGGGGGAGACGCTGTGTAGCACAATATACAAGGAGGGATTGTTGTATAGCACTATATAGAAGGGAGCGCTGTGTATCACTATATCTAAGGGGGATTGCTGTGTAGCACTATATACAAGAGGGGGAGGGCTATGTGACACTATTTACAGAGGGGGAGGACTGTGTAGCGCTATTTACAGGGGGCTGTGTGTGGTGCTATCTAAAGTGTTTGACACAATTATATTCAGGGGCGCAGTCTATGGTGCTATAATATTTAGGGGCACAGTGTTTGTACTATTTTATTCAGGGGCGCAGTGTTTGGTGCTATTATATTTAGGGGCACAGTGTGTGGCACCATGATAATATTATCTTTGTTTATAGGTGTGGAAATGTTGGAAAAGTGAGGAGCCAAAGACATCTGAGTGGCAAATTCTGCAGAAATGGGTCATGGCCGGGAAAAGTCGTCATGAAGTCTGGACTGGATGGAGAAGAGGAAAGGTCGTCACCTGTGAGTCACTAGATTTATAGAGAATCTGTCACCTCTCCTGACATGTTTATTATAGGAAATCCTTGTATTTCACAAAAAGTCTTTCTGCAGTCCAGGACTGATAGACAATTCCCCTTGTCAGGAGGATGTGTCCCTGCACAGTGTGATACTGTCAGTATGTAGGGACACAGCCCTGTGACAAGGGGAATCGTAACACTGTTAATGCTTGCCCAAAAAAGTAGTGTTAAAAATAGTTACGGTGCGGCAGGGCGGCGGTGAGGAAGGGGGGCCCAAGTTTGGGTAACAGCCCAGGGCCCATGGTCTACTTAATCCGCCACTGATAAGGAGAACGGCACTATAATGTAGGTGACAGCAGTGCTTTTTATTTAATAAAACGATCTGTTTTCACCACTTTATTAGCGATTTTAGATTTATGCTAATGAGTTGCTTAATGCCCAAGTGGGCGTATTTTTACTTTAGACCAAGTGGGAGTTGTACTGGGGAGTGTATGACGCTGACCAATCAGCTGACCTATTTTCAGACGTAATGGAGGCGTTTTACGCCTCGAATTATGTCTGAAAAAAAGTCTCCAAAACGTCGGCAAACATCTTTCAATGGGTCTTACGATGTACTGTGCCGACGAACTGTCATTTTACACGTCGCTGTCAAAAGACGGCGTGTAAAATTACAGCCTCGTCAAAGAAGTGCAGGACACTTCTTGGGACGTAATTGGAGCCGTTTTTCATTTACTTCAATGAAGAACAGCTCCAAATTACGTCCGTAAAAGACGCGGCGAAAAACGCCAGTACATGCATTTACGTCTGAAATTCAGGAGCGGTTTTCTCCTGAAAACAGCTCCGTAATTTCAGACGTAAATGCAGTTATCGTGTGCACATACCCTTAGGGTATGTGCACACAACCGTTTTTTCAGACGTAATGGAGGCGTTTTATGCCTCGAATTACGCCTGAAAAAATGCCCCTAATACGCCTACAAACATCTGCCCAATGCTTTCAATGGGAATTACGATGTTCTGTTCCCACGAGCCTTTATTTTACGCTTCGCTGTAAAAAACGGAGCGTAAAAAGACGCTCCGTAAAAAGAAGTAGCATGTCCCTTCTTGAGGCGTTTTTTGGAGCTGATTTTCCATTGAACACTATCAAAAAACGTCTGAAAAGAAGCCTCAAAAGAAGCTCCAAATTTCATTCTCAGCTTCAAAAACGCCTGAAAATCAGAGGCTGTTTTCTCTGAAATCGGCTCCGTATTTTTCAGACGTTTTTTGTTAAGCGTGTGAACATACCCTAACAATACTGAAGTGTTTAGACAGTGAATAGACATTCCACGGGATGTCTATTCACAATCTCTGCACTTCGTTACTCTGTCTGTAGTATTTGCAGCAGAGGAAGCGTGAGCTTGCGAGATCTCGCTGTAAATGCCAGGTTACAACGAGATCACACTTCCTCTGCTGTAACTATCACAGACAGAGTAACGAAGTGCAGAGATTGTGAATAGACATCCCGTGGAATGTCCATTCACTGTCTAAACACTTCAGTATTGTTAATGTGTTAGTATAAGACAGCACATAAGGATCTAGCAGGATCCCTATGCGCTGAGTAAATGAATGGAGAGGAGTGCATGAGGCTGATTGGTCAGCGTCATACACTCCCCAGTACAACGCCCACTTGGTCTAAAGTAAAAATACGCCCACTTGGGCATTAAGCAACTCGTTAGCATAAATCTAAAATCGCTAATAAAGTGGTGAAAACAGATTGTTTTATTAAATAAAAAGCACTGCTGTCACCTACATTATAGCGCCCATCTCCTTATGTAGGAGATAGGCCACTTATAATGTGGTGACAGAGCCTCTTTAAACTTTTCAATTTAATTTTTTCACTTGAAGATCTGGAATTCTGTCATTTTGCAGTGACAGGCGGCCTATTGGGCCTTGCCTCTGACGGGACCTAATATGTATCTGTACATGCCAGACGATTATTAGGCCCGCAGTTGCCATAGCAACCCATCGGCACCCAACAATTGCATCGGCGGTGCGATGGGGAACAAACCACTTATATGCCATTATGGTTTGCATGGGCTTAACTCCCAAGACACTCGCGCGCTGTAAATATACAGCATTTTGCGGGAACCGATTCCCATCCATGACGTAAATGTACATGTAGTTTCTATACACTGTTGCAGAGATAAAGGACCAGAGAAGAATAAGCTAATAGGGTGCAAAGATATAGGGGAGATTTATTAAAACTGGTAAACAAATGAGAGATGATAATTTGCTATGGGCAACCGCTTAACTTTTCCTTTGTACCAGTTTTGATAAATCTACCCCATTGTATATGAAGATGACATTGGCTATAGGTTGGAAAATTTGTCTGACCACTGATCCTATATTATTTACTATTGGGAGGCTTGTTGAGTAAGGGGCATATGTGGAAGGATATTTTAAAATATAGGCAGAAGTTTTCTATGTAGAATGTTATTCCACTCCACATGTTTTTTAAAGAGAACCTTTCACCTGCCCATACATGTGCAGCTGAGTGCAGCCTGTAATGGGCAGCGCTGTACAAACCATGGGGCAATTTAATTTTTTTTCCTATCTTTCCTATCACGGTCACAGCAGGAGCTAGAGAGAGGAGAGCGTGCCCGCGCGCTCCTCGCAGTTGTGTGAGCATGTGCGCACGCGCTCTCAATCTTTAGCGCTCGGCAGGCAGCTGAACAAGACAGTCTTGTCCTTGTCTGTTGAGAGCTGAAGAGTGAGTGAGCATGCATGCGAGCACAGTTCCGATGCTGCTGCTGTAGATACTCCCACCGCCATGGAACAGAAGAAGAGGAATTCACATTCTTCATCTCCTCTTCTGTCCCGTGGTGGCAGTGGAGCACTCGCTCTCTCCAGCTCTTGCTTATGTATGGGCAGGTGAAAGGTTCTCTTTAATAGTGAGATAAAAATTATACCATCAAACCGAAAACCTAGAAAAATTTAAAAGTAGGCCCAATACTTTTAAGTTATGCCTGATGATAATTTTTTTTACTTTATCACTTGAAACGAATCATATTAATATTATAGATATAATGATTAAAATATATGGTGGGAGTATTAAAAAATATTTATATAGTATGTTACTTTTTGGACTCAGGCCTCATGCACAATGTAGAACTGTGTACACAGATCCAGAATGTCAAGAAACTGATTTCCCTGTGGCTTGGTACCATAGAGTCGTAATCACTCCATGTGCTGCTGTATGGGACTCCGTACAGAACTGTATTATGAAGATTTTTATACTTCCGTAGTTCAGCTTCTGATGAAGCATGCCACAATATATCAGAGATTTCTATGAGAGCACGTATGAATCCAAAAGAAACACCCTCTGAATGCATCGGATGCTAACGCAGGTACAGTGGGGTCTCAGAGACTGCTGTCGGTGCTGTTTTATGGCTTTTTACAACTCGGAGTTTGTACAGAGCTGTAATATACTTGTGTGCATGAGCCCTAAGAGAGGTTTCAGGACGGTGTCGTGAGAAATGCCACAGTGGAGGAAATTTATTTATGTGCCAACGAATAGCCATTTTCTGCTGCTTCACCATACTGAGCATTTGGGTCCCCCTGGAAAACAAAACGTTACAAATATTTCAGTCTATCAATAAAACTATGTATTACTTCATCATTCATTTTGATAACATATTTTGTTAGATGTCTCTTGATACTTGTTTTCTAACTTTTATTCAGATTTTCTTTCCAACTTTATTATTACTCATCCATTAATAAATGAAATATAGTCTCGCAGAAAGGCATTTGTATTTGATTGTTACACATCATGCAGGAGATTTAATTATTTAAGTGCCCCTTCATTTTCTAGACTTTAACGGCACTTTAATTTACCCGACTTTATTATTTTCATATGAACCTGATACCTGACATAACTATGATGTGTTTAGTGACATGCTGCAATAGCACCAATGAGAGAAATTTGTAAAGATAAATATCAATGTAACAAACACAAGTCTAAAGAATAGATTAAACATCTGAACACTTGTTATTGGGATGTTTGTGTAATAGCACCTGTTGGAACCATATGTTCCATAAACATCAGCCAGCTAAAAATGCTTCTTTAACGCCTTTTAACAAAATGACGGGTCTGGTACGTTGGTATTGCAAGTAACTTACCGCAATCTGACGAACCAGACCCGTCATGTAGATGAAGCGGGCACAGAAGCTGTGCTCGCTTCATCTTCATCGGGTGTCAGCTGTAATATTCAGCTGACATCCCGCTGCAACGGCGGTGATCGCCGTTACTGCCGATCGCCGGCGGTCATAAGTAGTGCAGTGTATTATACTGGGATCAGAAGATCAGATCTTCAAGTCCGTAAGTAAGTGTAAAAAAAGTTTAAAAAAAAATGTTTAAGAAATATAAATAAATAAAAGATTTAAGTAATAAAAACAATAATTGCCCTGTTTCCCCGATCAAGTCCTTTATAATTAGAAAAAATGAAAAAAAAAAAACATACATAATAGGTATTGCCGCGTTTTTAACGGCCTGAACTATAAAAATATCACATTATTTTTACAGCGCGGTGAACAGCGTAAAAAATTCAATAAAAAACAAATGACAGAATTAATTTTTTTGGTCACCTTGTCTCAGAAAAAATGTAATGAAAAGTGATCAAAAAGTCGCAAGTACCCCAAAATGGTACCCACAAAAACTACAGTTCGTCATGCAAAAAACAAGCCCTCCGACAGCCATATCAACTGAAAAATAAAAAGTTATCGCTGTCAGAAAATGGCGACACTAAAACATGATTTTTTTTTTAGAAAAGAGTATTTTTATTGTGGGGGAGAAGTAGTAAAACGTAAAAAAAACAATATATATTTGGTATCGCTGTAATCGTATCGACACACAGAATAAAGTTAACATGTTGTTTATACTTCACGGTGAACACTCTAAAAAAGAAGTTTTTTGGTTTCCTCGTCTCCCAATAAATGGAATAGTGCTAAAAAAAATAAATTGCATGTACCCCAAAATGGAACCAATAAAAATTACAGCTCGTTCCACAAAAAAATGCGTTCTCACACAGCTCCGTCAATGGAAAAATAACACGTTATGACCCTGAACGCAATGAAGCAAAATGTTGCTAAATGAAGGTCCTGACAAATTTTTCAGATACAGTAGTTTTTCACTAAAAAACCCACATCATCATTTGCTAGACCCCACAAGTGGACCCCATAGATGCAGAAGAAATGAGGACACTTTAGGGCCTTGTGCTGCTTAGAGGGCTAGCGAAGAAGTCAAAGATTAGGCAATACTGGAGCACAGATATTTTGTACAATACACAAAAAACCCGGCCTGTCCATAAAGGATTGGTTCAAAGCGTACAACACCAATCCATGGATTATTCATTTTATTATTCATTTACTCCATTATTATATCATCTTATTATGCCCTGATGTACTCCGCCCAGCTTTCTTATACCCTGATGTACTCCGCACAGCTTACATATATCCTGATGTACAACGCGCATCTTACATATACCGTCATGTACTCTGTCCAGCTTACATATACCCTGATGTACTCCGCCCAACTTACATATACCCTGATGTACTCCACTCAGTTTACATATACCCTTATGTACTCCACACAGCTTACATATACACTGATGTACTCCACACAGCTTACATATACCCTGATGTACTCCGCACAGCTTATATATACCCTCATGTACTCCGCACAGCTTACATATACCCTGATGCACTCCGCACAGCTTACATATACCCTGATGCACTCCGCACAGCTTACAGTACATATAATCTGTTATACTCCACACAGCTTGCATATACCCTGATGTACTCCGACCCAGTTTACACATACCCTGATGTACTCTGCACAGCTGTACTCCGCACATCTTACATATACCCTGATGCACTCCACACAGCTTACATATACCCTGATGCACTCCGCACAGCTTACAGTACATATACTCTGATATGCTCCACAGAGCTTGCATATACCCTGATGTACTCTGACCCAGTTTACATATACCCTGATGCACTCTGCCCAGCTTACATATACCCTGATGCACTCTGCCCAGCTTACATATACCCTGATGCACTCCTCCCAGCTTACATATACCCTGATGTACTCCGCACAGCTTACGTATACCCTGATGTACTACGACCAGCTTACATATACCCTGATGTACCCTGCACAGATTAGCTATACCCTGATGTACTCCGCACAGATTACATATGCCCTCACATTATAAGCTGAAATACCAGTAAAACCCCAAACAAAACTACTACCAAGCAAAATCTACGCTCCAAAAGCCAAATGGCGGTACTTCTGAGCCTGGCAGTGTGCCCAAACACCCGTTTATGACCACATATGGGGTATTACAGTATTCTGGAACACCCGCTTAACAATTTATGGGGTGTGTGTCCCCAGTGGCACAAGCTGGGCACAACATATTGGTCACTGAAATGGCATATTTGTGGAACAATGGAAATTTTAAATCTGCAACATCCACCGTGCACTAATTTCTGCAGAAAACTTGCGGGGTCAAAATGCTCGCAATACCTCTAGATATATTTCTTCAGGGATGTAGTTTCCAAAATGGGGTAATTTTTCGGGGCTTTACTGGTACCTTAGCTCAATGCAACATGGTGTCATAAAACTAAATTTGCAAAATCTCCACTCGTAAAATCAAATTGCGCTCCTTCCCTTTAGAGCCTTGCTGTGTGTCCAAATAGCAGTTTATGACCACATGTAGGGTATTGCCGTACTCGGGATAAATTGCTTTACAAATGTTGGGCGGCTTTTTCTCCTTTATCCATTGCGAAAATGAAAAAAATCAACTTTTTAGTGGACAAAATGTGATATTCATTTTTACGGCCTAATTCCAATAAGCTCTGCAAAAAACCTGTGGGTCTAAATGCTCACTACACCTCTAGACTTCTTAAGGTGTGCAGTTTTCCAAATGGGGTCACTTTTGGGGGGCTCCTACTGTTTTGGCCCCACAGGGCACCCAAAAACCATTCCAGCTAAATTTGAGCTCAAAATGTTACCCCTTCCCTTTTGAGCCCTGCAGTGTGTCCAAACAGCAGTTTATGACCACTTATGGGGCATTTCAGTAATCGGGAGAAATTTATTTTCAAATGTCGGGGTGGTTTTTCTCCCTTATTCCTTGTAAAAATTGAAAATGTCCACGTTTTATCGGAAAAAAAATTAGCTTTTCAACTTCATGGCCTAATTCCACTAAATTTGGCAAAAAACCCGTGGGGTCAAAATGCTCCCTATACTCCTAGATAAATCCCTTCAGGAATGTAATTTCCCAAATGGGGTCACTGTTGGGGATCTCCACTGTTTTGGTCCCGCAGGGGCTTTGCAAATGTGACATGGCGCCGCACAGGGTCGGCCATAGGGGTGTGCGACCTGTGCGAGTGCACAGGGCACTGCACCCTCCCAGCATGTAGGGGGCGCCACTGGGCTCTGCTCTGTCCTCAGCTCCTCGTTAGACACACGGAGTAAACAGGAGCCGAGGAGCAGAGGAGGAAGCTCCGCCCACAGCCCATCCTGCAAGAAGCCTGTGATCCTGTCTGCAAGGGGAGATGGTAAGTGTTTGTGTGTGTGTGTGTGTGTGTGTGCGTGTGTGTGTGTGTGTGTGTGTTTGTGTGTGTGTGTGTGTATATATGCCAGTGTGTGTGTGTGTGTGTGTGTGTGTGTGTGTGTTTATATCTCTTTGTAAGTGTGTGTGTATTCAAGTAGAACAGATAAAATTAAGATATCTGTGCTGCCCCTTATATACTCTGCTGCCCCTTATCTACTTTGCTGCCCCTATATACTCTGATGCCCCCTGTATACTTCGCTGCCCCTTATCTACTCTGCTGTCCCCTATCTACTCTGCTGTCGCCTATATACTCTGCTGTCCCCTTATATACTCTGCTGACCCCTTATATACTCTGCTGACCCCTTATATACTCTACTGTCCCCTATATACTCTGCTGTCCCCTATATATTCTGCTGTCCCTTATATACTCTGCTGCACCTTAAAGAGGCTCTGTCACCAGATTTTGCAACCCCTATCTGCTATTGCAGCAGATAGGCGCTGCAATGTAGATTACAGTAACGTTTTTATTTTAAAAAAACGAGCATTTTTGGCCAAGTTATGACCATTTTTGTATTTATGCAAATGAGGCTTGCAAAAGTACAACTGGGCGTGTTGAAAAGTAAAAGTACAACTGGGCGTGTATTATGTGCGTACATCAGGGCGTGTTTACTACTTTTACTAGCTGGGCGTTCCGTAAGGAAACTTCTGTAAATTCTCTCCTACATGCATCGTCCTTTCATCCCTCTCATGTTATACGGGCTATCCCTACGGGGCAATTCCTGAGGGCCAGACGTGTATGTGACTCCGATTCTAATTTTGAAAGAGAATCACAATGTCTGAGGACCCGTTTCATACAACGAGGGTATCCTAAAAAGGATATCGAGAAGGGATATCATAGGGCTTGTCACAGTAATAGGAATAATCTGCTTACTCAACAAAAACGTAAGAACACGGATGATATAGTGAGACTTATTACTCCATACAACACGCAATGGATGGAGATAAGAAATATTGTGACTCGCTTTTGGCCAATTCTGCTCACGGATCCAGATTTGAAAAAACATCTACCCCCGAAGCCCCAACTTACAGCCAAAAGAAGTAAAACCTTGGGTGACCACTTAGTTCGGAGTCACTATAGTGCTCCTAGTCCCAAAACCTATCTTTTTGGCTCTAAAGGGCCGACGTGGGGATCTTTCTCTTGTGGTCATTGCTCTATTTGCAAATTGATTGTGAAAAGTGATACATTCACTGATTCTGAAAAGAAAAGAAGTTTTAAAATTGTACACTTCATCAATTGCAGTACTACTGGTGTAGTGTACATGGCAACATGTCCATGTGGCCTGTCTTATGTAGGCATGACCACAAGAGAACTTAAAATGCGAATTCAAGAACACGTGAGGGACATTAAAAAGGCTGGAACAATAGAGGGTAACAACTGGGAAGAAATCGATAAATTGAAATCTATCCCCCGACATTTCCGCGATTTTCACAATAACAAGTGGCAGGATTTAAAGGTTCATGGCATCGACAAAATTATTGTTGGATCACGTGGAGGAGATACTTTCCGTAAATTAGAACGGATCGAATGTAAATGGATCACAAAATTGAAGACTAGCGCGCCTCTGGGGCTCAATGAGAAAATGTCCTTCGCTTCCTTCCTATAACAATATTTTCTTTTTGGGTCCTATAGCATCATTATCTTTTAACTTTTTAAACCTGTATATATTTGACTGGTATGGTTGGACTGTGCTGTTAATAATTGGTGGGCTTGTCGGTTTAAGCATTATTGCGTTTTGGCTGTATCCATATTTGGTGGCATTTTTAACATCATCATTTTTGTCTTTTTATAGGGGCCATACGATCTGTATTTATTGGGCTGAATAGAATACCAAGTATCACATATTATATCTCAGAATAATGGTTTTGGTTGGGCTCTATTCAACAATACGTTTTGAACATACTCTAAATTTTGATCATTTTTTAGCTCTTTTCATGGGGTACTTATTTTTATTCGTGTGTTTGTGCACACACTGCACACATATTTATTATACATTATTTATTATCCACTTTATATATCCTTATATAAATTTTGTCATCACACTTGGTATGTTGTATATATATATATATTTTTTATATTTATATTTTTATTTATTCACATTTATGTTTACACATATTCACTCTCAATATATTTATATATATTTTTTACACGCTTGTTATTTATATACATGCTAACAATAAAATCACATATGTCTTATCATTATACATTTTTTTGAGCATATTAGCACATATCACATTGTACATCTGTTACATTATTGTATGTATTATTTATATTAATAAATAGAATTGTATTTTAACTGTGGTTTTGTCACGTGTGTTTCACTTTATTTATTTTGTTTTTTATTTTATCACCACACTGTGCACGTGTGTTCACTCACTTCTCACTATCATTTATTATTTATTATTATTTTTTATGAAATAATATTCTTTCATAAATTGTTTCCCCGGTTTACTATATGTTATATATATTTATTTTTGTATATATATAAGTCAATATATGGTCTTTTTTGTATTGATGGTTTTATGAAATGACAGTATGACACTATGTTTGATGTATTATCAAATTATGTATATTTTTTCTATATATGTATTATTGCTTATATTTTGAGACATTAGAGTTCCATTGTATATTTATATTCTGTTTCTCACATAAAAAATCGGATCGTGATACATATGCCCTATACTGGTTCTTGCCATATAAGTTGATCTCGTATTGTCCTTGCCCATACTTAAAATAGCCACTATGATGTGATACGTCATATATAAGCTATTACATCTGTTGTCTGCGCCGCTTGCGGTCTGATGCGCACGCGCATGCGCGTTTACATTCCTTGAGACGTACACTGGACATTTGCAATGGTGGTGTTTGCTGCTTACCGATCAGCATTCAGGTAACTTTAGACATGCTGATTAACCAATGTAGAACACCTGGTACATTTCAGGTGTTCAGCATTGGGGATTTGAGAATGTCGTGCTGCTATTTGCTATCTCTGAATAAACCTCTCCCACCACTGAGTATAAATACAACGCCGGTCACCTTACTAGTCAGTACCCCTTGAAAAAGCTACCGCGAAACGTGCGTCGGGGCTCTTGCTGTGGAGCTCATTTTTGGCTTGATATGCAATACACGGGTTGGTATGGCTTCTGGGACCTACTCTGATTTTTGGTGATACCCTGGTCTCTATACCACTTTATTTACACTGAGATTTCAGTGTTAGCTACAAGTCTCTCGTGTATACTATTTTTTACAGGGTCTGTATTACATTGTTCTGTTTCAGCATGCTTTTTGGAGACACATTTTGTGGTGTCGGTTATCCTTGTACTGTACATTTATAGCATGACTGTCATAGTGACCCTGTCTGGTATTATTGAATGTTGAATATAGGCCATTCTGAGTAGCCTCATGTTCTCCACATTGTATATTTTAATTGTCTGTGGTTTTTAGGTCCTGATGGCCAACATGTTCTTATGTATATTGTAATAAAGAATTTATATTTTTTGCAAGTTACTTACTGTACTTGGTGTCATTATTTTTCCCTTTTGGGAGATTTGATTTGTCTTCACATACAGTTATAGGTATTTATTGTCTGTTTTTCCTTGATATGTGTGGACGTTTACTATAACGTTTATCGTTAGGTCTGGTTCTATATAGGTATTCATTACTGCTTTTGTCTTCTTAATAGGCCTAAATACTAATATGGATTTCCATACACGTGAAACCAATTGGCTGTCAGTTGTGACTCAAGTTTTTAGCAATGATGCTGTAGGACCTATGGGTGTAACCCATATGGGAATATTTGAAACCCAAAAGAAATTAAAAGAATTACTTAAACGAAGGATGCGAGTATGGTGGAATAAGGTGGCCTTAGAGCAATATCTTACTAAGGACCTGATCCCCAGAGGCCTGCGGGTACAGGTTTTTCCCTCCTTCACTTTTGATGACACCATGTTTCGGTCTCGATGGGAAGAGGCATGCAAATCCTGCTCACGGACGTTCATTGAGCTCTTGATTGGTTGGGATAAGAAGCAGTTGGAGGAAATTGAAAAGCTGATATTGCCTTTACAGGAGAAAGTGAAAACGGAACTCACTTCAGACCTTCTTTCCAAATTCGAACATGAATTGAGCCTTGAATATACAAAATGGGAGAATGACATTAAAGAACTCAAATCCAAGAAGTACCAGCGTGATTTGATGGACTTCCAGGAACAAAGGGTGTACAAGTGGCAAAGACGTGGTGTCAATACGATGTCACGTTCCGAATCCCTGTCTTCACTGGATAGTGCAACGTCTGGGGCATCTCAGGGGAGCCAACCTATGAAAACTAGGAGATATGAAACCAGACGTAATCCCACAAAAAGAAAGTTCAACCCTTTGGATGACAATGTAGGAGGTGAACTTAAGGTAATCAACCTCTCAGATATAGTATTTACTCCTAGTCAAATCTCAGTGCTCTCCTTGGGTCTGTCATTCTGTCCTGTGACAGGCTTTGATGATTTTCTAGCCATCAAGGATGTGTTTCTGTTTGCACGCAAACTTATATACAAAAAGTATCACTCTAAAAATGAACCTCATCATCTCTTTACAGCACAGGAGGAATTGGAAGCGGTCCGGGCGCTAGAATCTCTACTCCAGGAGCAAGAAGTCAGTAATGGTAGGTTTCCAGATACCATTCGCCCTAGGTCCACCACATTTCCTCCCTTGTCACTAAATCCATCGGTGGAGATGTTCGTCAGAATGGTGGTTGACGAGCTTCGGAAGTTGCCACAGGATCGTGGCTATGATAATTTATCTTGGGCCCAGCGAAAGGCTTTACGTGAGCTTAAGCAGATGAAGGGCATTGTGTTTAAACCGGCTGACAAGGGTGGAAATGTGGTGATATGGCCTATTGAGATGTACGAATCAGAGGCATATCGGCAATTACGGGATGTGGAGTGTTACAAGCGTTTGACATATAACCCGACTACTGACTTCAAAGGACAGTTGGATGCGATACTAATGGAAGCTTGTGATAATAACATCATCACTAAAAAAATCATGGATGGGCTCACTGTGAAGTTTCCCATCACTCCCACACTATACCTCCTACCAAAGGTACATAAAGATCATAAGAAACCACCAGGCCGGCCTATTGTGTCAGGATGTGGGAGTTTGTGTGAGTCTATCTGTCGCTTCCTGGATTTTTATCTCCGTCCATGCGTCGAGAATCTACAATCATATGTGAAGGATTCTACGGACGTGTTGAAACGCCTAGATGGGGTGACCATTGAGCAGGATATGTATTTGGTATCCTGTGATGTGGAATCCCTGTACACCTGTATTGACCACGAGTTAGGGCTGCGAGCTATTCAATACTTCTTAGGCCCATGTGATCACGATTGTGAATTGGTCCAATTTCTGATCCTCCTTTTGCGTTTTGTCCTTGAGCATAATTATTTTGTGTTCAGGGACAAACACTATTTACAACTTCGGGGGACGGCAATGGGTGCCACCTGTGCACCTTCATATGCGAATTTATTTTTGGGCTACTGGGAACAGGAAATTGTACGGGAGGCCATGGATATGGTGTCTGGATGTGTTGTTAGTTGGATGCGTTTTATCGATGACATCCTTTTTATTTGGCAGGGTACGCGTGCAGACCTTGATCAGTTTGTATCCATTTTGAACAACAACACACAGAACATCAAATTAACGAGTAAGATCAGTCAAACCAAGATGGATTTTTTGGATATCAAAATGACAGTACAAGATACAGGTAAGCTCAGCACCACCATTTTCCGTAAGGAAACTTCTGTAAATTCTCTCCTACATGCATCGTCCTTTCATCCCTCTCATGTTATACGGGCTATCCCTACGGGGCAATTCCTGAGGGCCAGACGTGTATGTGACTCCGATTCTAATTTTGAAAGAGAATCACAATGTCTGAGGACCCGTTTCATACAACGAGGGTATCCTAAAAAGGATATCGAGAAGGGATATCATAGGGCTTGTCACAGTAATAGGAATAATCTGCTTACTCAACAAAAACGTAAGAACACGGATGATATAGTGAGACTTATTACTCCATACAACACGCAATGGATGGAGATAAGAAATATTGTGACTCGCTTTTGGCCAATTCTGCTCACGGATCCAGATTTGAAAAAACATCTACCCCCGAAGCCCCAACTTACAGCCAAAAGAAGTAAAACCTTGGGTGACCACTTAGTTCGGAGTCACTATAGTGCTCCTAGTCCCAAAACCTATCTTTTTGGCTCTAAAGGGCCGACGTGGGGATCTTTCTCTTGTGGTCATTGCTCTATTTGCAAATTGATTGTGAAAAGTGATACATTCACTGATTCTGAAAAGAAAAGAAGTTTTAAAATTGTACACTTCATCAATTGCAGTACTACTGGTGTAGTGTACATGGCAACATGTCCATGTGGCCTGTCTTATGTAGGCATGACCACAAGAGAACTTAAAATGCGAATTCAAGAACACGTGAGGGACATTAAAAAGGCTGGAACAATAGAGGGTAACAACTGGGAAGAAATCGATAAATTGAAATCTATCCCCCGACATTTCCGCGATTTTCACAATAACAAGTGGCAGGATTTAAAGGTTCATGGCATCGACAAAATTATTGTTGGATCACGTGGAGGAGATACTTTCCGTAAATTAGAACGGATCGAATGTAAATGGATCACAAAATTGAAGACTAGCGCGCCTCTGGGGCTCAATGAGAAAATGTCCTTCGCTTCCTTCCTATAACAATATTTTTTTTTGGGTCCTATAGCATCATTATCTTTTAACTTTTTAAACCTGTATATATTTGACTGGTATGGTTGGACTGTGCTGTTAATAATTGGTGGGCTTGTCGGTTTAAGCATTATTGCGTTTTGGCTGTATCCATATTTGGTGGCATTTTTAACATCATCATTTTTGTCTTTTTATAGGGGCCATACGATCTGTATTTATTGGGCTGAATAGAATACCAAGTATCACATATTATATCTCAGAATAATGTTTTTGGTTGGGCTCTATTCAACAATACGTTTTGAACATACTCTAAATTTTGATCATTTTTTAGCTCTTTTCATGGGGTACTTATTTTTATTCGTGTGTTTGTGCACACACTGCACACATATTTATTATACATTATTTATTATCCACTTTATATATCCTTATATAAATTTTGTCATCACACTTGGTATGTTGTATATATATATATTTTTTTTATATTTATATTTTTATTTATTCACATTTATGTTTACACATATTCACTCTCAATATATTTATATATATTTTTTACACGCTTGTTATTTATATACATGCTAACAATAAAATCACATATGTCTTATCATTATAAATTTTTTTGAGCATATTAGCACATATCACATTGTACATCTGTTACATTATTGTATGTATTATTTATATTAATAAATAGAATTGTATTTTAACTGTGGTTTTGTCACGTGTGTTTCACTTTATTTATTTTGTTTTTTATTTTATCACCACACTGTGCACGTGTGTTCACTCACTTCTCACTATCATTTATTATTTATTATTATTTTTTATGAAATAATATTCTTTCATAAATTGTTTCCCCGGTTTACTATATGTTATATATATTTATTTTTGTATATATATAAGTCAATATATGGTCTTTTTTGTATTGATGGTTTTATGAAATGACAGTATGACACTATGTTTGATGTATTATCAAATTATGTATATTTTTTCTATATATGTATTATTGCTTATATTTTGAGACATTAGAGTTCCATTGTATATTTATATTCTGTTTCTCACATAAAAAATCGGATCGTGATACATATGCCCTATACTGGTTCTTGCCATATAAGTTGATCTCGTATTGTCCTTGCCCATACTTAAAATAGCCACTATGATGTGATACGTCATATATAAGCTATTACATCTGTTGTCTGCGGCGCTTGCGGTCTGATGCGCACGCGCATGCGCGTTTACATTCCTTGAGACGTACACTGGACATTTGCAATGGTGGTGTTTGCTGCTTACCGATCAGCATTCAGGTAACTTTAGACATGCTGATTCACCAATGTAGAACACCTGGTACATTTCAGGTGTTCAGCATTGGGGATTTGAGAATGTCGTGCTGCTATTTGCTATCTCTGAATAAACCTCTCCCACCACTGAGTATAAATACAACGCCGGTCACCTTACTAGTCAGTACCCCTTGAAAAAGCTACCGCGAAACGTGCGTCGGGGCTCTTGCTGTGGAGCTCATTTTTGGCTTGATATGCAATACACGGGTTGGTATGGCTTCTGGGACCTACTCTGATTTTTGGTGATACCCTGGTCTCTATACCACTTTATTTACACTGAGATTTCAGTGTTAGCTACAAGTCTCTCGTGTATACTATTTTTTACAGGGTCTGTATTACATTGTTCTGTTTCAGCATGCTTTTTGGAGACACATTTTGTGGTGTCGGTTATCCTTGTACTGTACATTTATAGCATGACTGTCATAGTGACCCTGTCTGGTATTATTGAATGTTGAATATAGGCCATTCTGAGTAGCCTCATGTTCTCCACATTGTATATTTTAATTGTCTGTGGTTTTTAGGTCCTGATGGCCAACATGTTCTTATGTATATTGTAATAAAGAATTTATATTTTTTGCAAGTTACTTACTGTACTTGGTGTCATTATTTTTCCCTTTTGGGAGATTTGATTTGTCTTCACATACAGTTATAGGTATTTATTGTCTGTTTTTCCTTGATATGTGTGGACGTTTACTATAACGTTTATCGTTAGGTCTGGTTCTATATAGGTATTCAATACTTATGTACGATGCTAGGAGTCCCTGCCTTGCTGCAGGACAACTGTCCCGTACTGTAATCATGTTTTCAGTACGGGACAGTTGTCCGGCAGCGAGGCAGGGACTCCTAGCATCGTACATAAGTATGATGCTAGGAGCCCGGCTCCCTGCACTGTGTTCGGTCCGGTACTTGCGGCCGAAATACGTCCGTCAATTACGGACGTAATTAGTGTGTGTGCACATACCCTAAAGAGTTTAGAAACTTTCTTAATGCTGTTTTGAATACTTTGAGGGGTGCAGTTTTTAAAATGGGGTGATTTATGGGGGTTTGTATTGTATGGAGCCCTCATAGCCGCTTCACAACTGAAATGGTCCCTGAAAAAAATTGCCTTTTGAAATTTTCTTGAATATGTGAGAAATTGCTTCTAAAGTTCTAAGCCTTGTAGCGTGCTAGAAAAAGAAAAGTACATTAAAAAAAACGATGCCAACATAAAGTAGACATATGGGAAATGGGAAATATTAACTATTTTGTGTGGTATTATTACCTGTTTTACAAGCAGATACATTTAAATTTAGAAAAGTGCAACTTTTGGTGTTTTTCACAAATATTGCATTTATCAACCAAATTTTTTCACTAACATAAAGTACAATATGTCACGAGAAAACAATCTCAGAATCATTTCGATAGGTAAAAGCATTTCCAAGTTTTTACCACATAAAGTCACACGTCAGATTTGAAAAAAATCGGCTTCGTCTTTAGGGCCAAAACAGGCTGTGTCCTGAAGGGGTTCAGTTTAGCAATTCTAAAAATAAACAATATTTTTTAACTTGTCGCTTAATCAAATATGACAAAACTATTGGATCCTATGTAAGAAATATTAAAATATGAAAAGTATGTAGGCTACTATCGGACTTATAAATCAAAATTTCCTGTCATACACACCCTTGTATAGACACCACAACCAGTTTCGTGAACAAAACCTGAGCGTGCTGGACAAGTTGTCAGAAGAGACTTCTGGCAGTGTATGGTTCGTTGTATTGCCATCGGCTTTAACCTTTTGGCAGGAGACGCGGCTCTCATCCTCATTGAAGGTTTACTTTAAAAAGGGTTCTTTGCACTTTTAATTTGATATTAATCCTTTAGAGTTAAGAAAAATGTTTTTGTTGTACTAGTTTGGACTGATTTAGTCCAATAAATGGGATTGCATACTTAAAAGGATTATCCCATTTTCATACCTAAAGTCCAGAAATGCAGTTAAGAGCAAGTACGAACCAGGAGAAGAACCATGTGAACAATGTAAAGGGTACGGCTCTAGTACGAGTGCCGCGGCACCTTCAAACAGTTGATCGACATGAGTGTCGAGAGTCAGACCTCCACTGATCTTATATTGATGGCCTAAGAATAGAACATCAATTTTAAAAACCCTGATAACCCATTTAAGTCATGTGGATGCCAGTTGTAATTATGTGAGGGTTTTGTTTGTTGACTTTAAAACAGCTTTTAACACGGTGGTGCCATTACGGTTGGTGGTTAAGCTGAGAAAAGTTGGACTGTCATCGGAATTACTGTATGCAACTAATTGTTGAGTTTCTTGACTAATATGAATTAGGTAGTTAGGGTTAGTAATTCTTTATCAACAGCAAGATGGTCATCCTTGGGGGTCCCACAGGATGAGTTTGGCTTTATTTTTCCTTTACACCTCGGATTGTGTAACATGTCATAAAGGTACAAATCTATTAAGTAGGCAGATGACATGACACTGATTGTCCTAATTACAGGTGTGGATGAAAGTTCTTATCGATCGTGGTCTGGAAAGGTGGTCTGAGAGGATTCATTTAGTATTCAATGTGGAAAAAACTTTAGAGATGATTATTATTTCAGGAAAAAGAAACAGGATGGATTTAGTGAAGGAATTAAAGCTCTTAGGGACCATTGTTTCTCATGATATGACATGGTCTAGTACAATCAATGCTCTAGTGAAGAAGGACCAGCACCATATTTGTTTTTTGCTCCTCTTGAAAAAAATGGGGTTTTAGAGTCAATTTTTTATTAGGCAACAATTGAGAGTCTTTATATAGTTCCTTCCCTGTCTTGCTATTTCTATTTATTGGCTGCCCTGGAGTGAACAGATCACTATACAGAGACTTGATTGTGGGGAGAGTGACTGAGCATGCGTGTCCACCAGCACTCAGTTCATTGGGTGGCGTGCCCATTCCTTTACAGTTTGAACAACAGGTGGCGCAAATTAACTGGATACTTTTTTTTTTACAACATGTAAATGGCAGACATTGTTCATTGGTTTTGATTTAGACAGTGGATATGATATTTAAGGGGGGAAGAACCTCTTTATGGATAGTTAAACTTCAGGCAACCAGTGTCATTACCCTCACCTTGCTTCTTGCTGATAAAACAAACTGTATTTATGATGTTACCTCTATTGATCAGTGGTAGGCTATACTATCATCAAAATGCAATCCCTATTTAGCAGTATACACGAGTGTGATCTGGATTATTTATACTAGTTATCATGAACCCTCCAAATTTGACATATTATGGAACATATAATCACAGGTATAGTAGGTGAACTTTTAGGCTATGTTCACACGGAGTATTTTGGGGGAGGAATATCTGCCTCAAAGCTCCAAACGGAATTTTGAGGCAGATATTCCTCCCCCAAAATACTCCGTGTGAATAGCAATTATCGCGCCGTTTTTCGCCCGCGGCCATTGAGCGCCGCGGGCATAAAACACGCTTTCTCCTGCCTCCCATTGAAGTCAATGGGAGGTCGGACGCGGAAGCGCCCGAAGATAGGGCATGTCGCTTCTTTTTCCCGCGAGGCAGTTTTACTGCTCGCGGGAAAAAGACGCCGACGCCTCCCATTGAAATCAACATGGACTATTTGCCGTTTCTGCCGAGTTTTGCGACGCGGTTTCCGCGTCAAAAAACTCGGCAAAAGACCCCGTGTGAACATAGCCTTAGGCTGGGTTCACATAGAGTTTTTTTACGTGGAAACCGCGCCGAAAAACGCAGCGAAAATCGGCATGCAGGGAGAGGAAAATCTGCCTCAAACTTCCAAATGGAATTTTGAGCCAGAATTTCCGCCTGCAAAAAACACCGTGTGAACCCAACCTTATAACGCTCTTTTTAAAATACAATATTCATATATTAAAAGTAAAAATATTCATACTAACTACCTACATTAACTATTCCTTGGTGATGTAACACAAGAAGACAATGTGATCACTCAATAGATCCCAGAATACAGTACAATACAAAGGAGCCAGGAGGTTCCTGACGAAAAATCTGCACAGTACAAAGCAGAGTGGGTGGATTTTCATTTCAAGGTTCATTCTGAAAGGCAGATCGGTGAATAACGTGTTCCTGAAAGTTGAAAGTGAATTAGTCAACACACTGGGACTAGATAAACCGGAGCTCTCTAGACAAGCAGCATTTTGACACTACCTGCAGCCAACTAAAGAAAAAAAGTTCAAACACTATATTTAGATGCAAATCATTGAGCCTACGTTCCTACAATAAACACATACAATAAATGGCTTTAATAACAATTCACTTTTCATGATTTCCTTTTTCATATTCAAATAGCTAATATAATTTTTACATACTGGATTTTTTCTTTCTTTACATCACCTTTGTTTGTTTACTTTGAATGATCTCTTGTTAGGCCATGCTCACACTGAGTTTTTTGCAGGCAGACAAATTTGCCTCAAAATTCATCAGGAATTTTGAGGCAGATCTTGACTGCAGTTTTTTTTGCGGCGTTTTTCACTGCGTTTTTCGGCTTTAGCCATTGAAAAACGCAGCGAAAATCTCTTTTTCTTCCTCCCATTGATTTTAATGGAAGGTCAATGATGGAACTGCGGGAAGAAAGAGCATGTCACTTTTTTGTCCCGCAAGGGTTCTTTTAGACTCGCGGAATAGAATGCAATTTTGGCCGTTTTTTGGGCAGCATTTCTGGTGCAGTTTCCGCATCAAAGACAGCGCCAAAAATTCAGTGTGAACTAGCCCTTAGAAGGATTTCCTGATGATTTGTTTTCTGGTAAACATAAAAAAAGAGTTACGAATTGTTCCTATTTTTATATGGATTACTAGATGCCAGTACAAGGAGCTCCTGACAAATACGGCTTAGTTCACATCTGCGTTGGGGTTCTGTTCATGGGTTCCGACAGACCTTTTCGTCAGGGGAAACCTTGAACGAAAAGCAAATGGAAACCATAGCTTTCAGTTTCCATTACCATTGATTTAAATGGTAATGCTTCCGTTTCTAATGTTTTCCGTTTGTCTCCATTCCGTAAGGTTTCCGTCATTTCAGCGGAATCAATAGAATAGTCAACTGCGCTATTGATTAGAAGAATATACTTGAAATGTATATCCATTCAGTATACACATTTAAATTGTAGATAATATAAAAAAAACAAAGAACAAATACTGAATACAAATTGCCATGGTAAATCACAGAAATGAAACAGCCAGACAGAAATAGGTTGACATTTCAATGTGGTATATATATATATATATATATATATATATATATATATATATATATATTATGAGAACTATAATATATCAACTATTAGGGGAAATCGTTGAGTTGTTGTATTTACTAATGAGCCAGACATTCCAATGTTTTAGAAAAAGTTATTTTTTATGAGAAGATGAGGCTACATTCAAACCAACAATTATCATTTATATTTCTTATGTCTACTAAAGCTGGATAAGATTTTTCCTTCCATGTAGAAGCAATAGATTGCCTAGTGGTTATCAGAAGATGTTGAATAGTTTGGAGAGATGTTGGGAATGTATTTAAGCCAAGTGAGAGAAGTGCTAAACCAGGGTTAGGAGGGATATTAGAACCGTATAATGCAGAGATTGAAATACCTTATCGCACAGCTAGTTGGATTTTGTACAACTCCACCACATATGGAAGAAAGTACCTGCTTGAGTACCACATATGCAACATTTTGAGGATAAATTGGAAAATATCTTAGAGTCTAAAGGGAGTATAATGCCATCTATAAAGTAGCTTTCTTGAATTCTTCAAATGATGAATACATTTAGAATGTTTGGCAGTGGCTATAAGCTGATTCCCATTGATAAGTTGCTCTAGTTTTTATTGGTACCATTTTATAGTACATATGACTTTTTGTTCACTTTTTAATAATTTTTTTTGAGCGCTAAGGTAACAAAAAAAAACGAACGATTTTTACGTCATTCACCGTGTGAGTTAAATAATGTTATATTGTAAAAGTTTGGATTTTTACGGATGCAGCAATACCAATTTTTTTTAAATTACTTTGGGGTACATCCATTTTACTGATTTAGCTATCATACATTTTTTTTGGAGGAGAATGCAAAAAAAACAGCAATTATGACTTTTTTTTCAGGTTTTTTTTCGATGTTTACTGTGCAGTAAAAATACCATGTCAACTTTATTTTACAGGTCGGTACGAATACGCCGATACCAAATGTGTGTACTCTTTTTTTACGTTTTAGTACTTTTGCACAGTAAAACATGTTTTAGTGAAAAAAGTCATAACTTTTTTATTTTGCCATCGATTGAACTAGGCCTCAAAAGGCTGCTTTACTGCTCCCCTGCTATGCTCCACTCTGCGGGGAGGCACCAACCCATCACCCGCAGCACACAAAGGCTCACTGGCAACACACAGGGAGGCTCCTGCCCATCACCAGTCTATTCTCCTAGACCAACTTTAGACTCACAGCCCGCATACATGCCACTCCAACAGCATCTTCTCTCTTACAGCAACTTACCACACAGAACATTCCTCATGCTTTGCTCACACACTGAACAACCGAGGGCAGAAACAGCCACCTTCTATATTTTAAGCACCACCCCCAACACGAGGATGCACCGTAGCCACATACCCATGCTGGTTTTGTCCTTCAAGCTATGGCACAACAATACACTAACATAAAAATGCTGTCCGGCCATTTTTCCTGGCGCCAAACAGTTAAGACTCAAGTGAGCCAACAATTTTTGCCTGATCCTGCCAAAAGAAATAATGTTAGCATACAAACCATACATCACACATGAACAAAATAAAAGGTCTTCTTCTGGATAACTCTCCTGGGGAGAAAACAAAGTTGCACAAATTTAATACTAATTCTGGCATATATACAAATGAACAAACAAAGTCCCCTGTAATGAATGGTGTTCACCTGCACATTCTAACAGGCTCACCAAGAAGCCATTACATTAAAACCACTGAGAGGTGAAGAGAATAACATTGATTATCTTGTTATAATTACACCTGTCAAGGGGTTGGTTATATTAGGCAGCAAGTGAACAGTCAGTTTTTAAAGTTGACCTGTTGGAATCAGGAAAAATGGGCTGAGCAACTGTAACAAGGGCAAATTGTGATCGCTAGACGACTGGGTCAGAGCATCACGAAAATGGTAAATCTAGTGGGGTGTCTAGTACCTATAGTTCCAAAAGTGATCTAAGGAAGGATAACCGTTGAACCGACAACCGGGTCAGGGCCGCCCAAGGCTCATTGATGTGCGTGGGGAGTAAAGTCTAGCCCGTCTGGTCTGATCCCACAGAAGAGCTACAAATTGATGAAAAAGTTAAAACTGGCTATGATAGAAAGGTGTCAGAACACACCGTGCATTGCAGCTTGCTGCGTCTGGGGCTGAGTAGCCACAGACAGATGAGGATGCCCTTGCTGGCCCACGTCCACCAAAGAAAGTGCTTACACGAGGCACGTAAGCATCAGAACTGGACCATGGAGCAATAGAAGAAGGTGGCCTAGTCTGATGAATAACCTTCTCCTTTACATCATTTGGATGGAAGAGTGGGTGTGCATCGCTTATCTGGGCATCCTGGTGCCATCGCTAAGAGATGGCACCAGAATGCACTATGGGAAGAAGGTAAGGCAGTGTGAGGCTCTGGGCAATGTTCTGCTGGGAAAGCTTGGGTCCTGGCATTCATGTGGATGTTATTGTGACATGTACCACCTACCTAAACATTGTTGTAGACAATATACACCCCTTCATGGTAACGGGATTCACTAATGGCAATGGCCTCTTCCAGCAAGATAAAATGCCCTCCCACCTGAAAAAAATTGTTCCGGAATGGTTTGAGGAACATGACAAAAAGTTAAAGGTGTTCACTTGGCCTTCAAGTTCCCTAGATCCCAATTCGTCGAGCATTTGTGGGATGTGCTTGAAATTAAGTCCAATTCATGAAGGCCCCACTTTCAGGTCCTACGAATCTGCCACTAATGTCTTGGTGCCAGAAACCACAGAACACCATCAGGTCATGTAGAGTCCATGCCTCGACGGGTCAGAGCTGTTTTGGTGGCATGTATTACAATATTAGGCAAGTGGTTTTAATGTTATGTGTTAAGAAAGTCTTTATAAAATACCTATTATAGTTGCTGCAACTTTTTATCAGACGTTTTGGTTTGCTTCGTATGCTGCCTTTTATTGTAATTTCCTATGTCCTATACCATCAGATGTACAACGTTAATACATGATATAAAGATCAATAGATACATTTTCTCATGGTCCTGTGACACATGATGTCTAGCTTGGACAAAAGAGGGCTTTTTAATTTCTGTAGTTGCCTTACAGCCAGGGACAATAATTGCTCCCCAGTGTAAACATTATATTTTATGCATATATTGCATAACATGTCGTTTGTGTGTGTATAATTAATCCTTGTCTACAATTTGCATTCCTTGCCTTGCTTTTTTATTGAAGAAGTAGACACAATAATTTGTTATCTCTGACACCTTAAATCCAAGTACACAATTATTCTAGGAACAAATGTCTTCAGGGTAATGCTATCTTAGGATCATTGCCTGGTGGAGATACAGAACATCTGTGTCTGGTGCTTGTCCTACTTTCTAAGTCTGGTAAATATTAGTTAACTAAAAAATCTATTGACAACTGATGAAGAATTAAATATTGGATTTCAATATTATTTATCAGTCTCCAAAAGAAAAGTTGTTTTATTAGAGGTATTCAATATATTGAGGTTGAAAAAACTTCTAGTCATAGCCTTCAAATAGAGTTACAGATTGCATAACAGAAACACACATCTTTTGGGAAAAGGCAGGTAGAATGATTTTATTTTTTTCGCTTATTTTTCCTATAGCTAAATATGAAACATTTCAAGTTATTGTGAATATATAATAAATTTCTTCAATATCGCACTTTGCAATGTCTGCAAATAAAAAGTTGGAAAACAAAACTACAGACCACAGAAACTACAGACTAAACTCGTAAAAAATAGTCCCAAAAGACTTTATAATGAATTAGACTAAATTATATATTTCCAGTTGAGGCCAAGTATTGATTCTTTAGACTTGGGTTTTCCCACGATGTTTAATAAGGTATTGTTATTAAAAGAAAAATTGAAAGAAATAATTGAACTAAAATAGTTCTTACATTTGTTAACAAAATGTATATAGCACCTTAAGTATATAAACATATTAATGGGGGACATCTACACTAGCATGGTTAAATAGTTAATGGGTTGTGAATCCATCAAGTTCAGCACCTTATACTTACAAACCCCATTTGATCCAAAGGAAGGCAAAAAAACACCATTGAATGGCATAGACCACTTTGCAATTGGAAAGATCCCTGGATCAACATGTAACATTAACATCAATATTCCTGCATATTATATTTTTCAAGGAAAATGTATAACCCATTCTAAAATCTATTCACACTTTCAGCCATTACCAAATCCTGTGGGAGCATGTTTCATAACTTTATAGTTTGGACAGTAAAGTACTAGTAATACTTTTGAACTTTGTGATGAAATCTTACTTTCCGGAAACAGTAACTACATATCCTCTGCGGGGGCTGCAAAAATAATACCTTGTTGCATTGATTTTAATAGGGGCAATTTGCATATATTTAAGTTAACATATGCACAAAATATTTGGTCTCTGCAATGAAGTTGCATCTGTGATAAACCAAATCTATGGTTCAAAGTGATTTTTCACTGACAAACAAGGACACTTAATAGAATAGTTACTAAACCTTACAATATTGTAACCTCAAATGTGATGATAGCAATGAATTAGTAATTTACTACCTCATGACATAGTCATGGACAAAGCAAGAGTAAGGCTTAAAAAATGCTGTCTTTGGGAGAATTATTCTCCCGTCCGTCATTTTATTGTTAAAACGGGGAATGCCGATGATAAAATAATAATTAAAATAAAAAACTCCAGCCACTTCCAGACTTATATCTAGGGAACCTGAAGGCACAAATTGTCTGGTACCTTAGTCTGCGCCCATCGACTTGGTCACACAATAAGTCACATATAGACTTAAAATATTTGTCTGCAGAGCAGCAAAACATTGCGGTGCACTTCTTAGTAAAATGAAAAGATTTTTCCAGCTCACCGGTGTCCAGCATCTTCAGTGATCCAGTGCATGGACCACGCCCTGGCCCAGGCGTCTTCCACAGTAGCAAAAAAAAAAAGAAAAAAGTATGATCCAGCACTTTGTGAAGAAATCTCAGGACTTTATTTTATAAACATTAAAACCCCAACCAGCATTTAAAGACAAAGGACCAGTATGCACTTCTTACAACATCTAGCACACTATGCAGCCTTCCCCTTGTACCTCCCTGGTTGTCCTCCTCTTATTCCCACAGCACAGTGAGGGCCAAATTAACATATAAATATACTACTGTGCCTATAGGAAATCTGTCCCTGACTTCAACTATTTAGACTGATAAAAGGGATGAGTTTCAAGACCTTACTTTATTTCTTCGTCCTATTTACTTTCCCATGAGAATACTCTCTATTGAAGAAGACTGTAAAAGAAAGAGAGAAACTGATTTGATTAAGGTCAGAAGAAAAGTTGACATTGTGTTCTCCCACCCCACAATAACTTTTCTATTAATTTGCTCATGTAGTAATTCATTATTGCAATCAATGATCCATTTTTATAGTGAGCTTTTTCTAACATCCTGAATTTATATTCTCCTTTGGCAGTCCTAAACTTTCTTTATCACTGTACTTGTGAAATAAAATAAGTCAAAAGAAGAAATACTATAGCTGGTGGCAAGGTATAAAAATCTACTTTTACAAACCTCTCTTGTTCTGAGAATTTAGTCTACTTTGGGATTTGAATGGTACATGAGTGTCTGTGTTGAAACGTGCAGTCATAACAAGCATCTGTGAACTTAATGCTATTCCAAATGTACTGTATAATATATGTTTAGTGTACACTTTTAGTGCTATACCTATTGCATTTTATAACCTGCTGTACAAGGTAATGAATCCATGCAAGTATGAGACATCTCTGAGTGTACAACCAGAAGAAATGGCTTTTAAGTGAAAATAATAGAGGAAATATATTAAATCCAGTGATGACATATTTGGTAGTTATTACTCTGAAAAGGTTTTTTTTATTTTAGCTTGATTATTGGTTCTTTCTACAAGACGTAAACCATGTATGGATGGTTGACCTTCTGGAATTTTCTCCCATCTGCGCACAGGATTTTGGAGCTCTACCAGAGTGACCATTGGGTTCTTGGGCACTTCTCTTACCTAGGCCCTACTCCCTCGATGACATAGTTTGGTGGGGCGGCCAACTCTAGGAAGAGTCCTGGTTGTTCCAAACTTCTTCCATTTAAGAATTATGGTGGCCACAGTGCTCTTGGGAACTTTCAGTGCAGCAACATTTTTATTGTACCCTTCTCCAGAAACTGTGCCTTCACACAATCCTGTCTCTGAGCGCTACATGCAGTTCTTTCCTCCTCATAGCTTGGTTTTTGCTCTGATATGCATTGTCAGATGTGAGACCTTATATGGACTGGGGTGTGTCTTTCCAAATCATATCCAATTAAATTATTTTATCACAGGTGGACTTCAATGAAGGTGTAGAAATATTTCAAAGATGATCTAGAGAAATGGGATTCCCCCAGAGCTAAATTTCAAGTGTCATAGTACAGGGTCCGAATACTTATGTCCATGCGAAATTAGTTTTTCATTTTTGATAAATTTGCAAAAATGGCAAAAATTCTGTTTTTGCTTTATCATTATGGCTTATTGAGTGCAGAATGATGGGGGAATACTTGCATTTTTTTTCTTTTAACACTAGGCCTCAACATAACAAAATAAAAGGGAAAGGGTCTGAAGACTTTCCGAACGCACTGTAGGTGCAGCACAAGAGAAGACTTACTAAATACACGAGAAAAAGGAGTCGGAACTATTTGAGTAAGAAGCACAAAATATCGAAAAATACAAATTTTATTGGAACATACAAAAATACATAGTTACAAACAGACTACAAACCCAATAACTGCATATCTCCAAAGTAGGAGACAGTATGGAGCCACAAAGCTACTTTAATTAATACAGTTTGTATATGTCACATTAATCGGGAAGGTTTCCCAAAAGAAGTTACCAAAAATATATAATATACTCTGAAACAAGTCCCTAGAACCATGTGATAAGGCTAACGGAACACTTGTATCCAAAAATATTTTCTGCAAATTCCCAGTATACTACGTCTCTGTGAACAGTAATCGGGAATACAGGGGTAGTGGTTTGTTTATAGTAGTAAGTAGTTTAAACACACTCAGTACCAATATAGTAACTAATTCAGAACAGGAACCAGTAATAAAGATAACCTATTTCAGACATTGTCTAAGTATACAGGTAACCTGGTAACAACACGACAAAAAGTAGTAGTCTTTAGTGGAAAAGACCAGCAAGTACTAACCCATGTGGCTCCTCAGTTGTAACAGCTCCCAAGTGCGGAGAAAAACCCCAACGCGCGTTTCGCGTAGATTGCTTTTTCAAGGGGTGTTCTGAGTTGTACAAATTAGACCTCTTACATACGATAGGTCGGGAAGTCAGCTGATTTATCAGGCCAATGAGAGCCTGAGCTTTAGCTCCCATCGCGCGTGCCGAGGTGAGTCACCACACAATCACAGCTCCGAGCCGCCAGAACCCAACCACGCATGCGCGGCTCCGGAAACCGCGCACGCGCAGACAGGCACAGCCAGCCACAAGAGCAAGGACCGCGGGCGACACACTCGACACGCACAGATGAGGACCAAAGTAGGTAATAGAGAACGATGGCAAATCTCAAAAATTATATAGAGAGAAGTGTTTAAAAGATCTATTGGTTTTCCCCTTTGGAATATAGGCTGATTTCAAAAGGAAAAAAGAAGTGTCATCCACCACATATATACAAAGGCTATTATAGTGAAAAAATTCTCCTCATGATTGTATAAAGAAAAACCAGCGCATATAGATGTAGGGTAATCTAACAAAAAATAAGTAAAATATAAAGAAATACCAAATTATGAGTCATAATAGACAATCTATTTATCTAATGATAAAAAGTGACGAGAAATTATAATAAGATGCTGAATAATCCAACAATGATAAGATGCTGAAAAGAACAGCAATAATAAGGTGAACAAAAATATTATTGTTGGATGTTCAGGGAGAATGCCGACAAGGAAAAAATTAATCCAAGTGTGCATTCCACCCGGACATCCATACACAATTGTGTGAATTACCATAATAATATAAGATAAATATAAACAATTGATATAAACTTCAAAAAATACAAGAATAATAAGTAAACTTTCACAAGAGTAAATTTCAGAACCCATACTATAGTTTAAGCATAGACTCGTAAGTGTTGATTCAATAGTGAACAAAAGCAGCATGTGAATGTATTCCAATGGAATCCCATCATATTCCAGGATATCAGGAAGTAAAAGAATTTTCTCCAAACAAATCCAGCTCATAATGTTGCATCCCATCGGCCACGAGTAACTCAGAAAAACTCTGGTATGGAGGAATAAGGTAGCGAACTAAACAGAACAAAAACATAGATTAATAGATATACAGAATAAAACCGTTTAAAATGAATGGCAGACAACAAATTTTCTAAAGGAAGGAGGCAAAGCTTAGTGTTTCGTTCAATCCAACAGGGGCCATGGTACCAAGGGTGATAATCCACTTACATTCTCTCTGAGCCAACAATTTTTTGGAATCCCCACCTCTAATACCACAGAACACTCTATCAATGCCCCATGCCTTAAAGGATTTTGGGTCACAGGCATGGTGTATCTTGAAGTGTCTGGGAATGGTCTTAAGGAGTGTAATATCCTCAATATCCTTGGCAGCCATTATGTCACGCACATGTTCTCTTATCCTGATCCTCAGTTGTCTTGAGGTCAGGCCAACATATACTTTCTGGCAGCCACAGGTTGCGTAATAAATTACGTTCACTGTGCTGCAAGAGATGTAGTGTCGTATATCAAAGACCCTATTTTCTATCATTGACGCAAAATGTGTTGTCCGAGCTATATTCGCACATGATAGGCAGTCACCACAAGGGTAACAGCCCAATCTGGGTCTACTTGATGAAAAAGGATTTTGCTGTGTTGGTATATAATGGCTCTTTACTAACATGTCCTTAATATTCATGCTCCTTCGAGCTGTCATCTGAGGTCTTAAAGATAAATTCCCCGCAAAGGCGGGTTCCAAATGCAGGATTGGCCAATGTTTGTCCAAAATAGATCTTACCATGTGCCATTGGTTGTTATATGTGGTAATGTACCGAGTATTATTTTGATCACTTTTTTTTGTATTTGGCCCCACAGGATGCAAGATTGAATTCCGACTCGTCAGTTGTGCCCGTCTATATCCCCTTTTGATACTTCTCTGGCTGTACCCCCTATCCAGAAATCTTTCGCGTAAGTCGCTAGACTGCTTCTCAAAGTTCACATTTGATGAACAAATGCGTCTCATTCTCAGAAATTGACCAGTAGGGACGGCGCCAATCGTCGACTGGCTGTGGGCAGAAGTCGCATGAAGCAAGGCGTTCACAGAAGTCTTCTTCCTGAAGACATCAGTCTGAAGATGACCAGTCTCATCCGCCTCTATTAAAATATCCAAAAACTCAACTCTGCGCTTGTCAAACACATAGGTGAGTTTTATATTTAAATCATTCTTATTAAGATCCTGCATAAATTGTATCAGCTGTACTTCTGTCCCCTGCCAGATAAACAGAACGTCATCAATGTATCTCATCCAGCACTGCACATGGTCGACGGTGAGAGCGCCGCCACCATGGAAAACCTGCCTCTCCCAGAGACCGAGAAACAGGTTTGCATATGACGGCGCACACGCCGCCCCCATGGCAGTGCCTTGCTTTTGCAGGTAGAACACATCCTTAAAAACAAAGAAGTTATGTGTAAGGATGTATTCCAAAATTTCCACAACCAGTCGACATATGGGGCCGTCCCAACTGCTCATCCCCAAGAAGAAGCGCACAGCTTGCAGACCATCATTATGTCGTATACTGGTGTACAGCGACTCGATGTCGGCTGTCACCAGAATCATGTCAGCATCAAGGCTGACACCATCAATCCTTTTCAGGACATCCGTAGTGTCCATAACGTAGGACGGTAGACATTCTACCGATGATTTTAAATAGTGATCGATGAACCTGCAGATGGGATCGCAGAGTCCACCTATCCCAGACACTATCGGACGTCCCGGGGGGTCTGTCATATTTTTGTGAACCTTGGGAAGAAAGTATAATGTTGGTATTCTTGGATACTGGGTCATTAGACCAGACAAAACGTTTTTTGGAATTATGCCTTTGTCATGGGCCAGAGTTAAAATTTTGAGTAATTCAGCTGAAAAACTGGCAACAGGGTTATGGGTTAATTTTTGATAGGTCTTTTTATCTCTTAACTGCCTAAATGCTTCCTTTTCATACTTCTCGGTTGGCCAGATCACGATGTTCCCACCCTTGTCCGCCGCTTTATATACTACGTCTTCATAGCTTTTCAGTTCTTTTAGTGCATCACGTTGTTTTTTAGTTAAATTATCATTTTTTCTATTTGACGAAATGGTTTTAAAATCATTTATTACCATCTTGGTGAAAATTTCCACCTGCGGACAAATGGACAAGGGTGGGAACCTCTGTGATCTGGGTATAACCGATTTTGGAAACCTACCTTGGTCTGTGCAAATTTGCTCCTGTAAGAGGTCCTCAAGGGCTTTTAAAGCTTCTCTTTCCAACACGCTATTTAGTCCCATATCTACTCCAGATCTACTATGTAATTTTTTCAAGATTAATTTTCTTGAGACTAGGTATAAGTCCTTCATAGCTGTAAAAAAGTTGAAAGGATTACTGGGGGAGAAAGTTAGTCCCTTCCCAAGCACCTCATATTGTATCTCTGAGAGGGAATGTTCAGATAAATTAATCACCTCTAATACATTCTTGGGTTTCTTCCCCTGTTGAAATGTCGGAACATCCTTTAGTCTCACCACCTGTCTCTCTCTATTTCTCCGCGGGTAGGTTATCTCTTGATGATTAGTCAGTTCATCATTTCGCTTAGGTCTGGTAAGATTATCGCTGGAAGTTACAGACGAAAAAGATGCAGATCTGGATCTTGAAATAGATCTGGATCTCAAGTTTCGCCACCTATACATTCTGCCCTCTTGTGAGTCGTTTTTGTCTCTTTGGAATTTTGAAGATTTTACAGAGAGAATCTCTTGTTCCCATTTGGAGAAATCCCTATCCAAATTATCATTCAATTTTTCTAACTCACCACCAGAGAGGTCACCCTTCAAAATAATCTGCAACTCCTCGATTTCTTTTTCCAAATCGCCTAACGTTACTTGGTTGGCTTGAGATAAAAGGTTCATAAAACCCCTAGAGCAGTCGGTTGCAAGACCCTCCCATTTGGTTTTAAAAGATTCATCCCCAATCGGAAAAGAGGGAAAAACTTGTACCCTCAGGCCCCTTGGTATTAGACCCATGGAAAGGTACCTTTCCAGAAAGGCCCTATTCCACCAGGTCTTAGTTCTTTTTTTATGTAAATCCTTGAGCCTATTAATAGATTCCCTTACGTCTATGCCATTCGTAGTTAAAATTAGGTTTGAGTCTTCCTTAAAAACCTCATTTAACTGTGAGATCCAGGACTGATCTCGGGTCCTGAAGTCCATTTTTGGCCCAGAGCCAGCAGCTGTGAAAGATACACAGAAATACAATATTATACACAAATGTCTCATGGGACTATAGTGTCATATGGGTTGAGCTACCAGCAAGTGCAACAATTCCCAGCTCCCCAATAGTGAAAATAGAAACTCCAAACATAATATACTAAATACACGAGAAAAAGGAGTCGGAACTATTTGAGTAAGAAGCACAAAATATCGAAAAATACAAATTTTATTGGAACATACAAAAATACATAGTTAAAAACAGACTACAAACCCAATAACTGCATATCTCCAAAGTAGGAGACAGTATGGAGCCACAAAGCTACTTTAATTAATACAGTTTGTATATGTCACATTAATCGGGAAGGTTTCCCAAAAGAAGTTACCAAAAAGATATAATATACTCTGAAACAAGTCCCTAGAACCATGTGATAAGGCTAACGGAACACTTGTATCCAAAAATATTTTCTGCAAATTCCCAGTATACTACGTCTCTGTGAACAGTAATCGGGAATACAGGGGTAGTGGTTTGTTTATAGTAGTAAGTAGTTTAAACACACTCAGTACCAATATAGTAACTAATTCAGAACAGGAACCAGTAATAAAGATAACCTATTTCAGACATTGTCTAAGTATACAGGTAACCTGGTAACAACACGACAAAAAGTAGTAGTCTTTAGTGGAAAAGACCAGCAAGTACTAACCCATGTGGCTCCTCAGTTGTAACAGCTCCCAAGTGTGGAGAAAAACCCCAACGCGCGTTTCGCGTAGATTGCTTTTTCAAGGGGTGTTCTGAGTTGTAAAAATTAGACCTCTTACATACGATAGGTCGGGAAGTCAGCTGATTTATCAGGCCAATGAGAGCCTGAGCTTTAGCTCCCATCGCGCGTGCCGAGGTGAGTCACCACACAATCACAGCTCCGAGCCGCCAGAACCCGACCACGCATGCGCGGCTCCGGAAACCGCGCACGCGCAGACAGGCACAGCCAGCCACAAGAGCAAGGACCGCGGGCGACACACTCGACACGCACAGATGAGGACCAAAGTAGGTAATAGAGAACGATGGCAAATCTCAAAAATTATATAGAGAGAAGTGTTTAAAAGATCTATTGGTTTTCCCCTTTGGAATATAGGCTGATTTCAAAAGGAAAACAGAAGTGTCATCCACCACATATATACAAAGGCTATTATAGTGAAAAAATTCTCCTCATGATTGTATAAAGAAAAACCAGCGCATATAGATGTAGGGTAATCTAACAAAAAATAAGTAAAATATAAAGAAATACCAAATTATGAGTCATAATAGACAATCTATTTATCTAATGATAAAAAGTGACGAGAAATTATAATAAGATGCTGAATAATCCAACAATGATGAGATGCTGAAAAGAACAGCAATAATAAGGTGAACAAAAATATTATTGTTGGATGTTCAGGGAGAATGCCGACAAGGAAAAAATTAATCCAAGTGTGCATTCCACCCGGACATCCATACACAATTGTGTGAATTACCATAATAATATAAGATAAATATAAACAATTGATATAAACTTCAAAAAATACAAGAATAATAAGTAAACTTTCACAAGAGTAAATTTCAGAACCCATACTATAGTTTAAGCATAGACTCGTAAGTGTTGATTCAATAGTGAACAAAAGCAGCATGTGAATGTATTCCAATGGAATCCCATCATATTCCAGGATATCAGGAAGTAAAAGAATTTTCTCCAAACAAATCCAGCTCATAATGTTCCATCCCATCGGCCACGAGTAACTCAGAAAAACTCTGGTATGGAGGAATAAGGTAGCGAACTAAACAGAACAAAAACATAGATTAATAGATATACAGAATAAAACCGTTTAAAATGAATGGCAGACAACAAATTTTCTAAAGGAAGGAGGCAAAGCTTAGTGTTTCGTTCAATCCAACAGGGGCCATGGTACCAAGGGTGATAATCCACTTACATTCCCTCTGAGCCAACAATTTTTTGGAATCCCCACCTCTAATACCACAGAACACTCTATCAATGCCCCATGCCTTAAAGGATTTTGGGTCACAGGCATGGTGTATCTTGAAGTGTCTGGGAATGGTCTTAAGGAGTGTAATATCCTCAATATCCTTGGCAGCCATTATGTCACACACATGTTCTCTTATCCTGATCCTCAGTTGTCTTGAGGTCAGGCCAACATATACTTTCTGGCAGCCACAGGTTGCGTAATAAATTACGTTCACTGTGCTGCAAGAGATGTAGTGTCGTATATCAAAGACCCTATTTTCTATCATTGACGCAAAATGTGTTGTCCGAGCCATATTCGCACATGATAGGCAGTTACCACAAGGGTAACAGCCCAATCTGGGTCTACTTGATGAAAAAGGATTTTGCTGTGTTGGTATATAATGGCTCTTTACTAACATGTCCTTAATATTCATGCTCCTTCGAGCTGTCATCTGAGGTCTTAAAGATAAATTCCCCGCAAAGGCGGGTTCCAAATGCAGGATTGGCCAATGTTTGTCCAAAATAGATCTTACCATGTGCCATTGGTTGTTATATGTGGTAATGTACCGAGTATTATTTTGATCACTTTTTTTTGTATTTGGCCCCACAGGATGCAAGATTGAATTCCGACTCGTCAGTTGTGCCCGTCTATATCCCCTTTTGATACTTCTCTGGCTGTACCCCCTATCCAGAAATCTTTCGCGTAAGTCGCTAGACTGCTTCTCAAAGTTCACATTTGATGAACAAATGCGTCTCATTCTCAGAAATTGACCAGTAGGGACGGCGCCAATCGTCGACTGGCTGTGGGCAGAAGTCGCATGAAGCAAGGCGTTCACAGAAGTCTTCTTCCTGAAGACATCAGTCTGAAGATGACCAGTCTCATCCGCCTCTATTAAAATATCCAAAAACTCAACTCTGCGCTTGTCAAACACATAGGTGAGTTTTATATTTAAATCATTCTTATTAAGATGCTGCATAAATTGTATCAGCTGTACTTCTGTCCCCTGCCAGATAAACAGAACGTCATCAATGTATCTCATCCAGCACTGCACATGGTCGACGGTGAGAGCACCGCCACCATGGAAAACCTGCCTCTCCCAGAGACCGAGAAACAGGTTTGCATATGACGGCGCACACGCCGCCCCCATGGCAGTGCCTTGCTTTTGCAGGTAGAACACATCCTTAAAAACAAAGAAGTTATGTGTAAGGATGTATTCCAAAAGTTCCACAACCAGTCGACATATGGGGCCGTCCCAACTGCTCATCCCCAAGAAGAAGCGCACAGCTTGCAGACCATCATTATGTCGTATACTGGTGTACAGCGACTCGATGTCGGCTGTCACCAGTATTATGTCAGCATCAAGGCTGACACCATCAATCCTTTTCAGGACATCCGTAGTGTCCCTAACGTAGGACGGTAGACATTCTACCGATGATTTTAAATAGTGATCGATGAACCTGCAGATGGGATCGCAGAGTCCACCTATCCCAGACACTATCGGACGTCCCGGGGGGTCTGTCATATTTTTGTGAACCTTGGGAAGAAAGTATAATGTTGGTATTCTTGGATACTGGGTCATTAGACCAGACAAAACGTTTTTTGGAATTATGCCTTTGTCATGGGCCAGAGTTAAAATTTTGAGTAATTGGAACATACAAAAATACATAGTTAAAAACAGACTACAAACCCAGACCTCTTACATACGATAGGTCGGGAAGTCAGTGGCGAGACGAAAGGATGTTCCGACATTTCAACAGGGGAAGAAACCCAAGAATGTATTAGAGGTGATTAATTTATCTGAACATTCCCTCTCAGAGATACAATATGAGGTGCTTGGGAAGGGACTAACTTTCTCCCCCAGTAATCCTTTCAACTTTTTTACAGCTATGAAGGACTTATACCTATTCTCAAGAAAATTAATCTTGAAAAAATTACATAGTAGATCTGGAGTAGATATGGGACTAAATAGCGTGTTGGAAAGAGAAGCTTTAAAAGCCCTTGAGGACCTCTTACAGGAGCAAATTTGCACAGACCAAGGTAGGTTTCCAAAATCGGTTATACCCAGATCACAGAGGTTCCCACCCTTGTCCATTTGTCCGCAGGTGGAAATTTTCACCAAGATGGTAATAAATGATTTTAAAACCATTTCGTCAAATAGAAAAAATGATAATTTAACTAAAAAACAACGTGATGCACTAAAAGAACTGAAAAGCTATGAAGACGTAGTATATAAAGCGGCGGACAAGGGTGGGAACATCGTGATCTGGCCAACCGAGAAGTATGAAAAGGAAGCATTTAGGCAGTTAAGAGATAAAAAGACCTATCAAAAATTAACCCATAACCCTGTTGCCAGTTTTTCAGCTGAATTACTCAAAATTTTAACTCTGGCCCATGACAAAGGCATAATTCCAAAAAACGTTTTGTCTGGTCTAATGACCCAGTATCCAAGAATACCAACATTATACTTTCTTCCCAAGGTTCACAAAAATATGACAGACCCCCCGGGACGTCCGATAGTGTCTGGGATAGGTGGACTCTGCGATCCCATCTGCAGGTTCATCGATCACTATTTAAAATCATTGGTAGAATGTCTACCGTCCTACGTTAGGGACACTACGGATGTCCTGAAAAGGATTGATGGTGTCAGCCTTGATGCTGACATGATTCTGGTGACAGCCGACATCGAGTCGCTGTACACCAGTATACGACATAATGATGGTCTGAAAGCTGTGCGCTTCTTCTTGGGGATGAGCAGTTGGGACGGCCCCATATGTCGACTGGTTGTGGAACTTTTGGAATACATCCTTATACATAACTTCTTTGTTTTTAAGGATGTGTTCTACCTGCAAAAGCAAGGCACTGCCATGGGGGTGGCGTGTGCGCCGTCATATGCAAACCTGTTTCTCGGTCTCTGGGAGAGGCAGGTTTTCCATGGTGGCGGCGCTCTCACCGTCGACCATGTGCAGTGCTGGATGAGATACATTGATGACGTTCTGTTTATCTGGCAGGGGACAGAAGTACAGCTGATACAATTTATGCAGGATCTTAATAAGAATGATTTAAATATAAAACTCACCTATGTGTTTGACAAGCGCAGAGTTGAGTTTTTGGATATTTTAATAGAGGCGGATGAGACTGGTCATCTTCAGACTGATGTCTTCAGGAAGAAGACTTCTGTGAACGCCTTGCTTCATGCGACTTCTGCCCACAGCCAGTCGACGATTGGCGCCGTCCCTACTGGTCAATTTCTGAGAATGAGACGCATTTGTTCATCAAATGTGAACTTTGAGAAGCAGTCTAGCGACTTACGCGAAAGATTTCTGGATAGGGGGTACAGCCAGAGAAGTATCAAAAGGGGATATAGACGGGCACAACTGACGAGTCGGAATTCAATCTTGCATCCTGTGGGGCCAAATACAAAAAAAAGTGATCAAAATAATACTCGGTACATTACCACATATAACAACCAATGGCACATGGTAAGATCTATTTTGGACAAACATTGGCCAATCCTGCATTTGGAACCCGCCTTTGCGGGGAATTTATCTTTAAGACCTCAGATGACAGCTCGAAGGAGCATGAATATTAAGGACATGTTAGTAAAGAGCCATTATATACCAACACAGCAAAATCCTTTTTCATCAAGTAGTCCCAGATTGGGCTGTTACCCTTGTGGTGACTGCCTATCATGTGCGAATATGGCTCGGACAACACATTTTGCGTCAATGATAGAAAATAGGGTCTTTGATATACGACACTACATCTCTTGCAGCACAGTGAACGTAATTTATTACGCAACCTGTGGCTGCCAGAAAGTATATGTTGGCCTGACCTCAAGACAACTGAGGATCAGGATAAGAGAACATGTGCGTGACATAATGGCTGCCAAGGATATTGAGGATATTACACTCCTTAAGACCATTCCCAGACACTTCAAGATACATCATGCCGGTGACCCAAAATCCTTTAAGGCATGGGGCATTGATAGAGTGTTCTGTGGTATTAGAGGTGGGGATTCCAAAAAATTGTTGGCTCAGAGGGAATGTAAGTGGATTATCACCCTTGGTACCATGGCCCCTGTTGGATTGAACGAAACACTAAGCTTTGCCTCCTTCCTTTAGAAAATTCGTTGTCTGCCATTCATTTTAAACGGTTTTATTCTGTATATCTATTAATCTATGTTTTTGTTCTGTTTAGTTCGCTACCTTATTCCTCCATACCAGAGTTTTTCTGAGTTACTCGTGGCCGATGGGATGGAACATTATGAGCTGGATTTGTTTGGAGAAAATTCTTTTACTTCCTGATATCCTGGAATATGATGGGAGTCCATTGGAATACATTCACATGCTGCTTTTGTTCACTATTGAATCAACACTTACGAGTCTATGCTTAAACTATAGTATGGGTTCTGAAATTTACTCTTGTGAAAGTTTACTTATTATTCTTGTATTTTTTGAAGTTTATATCAATTGTTTATATTTATCTTATATTATTATGGTAATTCACACAATTGTGTATGGATGTCCTAGTGGAATGCACACTTGGATTAATTTTTTCCTTGTCGGCATTCTCCCTGAACATCCAACAATAATATTTTTGTTCACCTTATTATTGCTGTTCTTTTCAGCATCTTATCATTGTTGGATTATTCAGCATCTTATTATAATTTCTCGTCACTTTTTATCATTAGATAAATAGATTGTCTATTATGACTCATAATTTGGTATTTCTTTATATTTGTCTTATTTTTTGTTAGATTACCCTACATCTATATGCGCTGGTTTTTCTTTATACAATCATGAGGAGAATTTTTTCACTATAATAGCCTTTGTATATATGTGGTGGATGACACTTCTGTTTTCCTTTTGAAATCAGCCTATATTCCAAAGGGGAAAACCAATAGATCTTTTAAACACTTCTCTCTATATAATTTTTGAGATTTGCCATCGTTCTCTTTTACCTACTTTGGTCCTCATCTGTGCGTGTCGAGTGTGTCGCCCGCGGTCCTTGCTCTTGTGGCTGGCTGTGCCTGTCTGCGCGTGCGCGGTTTCCGGAGCCGCGCATGCGTGGTCGGGTTCTGGCGGCTCGGAGCTGTGATTGTGTGGTGACTCACCTCGGCACGCGCGATGGGAGCTAAAGCTCAGGCTCTCATTGGCCTGATAAATCAGCTGACTTCCCGACCTATCGTATGTAAGAGATCTAATTTGTACAACTCAGAACACCCCTTGAAAAAGCAATCTATGCGAAACGCGCGTTGGGGTTTTTCTCCACACTTGGGAGCTGTTACAACTGAGGAGCCACATGGGTTTGTACTTGCTGGTCTTTTCCACTAAAGACTACTACTTTTTGTCGTGTTGTTACCAGGTTACCTGTATACTTAGACAATGTCTGAAATAGGTTATCTTTATTACTGGTTCCTGTTCTGAATTAGTTACTATATTGGTACTGAGTGTGTTTAAACTACTTACTACTATAAACAAACCACTACCCCTGTATTCCCGATTACTGTTCACAGAGACGTAGTATACTGGGAATTTGCAGAAAATATTTTTGGATACAAGTGTTCCGTTAGCCTTATCACATGGTTCTAGGGACTTGTTTCAGAGTATATTATATCTTTTTGGTAACTTCTTTTGGGAAACCTTCCCGATTAATGTGACATATACAAACTGTATTAATTAAAGTAGCTTTGTGGCTCCATACTGTCTCCTACTTTGGAGATATGCAGTTATTGGGTTTGTAGTCTGTTTTTAACTATGTATTTTTGTATGTTCCAATAAAATTTGTATTTTTCGATATTTTGTGCTTCTTACTCAAATAGTTCCGACTCCTTTTTCTCGTGTATTTAGTATATGATGTTTGGAGTTTCTATTTTCACTATTGGGGAGCTGGGAATTGTTGCACTTGCTGGTAGCTCAACCCATATGACACTATAGTCCCATGAGACATTTGTGTATAATACAAGAGAAGACTTGTAGACTTCAATGCAGGCCCGCACTAACAATCTGTTTCTGTCAGTTTACAGAAGGGCGGTTTAAAGTAACTGTAGAAGGACTAATCTCATACTAAAACAGATAAATAAATCTAAAGTAGAGATGAAGGGAGCTAAATCAACCAGAGATAAAAAGAAGCTGCTGAGATCTTGGCCATGACGCCTTAGCTGTCTGCTCAAAGTATCTGCACAGTAACATCTCTGAAGTTGACAGATGCTTTCAAATAAAAAAGTGCTATTTTAGAACCTATAAACAACTAAGGTTAGAAACGTCTCCCTAAAATATATTTCAAAATGTTCTGTCTCCTGACTGGAAGATATCGGACACGAGTGGCAGTAGTTAGAGATCATTTAGTAATCCTTAAAAGCTAACATTTATGTAAAAGCAAATCGTGTCATACATGACTAATGATACAGGAGCTGAAACGAACAAGCTCCTTGATCTCCAACTTCTAATTTGATATGGTATGTTTCCCCCTGTGCTTGCCTGAAACTAGTTGTGATGTCACAGTAGTTAACCTCACCAAAACACACTTGTGATGTCACAGCAGATTACCTGACGAAAACACCGTTGTGATATCACAGCAGCTTTTCTAACTAAAACCCACTTATGATATCACGGCAGCTAAGAGAGTTGTGAGGTCACAGCTATTTATCTGTCTGAAACCCACATGTAATGTCACAACAGTTTACCTGGAATAAACACAGTTGTGATGCCACAGCAGCTTACCAGACTAAAACCCACTTCTGATAACACAGAAGCTCACCCAATTGAAACAGTTGTGATGTGACAGCAGTTACCTGGTGGAAACACAGTTTTGATGTTACAGCGGCTTACCTGACTTTCTCCCAGTCCAGCTCAGCATCAATGGGAGGTTGGGATCTGGAAAGATCATTAACATCAAATATATATTACTAATACATTCCTTTTACAAAGTAAAAAAAAAAAGCTTATATTATATACTTTACTGACAATGTACCTAGGCTCTTTTTAGTAAAGTTCATGTAAACAAGACTGAGCGTTTGGAGTGCAGTTGATGTATGAGATCCCAGTGCTCAAAACCTGAAAATTCAGGGGTGACTGCTTCAATTTCACATGAATATAAATCTAGGAAGGTGAGATATGAAAAGTTATTTGATGGGATTTTATTAATGAGTCTAGTTTTTGAACAAATTGGCAGCTCTTACACTTACACAAAAATCAAATATATATACACTGATTTATGTACACATACACACACACACATACCGCATAAATATGCACACTCATAAATACAATTACCTTCATTGCTGTATCTGTCAGGAAGGCGGTCTCCTCAGATAGCTGATGCTATTACACCCCCATCCCAGAATAGCAGTATAGGGGGGTCTGGAGCACAGATAAGAATGTAGCTGATAACCAGCTGCAGACATCAGAAAATAGAGGGAAGGGAAAGAGAGGGTCCTCCTTCTGACAGAGACTGCTTAAATGTGAGCCATTCCCCATCCCTTTCCTCTCTGACCTGACTGCTGCACATGTTGACAGAGTGCAGGAAGGGAGAGGAGATAAGCAGAGGAGGAGCTCAGTAAGAAGAGGGCTATGAATCTGTCAATCTCATGTTTGACCGTACCATGCATACTCCTCTTCCTTAGGCCGCATTCACACGAGCGTGAATAACGTTCGTGTGACGGCCGTTAAAATGACCATCACACGGACTCAAGCATTTCAGTGGGGCCGTTCACATAACCATTGTTTCAACAGAGCGTGTGAACACTTAGTTGAAAAATAGGACATGTCCTATTTTACTGCGTGTCACGCATCCCTCCATAGACTGTAGTCTGTGGGGGATCCGTGACAACGCGTCACGCACGGGTCCGAGATGGGCTATGTTCGTGTGAATGAACCCTTATGTTGCCACCTGCCTTTAGGCCTATCAGTGGTGTATTGACAGCTTCCATTTGTTTGCTTAGCACACGGCTGAGCGTGAGCCAGTGCCAAGCAACAAAAAAATTAAATCGGCAGCACAGAGAGAAGCACTCTCTCTCTGCTTCTACCTATCTGCGGAGCTAAGCACTCGCCTACAGCCACTATTGACACCAATAAGAAAATAACAATGAAGGAGAGACACAAACCAACAGGGAGCAAAACAGAGGACATGGACAAAACAGAGGACAGCAGGCAAGGTTAAAGGGGCAGTATCACCCCTTTACACATACACCTAGAACTTAATTTAGTTCCCCCCCCCTAAAATGTAACATAACTTAATTTGGCATGGCAGTAGCTAACCCAATATACCAATACATAGTACACAGAAATATTACGGCTTTACCATAATTATAAATAGTACCAGTATACCGTACACAAATAAAGAGTACCACTATACCATACACATAAATAGTATGGTTATACCGTATGTATAACAGTACCACTATATTCTACACACAAATAGCACATATATACCGAACACACGCATATACTGTATATATAATCACACAAACACACGTATACACACACAAAGTACATGAGTACACATTACACACAAATATATATATACACACACAGATACACAATATATACACACTGTATGTAGACACACACACAGACACACATACATATTGCGCACACATGTACATGCACAGATACATACACAGTCACATGCACATTACATATTAAACATACATATATGCACACATTTACACACATGACATACACACTTAACTGTCCTACAGATAGTTGGAACTTCATTGGAACTTTGTTCAGGCAGTTGGTTAGGTAGAGCAGTGGAGAAGAGGAGCCTTAAAGGCAATGTGTTGCCAGAAAAACATGTTTTTTTTTTAAAATTAAACATTTAGTGTGTGGGTGATTAAACATTGTTCAAATTTTTTTTATTTTTTTCACGAGTCAGGAAATATTATAAATTGGATTCAATTGGATTCAAATTTATAGTATTTACCATTTCTGGTCACTAGATGGAGCCATTCCCAAAAATATGTGGTAAAGCAACCACATAGCTTTTCTGCTGCAAAATTGGGTAAAAAGCCCTCGCTCTAGTGAGCTCTCAGCATCCCCCCCTCCTTTATCCTGGCTAGTGCCGGGATAAACGAGGGGTTTGAACAGTGTAACCTCCTACACTGTGTGTCGCCATTTTTTGAGCTAACACACAGTGTAGAAGGTTTACATACAGTAGTAAACACACACACACACGAACATACATTGAAATCTCTTACCTGCTCCTGCCGCCGCGGCTCCCTCCGGCCCGTCCGCTCCATTTGCTGCCGCTGGTCCAAGTGCACAAATCCGGAAGCCGCGACCGGAAGTAGTAATATTACTGTCCGGGCGCGACTTCCGGTCCACAGGAAAATGGCGCCGGACGGCGCCAATTTCGAATTGGACTGTGTGGGAGCGGCGCATGCGCAGTTCCCACACAGACGCCGTACACTGAAGTCAATGGGACGGGAGCCGTTCGCAGTCCCTATGGGACTGTGGCTGCCGTATTCCATGTCTGTATGTGTCGTTAATCGACACAGACAGAAATGGAACAAAAAATGGCAGCCCCCATAGGGAAGAAAAAGTGTAAAAATAAGAAAAAGTAAAACACAAACACACAAATGAATATAAACGTTTTTAATAAAGCACTAACATCTTTAACATATAAAAAAATAATTTGTGATGACACTGTTCCTTTAAGCAGAGGGCAGGACTGTGGGCCCCAGTTGTCTGTACACTCCCTCCTCCTCCTCCTGTCCGTCCTGATCGCTATTTAGTTGCTGCTGCCTGTTTAGAGTTAAAGCCAACAGGAGAGAAAGTGGAAATGCAGGACCTGTATGTTATGACGAGCAATAGCCACATGGAGGACAGAAGGGAGAGCAGAGCAAGGAGAGCAGGGAAGGCTGGAGGAGCAAAACAGCAGAGAAGGACATAAAAAGTTATCTGCATCTTGCTCTCGACCCCCTCCACATTGCTACTTAAAGAGGCTCTGTCACCAGATTTTGCAACCCCTATCTGCTATTGCAGCACATAGGCGCTGCAATGTAGATTACAGTAACGTTTTTATTTTTAAAAAACGAGCATTTTTGGCCACGTTATGACCATTTTCGTATTTATGCAAATGAGGCTTGCAAAAGTACAACTGGGCGTGTTGAAAAGTAAAAGTACAACTGGGCGTGTATTATGTGCGTACATCGGGGCGTGTTTACTTCTTTTACTAGCTGGGCGTTCTGATGAGAAGTATCATCCACTTCTCTTCAGAACGCCCAGCTTCTGGCAGTGCAGATCTGTGACGTCACTCACAGGTCCTGCATCGTGTCGGCACCAGAGGCTACAGTTGATTCTGCAGCAGCATCAGCATTTGCAGGTAAGTAGCTACATCGACTTACCTGCTAACGCCGATGCTGCTGCAGAATCATCTGTAGCCTCTGTTGCCGATGTGTCCTCGCTCGTCTGACACGATGCAGGACCTGTGAGTGACGACACAGCGTGATCTCTGGAGAACACGGCTGTGTCTGCACTGCCAGAAGCTGGGCGTTGTGAAGAGAAGTGGATGATACTTCTATACACAACGTCCAGCTAGTAAAAGTAGTAAACACGCCCCGATGTACGCACATAATACACGCCCAGTTGTACTTTTACTTTTCAACACGCCCAGTTGTACTTTTGCAAGCCTCATTTGCATAAATACGAAAATGGTCATAACTTGGCCAAAAATGCTCGTTTTTTAAAAATAAAAACGTTACTGTAATCTACATTGCAGCGCCTATCTGCTGCAATAGCAGATAGGGGTTGCAAAATCTGGTGACAGAGCCTCTTTAACTGTATGCCCTGACCCCTGGTTAGTACGTTGTGTCCCAGGCCGATTGGCCTCAGCCCGGTATCAGCCAGTGATGACACCAAGGCAAATGAAAGTGTGGTCATGTAACTCATCAATGGTCTTCAGCCCTTGGCTCTCCAGCTGTTTCGAAACTACAACTCTGAGCATGCCATGTTAGCTGCAGTCTATAATACATGGTTAATTAATTAATTTAGGTGTCTGGTCTGGGGTCTGCATGTAAGGGTTATTTTTATGCTATAAAGTGATGGCACACCACTGGGATATGTCATCACTTTATGGTCAGTGGGGGTCAAACCTCTGGGACCCCACTGGACCTGCGTATAAAGGGGCCACAGCACTGAATTAGTGCTGCGTCCCCTTCACTATTTTCCCCTCTGAAGTGGTGCTCCCAGCCAGGGAACTGCAGCCAACCCCATTCACTTGAATATGCCATTACTTTAAAAGATGGCAATACAATTTTTATTAAACGGTCTGTTATGGGGTATTAATTTATGTGTGCTGCTATAAGAGCTAGGGATGCCTGCAGAAGCAAAGTGCCAAAGATATCTCAGTACCAAACTCTGCAGAGGTCAGGAGAATGCATCACAGCGGTCTTAGCTGGATGGAGCAGAAAAAGAAAAGAGAATATCTACAATAATAGAATATGTCCTCTGTGAGACACTGGATTTAAAGAGGAGCTGTGAACTCTCCTGATGTATCTGTTTTAGTAAATACTTGTACCGTATTTCCCATGAGATAATAAATCTGGAGCCACTTTACTTAGAACTCTGTGTATTGGAGTTTCTCTGTTATTGCTCATGGAAATGTATAAATAGTGCCTGGGCTACTTGGAGACTCTTTGTGATGCAACTAATTGATTTTAACTATGGAACTACAGCTGCAATACAAAGCCTTACATTGAGTTACATGCAATCTTTCGGACTGCAGCTGTCCCTAATTATTTAAAATAAGTAATACGATTTAAAATAAGTTAAAATCAATCAGTAGTGCTACATAAAGCTACATGTGTAGCCCTAACCTAATGAACAATAATTCCCCTTGACAATATGATGTACCCTTACACAGTCTGATAGTGTCAGCAATGATTGTACAGTGTCAGAAAAAATTGTAACTTCCAGTTGCCAATTTATTCATACATTTCCAGGAGAAATAACAGAGGAATAGCACAATGCAGTGTTTTGTTATTTAATGTGTAATACAAGTATTTACTAAAACAGACATGTCAGGGGAGGTGTCAGATACACATATTTTTTTTTGAATGTATTTTGCCTGTGACTGTGTCTGATCAGTACGGTATTCTCCTGTATTGTCTGCAGGGTGATAATAGTGTAGAACTGTTATCTTACTACTATATGGTCACTGTATGGAGTATTATTGGTTGTATTGATGCTTGTATAGTGCTAGTGTACTACTGTCACTGATTGTGCGATAAGATGCTTCTTTGTTCCACTATTATTTTTCTGCTCAAAATATGTTAAATTCAAGGAGAGGCGAGGAGTGTGCTCAAATAAAGCAAAATTTGCCTATTTATTTTTTGTTGTTCTGGGGTCTGTTTAATTTAGGGGTCTGGTCTGGGGGTATGAATAAACGTAAGGGTCTGGTGTATGAATTAATTTTGTAGTCTGGAGTCTAAATGGTTAATAAATTTGAAAAAATATTAATACATCAGTTCTTAACTGTTTGTTATTTCCTCAACCAGTAAAGGTATTAGCGGTCTATTGGCTGTGGTTTACAGATAGGCTGGGTTCACACGACCTATTTTCAAACGTAAACGAGGCGTATTATGCCTCGTTTTACGTCTGAAAATAAGGCTACAATACGTCGGCAAACATCTGCCCATTCATTTGTATGGGTTTGCCGACGTACTGTGCAGACGACCTGTCATTTACGTGTCGTCGTTTGACAGCTGTCAAACGACGACGCGTAAAAATACAGCCTCGTCAAAAGAAGTGCAGGACACTTCTTTGGACGTTTTTGGAGTTGTTTTCTCATAGATTCCAATGAAAACAGCTCCAAAAACGGACGTAAAAAACGCAGCGAAAACGCAGCGAAAAATGCAGCGAAAAACGCGAGTTGCTCAAAAAACGTCTGAAAAGCAGGGGCTGTTTTCCCTTGAAAACAGCTCTGTATTTTCAGACGTTTTTGGTCACTACGTGTGCACATACCCATACAGCGGGGTGAGATATTGTATGTAGGCAGGTGGGGCTTACTTGCCAGGGCTGCTTTTTAGTCCCAGACCGGCCCTAGAAGAGCCACTCTTTAAAGTGGTTCTCTGCTCTGGCTCATAGAAGAGGACCTGAGCAGGAGACTTCTATGATTTCCATATGCCCTTAAAGTACAGTTGGAATAACACCTTTAAGACTAATTAAAAAAAAATTTCATATAAATTTAAAGGATTAATGAAAAGGGTTTATCTTAATTTCTAAATAAAATAAAAAAGTTAAATCCGAATTTAGAGCACAGTGTGTGAAGAACATAGAAAAATGACTTGAATAGGGTGGAAAAAGATACGGTGACACATAAAGAAGAATGAGTATATTGGATGAAAAGTGAATCTTAAGATAAAATTACATCTGAACAGAAGTAAGAGAGATCTATCCTGAGACAAAGTAGACCGGATACTGACAAGGTCCAAAAGTTCAACCAGCACTAATGAACTTATAAATGAACAAAGAGACATATTAATTAAACTATAGAGAAGGTGAAAGTCAAGCTTTAATGAGCAGAGACAGAATTTCTCTTTTCATATATGTTATGTTTATCTCCGAGACTCCGACTTGCTACCATATTGTCTGGAGAATTTGGGGATTTTCAGATAGTATAGTATGCTTAGACTTTATTGTACAAAAAAACTGAAGTAAGAAAAACACAATTCATCTGAGAACAATAGAAAACTACTACATCACAATTTCTAATTATTTTTATATATCTTAACCCTTTCCCACCCCATGACTAAACTGTACGTCACGGAGCGGGGGAGGGGGAATGAAGCCCGCTCCATACACTGCAGATGTCAGCTGTGTATCACCGTATTTAAACTATTAGGAGGGGGCAGCCCCCTCCGACAGCTCATTGCCCCCCCCGCACCGTGATCGAGGGGCGCTGATGGTTGTCATTGTACCCTGGGAGGCCTATTGAAGGCCCCCAGGTCTGCCTCCTGTCTGCCTCTGCTAAGCCATGCCTCACGCAGGGCTTAGCAGAAGCCTGTAAAAATGACAATATAATGCAATACATTTGTATTGCAGTGTATTGTACGAGCGCTGGTTCAAGTCCCCTAACTGGAATAATAAAAAGTGAAAAAAACTTTTTAGGAGTGTAAAAAAAATAAAAAAAAATTAAAAGTGCAAAAAAAAAGCCTTTACCCATTTTTCCCCAAGCACAATGTAATTTTTTTTAAAAAATACACAAAATTGGTATGATCGCGTCCTTAAAAGTCAGAACTATTACAATATAGCATTATTTAACTCACACAGTGAACGACGTAAAAAAAAAATATTTCAAAACATCAGAATCTTTGTTTTTTGGTCACATTAGTGCTAAAAAATTTTTTATAAAAGTGATCAGCTAGCAGGCCGGCCTCCTGGGATGACGTTTGATCCCAGGAGACCGCTACAGCCTGTGATTGACTGCAGAGGAGGTCACATGGGATGAAACGTCATCCCAGGAGGCCTGCCCTCTGACGTCATCCAGGACGGCCTCCTGGGATGATGTTTCATCCCATGTGACCGCCGCTACAGCCTGTGATTGGCTGGAGGGAGGAACACAGAATTCTGGGTAAGTTTAAGTGTTTTTTTTCTAAGTTGCGTTTTTTGAGGCGGAATTGCTGCGAACCCGCCGCAAAAAACGCAACAACTGATGGGGGAAAATGGGGAAAACCCGCAACAAATAAGCAGCGTTTACACAAATACAATTGACATGTTGCGAGATAAAATTACGCACCGCAAGTCAATTTCTGAGTGGTTTATCCGCAGTGTGTGGATTTGTTTTATCTCATTCACTTTGCTGCTACTGTATTAGCTGCAGCTTTTCCGCAACTAATACCTTTGCGGAAAAACCGCAGTATTTACGCAACATGTGAACTGACCCTCATAGTGATGTCTATTTACTGAAAATGGATGACAGACACAAAGTACCTCTTGCCACACAAGAGAAAAAAAAGCACTCCAAGTTCTCAGATTATTCGAATCAGCAGCACGACCAACAGAATTCCTCCAGAGGGGAACAAGGTAGATATCCCAGTCAGGGACGGTGCAAGCAGTATAAATGTCCCAGGTCCAGCGGGACAACTTGTACACAGCAGTAGAAAGAAAGACTGCAGCACTCAGATGTCCAAAAAAGCAGATTTATTCACCAAGCTTAAAAAGCTGCAACGTTTCAACCGCTATAGGGTCTTTGTCAACACAAATTCAGATGGACAGTACAGTACTGCCCCCTGAACCTGGTTCAAAACGTTGTAGAGTGGGTGCATATAGAACCTACCAGGTTACCCCTTAAGGATATTCTAAAGATGCCTCATGGCGGGTACTGTAAAATATTCTAGCTTTTTTGGAGGATGATGGGGGGCTTATTATTGAAAATTGCTTAACGATGTTAAATACTCCATTATCAGAAAATGTCTAATAACTATAGAAATACAGAAAAAAGCGAATTATAGAAACATATACAAAGATAGATAGATTAGATAGATAGATAGATAGATAGATAGATAGATAGATAGATAGATAGATAGATAGATAGATAGATAGATAGATAGATAGATAGATAGATAGATAGATAGATAGATAGGATTATTGCTCTAACACATCTCAGTCAAAAGATTTTGCCATTCTTACAACATTGGCTTATTTTATATTTGAAGTCCTCATTATATAAAGAAGCAAGGTATTCGGCAGTTTTGCTTAGTATATATCTGTTCCTATCATTATGCAGGCCGTTAATTTCCTTAAATCAGACATGTCCACTTAAGGGGCTTTTACACAGGACGATTATCGCGCAGACAAGTGTTCATATAACGTTCGTTCCCGATAATTGCCCTGTGTAGGGGAATGATCAGCAGATGAACGATCATCTGCTGGTCATATCGTTTAAAAAAAGTTAAATATTAATGTCGGCAGCACATCTCCCTGTGTAAACAGGGAGACGCGCTGCCGACATGATAACAATGGATGGAGACGAGCGATCGGAGTAACGACCGCTCATCCCCATCCATAGCTCCGTGTGACAGGAGCAAAAAAGCACCAATCAACAATGTCTCGTTGATCGGTGCTTGCTGCATCGGCCACTGTTCGGCCAGTGTGAAAGGGTCTTTAGACTTGAATCAGTATCATGGAAATATAATAATATAATAATATTGCTTCTAGTATACGATTGCTTTGAATGTTAGTAATTTTGTTGATGTTAATTGCTTTTCAGGTATTATTTTTCATGATTTATATATATATATCATGAATATAATTTATCCATTTTCTTATATATGATATATTTTACTACAGTATGTTATGTTTGTATTATTTTCACTTTTAGTATTTATTATATGAAGTTTGTTATTTTGCTGTCTAAATCTATCTTTTTCACCTTAAGAAAATGCCTCTCCTTATTTTTATCATATTGTCACATTACTTATTGTGACAGTGCTGTACGAAAATGCATAATGCTCCCTAAGGGCAAAACACCTACAGTAGAGATGATGATCATCTCATAGACTAACATGATTTTAACATCTCAAATGTTTTTAAGGTTGTCATTTTGAACATTTTGTGAAGAAATTCTGAATAAATCTAATTATACATGATTCTAAGTTTATATTACCACTTCCCAGAAAATATATATATTTTTTCAAAAAAGGCATAGAGTTCAAAATATATCACAGTATATTAAAGTATGACTTTTAATCAATAGTTTAAAATAAGCAACACACAAAAATAGATACATATATATATATATATATATATATATTTAGTATTATATTTTATATTTACGTTTCACTACTTTCACATCGAAGGTGAACTTAAAAAGTGTTTTCTTATATTTTCTTTAAGTAATGGCTTTTTTGTTGCCACTCCTCCATGAAGCCCCATCTGTGGAGTGTACGGCTTATAGTGGTCCCATGGACAGATACTTCTATCTCGGCTGTGGATCTTTGGAGCTCCTTCAGTGTTATCATTGGTGTCCTTGTTAAATCTCTGATTAATGCCGTCTTTGCCCGGTCTGTGAATTTTGGTGGGCGGCCTTCTCTTTCAGGTTTGTAGTTGTGTCATATTTTTCCCATTTTGTTATAATGGATTTAAAGGTTCTCCGTGGGATGATCAAAATTTTGGATATTCTTTTATTACCCAACCCTGATTTATAGTCGACTACGTTATTGCTTCCGGCAAAACGACGGGTCCGGTGCACAGAAGAGACAAACAGAAACCACGGGCACCGGCTCCGTCACCATTGAAATCAATGGTGATGGAAACGGAAACCTCTGGTTTCTGTCGGTGTCAGTTTGTGTCTGCTCAGGGTCCCTTTCTGACGAAAACCTCAGACGGAACATCAGAACGTGACCCCAACGCAGATGTGAACAGAGCGTAACATATACAAAGCATAAGCCTGCAGCTCTTGAGAGAGCAGTTTCTAGTCAATGATCTTTCTGCCTATCGGAGGGAAAGCTCTTCCTGAGTGATTATACTGATGAAAAATGTTCTTTAAATACTGCTTGAGAAATTGTTGTGTGTAAACGGAGCTTAGGGCTCATGCATATGGACATATTACGCTCCCAGTGTACACTAGCTCTTTCACCTCGCCAGATTTCAGAGAAGACAGGACATTGGAATTGGAGGGACATTCAGGACTGGTCATAACATCATATTAACTAATGTAATTACACTCATGCGTTACGCTTTTTCTTCAACAGTATTGTTTTTTAAAAGAAAAAAAAGCTCCTCAGTATTAAAATAAAACCGAATTCATTCTTCATTCTTCAATTTAAAAATGTTTTATTATTTTACACCAACTTCTGTATGCAACCAGCAATGTACACGAGGAATGTTTTAATTCTGGTTGCAAATACTACGTCCAAGAACTTATACATACTTTTATATATAAATTAAATAAGAAAATTCACTAAAGTCATATACATGTCAAGTTATATAGCTGTTTAACAATCGGGAGAATATGTGTGAGAGACTATGAAAAAACTCTGTTAGGGTATGTTCACACAGAGCAAATTTGTTGCAGAAATTTCTGTGACTAAATATCCGTTCCATACATCTGAATGGGGTTATTTCTGCAGAATCTGCAAAAGCCCTGTTCAGGTAAATGAAACAAACGTAAACGTTTCTGCAACAAATCTATTCAGTGTGAATATACCCTTTAATCGGATATTTCTAAAAACATGATATAAAACAACTAAAATATTTAATCGAACCTAACATGCCTAATCTTCATGTTTTCTAATGAGTGACCCCTTTACACTCATTTTGGATTTTTTTCCCCAAAAATTTATATTTTGCCTTATTTTATTTGGAATATGCCTTGAATATTCTTTACAAAAAAAGTATACCGTGCAAAACGTGGTGTGAAAGAGACCCAAGGATTGTAACGTAACAATGGATACTTTATGGTCACTTATTTCTAAATCATTGGGCATAAATGTTATCGTTAATAATTTATTCTTTCCTTATTACAATAATGCCAAACATCAGGGCATAGTATGAGTATTGATAATCTCTTAAGAAGTACAGTATACTTTTACCAAGAAGACAAATTTAGCTTTAATATGTTTTTAAATGTCACAAGGGCCCTCTGGAGTTATTGGCGGCAGCTAAAATTAATGGGTAAAAATATTTTCACACAATCTAAAGGTCCCCTCTTGATGTTCATTGCATGTTACAATTATCTTCATTGTACAAATCTCATCCTCTGTTAGAATCCGTGTTTTAACAATTTGCGGGCTCAGATTTAACTTTATCAGCCAAATTACTGTGGTTTTTAGCGTACGCTCCAAAGGAATTCTAATTATTTTGATCCTCTGTTGCACCGGTCTGACAGTTGTTCGTTGAAGAGATAATGAAGAATAACTATAGCAGCAACTGTATATTTTACTTTGCAATATACAGTATGTGAGCTTATTTGTACTTACTCATTTACCTCTACATTTGCAGACACATAGAATTGATGGCAATATCCTAGGTCATACAATTTTATAAATTAATTTGATAAAAAATTCAGAGAGTAGGAGCAGCTACACCTGTGGGTAGCTATAATGTATACTATTTCCCATCATTTAAGTCTTGTGGTTTCCACTTCCAATAACTATTACAATAAATGTACCTCTATCCTGATAATAATCGTTGGTTTCTTTTGTTTTTGGTCAGTAGGTCAAAAGGACTAGATGTAAAACTATACAGTCTGATCCGCTTTGCCGTGGACTCTGAAGCCTGGTATGCTTGTCCTTATTTAACCCTCCATGTTCAATTTGTTTTTCTTATATTTAATACTCTTTGAAATGAGCTGGGAACACCTAAGGCAGCTAAGTTGCAATAGTGAAAGGCTGCTGGGGGATGACTAAATGTAAAGCACACAGACTTCTGAAACACTGTCTTGGACCAAAGACTGGAAGGCTGTGCTTATCGGCCTCATATTTTGATTTCCAATTACTGATTTGCAATGTTTTTGACCACATTCAGTCTAGACTCACCATATTGTAACACTACTAATATTCCAAGGTGAGATATGTTACTACGCTGGTCAGAGATGCATGCCATTTTTACCAAATTTTGGCCAGTATTGATGACTGACCCTGCACTATGTAAAATCGTGCCAAGCTATCCTGCCATGGCACTGCGCAGAGCACGGAATCTGCGTGATACCATGGTACATAGCTATTTGACACCTCTCAAACCAGGGAAAATGTTTGGCACAAAAGGCCACAAATGGGGGTGCAAGCCCTGTGGGGATTGTTTGAGCTGTCCCAACATCGAGCACTCCATGAATTTTTTTGACTCAAGTGGCCAACAGGATTTCAAAATTTGTAGGCCCAATACATGCACGACGAGAGGTGTTATTTCCTACACAACCTGCCCCTGTGTTAAAGTATACATAGGCATGACTACACGCGAGCTGCGTGGCCGTGTGCGAGAACACATTAGGGATATCGAAAATGCCAAAACAGAAGATCCAGAACAGCTCAAAACAATTCCCGAGCACTTTCGACTTCATCATTCATGTAATTGTAAACTTTTTAAGGTCAAAGGTATTGATCATATAGATACTGGATTAAGAGGAGACCTTCAGAATCCCCTCTTGCAGCATGAATGCAAGTGGATTTGGCGGCTTCAAACTATATATCCTAAGGGTCTCAATGAGACCATTGGATTCTCAGCCTTTCTCTGATTGTCAGCATTTTAGTGGTGTTGCGTATTTATAAAAAGTATTCTTATTTTTTATTGTTTGAATATGATTTTAATTTATATATTTATTTTCATACAGATTAGATATATATTCCATGTTTCCATTGTTACATCAGGAAACGGTACTTTAGCTCCACACTAATAGATTCCTTCATTTTCTTTGAGTAAAATCACTGCAATTTACATATCAACTGAATAAGCGAAGACAAACAAGAATTAAAAGCAAAATGCTTGTGTAATTATATATGCACTCTTTTGAATATATAATGTATTTTCATGCACTGCTCATCACATTTTCATTGTCTTTTTTTATTTTGCACCATTTGGCCTATTGTATATATTTTTACACACATTCACATCCATATGTATATATTTATTTTTTGTCAATTTAATATGTACTATACATTATTAGATTTTATATGTATGTACGTACATTTTTCCATTGCGCACCATTTATTATGACCATTTTGCATACATTTTCGTCATCCCCTTTTTTTCACATTAATATTTTGTTGCATAAATATTTTCACACTAATATTTATAATTACATGCTCAAGATATTGGTCTGAGTGATTCTATATTGATACTCTGAGTTTTCTCGGGGTGAATGTATACTTCTAGTATCATCACTTCACTTTTTATATACTGTTGTTTTCACTATACAGTCTGATCCGCTTTGCCATGAACTCTGAGGCCTGTTATACTTGACCTTATTTAACCCTCCATGTTGAATTTGTTTTTCATTATATGTGTAATGCCATTAAGTATCCTGCCATAATTTATGTTATGCCATCCTGGTGGGAGCTCTTTGATGTGGCCCCCTAGTTTGGGATGTTTTGAATATGCATCTTTTTAAATTTCGCTTTGTCCCACACTATTTACTTACTGTGTCGCTTCTTGATTGGTGGCTGATGACCGGCCTCCGTTCCATCGCCCATGACGCGCTGGGCTCTGGACTCACATGACCGTGTCAGCTGACGCGCTCACGTGTTTCCGGCCCCTTGTGGTCGACGTTTCCGGATGCCGCTCTTCCTGTCTACCAGCATGATGCGACCTATAGACGAGCAGTAAGTATTTTTAGTCTAACTAAGTGGTACTCTTCATCTAAATATTTGTTCTCTCTGATTGGTCGGTGTTCATTTAAATATGGTGTGTTTAGTATTCAGCGCCACCCCCAGACTAAGGCATTAGCACCGAATCGCACGTGGGGCGGACATTCACTGTGTATGGTCTCCAACACTTACCATGGGTATGTGTTATCTTTGATAGTGACTACTATCACTTTTTGCTACCAATGTTGCCTATGTGTTTGTGTTGACCTGACATATGTTATTAGCCATTACTGCATTTGTTGTACGCATTTAATACTTATTGTATATGCTTATTCACTGCATTGGTTTATATACACTTATGTGGAGGTTATCTTGTGACATATTTCATTACCTGGCCATACATTGGAGCTACACAGCGGATTATACTTTTTTATCCTGTTGGTTGTGGATTTTTTATCCTATGCATTTTTGTCTTTATTATGTACCTCAATAAAGATTTTTTCTACTTTTTCATACATCATTTGTTTTCATGGCATCTTTTCTCTATAGGTTTAGATAATATTCCTAGGGGTTGTTTCAAGGATAGCAAGACGTATAAAGCTATTGTATTAACAAGTCGAGAACATTGCAAGAACCAGCATCCCCCAAGCGAGTGCTACATGAAAGGCCTCTCAACCAGCCAGCAAAACCCCAAAACAGCTATCCATGGGGTTATCTTCCGTTTGAAGGAGACTCCAGCTTGGCTAAAATCCCTAGGCATGTTTCAAGGCTTTTTACTGTTGGACATTCACTTACGGGGAAACTACCTACCATAGGTGGCAGTGGAGAGATTGTTATACTCTATTAGAGGAAAACAAACTTTTTCCCCATGGAGCATTGCCTGTAAGACTTTATACTAACTGCGTCTCTATAATGAGAACCAGCGTCCCCCGAGCACAAATTTAAGATGGAAATACTCAGATTACTTTTTCTTTTTAGAGTTTTGCCCCATAGCCTTAGCACCTTAATTAGGCATAGGAAGTGAATTTGTATGACGGTTATTTAAGGGGAAGTTTCCAAAGCATGATTGCATATTTTTAGAACTTGATTTGTGAACTTTAAAGGGAAATTGTTACACATAATTATCAATTTATCCATTACACAATAATAATAAAATACTTTACTGACCCTTTCTATAGTTGACAAATGACTTAAAAAACAATTACCACGTGACTGTTTATTTTCAGTGATTAAAGCTCAACATGCTGACCTGAGAGTAATACATATATCAATTTGGATAATCTGCAAATCATCAATTTGCAAACAACTGAATTGAATTGTTTTTATTGACTAATGAAGTCATGGATCTCAAACTGTGGTCAGAAATTTAATCAAAGTCCAAATGTTCATCTTGTTAATGACAGTATAAATCATTCAGTCATTATGTTGAATGACTCCATTTTTCTGTTCTATAAATGTAGGTACCCTATTAATATTTAAACCTGAATTAAAAAAAAAAATCGCCTCATTTCATTATTCATTGAATTGGATGTTGACACATTATTTATTGGCTTTAATTACATTTAAACATATTCGAGAATACTATTGACAGCTTGTAGCTTCTAATTAACCATAACAATGCAGTTCTCACTTTCTATTTAAATGTCTATTAGGATCAGTTTTTTTCAGGTCTTTGCATTAATTATGGCAGAAAATTGACCTACAACCATTAATTACAGCACACAGAATTGACTATGATATGTTTGACAAAATAAGTCTCAAATATCTTTCGATCCCTTTTATGCACTAAGAGTCATTTCTAAAATCTGAAAATGTGGGCATACATTCATTATTCATTTCCTGTTATTGACCATGCAATTATATTCTGCAGCACTTTGCACATAATATATTCACCCACATCAGCCCATGTTTGTAATTAGGCTCACAATTTGCAGTTTCCCTATATCATACACACACTAGGAGAATTCCGTTTCTATTATGTTATGGATTGCAGTAGAGAACTGGAGAACACCCACACTAGCATGGGGAGACTATACAAAAGTCATGCAGAACTTGTCTTATTTGATTTCAAACTCAACCCTGTGCTACAAATAAATAGCGTTGACCACTTAGCAACTGTAATGCCCATGTAATGGTACAGGTCATCACACTTACTTGTGGACACCAGATCCATGCTTTGAAAATTACATCTGGGGTGTAACTATAGGGGGTGTAGTGGTAGCAGTTGCACCCTCTGCCACATAAGAGGTATCCAGTATTATAGGTTAACTTTGCTTTTTTCTATGGAAGAGTTTAAATGGGTTATCCAGACATGGGACAGTTTTTCACACTGACGACCTATCCACAGGATAGGTCACCAGTATGTGATCGGTGTGGTTCCGACACCGGGACCTTGCACCGTTTAGCTGTTCCGGCTGTACTGTAACTCTGCTTCTACTTAAGTAAATAACGCTGCTCCTATTTAAGTAAATAGGAGCAGAGCTACAGTAACCCAGCACAGCCACTATACAGAGACCGGAGCAATCTGCTTCAGGCACCGACCACGGCATCACATCTGGGACCCGGAAGGGCCAGGAAAAGCTGATCGGTGCGGGGTCCAGGTGTCATATACTGACGACCTACCCTGTGGATATGTCACCAGTATGAAAAACCGCCCCATTGAAAGCCGCCTGGACAACCCGTTTCAGCTCTTCCTTACAAAAAAGCAAAGTAAACCTAATATTTATGTTAATAAGATATTTGAAGTGCATATGATACCATCATATCATAGTAAACAAAAGGGACTAAGCATATGCCAAGATACAGCCCAACAGCTATGATGCAAAGGTCATTTGACGCTGTTAATATTTGTGTTTGACTGTGTCATGTAGTTTTCTGTCCTCGAGCAAGATCATGAGTAGAAGATATGTGTCCAAAAAACATCTTGATGGATATAGTCAGTTCAAATGTCATTACTAGGAGAGACCGGGTAACCGTGCATGCAAAATAATCAGGGAAACTGATGTCCTTTTCAGGAGATCTGGAGAAAATAATCGTGGAACAATCTTTATTGGATACAATTACTAATGGTGCTTTATTATTATTCCACATGCATGCTGATCCCATGTATATCTATGTGTGCACTTAATTTTATATAAATGTGTGTTTAAATGCAGTAATAAGAATTGGCCAGGATATTGCATTACTGCAAAAACAATGAACACTAATAGCTTTGGTAGCTGTAAACATCCACATAATTCTGGGTAGATATGAAAGAACCTATTCAGTTTTAACACTGGATACATGTTCAAGGGAATGTATCCACAGAAATGATATATTATTTAAAATTAGGTTTTTATTATACACATATTTTAAAAAAAACAATTGGTGGTGTTTTTTTTAAATATTAATATCAACATAAAAAAATCTTGAAATATTACAGTTTTCACATTGGCCACTAGAGCAGTCACAATAAGCTGATATTTCCTGTTCTCTGTAGCTCGCTTCTCAGCTTTGCTGTGAATACAGGCACAGGATGAGGAGAATCATCTCACTATCATTTTAGGCTATGTTCACACGGGGTATGTTGCCGAGTTTTTGGACGCGGAAACCGCGTCGCAAAACTCGGCAGAAACGGCCCGAGAACGCCTCCCATTGATTTCAATGGGAGGCGTCGGCGTCTTTTTCCCGCGAGCAGTAAAACTGCCTCGCGGGAAAAAGAAGCGACATGCCCTATCTTCGGGCGCTTCCGCCTCTGACCTCCCATTGACTTCAATGGGAGGCAGGAGAAAGCGTATTTCTCGCTGTTTTATGCCCGCGGCGCTCAATGGCCGCGGGCGAAAAACGGCGCGATAATTGCCGCGAAAATCGGCGTGCAGGGAGAGGAATATCTGCCTCAAAGTTCCAAACTGAATTTTGAGGCAGATATTCCTCCCCCAAAATACTCTGTGTGAACATAGAGAGTGGGCAAGATAATGACAGCTCTATTGTACTGCTGGAAGCCTAGATAAGGTAGGATTGCAACACTATACACAGATAAGGCTCTGTATGCATCTTCCCTGGTCTCTGAGGGAAAAGCTGTAGTCCATCCTGGAGATTGTAAAAATCTATAAGATTTCTATGGAATGTGTCGCTAGAAAAATATATATATATTTTTTTGTTAAACTGTTAGTATATAAATATCAATGAGAGAAACTAGACATGGACCGCACATCCACTATATACTATGATCAATTGCGGCTAGGCAAAATTATTAAACATGGACGAGAGGTTCTTTGTAAGATTTTGATCAAATTGTATGCAAGCCCACTTGCCACTTCACGGCGACCTCTTAAAAGTGGGTCCCTACTCTATCGTTTGCACCACCGCGTGGCGGTCACCGCAACTGCAGCACCGCTCCTGCAGAGGGAGCAACCCAGAGGCCCAAAAGTACCCATGCTTTTACATTTTACACATCTGGAATTACTATGGAAAAATCTTTCAGGGGAATGTGTCATGAATTTAGTTTGTTTTATTAATCACTTATTGGTCAGCGTCATGCACTTCTCTTTACAACGCCTAGTTGGTAAAAAGTAAAAACACGCCCAGTTGTCTATTAAGAAACTAATTAGCATAAATCTAAAATTGCTCATAACTTGCTAAAAAATGATCGTTTTTCAAAATAAAAACCACTGCTAATAATAATAATCTTTATTTATATAACGCCACATATTCCAAGCACCATTACATTTCAGAGGGAGCATGTACAAACAAAATAAGACATTACAGAGTAACAAGCTAACACATCAAACAAGAAGATTAAGTGCCCTGTTACACCGGCCAATTATCGGGTAAACGAGCGTTCATAAAACGCTCGTTCCCCATAATTGCCCTGTGAAAACAGCACAACGATCATCGTTCATCAGCTGATTGTATAGTTTTAAATGCCTTAAATGTTATCGTTATCGGCAACACGTCTCCCTGTGTAAACACGGAAACGTGCTGCCGACATGATAGAAATGTATAGGGACTAGCGAGTAACAAACTCTCGTCCCCATACTAACTCCTTGTGAAACGAGCAAACGAGCGCTGATTAACGAGCTTTTTCGTTGATCGGCGCTCGCTTACACGGCCCAAGCCTTGCCTAAAAAGATGTGTTTTCAGGGCACGTCCTAAATATTAAGAATTAATTTGATTGTGCTGAGTAGCACATTCCACAGCACTGGTGCAGCACAACAAAAATGTGGGGGATGGGAGTGGGAAGTTCAGATTATGGAGGATGTTAAACTTAGATCACTGGCAGAAATGCAGAGCATCAGTAGTGTGGTAGACAGAGATGAGGGAAGATATGTAAGAAGGTGCAGCTCTGTGGAGAGCTTTGTGAATGAGAATAATAAGTTTAAATTGAATTCTAAAGTGAATGGGCAACCAGTGCAGTGACTGGCACAGGGTAGAGGCATTAGTGCAGTTGGAAAGAGGGATAAGCGTGACTGCTGCATTACGGATAGATTGGAGATGGGAGAGTTTAGTGAGGAGAAGACCGATTAGTAATGAGTTATAGTAGTCAAGACAAGAATGAATCTGAGCGACAATGACAGTTTGGGCTGTTTCTACAATAAGAAAAGGGCGGATTCTGGAGATATTTTTGAGGTGCAGGTGAAATAAGGGTGCAAATGATTGAATATAAGGAGTAAAGGAAAGATCTGAGTCCAACATATCCCAAAGACACCACAGGTGTGCTGCCTGGGGGTTATGGTAGTGCCACACATTGAGATGGAGACATCAGGTTTAGGCAGTTTAGTAGATGCTGGAAACACAAGGAGCTCAGTTTTTTAAAGATTTTGTTTCTGATAGAGAGAGGACATGATGTTAGAGACAGTGGACAGACAATCACTGGTATTATGTCCTCTTAAATAGTGAAAAGTAAAGGTCCATAAGCTGAAAGAGGTCACTGAAGTTACAATGAAATGCTGTTTGTGTTGAGCAGAGTTTAATATGGACCATTTGAAATCAACATTTATGACTATGTGTAGAACTAGGGCCTTTAAATGTGTGCCAGCTTGCTCGGAGTTGAAGTGATGTTACACTGCATCGTTAACTAAAACCTGCCACTTCAGATTTATTGACACTGGAGTTTTAAAATGTTTCTTGTAAAACTCGGAATATTTAGCAGTGGAGCTGTCCACTGTGATATTTTTCATATTGATGGCAGGAATGTCAGACTCGTGATCACTCTTAAATGGCTTTATAGGACAAGTTCTGAGTAAAGCCATGATTAGGGAATAATATAGATGAAGAACTGGAGGAGCAACAATAAAATACTGATACTGATATACTACAATATGTTCTGTATCATTCAACTGTACCTAGTGTGTTAGTCAGTTTCTTCTGCAAAATATTAGGTCATTGTGGCTTCTCAATGGTGTCTCAGAGGAGACTTTGCTGGAATATAGTGCAAAATTAACAAAACCAGTGGCCTTATTTTTCATGAACATGTCGATAAAGAAATGAACTGGTCACTAATGACTGGTGGAGACCTACCCTATTTGAACAGGTATGAGGTGACAGAGAATACTGCAGATTGGTTATTATAGGGCACATGTCAGAGTTATTCAAATTATACAGTTAGGTCCAGAATTATTTGGACCGTGACACAATCTTCATGATTTGGGCTCTGCATGCCACACATTGGATTTGAAATGTAACAACCAAGATGCAATTGAAGTGTAGACTTTCAGGTTTAATTCAAGGGGTTGAACATAAATATCCTGTGAAACATTTAGGAATTGCAACCATATTTCTACACAGCCTCCTCATTTCAGGGGCTCAAAAGTAATTGGACACATTAACATCCCCATAAATAAAATGTTTTTTTTTAAATACTTTGTAGAGAATCCTTTGCAGGCAATGACTGCCTGAAGTCTGGAACCCATGGACATCACCAAACGCTGGGTTTCCTCCTTTGTGATGCTTTGCCCGGCCTTTACTGCAGCAGTCTTCAGCTGTTGCTTGTTTGTGGGTCTTTCTGCCTTAAGTTTTGTCTTAAGCAAGTGAAATGCATGCTCGATCGGGTGAGATCTGGTGATTGACTTGGCCATTTAAGAATATTCCACTTGTTTGTCTTAAAAAACTACAGAAGCCAGCCCAGTTCTGGAACAGCATTCTTTGGACAGATGAAACTAAGATCAACCTGTACCAGAATGATGGGAGGAAGAAAGTATGGAGAAGGCTTGGAACAGCTCATGATCCAAAGCACACCACATCCTCTGTAAAATATGGTGGGGGCATTGTGTTGGCATGGGCATGCATGGCTGTCAAAGGCACTGGATCACTACTGTTTATTGATGATGTGACTGAAGACAGAAGCAGCCGGATGAATTCTGAAGTGTTCAGGGATATACTTTCTGCTCAGATTCAACCAAATGCAGCAAGGTTGATTGGACACCACTTCACAGTACAGATGGACAGTGACCCAAAGAATACTGCGGAAGCAACACATTACATGTTATTTGGCAAAGTCTAATCTGGCCTTTCTATTTTTGAGGCTGATTAATGGTTTGCACCTTGTGGTGAACCCCCTGTATTTGCTCTCATGAAGTCTTCTCTTTATGGTAGACTTAGATACTGATACTCCTACTTACAGGAGAGTGTTCTTCAATTGGGTAGATGTTGTGAAGGGGTTTTTCTTTACCATGGGAAGGATTCTGCGATCTTTCACCACTGTTGTCTTCCTTGGATGTCCAGGCCTTTTGGAGTTCACGAGATCACCAGTGCTCTTTTTTTTTTTCAAGAATGTACCAAACTGTTGACTTGGCCATTCCTAACATTTGTGCTATCTCTCTGATGGATTTATTTATTTTTTCAGCTTATCGATGGTCTGTTTTACTTGCATTGAGAGCTCCTTTGACCTCATGCTGCGGGTTCACAGCAACAGCTTTCAAATGCAAATGCCACACCTGGAATCAACTCCAGACCTTTTACCTGCTTAATTGATTATGGATTAATGAGGGAATAGCCCATGCAGCCCATTAAATAGCTTTTGCGATAATCGTCCAATTACCTTTGGTCCCTTGAAAAAGAGGCAGATACATATTAAAGAGCTGTAATTCCTTAACCCTTCCACAAATTAGGATGTGAATACCCTCAAATTAAAGCTGAGAGTCTGCATTTTAAGACCATATTGATTATATAAATGTATATTCAATATGTTTTGGTAAAGAGCTAAAATGCCCAAACTTGTGTCACTGTCCAAATAATTCTGGACCTAACTGTAATTGTTTCTTAATTAATGTTCAATATAAGATGGCATTGAGACACTGTCCATGGTATATAATAGTAGCCTGTGCAATTTCCTAGGGCAGTCTAAAAAGCAGCTAAGCCGTAACATTAATTAGTTAAATTGAAACTCAGAAAGCAACAGACAAACCTAGTACTGTGAAACCTCTTAGAGATGACCAATTGCACAAATAAATGGCAGTAATCCTTTTGAAGAAAAAAGTATACAGAATGCTGGTTAAATTATTTAATATGCAACCATCTGCCGCTTTTTAGCTTCCTCAAATCTTAAGACTCTGACCGATCTAGTCCCACCTGGACTAGAGCGCCCTGGTCATTGGTTCTTCCACGAACAATCAGTTGCTTTTTGTCAGGCTCTACATCCTTCCGAGAATGTTTTACGCTCATTTTCTCATTTTAAAAAGCTATGCAAACAAAAAACTCCACCTTCACAGCTGGTGTCTTAGATATATGAGGTAATGAGGGAAAGCATGACCAAAAATTCTGTCCCCCACCCCCCATTTCAGCTTAAAAGGGAAGTGGACTTAGGAAGGTACCTTTCCCAGGAAGATTGGCAGAAAATATATGCGCTCATACAACCTCAATTTCTGGATAGACTCAAGAGAAAAATGTTTACAATCTATTTACACTTCAACTTCTTCTCTATGCTGGATATGCCAGGGGGCTTGATGCTTTTATATCCACATGTGGTGGGAAAGCCCTGCTATCAAAACCTTTAGAAAAAAAGTGTTCTCTTTGTGCAATTCAGTCACCTCCAGAGGTGTTATTGTCTCTCCTGCTATTGCCTTTTCCTCCTCATCCCAGGTCTCCAGGGCTAAGAGAGGTCTCCACATACATTTTCTTACTGCTGCCTGTCAGACTATTACTTGCCACTGCAAGGTTGTAGAAACACCGAAAGACTGAATTATGTTATGAGAATGGAGGAGTTGATGGCAATTGTCAATGACACCCACCTTTTTTACTTGGTCTTCCTGAGTCCACTTTCGTGACCCCAGAGCCATGCATAGCTGGCTCCAGATCCATCCCTAGTCTACAGCTTAATATCTAGTTTATGATGTTTCGCTCACGGCAGTAAGTCATTAACTTCTTAATATATAATCAATGACACCGTTTGCATATATGATACAGTACTGCATAATTAAATTTACCTGCATCTGGGAAGTAACTTATATGTAACATGTATACTGCAGTGGTCTTCTACCTGTGACTTTCCAGTATAAACTACCAGAGACTTGTAGTGTAGAATGAAAGTTTTAGTGGGTAAAACCACGGATTGAAAAACACTACAGTACAGCATAATACTGTATAGTATTCTTCTCAGTCACTAATATGGTCACACTCTATTTCTCAGCCATGAGCATGGCTTCACTTCTTCTCAGTGGCTCCCCTCTTTTTAGTTTCCAGAATGGCTTCACACCTTCCCAATCCTCAGAAGGGCACAACTCTACCTCTTAATCCCCAGCATGGCTCCAATCTTTTTCTCAATCTCCAAAATGGCTCCACTAGCTACTCTGTCACCAGCATGGTCCCCCTCTCCCCAATCTCTAGCACAGCCTTCCCTCTCATTCTACCCAGCATGGCTAACTTGTTTTCCTCCTAATGATGGCTCCTTCCTCAACAGGTAGTGGCAGGCTGTGCTGTAGTTTATGGCATAGGCTGAACTCTGTTCATGTGCAGAATTAATTACGTCAGCTAAACACAGAGCTGGTCCACCCCCCCCCCCCTCCTTTTGATCCTTCTCATCCTTGATTAAGCAACCACCTGTGCTGCATTCAATCAGGCGATGCATCGGCACTTGAAAGGAGTAATCAAAGCTGGTGCCTTTCTCCCCTCACTCCCTCCTGATTTCTACTAGGCGTTGCTGCCCCACGCCTCATTTCATTTCATACAGGGCCACTGTACCTAGACTATAATGTGATTGCAAATCTGTGACAGAAAAATCTGGTCTACATGGGGGAGTGTTTCTCTTAAAGAGATGGTCATCAGGGGAGCTATTACTGTAAAGGATACAAAACAATAAAAATCAATTATTAAAGGCACTAGAAGTTACCATTAAAGAGGTTTTATGTGATATCATTAAAGAGGCTCTGTCACCAGATTTTGCAACCCCTATCTGCTATTGCAGCAGATCGGCGCTGCAATGTAGATTACAGTAACGTTTTTATTTTTAAAAAACGAGCATTTTTGGCCAAGTTATGACCATTTTCGTATTTATGCAAATGAGGATTGCAAAAGTACAACTGGGTGTGTTGAAAAGTAAAAGTACAACTGGGCGTGTATTATGTGCGTACATCGGGGCGTGTTTACTACTTTTACTAGCTGGGCGTTGTGCATAGAAGTATCATCCACTTCTCTTCACAACGCCCAGCTTCTGGCAGTGCAGACACAGCCGTGTTCTCCAGAGATCACGCTGTGTCGTCACTCACAGGTCCTGCATCGTGTCAGACGAGCGAGGACACATCGACACCAGAGGCTACAGATGATTCTGCAGCAGCATCGGCGTTTGCAGGTAATTCGATGTAGCTACTTACCTGCAAATGCTGATGCTGCTGCAGAATCAACTGTAGCCTCTGGTGCCGACACGATGCAGGACCTGTGAGTGACGTCACAGATCTGCACTGCCAGAAGCTGGGCGTTCTGAAGAGAAGTGGATGATACTTCTCATCAGAACGCCCAGCTAGTAAAAGTAGTAAACACGCCCCGATGTACGCACATAATACACGCCCAGTTGTACTTTTACTTTTCAACACGCCCAGTTGTACTTTTGCAAGCCTCATTTGCATAAATACGAAAATGGTCATAACTTGGCCAAAAATGCTCGTTTTTTAAAAATAAAAACGTTACTGTAATCTACATTGCAGCGCCTATCTGCTGCAATAGCAGATAGGGGTTGCAAAATCTGGTGACAGAGCCTCTTTAATATGGTTGAAACAAACGAGCCCAAGACGTACCTTTATCTTCTAATATAGCTTCTTTTACAACATGCCCCCCAAGTGCTGATGTTGGGAGCTGCAGTTGACAAATAGGAGGCTCACAATGTTAATTTACATACACTTCACTCATAAACAAGATACATGTATACAGAAATCTACCATTTTATTTTTACCAGTGGACAAAAGTATGCACACGTAGATATTCTAACAGTAAACTGCAGCCACTGGCAATCTAGGACCAAATTGTAACAAACACTGTGCAAGGATATTGTAATATTCTACTATTTTAGATATATGTACACGGTTGCCCGAGATAACCCATTTAATTTCATTTATAAACCGATATTGACAATGTTTTGCTCATCGTCTACCTTTTTTCCAGTCAATGATTTCAATGTAGTCAATCATAATACATCATAACAAACAGAAGTGACAGACACAGTTGTAGGCATTGTACCATAGGCTTCCTGATTTAAAATCAAGTTCCAAGGTTTTAAGACCACGTGGGGAGGCTAACAGGTCAATATATACTGCACAATTCATAATATATTAGATGCAAAAGGCTCACGCTGTATAGAAAATGCAAAACACAAGAAGTAAATGAAGTTTCAGTAGATGTCATGCAGCGGACTACGATCTATTCATGTGCTACAGACAGTGCACAGCTGTTACATTTTAACATGTTTTTCTGCAGGGGCTTAATGTAATATCACATCTATTTCATGATTATATTGGTGGTCTGCTGTTTATAGAATGCTCGCGCTGTATGATCTACTTTATTATCTAGATTGTGCTCTAAATCTAAAAAAACAGGATTGCCCTTGTCTGATCTGCATTGTCCATTTTAATTCATGTGTCATAAATAAGAAGAAATTTAAAATATAATATATGGTACATTTATTTGGTAGATTCGTTTTTGCTGGTACAATACATCTTTTTTTTTTTTTTATAAAAGGCCTTATCAAGAACGATAAGTATATTTAACGTTTGCGAGCAGTAAATATGTAAACTTGTTCAATTCTCTCTATTTTTATGAATTATTATTTAGTTTTTGGAGGAATGAGGAAGAGTATATTATAAATTAAGGGTTGAGATGAGTGGTAAGTAGAGTAGCCTAGGGCTCCATTCATTATGGATTGGAAAAAACAACAACAATGCTCTACCTTTAAATTTAATTACACAACCAATTGGATGATACGTCTAAGTGGATGGTAAAGCTGTAGGGACCAGGGTCCGATGAGCACTTCCTTTCAGTTCAATTAAATTAATCCTGCTTTACTTCTGGGACCAAAGGAGGAGGCTTTCTGCAACCCCTGCCTTGAGCACCAAGAGAGCTCTTCCCGTTCCAGTTTAACCCCTTCCCCTGCATGCATTCTGGCCTTATAATGAGCAAGCGATTTCTTTAGTTTTTCCAACGTCACATTCAAAGAGCTATAACTTTTTTTATTTTCCCGTCGAGATGGCTGTATGAGGACTTGTTTTTTGCTGAATGAGTTGTATTTTTCAATTGCACAGTTTTAGGGTATATAGAATTGCTTGATTAACTTTTATTTACTTTTGCGGGCCGCCAACGGGTGACAGGGGGAGCCCCTCCCTCTGTAAACTACTCAGATGCGGCGGTCGCTAATGACTTCTGCATCTGATAGGTTAAATGGTCTCGATCGAAGGAAACTTCTGTCGTTACCGTTGGAGCAGGAGCGCAGCTCTCATTAGACACCCGTGCAGGACTTAGATTAGGCTGCTGTGAAAAGGCGACGGCCTACAATAAGGCCCCTTAATGACCGCCGTGAAAATGCGTGTCAGCGGTCCTTAAAGGGTTAAAGTCACAGGCACAATCAGTGGTATTTCTGTTCATTATTATATATCTGTTAGAATTTATCAGGTATTTACATTAAAGGGGTTGTACAGGAGAAAGAAAAATCCTGGAAGTAGCAAATGTGCTGAATTAACGAAAAAAACAATTTACACCTATTAATAAGCCAGTGTGGTCCCCCATCGAACATTTTCTGGCAGCAGCAATAATGTACTTAAGTACTAGCTGGCATTGGTGCAGCCAGTGATTGGCTGCAGCGGTCATGTGCTGTTATGACACCTCATCTCTGATGCCATGTAAACAAAGAACGTCAGGGGACCATGGGATCATAGGCGCTGTAGTGGCAGGGGATTTTACAAGTCAGTATTGTCTTTTGTTATTTTATTGTTTTTTTTTATCACATATGCTGCTGCTACTCCTGGTAAACCTCTTTAACATAATACTTAATATCTGTCTTTAACGTTAGTATACCGAGCAATATAAATATATTCACTCACAGTATTATTTTGCATTTTCAAAATATATATTTGACCTTGTTTTTCAAGTTAAGAAATCCTGTTGTCATGCACCCTGTTAGGAAATTCTAAGTTAACAGAGGGAGGTGCCATGTTCCACTGGACAGCAGCAAGAAAGCTCTGGAGGCCCTATAATATCCTGTCCTACATTACACAGACAACAAATGGATTTTAATAGACACTGTGTAATGCTAAATTTCCCCTGTGATGGCACTGCAGGGAAATTAAACACTTAGGCCGGATACACACGAGCGCGTGCGTTTTGCGAGCGAAAAAAACTCGGCGTTTTACACGCGCAAAAGGTACTTAACAGCTCCGTGTGACGGCCCCGTATGATGCGCGGCTGCGTGATTTTCGCGCAGCCGCCATCATTATGACACTCCGTTTGGATGATTGTAAACCGAAAAACACGTGGTGCTTTTCTGTTTACATTCATAGTTTTCCACTGTTGCGCGAATCACGCGCGTCCCACGGAAGTGCTTCCGTGTGGTGCGCGTGATTTTCACGCACCCATTGACTTCAATGGGTGCGTGATGCGCGAAATACGCACAAAGAACGGACATGTCGTGAGTTTTACGCAGCGGACTCGCGCTGCGTAAAAATCACGGACAGTCTGCACTGCCCCATAGACTAATATAGGTCCGTGCAAGGCGCGTGAAAATCACGTGCGTTGCACGGACTTATATCATGTTCGTCTGAATAAGCCCACACTGCCAGGTTTCCCCAAAGGGTTATTGCTGATTGCTAGGGCTATCAGCGGGGGGTCATTTTGTGATCTGCTTATTGCCAAGCGACTAGACATGAGCAATTCGATCCTACACTAATCAAATTCAATCCAACTTTCCCAAAAGTTTTGGATTCTGCACATTTTTAAAACTTTTGGGTATGCTGTGCACAAATTGCGGCAAAATGTTTTTTACTAATTAGAAAAAGGATCACATGACCTCAGACGGGCTTCACCATAATGCCTTGCCTTGCAGGCAGCTTTCCAAAAACTCACTGCGGTTATCCATTCACCTACTCATTAGAGATGAGCGAACCGGGACAACCGAACCCGGTTTCGGTCCGAACATCGGGAAAAGTTCGGTTCGCAGCGAATCCGAACTTCACCGGGTTCGGCCGAACCCGTTTTGACCGAACCCGGTTACATTTTGGTGCCTGCCACATGTTAGATGTAAAATGGAGGATTTCACAATATCACCTGACATCAGGCTACCCAATAATGCCTTGCAAACGGCTCTCCCAGCCAATCGGGAGGAAGCATAGGGGCAGGCTCAAGCCTGCAATAAAAGTCTATGCACGGAGCTCAGCGGCCATTTTACAGACAGGAGCTGTAGGGATAGCATCTCTGTGCAGTTAGGGAAAGCTTTTGGAATCTAAAAGGCAGGAATCCAGCAATCGAAGGGGCTCATCCACTTCAGCGGGAGTCTACTCTCAACATCAAAATTGCAATACAAATTCTCCATTTGCCAAGCCAGTGTGTGAATAAGCTTTTATAAGGAGCTCATCCCCATTGCATGGGTTAACATCCAACTTGCAATCCAGGCAGGCAGCTGTAGTACTACAACGCCCAGCATTCCCTGAGTGCACAGTGGCTGATAGAAATTCTCATTCATTGCCATTTGCCAAGCCAGTGTGTGAATACGCTTTTAGAAGGGGCTCATCCCCGGCCGTTAACATAACAAATAACAATCCAACTTGCAATACAGGCAGCCTTTGTAGTACTACTACAACGCCCAGCATTCCCTGAGTGCACCGCGACGTGGCTGATAGAAATTCTCATTCATTGCCATTTGCCAAGCCAGTGTGTGAATACGCTTTTAGAAGTGGCTCATCCCCGGCCGTTAACATAACAAATAACAATCCAACTTGCAATACAGGCAGCCTTTGTAGTACTACTACAACGCCCAGCATTCCCTGAGTGCACCGCGGCGTGGCTGATAGAAATTCTCATTCATTGCCATTTGCCAAGCCAGTGTGTGAATACGCTTTTAGAAGGGGTTCATCCCCGGCCGTTAACATAACACATAACAATCCAACTTGCAATACAGGCAGCCTTTGTAGTACTACTACAACGCCCAGCATTCCCTGAGTGCACCGCGGCGTGGCTGATAGAAATTCTCATTCATTGCCATTTGCCAAGCCAGTGTGTGAATACGCTTTTAGAAGGGGCTCATCCCCGGCCGTTAACATAACAAATAACAATCCAACTTGCAATACAGGCAGCCTTTGTAGTACTACTACAACGCCCAGCATTCCCTGAGTGCACCGCGGCGTGGCTGATAGAAATTCTCATTCATTGCCATTTGCCAAGCCAGTGTGTGAATACACTTTTAGAAGGGGCTCATCCCCGGCCGTTAACATAACAAATAACAATCCAACTTGCAATACAGGCAGCCTTTGTAGTACTACTACAATGCCCAGCATTCCCTGAGTGCACCGCGGCGTGGCTGATAGAAATTCTCATTCATTGCCATTTGCCAAGCCAGTGTGTGAATACACTTTTAGAAGGGGCTCATCCCCGGCCGTTAACATAACAAATAACAATCCAACTTGCAATACAGGCAGCCTTTGTAGTACTACTGCAACGCCCAGCATTCCCTGAGTGCACCGCGGCGTGGCTGATAGAAATTCTCATTCATTGCCATTTGCCAAGCCAGTGTGTGAATACGCTTTTAGAAGGGGCTCATCCCCGACCGTTAACATAACAAATAACAATCCAACTTGCAATACAGGCAGCCTTTGTAGTAATACTACAACGCCCAGCATTCCCTGAGTGCACCGCGGCGTGGCTGATAGAAATTCTCATTCATTGCCATTTGCCAAGCCAGTGTGTGAATACGCTTTTAGAAGAAGCTCATCCCCGGCTGTTAACATAACAAATAGCAATCCAACTTGCAATACAGGCAGCCTTTGTAGTACTACTACAACGCCCAGCATTCCCTGAGTGCACCACGGCGTGGCTGATAGAAATTCTCATTCATTGCCATTTGCCAAGCCAGTGTGTGAATACGCTTTTAGAAGGGGCTCATCCTCGGCCGTTAACATAACAAATAACAATCCAACTTGCAATACAGGCAGCCTTTGTAGTACTACTACAACGCCCAGCATTCCCTGAGTGCACCGCGGCGTGGCTGATAGAAATTCTCATTCATTGCCATTTGCCAAGCCAGTGTGTGAATACGCTTTTAGAAGGGGCTCATCCCCGGCCGTTAACATAACAAATAACAATCCAACTTGCAATACAGGCAGCCTTTGTAGTACTACTACAATGCCCAGCATTCCCTGAGTGCACCGCGGCGTGGCTGATAGAAATTCTCATTCATTGCCATTTGCCAAGCCAGTGTGTGAATACGCTTTTAGAAGGGGCTCATCCCCGGCCGTTAACATAACAAATAACAATCCAACTTGCAATACAGGCAGCCTTTGTAGTACTACTACAACGCCCAGCATTCCCTGAGTGCACCGCGGCGTGGCTGATAGAAATTCTCATTCATTGCAATTTGCCAAGCCAGTGTGTGAATACGCTTTTAGAAGGGGCTCATCCCCGACCGTTAACATAACAAATAACAATCCAACTTGCAATACAGGCAGCCTTTGTAGTAATACTACAACGCCCAGCATTCCCTGAGTGCACCGCGGCGTGGCTGATAGAAATTCTCATTCATTGCCATTTGCCAAGCCAGTGTGTGAATACGCTTTTAGAAGGGGCTCATCCCCGGCCGTTAACATAACAAATAGCAATCCAACTTGCAATACAGGCAGCCTTTGTAGTACTACTACAACGCCCAGCATTCCCTGAGTGCACCGCGGCGTGGCTGATAGAAATTCTCATTCATTGCCATTTGCCAAGCCAGTGTGTGAATACACTTTTAGAAGGGGCTCATCCCCGGCCGTTAACACAAAAAATAACAATCCAACTTGCAATACAGGCAGCCTTTGTAGTACTACTACAACGCCCAGCATTCCCTGAGTGCACCGCGGCGTGGCTGATAGAAATTCTCATTCATTGCCATTTGCCAAGCCAGTGTGTGAATACGCTTTTAGAAGGGGCTCATCCCCGGCCGTTAACATAACAAATAACAATCCAACTTGCAATACAGGCAGCCTTTGTAGTACTACTACAACGCCCAGCATTCCCTGAGTGCACCGCGGCGTGGCTGATCGAAATTCTCATTCATTGCCATTTGCCAAGCCAGTGTGTGAATACGCTTTTAGAAGGGGCTCATCCCCCGGGTTTTGATTCAACTTGCTGCACTCCAGCAGTTAAATGTCTGGTAAAAAAAGGTTGTGAAAGGACGGGGTAGAGGAAAAAACACCCATGCCGTGTCCTCTTCCAATCCAAATGTTGGATCTGTTGGTGCCAGACCCAGTACCAGCATTTGTGGCACAAGACATGTGCCCAGTTCCACTAGTAGCAGCAGCCATGTGCCTGCTGGTAGTAGTAGCAGTATCAGCAAGCCAGACTTGTCAATCTCCTCCGGTGGGCGGGTTACTTTAGACAATACGGCCATTGTGGACTGGTTGGCTGGCTCGCGGTCATCTCAGCAGGAAGACTCTGACGATCTGGCTTCAAGCCAGGTTTCGTTGGATTCCAGATCCTCTACAGTTCCTTGGCACAGTGACAGTAGTAATATAGGTATTTCTAGCGTTTCCATTCCATCATCTATGTCTTCACTCCCCCTTCCTAGCGGGAAGCCATCTTTCCTGAGAGTCCTAAGAGACATCTCCTCGGGTGCGAAGTAAGTTACTGAACAACATAGTGATGATGATTTGTTTTCCGCGAGTCAGCTAACGGAGTGTGTTGCGGCGGTGGTGGAGGTGGAAGCGGTGTCCGAGACGCATAGCTGTGGTAGTGGGGGTGTTGGTGGTGGTAGCCGTGGTGGTAGATGCAGTAATGAGGGGGGGCATGGAGCCCGCCATGATGTCACATCACATTCACAACACAGTGACAGAAGTGGCGGGGATGATGAGGAGGGCTATGATGATGATGTTGTTTTAGACAGGACGTGGGAACCAGGTGACGAGGTGATGACGGCGTCAGAGGAGGAGGGTAGTAGTGGCGGCACTGGCCGTGATAAACAGCCAAGCCGAGGTAGGGGCAAAAGTCAATCTGCAAAACATTGCAGCGGTAGGGTCAGCTCAGGAGCCGGTGACGGCGACACTGATGCTGGTGTAGGCTCCCGGAAAAAGCCTGCCAGACAAGGGGCAAGCTCGGGTGGTGGACGTGGTACTACCTCTTTACGGTACTCTGCCGTGTGGCAGTTTTTCTGTACCTTCCCGGAGGACGAAAACATGGCACAGTGCCGTATCTGCAAGCAGAAAGTAAGGCGTGGGCAGGGCAGCAATGTAGGAACTACCGCTCTACGTAAACACATGGAGCGGCATCACAAGGCCATGTGGGACAATCGACATGCCCCACCATCATGTACATCTAATGAAGACCCCTCTGCCGCTGCTGCTGCTGCTACTGCTCCGAGTCCCTGTCATCTAAGTAGTAGCCAGGCCTTATCCACCATCTCGTTGTCATCATCATCATCACTGTCATCTAGTGCTCCTCCTACGTCCCGTCAGCTATGCATTACGGAATCGTTGTCCAATAAGCAACAATATATACCCAGTCATCCACTTGTCGTGCGGCTTAATTCACACCTGGCTAAGTTGTTGGTGGTGCAGTTGCTGCCGTACCACCTGGTCGACTCCGCCAGCTTCAAGCAATTGATGGCGTGCGCTCAGCCTAGGTGGCGAATACCTAGCCGCCATTACTTCTCCAAAACAGCTGTCCCTGCCTTGCACAAGCACGTGGAGGAAAAGGTGGGCCAGTCCTTGCAATTATCCGTGTGCAGCAGGGTACATGCCACTGTCGACACGTGGAGCAGCAACTATGGGCAGGGACAGTACATGTCTTTCACGGCCCACTGGGTCAATATTTTGCAGTCCGATGCACCACCGCAGCAATGCCAGGCATTACCACCTCCACGCTTGTATCTTTCTGGTTCAACTCCGGACACCAGGCGCCTACCATCCTCCTCCTCCTACTCCTCCTCCTCCTCCTTTCCCTCCTCAATGGAGGTCTTCCCGTCCCCAACAGGACACAGCGTATATTTCACTCCTCCTCCCTCCTCTTTTCATAGGTGCAAGGTGAAGCGCCACAACGCTGTCTTACACCTGCTGAGCCTGGGAGAGAAAAGCCACACAGGGCAGGAGCTGCTGCTGTGCATCAAGGAGGAAATCGCACGCTTGCTGTCTCCTCTGAAACTCACACTGGGCAATGTTGTCTCTGATAACGGGAAGAACGTTGTGGCTGCACTGCGTCTAGGTCACCTGACACACGCTCCTTGCATGGCACATGTGATCAATCTGGTCATAACACGCTTCTTAAAGTCATATGTTGGTTTGAAGGGTGTGCTGGCCATGTCCAGGAGGGTTTGTGTTCGCTTTAACCCCTTCCCGACATTTGACGTAAATGTACGTCATGGAAAGCATTGACTTCCCGCAAAATGCCGTACATTTACGTCAAATGTTTGGCACCGGTTCAGAAGCTGAGTCGGTGCCATCATCGTCGGATCTCAGCTGTATCTTACAGCTGACATCCGACTGTAATGGCGGGGACCGAAATTATCTTCGATCCCCGCCATTAACCCCTTAAGTGCAGCGCTCAAACGCGATCGCTGCACTTAAGGTGTTCGCAGCTCATCGGAGCCCCAGCAATGAAATTGCCGGGGTTCCGGTGGCTGCAATGGCAACCGGAGGCCTAATACTGGCCTCCTGGTCTGTCTAGCACCGAAGCCGGTCAAGATCCGCCCGGCGGCGGAGCCTGATCGGCTTCCGTAGCTGCCGGCAAGATGGCGCCGGGTCAGGAGCTGATCCGGCGTCATCAGCGGTGGAAGTCAGCTGTACTGTACAGCTGACATCCACCTGTAACGGCAGGAACCGGAGCTAGCTCCGATCCCTGCCATTAACCCCTTCGATGCAGCAATCGAAAGCGATTGCTGCATCGTAGCGGTTACTAGCAGATCACGAGCCCTGAGAGGCAATCGGGACTGGCGACTGCTGTTATGGCAACAGGAGACACAATGGTCTCCTGCTCTGCCATTACGGAAGCCGATTTAGGCCCCGCCGGGAGGCGAAGCCTAATCGGCTCGCTGTCAGTGAATGACTGACAGATCTAATACATTGCACTACATAGGTAGTGCAATGTATTAGAAAAAAATAAATCTGACCGTTGGACCTTCAAGTCCCCTAGTGGGACTTGAAGAAAAGTGTCAAAAAAGTATAAAAAAGTGTAAAAAAAAGTGCAAAAAATAAAAGTTTGAAAACAATAAAAGTTTCAAGTAATCAAATAAAACACAATCCCCCTTTTACTCTTATCAAGTCCTTTATTATTGAAAAATAATAATAAACCATATGTATTTGGTATCGCCACGACCGTAACTACCTGAGGTATCAAAATATTATATTATTTATTGCACGCGGTGAACAGCGTAAAAAAAAAACGTAAAAAACTTTACCAGAGTTTCTGTTTTTTGGTCACTTTGCCCTACAATTATTAGAATAAAAAGTGATCAAAAAGTCGCACGTATCCAAAAATGGTACCTATAAAAACTATAGCTCATCCCGCAATAAACAAGCCCTCATACACCTCCGTCGACAAAAAAATTAAAAAGTCATGGTTCTCACAACTTGGCGACAGAAAAAATACATTCTTTTTACAAAAGTAATTTTATTTTGCAAAAAGTTGTAAAACATAAAAAAGTGCTAAAAATTAGGTATCGCCGGAATCATACTGACCCACAGAATAAAGTTAACATGTAATTTATAACGCATGGTGAACGCTGTATAAAAAAAACAAAAAAAGCTGTGCCAGAATTGCGTTTTTTTGTTTACCTGGCCTCCCAAAAAATAGGATAAAAGGTGATCAAAAAGTCACATGTACCCCAAAATGGTACCAATAATAACTACAGCTCGTCCCGCAACAAACCAGCCCTCATACCACTACTTCTATAAAAAATAAAATTAGTTATGGCTCCAATAAGTCAGGAAATAAAAGAATATGCAGTTGTGCCCGAGGGGAGCATTTCTTCTGTTTCAAGAGGCGATTTATCAAGGACCTAAAATTAGGGAACCAGGAAGGGGAGAGCCCAAACATATCCGCTGGAAGCGACGGTGCCCGTATTATACCAGGACAACACTTTCGCAGCAAAATTCCCCAAACTACAAAAGGTGCGGAGTGTGGACCAAAAGGGGGATAAGAAATGACACCATTTATCAGTGCGACACTGGCCTGTGCGGAAAGGATTGCTTCACAGCGTAACACACATCTATGGATAATTTTTATTTTTTTATACCACCTGACTATGCCCCTTATATACTCCGCCCCGCTTACATGTACCCCCACATTATAAAACACCAGCAATACTCAAACAAATATAGTACCAAGCAAAATCCGCTCTCCAAAAGCCAAATGGTGCTCCCTCGGCTCTGAACCCTACAGCGTCCCCAAACAGCAGTTTCCTTCAACATATATGGCATCGTCATACCCGGGAGAACCCTTTTAACAATTTTTGGGGTGTGTGTCTCCAGCGTCATAAGCTGGGCATTACATATTTGCCACTGAATGGCATATCTAGGGAAAAATATAAATTTTTAATTTGCACCATCCGCAGCGCATTCATTTATGGAAAAGACCTGTGGGGTGAAAATGCTCACTACTCCCCTTAATAAATGCCTTGAGGGGTGCAGTTTCCATAGTGGGGGTCACTTCTCAGGGGTTTCTTTTTATTATTTCACATCTGAGCCTTTGCAGTTGTGAACCAATACTTTGTAAATCGCCAAATTAGGCCTCCACTCCGCATGGTACTCTTCACTTCTGAGCCCTGTCATATGTCCAGACAAAAGATTAGGTCTACATGTAGGGTGTTTCTAAAACCGGGAAACACCGCATAATAATTAGAGAGCTGTGTTGTTATGGTGGCACAAGCCGGGCACCACATATTGGCATATCTATGGAAAAAAATCCCATTTTCACTCTGCAACATCGAGTGAACACTAATTTCTACAAAACACCTGCAGGGTTAAAATGCTTACTACACCCCTTGGTAAATGCATTGAGGGGTGTAGTTTCCAAAATGGGGTCACTTCTGGGGGGTTTCCACTGTTTTGGGCCCACAGGCGCCCAGAAACCAATCCAGCAACATCTGCACTCCAAATGGCGGTCCTTCCCTTCTGAGCCCTGCCGTTTGCCCAAACAGCAGTTTATGACCACATATGGGGTATTGCCGTACTCGGGAGAAATTGCTTTACAAATGTTGGGTTCTTTTTTTCCTTTATTTGTTGAGAAAATGAAAAAATTTGCGCTAAAGCTACGTCTTATTGAAGAAAAAGTACTGTTTTTATTTTCACTGCCTAATTCTAATAAATTCTATGAAACATCTGTCGGGTCAAAATGCTCACTACACCCCTAGATGAATTCCTCAAGAGGTGTAGTTTCCTAAATGGTGTCCCTTTTTGGGCGTTTTCATTGTTTTGTCCCCTCAGGGGCTTTGCAAATGTGACCTGGCCTCCGCAAATCATTCCTGCTAAATGTGATCTCAAAAAGCCAAATAGTGCTCTTTCCCTTCTAAGCCCTGCCGTGTGTCCAAACAGCCGTTTATTACCACATGTGGGGTATTGTTTTACTCGGGAGAAATTGCTTTACAAATTTTGTGGTGCTTTTTCTCCTTCAGTCCTTCTGGAAATGAGAAAAAATTAGCTAAACCTAGATTTTTTTTTAAAAAATGTAGATTATTATTTTCAGGGCCTACTTCCAATAATTTCTGCAAAAAAACTGTAGGGTCAAATCGCTCACTATACCCCTAGATAATTTCCTCAATGGGTGTAGTCTCCAAAATGGGGTCACTTGTGGGGGGTTTCCACTGTTTTGTCACCTCAGGGGCTTTGTAAATGTGACATGGCCTCCGCAAACCATTCCTGCTATATGTGAACTCCAAAAGCCAAATAGCGCTCTTTTCCTTCTCAGCCACGCCGTGTCTCCAAACAACCGTTTATTACCACATGTGGGGTATTGTTTTACTCGGGAGAAATTGCTTTACAAATTTTGCTGTGCTTTTTCTCCTTCAGTCCTTGTGGAAATTATAAAAAATTAGCTAAACCTACATTTTCTTTGAAAAAATTTAGATTGTCATTTTCAGGGCCTACTTCCAATAATTTCTGCAAAAAAACTGTGGGGTTAAATCGCTCACTATACTCCTAGATAATTTCCTCAATGGGTGTAGTTTCCAAAATGGGGTCACTTGTGGGGGGTTTCTACTGTTTTATCCCCTCAGGGGCTTTGTAAATGTGACATGGCCTCCGCAAACCATTCCTGCTAAATTTGAGTTCCAAAAGCCAAATGGCGCTCTTTCCCTTCTCAGCCTCGCCGTGTGTCCAAACAGCCGTTTATTACCACATGTGGGGTATTGTTTTACTCGGGAGAAATTTCTTTACAAATTTTATGTTTCTTTTTCTCCTTTAGTCCTTGTGGAAATGAAAAAAAAATTAGCTAAACCTACATTTTATTTGAAAAAATGTAGATTTTCATTTTCACAGCCTACTTGCAAAAATTTCTGCAAAAAACCTGTGGGGTCAAAATGCTCACTATACCCCTACATAATTTCCTCAAGGGGTATAGTTTCCAAAATGGGGTCACTTGTTGGGGGTTTCCACTGTTTTGTCACCTCAGGGGCTTTGTAAATGTGACATGGCCTCCGCAAACCATTCCTGCTAAATGTGAACTCCAAAAGCCAAATAGCGCTCTTTCCCTTCTCAGCCACGCCGTGTCTCCAAACAACCGTTTATTACCACATGTGAGGTATTGTTTTACTCGGGAGAAATTGCTTTACAAATCCTTGTGGAAATGAGAAAAAAAATCGCTAAACCTACATTTTCTTTGAAGAAATGTTGATTTTAATTTTCACGGCCTACTTCCAATAATTTCTATAAAAAACCTGTGCGGTCAAAATGCTCACTACACCCCTAGATAATTTCCTTGAGGTGTCTAGTTTCCCAGATGTGGTCACTTTTGGGGGATTTTTACTGTTTTGTCACTGCAAGAGCCCTTCAAACCTGACATGGTGCCTAAAATATATTCTAACAAAGGCCCCAAAATCCACTAGGTGCTCCTTTGCTTCTGAGGTCGATGCTTCAGTCCAGTAGCATGCTACGGCCACATGTGGGATATTTCCTAAAACTGCAGGAACTGGGCAACAAATATTGAGTTGCATTTCTCTGGTAAAACCTTCTGTGTTATAAAAAAAATTGTATTCAAATTTTATTTCTGCAGAAAAATATGAAATTTGTAAATTTCACCTCTACTTTGCTTTCATTCCTGTGAAATGTGTAAAGGGTTAAGACAATTTCTAAACGCTGTTTTGAATACTTTGAGGGGTGAAGTTTTTAAAATGGGGTGACTTTTTGGGGGTTTCTAATATATAAGGCCCTCAAAACCACTTCACAACTGAACTGGCCCCTGTAAAAATAGCCTTTTGAAATTTTCTTGAAAATGTGAGAAATTGCTGCTAAAGTTCTAAGCCTTGTGAGGTCATAGAAAAATAAAAGGATGTTCAAAAAACGATGCCAATCTAAAGTAGACATATAGGGGATGTTAATTAGCAACAATTTTGTGTGGTATAACTGCCTGTCTTACAAGCAGATACATTTAAATTGAGAAACATGCTAATTTTTGCAATTTTTCGCTAATTTTTGGTGTTTTTCACAATTAAATACTGAATACTGGTCCAAGCTAAATTAAATAAAATAAATGTGCACAAGGCCCCGGGACCAGATTGGTTACACCCTAGAGTTACACCCTAGAGTTCTTAAAGAGCTTAGTTCCGTTATTTCTGTCCCCCTTTTCATAATATTCAGAGAATCTCTAGTGACTGGTATAGTGCCAAGGGACTGGCGCAGCGCAAATGTGGTGCCTATTTTCAAAAAGGGCTCTAGGTCTTCCCCAGGTAAATATAGACCAGTAAGCTTAACATCCATCGTGGGGAAAATGTTTGAGGGGCTATTGAGGGACTATATACAGGATTATGTGACAATAAATAGCATTATAAGTGACAGCCAGCACGGTTTTACTAAGGACAGAAGTTGTCAAACTAACCTAATCTGTTTTTATGAAGAGGTGAGCAGAAGTCTAGACAGAGGGGCCGCTGTGGATTTAGTGTTTTTGGACTTTGCAAAGGCATTTGACACTGTCCCCCATAGACGCCTAATGGGTAAATTAAGGACTATAGGTTTAGAAAATATAGTTTGTAATTGGATTGAGAATTGGCTCAAGGACCGTATCCAGAGAGTTGTGGTCAATGATTCCTTCTCTGAATGGTCACCGGTTATAAGTGGTGTACCCCAGGGTTCAGTGCTGGGACCACTATTATTCAACTTATTTATTAATGATATAGAGGATGGGATTAATAGCACTATTTCTATTTTTGCAGATGACACCAAGCTATGTAATATAGTTCAGTCTATGGAAGATGTTCATGAATTGCAGGCAGATTTAAACAAACTAAGTGTTTGGGCGTCCACTTGGCAGATGAAGTTTAATGTAGATAAATGTAAAGTTATGCACCTGGGTACCAACAACCTGCATGCATCATATGTCCTAGGGGGAGCTACACTGGCGGATTCACTTGTTGAGAAGGATCTGGGTGTACTTGTAAATCATAAACTCAATAACAGCATGCAGTGTCAATCAGCTGCTTCAAAGGCCAGCAGGATATTGTCGTGTATTAAAAGAGGCATGGACTCGCGGGACAGGGATGTAATATTACCACTTTACAAAGCATTAGTGAGGCCTCAGCTAGAATATGCAGTTCAGTTCTGGGCTCCAGTTCATAGAAAGGATGCCCTGGATTTGGAAAAAATACAAAGAAGAGCAACGAAGCTAATTAGGGGCATGGAGAATTTAAGTTATGAGGAAAGATTGAAAGAATTAAACCTATTTAGCCCTGAAAAAAGACGACTAAGGGGGGACATGATTAACATATAAATATATTAATGGCACAAAGAAATATGGTGAAATCCTGTTCCTTGTAAAACCCCCTCAAAAAACAAGGGGGCACTCCCTCCGTCTGGAGAAGAAAAGGTTCAAGCTTCAGGGGCGACAAGCCTTCTTTACAGTGAGAACTGTGAATCTATGGAATAGCCTACCGCAGGAGCTGGTCACAGCAGGGACAGTAGATGGCTTTAAAAAAGGGTTAGATAATTTCCTAGAACAAAAAAATATTAGCTCCTGTGTGTAGAAATTTTTCCTTCCCCTTTCCCTTCCCCTGGTTGAACTTGATGGACATGTGTCTTTTTTCAGCCGTACTAACTATGTAACTATGTAACTATGTAACATATCGAGCAAATTTTGCAAGTAACATAAAGTCCAATGTGTCACGAGAAAACAGTCTCAGAATCGCTTGGATAGGTGAAAGCATTCCGGAGTTATTACCACATAAAGAGACACATGTCAGATTTGAAAAATGAGGCTCTGTCAGGAAGGTCAAAAGTGGCTAAAGAGGGAAGGGGTTAAACGTTCGTATGCATTTAAGCACGCCCTCCTGGACTTGCAGCGTCAAAACAATCTCCCAGAACACAGCCTGATTTGCGACGTTCCAACACGCTGGAATTCCACCCTGCACATGTTGGACCGTCTGTACGAACAGCGGAAAGCCGTGAATGATTTCCTGATGCAGCAGACGGGCAGCGTTTGGAGCCAGTGTAATTTCGAGCTAAAGCACTGGCAGCTGGTTAGAGACGCATGTCGCGTTTTGAGGCCCTTTTGAAGAGGCCACACGATTTGTGAGCCTTGACGCTAGCGGAATGAACGATGTTATGCCGCTGATATTCATTATGGAGCAAACGCTCACAGCGATGATTCAGCAAAGGATGGAGGAAGGATCACATCTGGCTATGGATGTTGAGGAGGAGGAGGAGGATGAGGATGAAGAAACAGGACCTGAAGAGGAGCTGGATTTGGAGATGGAATTACAGGAAGGGATAGGGGACGAGGCAGCCGCACAACATGACAGCGATGGTGATGACAAGTCTGACGACGACCTTGATGATGGACAACCATGGCAGTATGGGGCGGAGATGGAACCAACCGGGCCCTATGAAACTCTGGCCAGGATGGCGAGCTGTATGCTTCGTTACTTGCGCGCTGACTGTCGTATTATTAGCATGAAGCAAAGAGATGAGTACTGGATAGCCACACTTTTAGACTCTCGGTATAAAGCCAGAATGGGGGAGTTTTTTGCGCCTTCCGAGAGGGAGGCAAAATTGGCTTATTATCGAGAGAAGCTATGCAGCCAGCTTGTCACGGCTTTCAAACGGCAAACACCTGCTGCAAGCATGTCTGACCGGGGGGCCACTCTCTGCTCCCCACTGTCTCATCGTTCCACCGCCTCTGGCAGAGCTACCTCTGTAATAGGCGGCAGCAGCGGCAGCAGTAGCAGCCAATTCAGTTTGGAAAATATGATGACAATATTTTTACATCCAATACCCCGACCTGACACACATTGTAGTCACCAAAGGGATGTTCACCATCACCAGGTGCAGCACCTAAACAACCAGGTTCACTTGTACCTGGACTGTGCACTTTCTCCGTCAGAAATGCTGATCCCAGACCCCATGGACTTCTGGGTCAGCAGATTGGATCATTGGCAAGAACTGGCCCAGTTTGCCATGGGTGTACTGTCTTGTCCACCCTCCAGTGTAGCGTCAGAGAGGGTATTCAGCGCGGCAGGGGGCTTCGTCACCCCTAAGCGAACAAGATTGTTCGCCAACAGCTTGGAAAATCTCACGTTTCTGAAAATGAATCAAGCGTGTTTCGGTGAGGATTTTAAAACCCCTGTGCCTGATGCCACTGATTAGATCTGACATTGCTGCTACTGCCGCTGCCGACTGCTACTGCCGCCTGCTACTACGGGATTCTGTCCTGTCCACTCTTTTTTTAATGTGCCGCTGTTGGTGCTGCTACTACTTCTACCACCAATCCACCCCCAGTGCCGTCTGCTACAAGCAGGCCTGCCCCACCACAGGGCTTTGTCCTGTGACTATCCAGTGTCTTTTAATGTTCTGCTGCTACTACTACCACCCTTGCTGTCCGTTGGTTACCTCTACTACCACCAATACACCTCCACTGCCGTCTGCTACAAGCACTCCTGAGGCCTGCCCCACCACAGGGCTTTGTCCTGTGACTGTCCAGTCTCTTTTAATGTGCTGCTACTACTACTACCACCCTTGCTGTCCGATGGCTACCTCTACTACCACCAATACACCTCCACTGCCGTCTGCTACAAGCAGGCCTGAGGCCTGCCCCACCACAGGGCTTTGTCCTGTGACTGTCCAGTCTCTTTTAATGTGCTGCTGCTACTACTACTACCACCCTTGCTCTCCGTTGGCTACCTCTACTGCCACCAATACACCTCCACTGCCCTCTGCTACAAGCAGGCCTGAGGCCTGCCCCACCACAGGGCTTTGTCCTGTGACTGTCCAGTCTCTTTTAATGTGCTGCTGCTACTACTACTACTACCACCACCCTTGCTGTCCATTGGCTACCTCTACTACTACCAATACACCTCCACTGCCGTCTGCTACAAGCAGGCCTGAGGCCTGCCCCACCACGGGGCTTTGTCCTGTGACTGTCCAGTCTCTTTTAATGTGCTGCTACTACTACTACCACCCTTGCTGTCTATTGGCTACCTCTACTACCACCAATACACCTCCACTGCCGTCTGCTACAAGCAGGCCTGAGGCCTTCCCCACCACAGGACTTTGTCCTGTGACTGTCCAGTCTCTTTTAATGTGCTGCTACTACTACTACCACCCTTGCTGTCTGTTGGCTACCTCTACTACCACCAATACACCTCCACTGCCGTCTGCTACAAGCAGGCCTGGAGGGCTTGTGAAAAGCCATTGCTTGTTGCTTTTACATCCATGTATTGATGGACCCCGGCAGGCATCTGCCAATAAAAAGGGTACATTTTTGGAGGGCTTGTCAAAAGCCATAGCTTGTTGCTTTTACATCCATGTATGGATGAACCCCGGCAGGCATCTGCCAATAAAAAGGGTACATTTTTGGAGGGCTTGTCAAAAGCCATTGCTTGTTGCTTTTACATTACATCCATGTATGGATGAACCCCGGCAGGCATCTGCCAATAAAAAGGGTACATTTTTGGAGGGCTTGTGAAAAGCCATTGCTTGTTGCTTTTACATCCATGTATGGATGAACCCCGGCAGGCATCTGCCACCATAAAGGGTAAATTTTTTGAGGGCTTGTCAAAAGCCATTGCTTCTTCTTTTACCACCTTATATGTATGAACCCTGGCAGGCATCTGCCGACAAAAATGGTTAATATTTGTACCTTTTTTAACAATGCATTAAGATACAACATGCACAAGTGCAGTGGTTTCTGTTAGTTATCACCGTGTCCCATCCGTTTTCCTATAGCCATACATGTTGGCGTAACTTTGACACTAACTTTGCCTTAAAGACAGCTCAAAATTACTTGGATACACTCATGGGTGACCTAAGAGTGTTATACAGAGCTTCTAGGGCTTTTAAACAGTGTTGTAATCTAACTTTTTCATGAAATTCGGCGAACCAGCCGAACAGAACTTTTCATAAGTTCGCTCATCTCTACTACTCATATATGTTTCTGTCACAAATTTTAAGGGCAATCGGGGCACTTTCAATTTGTGTAGAATTTATCCAGAACAAATAAAATTGGATTGGCGATTCAACTAAATCGCACCCGAAACGAATTTTGAAAAATTAGCTCATCTCCAAAAGGGACCTTTCTAACAAGTAGGCATTGTTCAAAGTAAACAAACCCTTCAATCTGCTGGTATTTTAGGTTATTGTGTTTTAAACCCTTCAGGACTGAGCCGGTTTTGGCCTTGAAGACTAAGCCGATTTTTTCAAATCTGACATTTGTCAACTTATGTAGTAATAACTTGGGAATGCTTTTACCTATCCAAGTGATTCTGAGATTGTTCTCTCGTGACATATTGTACTTATGTTAGTAAACAAATTTGGATGATAAATTCAATATTTGTGTGTGAAAAACACCAACATTTTGAGAAAATGTGCAAAAATGTGCATTTTTCTAAAATTATATGTATCTGCTTGTAAGACAGACAGTAAAACCACAGAAAATAGTTACTATTTTATATATCCCATAACTGTAAATTATGTTTGCATCATTTTTTGAATATTCTTTTATTTTTCGAGGACATTACAAGGCTTAGAACTTTAGCAGCAATTTCCCATATTTTCAAGAAAATTTCAAAAGTCCATTTTTTCAGGGACCAGTTCAGTTCTGAAGTGGCTTTTAAGGGCCTTATATATTAGAAAGTCCCCATAAATCACCACATTTTGAAAACTGCACCCCTCAAAGTATCCAAAACAGCAATCAAAAAGTGTATTAACCCTTTAGGTGTTTCTCAGGAATTAAAGCAATGTAGAGGGGAAATGTACAAAATTCTTTTTTTTTTGGCAAAAATCATTTGTAATACAGTTTTTTTCTGTAACACAGAAGGTTTTACACGAGAGATGCAACTCAATATAATTTGCCCAGATTCTGCAGTTTTTAGAAATATCCCACATGTGGCCCTACTGTGCTAATAGAATGAAACACAGGCCTCCGAAGGAAAGGAGCACCTAGTAGATTTTGGGGCCTCCTTTTTAAAAAAAATATATTTTAGGCACCATGTCAGGTTTGAAGAGGTCTTGTGGTGCCAAAACAGTAAAAAAAAAAGTGACCCCATTTTGGAAACTATACCCCTCAATTAATTTATCTAGGGGTATAGTTAGCATTTTGACCCCACAGTTTTTTTGCTAAATGTATTTGAATTAGTCTGTGTAGATGAAAATCGACTTTTTTTCTGAAAAAACGTAGACAATTTTAATTTTTACAAGGAATAAAGGAAAAAAAAACACCCCAGCATTTGTAAAGCAATTTCTCCCAATTACAGAAATACCCCATATGGGGTAATAAACTGCTGTTTCGACCCACAGAACGGCTTAGAAGGGAAGGAGCGCTATTTGGCTTTTGGAGCTCAAATTTAGCTGAAATGTTTTTCTGGTGTCATGTCGTATTTGCAAAAGCCCCTGAGGTACCTAAACAGTGGAAACCCCCCAAAAGTGACCCCATTTGTGAAAATACACCACTTAAGGAATCTATCTAGGGGTATAGTGAGCATTTTGACCTCACAGGTCTTTTGCATAATTTATTAGAATTAGGCCGTGAAAATGAATATCAACATTATTTCCACTAAAATGTTGCATTTTTTAATTTTCACAAAGAATAAAGGAGAAAAAAGCTCCCCAACATCCTTCTTCCAAGAGCCATAACTTTTTTTATTTTTCCGTCAATAGAGTCGTGTGAGGGCTTATTTCTTGCGGGAGGAGTTTTGTTTTCTATTGACACCATTTAAAGTACCATTTAATATACTGGGAAACTGAAATAAAAGTCTTTGCATGCTGAAACTGGAAAAAACGCCATTGTTTTTTGGGTTTTGTTTTGTTTTTCACCGTGCGGTAAAAGCGACAAATTAATTTTTTTCTAAGGTTTAATACGATTAAAGTGATACCAAATTTATACAGTTTTTTTTTATATTTTAAACCTTTACAAAGTAAAAACTATTTGTTAAAAAAAAAAAATTGTTTTGTTTCACCATATTCCAAGAGGCTTAATTTTATTTATTTTTTGGTCGATTGAGCGGTGTGAGGGCTTATTTTTTGGGGGATGAGCTGTATTTTTTATTGGTACAATTTTTTGGTACATACAACTTTTTGAGAACTTTTTATTAACATTTTTTTTAGAGCTATGGTGACCAAAAACCAGCGATTTTGGCGTTTTAAATTCTTTATTATTTACGGAATTCACCGTGAGATTTAAATAATGGTATATTGTAGTAGTTGGGACTTTTATGGATGCAGCAATACCAATTTTGTGTATTTTTTTTATTTTTTCATTGCTTTAGCGAAAAAATGGGAAAAGGGTTTTCTTTTGGACTTAAAATCTTAATTTAATTTTTTTCACTAATAACTTTTGTTTAATTTTTTTTTCTACACATTTTATTAATTTCCCTAGGGGACTTGAACCATTAGAACACTGGTACAATACACTGCAATACTAATGTATTGCAGTATATTGTCATTTTTACAGGCTCCGGTAACAGCGCGATTGCTGTTTCTGTCCGTTAGTCCGGGGTGTCAGCTGTAATACACAGCTGAGACCCGCAAAGTATGGCACGGGCTCAGCGTGAGAGCCCCGTCCATACATCCCCCCCCACACACCTCAACATGCTATGACGTTGTGGTGCACGAAGGGGCTAATGCGCAATCGGTGGAGCGGAGTGAAAATTAAAATTTTATTGCCCAGTTTGCGCCACTGACGACAAATACCTCAGAAAATATTAATCGTGTTCTCCCGGGTATGGCGATGTCAAATCTGTGAACGTAAACTGCTGTTTTTGTATGCTGTAGGGCTCATAAGAGAGGGAGCGCCATTTGGCTTTTGGAGCACAGATTTAGCTTGGTAATAGTTCTGTGTCGGGTTTTACTTGTATTTCAGTTTATAATGTGTAAGCTGTGCGGAGTACATCAGAGCATAATAAAAGGGTAAAAAAATATTAATCCGCACATGTGTGGCCAGTGTCTCACTGATAAATGGTGACAGATGTTATCCGCTTTTAGAACACTCTGCACATTTTGCATCAACATATTCTAAGAGCCAACATTTTTTTATTTTTTCTCCACCTAGGCTTATTTGCTGCGGGACAATCTGTAATTTTCATTGCTACCATTTTGGTACCATTTTTTTTATCACTTTTTATTAATTTTTTTGTCAAGCAAGGTGACCAAAAACCATCAATTCTGACAATGTGTTTTATTTTATTTTTTTACGGCGTTCACCCTGGGCTATGAATAACAATTTTACTTTATGCTGCAGGTCGATATGATTATGGCGATAAAACAGATTATGGCGATAAAACGATTATGGCGATAAAACGATTATGGCGATAAAATGACGTGACAGTCACTCTGACAGGAAGCCTATGAGGACCAGCGTCTGGCTGGTCCTCATAGGCTTCTGTACATGTCAGCCCAGAAGCCATTGTCTGGCGTCCGGTTGCCCCAGCTGCCGATTTGCGCTAAACACCTTAAATGCGGCGATCGCATTCAAACACTGCATCTTTGGGGTTAACTGCCAAAATCTGCGGTGATTGGCCGCAGATCGGCAACAGGAAATGCAGGGCAGACACCCTGCACAGTTAACTGCCGCTGCAGTGTATCGCCGTGCGGCGGTTAACTGTCAAAGTACAGACGTAACTGCACGTCAATTTGTGCAAAGTTACTGCTTACCTTAACGTGCAGTTACGTCAAGGTGCGGGTAGGGGTTAATATTAATAGATGACAACATGTACATGCGGTAAAACATACAGATGCAGCCCTCTTTACCTTGACTTTTAACGCATTAAACAAACAATGGCTAGATCTCTTATCTTGACTTTTTCAATGACTTTTCAATGGCTTTTGTTGTGTGATATCACGCTGCAACAAGTTATCAGATCAAGTTAAAGATCGCTACATTTGTACTTAATTTTATTGACTGTGAGTCAACATTGAGATAGTATATCCTCTTATGCACTCTCCCTAGTTCTGTGACTGATTTATAGTCAATTATATGTCTAGGATAATAAATATCAGTCATGTACATTAATATTAGTGTTTTATACCTTTTCTAAATATTACGGTGTACCATTAGGACTTACAGGGTATTTTTACTGCCATAATCAATAATGCCTATAATTGATATTGGTATACTGAGAATCTAGGTTTGTCAAGTGTTATCTTACCATATTGGGCATTATTATAATTACTTTGGCAAATTGCACTGATGATACTATTTCATGGACATTAATATTATCATTGACACCGCTTCGATATCTGCATGGAAATATTTATTAATTTATTGAAGTTAAGGTCAACCAACTTGCATCCTGCCTGCATATGTAACTGTAAAGTGATCTACACAAGAGACTAGGCCATTGAATGAGTTTGAATTTTCTATTTTAAGTGCTGAATAGAGTAGTGTAAAGGATCTGCCAGATACAGCTTCTGTGTCGACGCCCGTGGTTAATCAGTCTGCACCTGCTCCTAGGTCTGATAGAGTGACTCGATCTGCTACCACTCAGGCTGGTAGGCTCAGGAGTGGGAGAACCTATCACAGCCTGGCTAGACGGTTCTAGCTCCCACCCTCGGTCTATTTATACCTTCATTTCCTGATTGTCTTTGCCCGTGATTCTGTCCTCTTTCCTGGCTCTGCTGCTCCTGCTATTATTATTGACCTTGCTTCATTTTGACCCTGGCTTTACTGACTACGCTCCTGCTCTGCGTTTGGTACCTCGTACACTCCTGGTTTGACTCGGCTCGTTCACTACGCCTGTTGCTCACGGCATTGCCGTGGGCAAATGCCCCATTTCCCTTAGCTTCTGTGTACCCTTGTTTGTTTGTCTGTCGTGCACATATTGAGCATAGGGAACGTCGCCCAGTTGTACGCCGTCGCCTAGGACGGGCCGTGCAAGTAGGCAGGGACTGAATGGTGGGTAGTTTAGGGCTCCCCTGTCTGTCTCCCTGCCTCCCTGAAGGCGTTACAGTGCTTCCTGGGGTTTGCTAATTATTACAGGAGATTTATTGCTAACTTCTCGGTCATCGCTAAGCCTCTTACGGATCTTACTCGCAAAGGTGCTGATCTCCTCCACTTGCCTCCGGAGGCGGTGCAGGCTTTTGAGGTCCTTAAGAAGTGCTTTATCTCGGCCCCAGTGCTGATTCAGCCTAACCAAATGGAGCCATTCATCGTGGAGGTTGACGCCTCCGAGGTGGGAGTGGGTGCTGTCTTGTCCCAGGGTACCAGGTCCCTCACCCATCTCCGTCCCTGTGCCTACTTCTCCAGGAAGTTCTCGCCCACTGAGAGTAACTATGACATTGGCAACCGCAAACTCTTAGCCATTAAATGAGCATTTGAAGAGTGGCGCCACTTCCTGGAGGGGGCTATGCACCAGGTAACGGTCCTTACTGACCACAAGAATCTGGTTTTCCTAGAATCTTCCCGGAGGCTAAACCCGAGACAAGCTCGATGGGCGTTGTTTTTTACTAGATTCAACTTTTTGGTCACCTATAGGGCTGGGTCTAAAAATATTAAAGCTGATGCACTGTCGCGTAGCTTCATGGCCAGCCCTCCTTCGGAGGAAGATCCTGCTTGTGTTTTGCCCCCAGGTATAATCATTTCCTCTGTTGATCAAGGTTCAGCTCCCGGGAACCTTCCTGAGAACAAGCTGTTTGTTCCCCTGCAATTCCGGCTAAGGGTACTCAGGGAAAATCATGACTCTGCATTATCTGGGCATCCAGGCATCCTGGGTACCAAGCACCTCATTGCCAGAAACTATTGGTGGCCTAGGTTGCCTAAAGATGTTAAGGCCTACGTTGCCGCTTGTGAAATTTGTACTAGGTCCAAGACTCCCAGGTCCCGACCAGCGGGCTTACTATGTTCTTTGCCCATTCCCCAGAGACCTTGGACCCATATCTCCATGGATTTTATCACGAATCTGCCTCCATCTCAAGGCAAGTCGGTGGTGTGGGTTATAGTAGACCGCTTCAGTAAGATGTGCCACTTTGTGCCCCTCAAGAAACTACCCAATGCTAAGATGTTAGCTACCTTGTTTGTCAAACACATCCTGCGTCTCCATGGGGTTCCTGTCAATATTGTTTCTGACAGAGGGGTACAATTTGTTTAATTGTTTTGGAGAGCTTTCTGTAAAAAGTTGGAGATTGATATGTCCTTCTCCTCGGCCTTCCATCCTGAAACTAATGGCCAAACCGAGAGGACTAATCAGTCTCTAGAACAATATTTAAGGTGTTTTATCCCTGACTGTCAATATTATTGGGTCTCCTTAATTTCCCTCGCCGAATTTTCCCTTAATAACCGGGTCAGTAACTCGTCAGGGGTCTCCCCCTTTTTCTGTAATTTTGGGTTTAATCCACGGTTCACCTCCGTTTCACCTGGTGGGTTCAACAATCCCGAGGTAGATGTCGTTAATCGGGAACTGTGCACAGTCTGGGCCCAGGTTCAGAAGAACCTAGAGGCGTCCCAGAGCATACAAAAGACTCAGGCAGATAGAAGACGTTCTGCTAACCCCTTATTTGTGGTCGGGGTTATGGTGTGGCTGTCCTCAAAAAATGTGCGCCTTAAAGTTCCGTCAAAAAAATTTGCTCCCCGGTATATAGGGTCGTACAAGGTCATTGAGGTCCTTAACCCTGTCTCCTTCCGACTGGAGTTACCCCCGTCTTTTCGAATACACAACGTGTTTCATGCCTCCCTCCTGAAACGCTGCTCCCCGCCCTTGGCTACCTCGAGGAAACCTCCGGTCCCTGTTCTCACCCCTGAAGGGGTAGAATTTGAGGTGGCCAAGATTGTGGACATCAGGATGGTCCAAGGCTCCCTCCAGTACCTGGTCCGTTGGAGAGAATACGGGCCTGAGGAGAGGTCTTGGGTACCCGCTCGAGATGTTCACACTGGGGTATTGCTCAGGAGGTTCTATCTTCAGTTCCCCAATAAGCCAGGTCCACCTAGAAAGGGTCCAGTGACCCCTCATAAAAGGGGGGGGGTACTGTAAAGGATCTGCCAGACACAGCTTCTGTGTCGACGCCCATGGTTAATCAGTCTTTACCTGCTCCTAGGTCTGATAGAGTGACTCGATCTGCTACCACTCAGGCTGGTAGGCTCAGGAGTGGGAGAACCTATCACAGCCTGGCCAGACGGTACTAGCTCCCACCCTCGGTCTATTTATACCTTAATTTCCTGCTTGTCTTTGCCTGTGATTCTGTCCTGTTTCCTGGCTCTGCTGCTCCTGCTATTATTATTGACCTTGCTTCATTTTGACCCTTGCTTTACTGAATACGCTCCTGCTCTGCGTTTGGTACCTCGTACACTCCTGGTTTGACTCGGCTCGTTCACTATGCCTGTTGCTCACGGTATTGCCGTGGGCAGCTGCCCCATTTCTCTTAGCTTCTGTGTACCCTTGTCTCTTTGTCTGTCATGCACATATTGAGCATAGGGACCGTCGCCCAGTTGTATGCCGTCGCCTAGGATGGGCCGTGCAAGTAGGCAGGGAATGAGTGGCGGGTAGATTAGGGCTCACCTGTCTGTCTCCCTACCCCATCATTACAAGTAGTAGATATGAATATATTATAGCTGTACTGTTAAAGGTTTGTATATGATTTTTGTATCTATCTACTCCATTAGTACAGCTCAGCTGGTGACCCTAGACATGAATATTTTAATATGGGGGAATTGCAAGTTGTCCCGATTACAGTATATCATTGATTGTTATACATATAGAAGGTGTATAGCTTTTTGTTAATGCAGAACAATAGCATCGCAGGCTCCAGGTTAATGGAGTGTCACAGTGAACCCCTGTCCATGACATCTTCTTAGACCCCCTCAGTAGTTCTATAATTTAAACCGTGCAGTCAAAAAGTGTATTGACGCACTGTGCATGCTGCTGGGTACGACAGCAGGTGAGAGATGTAACACATAGAGGAGGCACAAGATCTGCTGAGTGGTATTTTTGTGTGACAGGGTCAGAATGTGAACATTGAACTCTGTTTAATGCACACTGCTATGGATTTACCCAGGGGTGCAGATGAACCCCCAAGCACAGTGGGTGTGCCATCTGTCCAGCTGATGCCAGGCCAGCAATGAAGTAAAAAAATGTATGTGAATATTATTTCCCAGATACAACAGTACAGGTAATATATGTCTGTTTCATTTATCAGTCCTCATTGAAAAGACAATCTGGTCTGCAGTTTATCATGTCTCCAGTATTATTCTGCCAGCTTTGTGACATTGGCAAGCTAAATTTAACAATTTACCTCTCTCATCAGTGACAGCAGACATTCTCTGTATTGCCAAGTGTTATACTTTACCTATCACAATCTCTGAATTAATCTGCGTGGTGACAAGAAATAAATTATATCTGCACAGCAAAAAGATCAAAGTCTATTAAAAACTACTTTTACATTAGATCAATTTATTATGGCAAAATACAGGTTTTTTTCAGCGTAAAAATTGATGGTTAAGGTTTTAACAAAATTTCCGAATATTTTGTAGCAATAATAAAAATCTGATGCGGATTACACAATTAATTTATTTTAGTAAGAACAAATGCAATTTTTCTGCTTTATTTCCGTGGGCGGTCTTCATGAGCTGGGGTGATGAGTTCTTGCATCACACTTTTTATACAATCCTTCGAAGCGGTTGTTCCATTATTAAATATTCAATTTCTTTGTTAGATTATGCAAAATATAAACATTTCTCAATTGGAAGCATTTATAAGAAAAAATGCTCCTGTGTCTAGATTTTTCTGTTACAGTACATACTTGTCATGGTGCCCCCTTGTGTTCTCCTAATGTGTTTAGCGACGGTGGTCACACATGCTCAGTAGCTGAGTCCTGTCGCCTGGATCCTCTTGTACACGGACAGCAGATGGATTCCTGTAATTGTGCAGGCCAGCCAATCAGAATCGGCACAATAGAAGCAGTTTCTTCTCAACTGCACTAAACACATTAGGTGGAGGTTCTGAGAAGCAATCAAAAGAACTCCAAGTATGTATCAGCAATATCCAGACAGACAATCATTTTTTTTTTCTTATTTATTCCAATTAAAAAATTGCTATGTTTTTCGCAATTTAAGAGAGAAATTAAATATTTGATTGTGGAACAACCCCTTTAAGTATCAGTGCAACGCTTTCTGAGTTTTTATCTAGAATGTTCTCTTCCTGTTTATATCGCTACATTGAAACAAACAAGCAGCGCTGTGAATGCACAGCATGCAAGAGCACAGCCTAGACTTTCCTGGCCAGTACTTATTTTCAAACTCTGAATGTAATAAAAGAATGTTTCCATTCTCTGCCAGCAAGCAGAAGTCTGTACACAAGTTTATACAAGCTTCAAGCTAAGTTTTCCCAATCAATCGAACATCCAAAATAGCACATGGATGTTCTGACTTCAAGAAAATAATATAATATGGAGAAATTAAGTTGTTACTTTTTTTTGTTCAATTATTTCAAAGACTACTATTTCAAGGTGATCACAAGTAAGAAATCAGAACTGTTCAATTCTGAGACAGCACACTGTGAAACATACTGAATTCCTATAATATGCTAAAATGCTGATATATTTCAGCAAACAAAAAGCCCAGCTGTCACTTGTGTACATCTCGCTGGAAAGCTATAAGGTAATGAATAATGTATGTTGTTAACAGTGATTTTATTTTGCAACTTATAAATATTATGTGAAATGTTCTTTTTGCTTCTCTAATAATAACAGTACCCAGGGGCTACTTCTGGATATGTTTATGTTTTGAATTTGTATCGAGTATATAAATGTGTGTATATAAATATATATACGATAGATATATGCTTGAGTTTGTCATAATGGACTCTATGATAATTTACAAGGACAAGACACGTTTTCCTTTGCGAACGGAGCAAGGAATGATAATAATGTAATGTTAACTAGAGAGCTGCATAAATAAAAATGACAACATTCTAATATTTTTTAGTATGTAACCCAGCTAAACATGATGAGTGTATTTATGACAAATGGTACACCGCAGATTTTTTTTACAGTTTGGAAAATATACAATTTTGAGCCTGAAGGAACTAAAGTCAAAAATAAAAAAGAACTATAAAATAAAGTTGCACATTCTAAGGGCTTTGTGCTTCCTACAGTATGTTCACCATTACAGTATGGTTTCTACATTGTAGCAGACAGTTTTCTACTTGGCACACCAGCAAATATGTGTCCGACACCACCCTTTAGGGCATGACCAGACGTGGCGTATTTTTTCCGCCACTGTCCGCATCAATGCCGCACGTAATCTGCGTTGCAGATTCTGTTGCGGCTCTGCCTAAAATGGGCATTAAATTGATGCGGACTAGCCATTGCGTATTGAGGTGAAAGTACTTTCCCTTCTCTCTATCAGTGCAGGATAAAGAGAAGGGACAGCTCTTTCCCTAGTAAAAGTAAAAGAAATTCATACTTACCCGGCCGTTGTCTTGGTGACGCGTCCCTCTCTTGACATCCAGCCCGACCTCCCTGGATGACTCGGCAGTCCATGTGACCGCTGTAGCCTGTGATTGGCTGCATCCGTCACTTGGACTGAAACGTCATCCCGGGAGGCCAGACTGGAGGAAGAAGCAGGGAGTTCTCGGTAAGTATGAACTTCTATTTTTTTTACAGGTTGATGTATATTGTGATCGGAAGTCACTGTCCAGGGTGCTGAAACAGTTACTGCCGATCGTTTAACTCTTTCAGCACCCTGGACAGTGACTATTTAATGACGTCGCCTAGCAACGCTCCCGTAATTACGGGTGCACATACGTAGTCACCCGTAATTACGGGAGCTCCATTGACTTCTATGGGCCTGCCCGTGCCATAATAACGGCCTGTGATTACGTCTTTGACGCTCGTAAATCTTGAGCTGCTCTTCATTGACTTCAATGAAGAACGGCTCAAATTACGTTGCAAAGAAGTGTCCTGCACTTCTTTGCCGAGGCAGTCAATTTACGCGTCGTCGTTTGACAGCTGTCAAACGACGCCGCGTAAATGACAGGTCGTCTGCACAGTACGTCGGCAAACCCATTCAAATGAATGGGCAGATGTTTGCCAACGTATTGTAGCCCTATTTTCAGACATAAAACTGGGCATAATACGCCTCGTTTACGTCTGAAAATAGGTCGTGTGAACCCAGCCTAATTGTGCATGGGGCTTCAGTCTGGCTGTAGACCTAGAAATACATAGGTCCAGCCAGAATGAAGAAATATCATGTTCGTAAAACAAATACGCTATGCACACACACATAACATCTGTGGACTTCATTGCGGAATTTTGACTCTCCATTGAAGTCAATGGAGAAATTCCGCAATGAGTCCGCAACAAGTCCGCTACACGTCCGCAACAACCAGTTTATGCTGCAGACACCAAATTCCGCACCGCAGCCTATGCTACACAGCGGAATTGTCCGCAACGTGTAAACGAACCTAACGAAAAAGGTGTGGAAAGCTATGGAGAAAAATGTACGCTGCGGATTTCTGCAGCGGACTGTCCGCAGCGGAATTCCAGAGCAATTCCGCCACGTCTGGTCATGCCCTTATGACAGTTATACATTTCCATTCTACAATTGCCTTTCTAAATCATCATTGATACCATAATGGCATTATCATTAGCTTTTCCTAAACTCCAGTCTGCAACTACATTTCTACAGGATCTAAAGTGAAATGGATTAGATGCAATCTGTCATGTTTGTATATTTTCTCTGTATATGCACTGAGGGAGGTTAGTTAACTGCAGGACCCTCTGAAGCAGTCTTAGATCACTATACTTTAAAAACTTAAAGAGGTTCTGTCACCAGTTTAATATTTCTCTATCTACTACCTAATCTAATAAACGCTTTGATTCTGATAACTACTGTGTTGTTGTTTTTAAAAAAAAGTTTATTATTGACAAAGTTCTGATCATTTTTAGATTTATGCAAATGTTTTCTAAATATCCAACTGGGCGTTTTTTTGTTTTTTGTAAAGAAAAGTGTATGACCCTGACCAATCAGCGTCATACACTTCTCTTCATTAATGCCCAGCTTTACTCACAGCACAGCGTGATCTCGCGTGACTTCCTCCCGCAGTTCCTTCACCAGAGCGACGGGAGAATGACCAGACATCCAGCCGTGCTAGGACGATTATCCTTCTCAGCAGCAGTCCTGGCACGGCTGGAGGCGATTTCTGGTCATTCTCCTGTCGCTCTGGTGAAGGAACTGCGGGAGTAGGTGACGTCACAGCGTGATCTCGTGAGATCACGCTGTGCTGTGAGTAAAGCTGGGCATGAATGAAGAGAAGTGTATGACGCTGATTGGTCAGCGTCATACACTTTTCTTTACAACGCCAACTTGATTAAACGAAAAAAAAAACGCCCAGTTGGGCATTTAGAAAAATTATCATAAATCTAAAAATGATCAAAACTTTGTCAATAATAAACGTTTTTCAAAAACAACAACAACAACACAGTAGTTATTTACAACAAAGCGTTTATTAGATTAGGTAGGAGATAGAGAAGTATTAAACTGGTGACAGAGCCTCTTTAACCTTTCTTTAGTGTAGCATATTTGCAAAACTATCAGCATTAAAATAAATATTGGTCCCTCATTTACTGCTATAACTACCTCAACTTCTCTGGGAAGGCATTCCATTAGATTGGAAACATTGGCGTTGGTTACATAGGTTGAAAAAAAGACACAGGTTCATCAAGTTCAGCCTTTCAATTACACATTTTTCATTGCTAGATTACTTATAGCCCTCAATGCAATTTGTCAGTAAATAAACATCTAGCCTTTTTCTCAAATGCTGACATTGTATCTGCCATTACTGGGCATTCTATAGTTTGACTACTCCAACTGTAAAGAAATGTTTCCTATATTGATGTCTGAAACGTCTTTCTTCCACAAGCAATGAATGGCCCCTGGTCCTCTGTAAAATCTTTGGAAAAAACAAATCTTGTGCTAGTTCTTTGTATTGAACACTTATAATTGCACATGCTAATAAGATCACCTCTTAGGCAACTTCTTTTGTAAGCTGAACAAGCCCAATTTTTCCAGCCTTTCATTGTTTGAGACACCTCCCATCTCACTTAGTAATCTAGTTAACCGCCTTTGAACCCTCTCCAGCTCTCCTATATCCTTTTTACAATGTGGAGCCCACAACTGAATGCCATATTAAGGATGTGGCTTTAGAAGGGATTTATAGAGGGGTAATATAACATTTGAATCATGGGTTTTTCTCTTTTTTTTTTATACACCCTAAAATCGAATTTGCTTTTGCAGCTGCTGCTTGACATTGAGTACTGCCAGTTAGCTTACTTGTAACCAGAATACCCTGGTCCTTTTCCCATTCTGTTATTCCTAGTTTTATTTCATTTAAGTTATATGCATTAAAAATGTTACTGCGGCCTAGGAGCATTACTTTACATTTATCAACATTAAAATTCATCTGCCATGTTTTTGTCCATGCTGTCAGCTTATCTAAGTTTTTCTGTCCTACAAAGTTTTGGATCTTCAGTAAAAGCTGACACTTTACTACCAACCCCATCCACAAGGTCATTAATAAAGAGATTCAAATAAATAGGCCCTAACACAGACCCTTGTGGTACCTCACTGCTGACTTTAGCCCATTTTTGAGTAAGTACAATTTATAACAACTTTTTTTTTTCTGTCCCCAAACTAATTCTTTAACCACATCCCCCAGTCCCTGCCTCTGTAGCTCCTGTACAGGTCGGTTTTGTAGTACAGTATCAAATGCTTTAGCAAAATCTAGATATATTACATCAGCCGTATGACCAATATCCAAATTAGCACTTACCTCCTCATAGAAACCAAGCTTGTTGTTTAGGTGGTTAGGCATGATCTGTTTTTCAAGAATCCATGCTGATTATTAGCTGTTAGATTATTCACTGCTATATATTTTTGCAGTTCATCTCTTAGAATACCTTCAGATATTTTACATATCACAAATGTCAAACTTACTGGCCAGTAGTTACCCTGTTCCACCTTCTTATTCTTCGTAAATATACAATCAGTTGTTCTCCAATCCTGTGGCACTGATCCTGTTACAAGAGAGTCTAAGAAGATAAGATTCAAATGTCTGTCCATTACCGAGCTCAATTCCCTTAAAGGGTAACCAAATGTTCAACAAACTTCTGACATGTCATAGTGACATGTCAGAAGTTTGGATTGGTGGGGGTCCGAGCACTGAGACCCCCACCAATCGCTAAAACGAAGCTGCAGAAGCGATTGTGTGAGCGCTGAGCCACTTAGTTTCTGTTCGACTTTTTCTGGAAAGCCGATGTAGCGGTGTACGGGCTCATAGACTTTCTATTGAGTCCGTACATTGGTACATCGATTTCCAGAAAAAGACGAACAGAAACGAAGCGGTTCAGCACTTCTGCCGCTTCGGTTTAGCAATTGGTGGGGGTCTCAGTGCTTGCAACCCCACCAATCAAAACTTTTGACACGTCACTATGACATGTCAGGAGTTTGTTGAATGTTTAGTTACCCTTTAAGGAACCCTTCAGACGTAACGGAAAATTTCTGCTGCAGATTTTGCGGCAATTATGCAAAAAATCTTAAAAAATTTGCATATTTGACAGCTAATTCAGACGTGGCGAATATCACAGCGGATGTGCCGCAAATTTCAGCCTTGAACGGCTGAAATCCGCAACAGACTGTGCATGCTGCAGAGTGTAAATTCTGCACTGTTATTTTCTGCAACATCCAAACTGTTACCTTGAACTAAAGGGCCAAACCCAAATCATGAAAAAAACTGAAAAAACATTCTTTTGCATCCTTCAAACGTTACAGTTGGCACTACACATAAGGGTATGAAGTATTCTCCTTGCTTTTCCCAAACCCAGATTTGTTTGCCGGACAACCAGATGGTGAAGCATGATTCAATCATAACTCCAAAATATTTTCTTCCAATGCTCAAGAATCCAAAGGTTATATTTTTTACACCACCCAGTCAATGCTTGACTTGGTGATCGCAGGCTCATATATGGTTGTTCAGTTCCAAAAACCAAATCCATTGAGTTGCAATCCAATGAAAAATTCTTGTGCCAATTTTGCGTCTAGAGGCAGTTTAGAATTTAACAGCGATTATTACAATAGCTGATTTTGGCAATTATGTTTGCCTATATGCTTTTCAGTAGTTTATGTACATATATTGCCATTTTGCTGTTTCTTTTTGCACGCTGTTCCTTTTGCAAAGTAAGGAACAGTGGGTGTGCCTGACTGATACTTTCAACTTTTCTATGGCCAGTATAATATTTTTATGTTATCCCCATTTATTTAGCCACTAACTTCAAAAGAATATTAAAAGATCAGGTAAAGGCAGTTTGACGAAGTGGGTGTTATGCAATATAGCGTAATATAGACAAATCAAGACTCTAATGGCAAAATTAATTTTCATGCACAGCCATTGAGATGCCTATGGTGATAGCTTCTTATTCTTTATATAAGCTCTGAAAATACTACATACTAACAATTAAAAGGACTGTCAACATACACACACACACACACACACATATATATATATATATATATATAGACAGATGTGGAAAAATAGATAGATGGTCCTTAAGGGGTTAAAATCTAAGAAAATTAAGCATTCGATTATATAAAAATTGTTCTAATTTATAAATGTTAGATACATAAAAACAATACATTGAGAAAGGCTCTATGGTAGAGCTGAAATGTTGCATTGGGCTTATTGATCAATAAAGCACCACACTTTTTTCATTTTATCTTTGGAGTGCTGCCATATACAGTGAAGAAAATAAGTATTTGATCCCTTGCTGATTTTGTAAGTTTGTAAGTTTGCCCACTGTCAAAGACATGAACAGTCTAGAATTTTTAGGCTAGGTTAATTTTACCAGTGAGAGATAGATTATATAAAAAAAATAAAAAAAAATAACATTGTCAAAATTATATATATTTATTTGCATTGTGCACAGAGAAATAAGTATTTGATCCCTTTGGCAAACAAGACTTAATACTTGGTGGCAAAACCCTTGTTGGCAAGCACAGCAGTCAGACATTTTAAGTAGTTGATGATGAGGTTTGCACACATGTTAGATGGAATTTTGGCCCACTCCTCTTTGCAGATCATCTGTAAATCATTAAGATTTCGAGGCTGTCGCTTGGCAACTCGGATCTTCAGCTCCCTCCATAAGTTTTCGATGGGATTAAGGTCTGGAGACTGGCTAGGCCACTCCATGACCTTAATGTGCTTCTTTTTGAGCCACTCCTTTGTTGCCTTGGCTGTATGTTTCGGGTAATTGTCATGCTGGAAGACCCAGCCACTAGCCATTTTTAATGTCCTGGTGGAGGGAAGGAGGTTGTCACTCAGGATTTGACGGTACATGGCTCCATCCATTCTCCCATTGATGCGGTGAAGTAGTCCTGTGCCCTTAGCAGAGAAACACCCCCAAAACATAATGTTTCCACCTCCATGCTTGACAGTGGGGAAGGTGTTCTTTGGGTCATAGGCAGCATTTCTCTTCCTCCAAAAACGGCGAGTTGAGTTAATGCCAAAGAGCTCAATTTTAGTCTTATCTGACCACAGCACCTTCTCCCAATCACTCTCAGAATCATCCAGATGTTTATTTGCAAACTTCAGATGGGCCTGTACATGTGCCTTCTTGAGCAGGGGGACCTTGCGGGCACTGCAGGATTTTAATCCATTACGGCGTAATATGTTACCAATGGTTTTCTTGGTGACTGTGGTCCCAGCTGCATTGAGATCATTAACAAGTTCCCCCCGTGTAGTTTTCGGCTGAGCTCTCACCTTCCTCAGGATCAAGGATACCCCACGAGGTGAGATTTTGCATGGAGCCCCAGATCGATGTCGATTGACTGTCATTTTGTATGTCTTCCATTTTCTTACTATTGCACCAACAGTTGTCTCCTTCTCACCTAGCATCTTACTTATGGTTTTGTAGCCCATTCCAGCCTTGTGCAGGTCTATGATCTTGTCCCTGACATCCTTAGAAAGCTCTTTGGTCTTGCCCATGTTGTAGAGGTTAGAGTCAGACTGATTAATTGAGTCTGTGGACAGGAGTCTTTTATACAAGTGACCATGTAAGACAGCTGTCTTTAATGCATTCACCAAGTTGATTTGGAGCGTGTAACTGGTCTGGAGGAGGCTGAACTCTTAATGGTTGGTAGGGGATCAAATACTTATTTCTCTGTCCACAATGCAAATAAATATATATAATTTTGACAATGTGATTTTCTTTTTTTTTTTTATATATATAATCTATCTCTCACTGGTAAAATTAACCTTGCCTAAAAATTCTAGACTGTTCATGACTTTGACAGTGGGCAAACTTGCAAAATCAGCAAGGGATCAAATACTTATTTCCTCCACTGTAGGGTCAAAACGTTATATAGGGCTCGCCATATAGGGTCGAAAACGTTGCACAAGGGTAAATAAAAAACAATTTTTTTCACCTTTGAATTGGAGTGCTGTCTATTTTTGGATATATTGGAAACTTTGGAACCAAGAATCAGGTTCCTAAAGCATGCACCCACCTGAAATTCAAGCTGGTGCTGCTGGGCGGTGGACTCGATAGATGATAGATAGATTAGATAGATAGATAGATAGATAGATAGATAGATAGATAGATAGATAGATAGATAGATAGATAGATAGATAGATAGATAGATAGATAGATAGATAGATAGATAGATAGATAGATAGATAGATAGATAGATAGATCATTAATTTAGGAATCGAATAAAAAATTATTTGAAGTTTATGCCTAAAGCAATAACCACATGTTGCTTCTTTTTAGACTTACTTCTCTTTACAGCCTGAAATTATTACACATATAATTTGTTCATCTATGAAAAGTAATAGAAATAATGACAGTTGTGTTACTGTTACGTTTCTTACCGGAGAAGCAGATAATCTGAGCCAGAATCTGTTTGGCACTTACTAGACCTGGGAATTTCCCAGTCTTCAACCTTAAACACTGTAAGGAGGTATGGTCTTTCCTGGTCTAATTCCCAGGTCACGGACCCCAGCATAGTCACTGATTGGCGCATGTATTAGTGTGTGTATTTAAAGGATGTACCTTGATCTGCAGAAAAGGATACATGGCTGAGGTCTCCTTTAAATAGAGGTATAATGCAGCTGCTATGGCATTAAGAACAGCAGGAAGCTTATGATGCGGAGAGACCCTGAAGCTGGAGAGAGAGACTACCAATGGCGGGTGGAGATGTCGGGGAGACTCCAAGCAAGCAGAGACTGTTGAGATAGCTGGGTCGAGTTGCTAGGGGCCTCCCTGTGAGAAAACTTACTGTTCGGTGGGTGAAATTTGCCTGGGACCTCCCCACAATAGTGATTTGCAAAACAGCCAGCAAGCGAAAGGATCTGGAATTAAAAAGTACGTTCCCCTGCATCAGGAAAGAGGTGAAAACTGTGTCCTAGAAGCCAAGAGAAGTTGAGGATCCACTATTACCGCCATTTGTATTTTTCATTGGAAGAGTTAAAGAGACTGTGCCTCTCAATTGGAGAAGTGTTGCACTCCATTGTTGCTGTTCTGTACACCACCAGCTTAGTATAGAACTGTTAACTGTTACCATCTGTTGATAAAAAGACTATTTGATTGCATATCAACTGGGACAGTGTCATCATTACAAATAACCTTGTAGTCCTTGTCCTCGGCCTTACATTCTGAGGATGGTAAGCAGAGGGGAAAGTCCAGGGGGGTCTTAAAGTCATTACACAGTGCACTCCGGAATTTGGAAACAAACTGGCCTCCACAATTCGAGACAATGTGAGGTGGACAATTGTAGGGCTGGTTTCCCAGGGCGGCCGCCAGCATCATTTGTCTCTATGCCAGCGCCCTCCACCTCCTCCCGGGGACGCCGGTATGTACTGCTTCCACCGGCTGCTCACACCTGTAGGATGCGCATGCGCGTCCTGGTCACCACTATTACATTCCCTATACTATCCCTGTGCACACTGCCCTACTTAAATCCGTATTGCCCTCCTTCCTGTGCCTGAGCGTTGTTATTGTCTTCCCATGTTAGTCTAAGAAAATGGTACCTTAGTTGTATCCTGTTCCCAGTGTTCCCTTATCCTGCTTCCTGTATCCCGTAACTGTGTTTGTTCCTGAACTGAAGTCTAGTGTTGGAGTCGTGTTTGTTCCATCTGTCACGTCCAGTGTCATCTGCCATGTCCAGTGTCATCTGTCACGCTAAGTGTCATCTGCCACTTATTCAGATGGTGACAGTCAATTAATATCTCTGTTCAAGGTTTGGTTGGAATGGGCAAAGGCTGGAGTAGGCCCAAGGGCGCTTGCCTAGATGGTTTGAACTGAGCACATGTGGAACAGGAGGCAACAAACTCTTTAACTTTTTGTCTCCATTCAGGCCACGAATAGTATTAGGAGAGTTATTCGTTGGTACATTTGATGTGAGGATTTCCTGACAACAGTTACGAATGAGCCCGAGCCCATACCACCTTCTAGGGAAGCTCAGAAGCTACAAAGGAATGTCCTCAGGGTAATATGTTTATTATGCTCAAACTGCTGGAATAGAACAACTCCGACTGCGATTAAGAAAGCTACAAACTTCTAAAATAAGGGCTTATTTCAATCAAGATGATATGGCATATGAGATGGAAAAAGGCTTGAATCGGAGAAGATGGCCAATCCCGGGTATTAGCCCCGTTTAAAGTTAGGGCAGTATGTGGAGAGACCGCTTGAGAGAAATTTTTAATGAATTGACGGTAATAATGCGGCAAATTTGTTCAGACTGAATCGAATTTGACGGCCAAATTAACCAAATTTGCCCCGAAAGCAATTTTGTGACATTATCTCATATCTAGGAAACAAACAATAGGGAGGCTGGAGATATGATATCTATGGGTAACAGCAGTAAAAGTCTATAACACCTACCAGGAATGACGTAGCAGAGTCAAGTAGTTTAGGTTTTAGAAACATGGATGTAGAAGAGATACAGAAGAAGTAATCAGAAGGGTAATCAGGTAAGCCAGGGTTCAGTAACATAAATGCAACAGAGCCGGGTATGTGGTATAGAAGATGTGGTCAGCGTTCAGTAGCTGTGATGTAGAAGAGCAGAGTATGCAGTACAGGAAATTATCCCAAAAAGTATTTAGGGACAGAAACAAGATATAGCCAAACCAGGTTAGGAAACAAACACTGATAACTCGCACTCGAGGCCAGCATGTAGGTGATTTAAATATAGCGTCTAGCGCTCTGACTGGTTGAGCAATCATGTGCTCTATGCATCATGCACTGCCCGAGGGGAGAGACAGCGCTGGACTACTGAGAGGTGAGTACACTACACGGATTGGAGGTCAGGGCCAGAGTCAGGATCAGGAATAAAGTAAAAAATAACAATAAGAACGATAGCCAAGCAAGGACGTACCTTGATCTGCAGGAAGGAGACCTGGCTGAGGTCTCCTTTAAATATTTCACCTGGATAACATCAGAGGGAAGAACTGGTTGTTGTGAAGAGCGAGAGCTGCAGTCAGATTAACTGAGCCATGTCTGAAAGAAGAGAGAGAGACCATGGCACACAGCAGGGCATCTGGTTGTCTAGTAACCTAACGCAAATTCCACCAGCTGGGACTATGCGCATGAGCTAGGAGAGGTGAGTAGCAGTTACCTATGACAACCAATCAGATTTCAGCTATAATTTTGCAAGGAAAGGATAGACAATGTAAGGGTGTGTTCACATCAGCGTCACCCTTCCGTTCATGGGTTCCGCTAGACCTTTTCGTCAGAGGAACCCATGAATGGAAAGGCAAACGGAAAACATAGCTTCCGTTTGCATCACCATTGATTGCAATGGTAATGCTTTTGTTGCGTTTTTGGTTCTAGCAGAACCCATGAACGGAAGGGATGTAATCTAATGTAAATCGGCCCTAGTCAAGCATCTGCTTGGTTGTTATAGGCAACACCTCTTTTCCTCCACTGATATCAGTGTTTCTCTATAACTGGTACTAGTACCATGGAATAAGGTGTATGTGCCATGCTGTTACTAATCACTTCTGCAAGGCGTACTTTTTCTTTTAGCATTCAAAGGGGGAGTTACGTATTAAATTTTTAATCCTTATAGTCTTTTACTTTTAACAAGTGGGACATTTATTTCTAGAGAAGAGTATTAGAAAATTAACTGAATTAAGGGGGCCAACATGTTTGTTGTCTGAAGGTCAGGCTGGCTTTCCAATTGTCCCTGGAGAAGCAAAGCAGGCATTATTTGGTTTTATCAGGAGACTAATTATAGGCTAACATAAGGGATACAGTTCACAAACCTAACTTATTATGTTGATAGTCTTACAAATGCGCATTACCTTTCATTAGCTGAGAATAATGTACAAATGTTCCAGAAGGGAAATCATCTGTTTCTCATTTAATAACAACATGAACAAAATTGCAAATACAGTATGTGTACCTACTATAAATGTAATAAATATGAACAAATGGACACTGGATTAACAGACACTAATATGAGAGATATTCTTAAATTAAATTCTTATGAAAGAATCATCCTTTTCTAATCGAAGTATAAAGCTTAGCTGCATGAATAGTTTATCCTGCTCTTTTAGGTGGGCCAAGTGCTAGAAAAAAAGTGGGACTTAGTTCTTTAATAAGCAGTTTATTTATGGCAATAACTTGACAGGGGCACAGGTCAATATACTGCTGGTTTGATACTGAATAATGCTCCATGATTATTTTTTAACCCTTCCAGAAATGGATTCCAGATCTTTACGGTTACTAGAACATTTTTTTTTTAATACAGGTTGTCTAAGATTGATTTATCCAATATGTTTGAAATGTCAAAGTGGTATCAGAAATTTGGTACATATGTTATGGAGCTGATTGATTTAACAATGGATCCACTGATAGTGTCTGTTCTGGTAGGATGAAGAGTGGGGCAAAAATAAGTAAAGAGATTACGCAGTTTTATATTATGCAAGGAAAATAAAACTTAGGAATTGGATTGATTCTCAACCACTGTATCACGAATGGATAAAATATGTTAATAATATGTTGGTATATGAGGAAAAACATAGGTCCAGATATGGGAAGAACAATATGTTCTAGAAGAAATGGAAAGTGATTGATTCTGCGATGAGATTTTCCTTCCTTCCTTCCTTCTTTCACTTTTCCTCTTCCCCTCTTTTTTTTCTTTCTTTTTTTTTTGTTTGTCTATGAAGGATGGGTGAGATGGGTGGATTTGGTGGTTGAGGGAATATCTTTATATGTATTTGTATTTACATAATCAATAAAAAAAATACATGGAGGCGAGGGTTGTGAGGCTTTGTCATAAGAAATACCTCATAGCATTTTATTAGCCAGTCTGAATATTTCATTAGAAACCTCAGTAAAATATTGCTTTATAAAGATAATATATAATTATATAAACTCTGGGGAAAGGAATGAATTTGAATTGTGTTGTGCATTAAACATAATACTGATTGTATCCTTGTAAATCCTCCTATGTTCTGCTTTGTTTTTTCTTATGGCTAGAAATATTCATTTCTTTTTCCAAAAGAAGAGGAATTCATCACAGATATTTAAATGTTTCAAAAGAAATATATCAAGGACGTTTCAGCTGTGTTGTTATGTAGAAGATGTATAAGAAAATAAAGACAAACGTCCTTTTCCAGCCTCTCAGTCACATCACCTTGAAAAAGTGGAAGGAAAAGAAATGCACAAGGTTGCAAACAGTATTGTTACATAATTAGTGTTGAATGCATTTTCTCCAAGCTGTATGTCTTTCTAGGAAAAGTCAATGTCTTTATTCATCCATCCCTACCACGTAGATGTCGAACTTCTTCTGACTCATTGCTTGCACTTCCCTGCAGGAAGCCATGGAGAAAAGCTGGCATATAGATATAGTTTAATGTAGCTACAATACTATATATGAATTCTTAAGTTTGAAAAGTACATCCAAAGGAAGAGGGGTCCAATGTTTCAAGTTTTAGGTACATGTTTGTGTGTTCTTCTTGCAGTTTTTACTGTAGAGAAGTCCAGATTCTTTAATAGTTGTATTATGTCTAAATATCATCCAGTAATCTTAAAAACACCAGTATTTAAACCCAGTAAAATAGAATGGAAATGAGATATTGCAGCTAAGCAAAGTGAAAAGCTAGAATACTATGTAGGTGGCAACCCAGTCTCTGCAGGAGGTTCTTTATTGATGTTTTTACTATTAAGAATCAAGTGATGGCCGGACCCAGGCTGAAAGCCATAGGGGTAGTTTCAAGAAACGTCCATTACTTTAAGGTTGTCATGACTACTAGCCAAGCTTCTGCTTGGCCCTGGTTTGAGATGCAGAGCCAATCTTATTTCTCTATCTGCAACATATCAGGACCAAGAGTGGAGTATTTTAATATGTTTAGTTTTCTCATTGTTGCATGTGATTTTCTAGAGTATGCTGTTTCTGATCAAGCTCCAGGTTACACCCTGAATCACTTTAACCATTTGGACGCATTGTATTGGACCTCCGCTTTGTCTTTGGATTTACCCTCCGCTCACTGATTTGGACATTCTGCTCTCGGCTAGTTTTTGACCTCTGCAACTCCTGGTATTCTTGTGGTGACAGAGTTGAGGTAGCTGATTTACCTGTACGCTTGATCCAGACAATCTCCAGCTGCCTCTGGGGAATTTGGTCGTATAACAATTCCATAAACTTTAACTCTGGAGAATTGGTCAAGTAGTGATTCCTTGACAGGGTGTAGGAAGGGAATAGTTAACTAACTTTAGGGAGGAGTGTGAGCCGGGGTGGGGAGGGGGGGGAAATTGGCAAAGAACAGGGGTGATAAAAGAGGAGAGATGGGGATTTTAACGCCATTACGGAGCAGACAACAGTGTTGTATTGTCACACTGTCTGCAATTGACTAACCTCATGGAGGCCTTGCTAGAACAGCTGAACATGGGATGGGGCGGCTGGAGGAAGAAGTGGGAAAGACCGGTCCACTGAGGTAGTGTCGGCATCCGCCGGGCCTAGATAGTTGCCTCGGCCTTCTGTCCCAGCGATACTGTCCTACACTGACCTGCGCTCCTCCGGGAAACATACAGTGACGTCATCTCCCCAGCGGCGGCGTTCTCGGCGGGCCCGTCCTCCTGCGCACCCGACCACAGAGGTACTGCCGAGAGTCAGGCAACAGATACGGAGCCTGCATTGAGGAGGATGGCGGACCCATTTTTGACTATCCCCTTCCCTGATCTGGTGTTGTCCCTGCTCGGGGTTGTGCCCAAGAAAGAGCCGAACAAATTTCGGCTCATTCGCCAGTTGTCTCATCCACGAGGGATGCGGTCAATAATGGGATTGCTCCGGAACTTTGCTCGGTGGTATACATGTCCTTTGATGTGGCGGTTGAATGGGTGTGCGGCGTTACGGCAGGGGCGCGTTAATGGCTAAAACCCATATTGAGTCTGCTTTCCGCCTCCTCCCGGTGCATCCTGACAGCCTTCGGCTGTTAGGGTGTTATTGGACGGGGCTTACTTTGTGGACCGATGCCTCCCGATGGGCTGCTCGATTTCCTGCGCCTATTTTGAGGCTTTTAGTTCTTTACTAGAGTGGGTGATTTGTGAGGTGGCGGATGTCACGACTAGAGATGAGCGAACTTATGAAAAGTTCGGTTCGGCAGGTTAGCCGAATTTCATGAAAAAGTTTGATTCGAACCGAACTAGTTCTGACCGAACCTGTAATACAAGAAAGCCCCTAAAAATCATGTATAACACTGATTAAAAGCCCTAGAAGCCCTGTATAATACTCTTAGGTCACCCATGAGTGTATCCAAGTACTTTTGAGCTGTCTTTAAGGCAAAGTTAGTGTCAAAGTTACGCCAACATGTATGGCTATAGGAAAACGGATGGGACACGGTGATAACTAACAGAAACCACTGCACTTGTGCATGTTGTATGCTTAATGCATTGTTAAAAAAGGTACAAAAATTAACCATTTTAGGCGGCTGATGCCTACCAGGGTTCATACATATAAGGTGGTAAAAGAAGAAGCAATGGCTTTTGACAAGCCCTCAAAAAATGTACCCTTTATGGTGGCAGATGCCTGCCGGGGTTCATCCATACATGTATGTAAAAGCAACAAGCAATTGCTTTTGAGTGCAAGCCCTCCAAAAATTTACCCTTGTTATTGGCAGCTGCCTGCCGGGGTTCATCCATACATGGATGTAATGTAAAAGCAACAAGCAATGGCTTTTGACAAGCCCTCCAAAAATGTACCCTTTTTATTGGCAGATGCCTTCCGGGGTTCATCCATACATGGATGTAAAAGCAACAAGCAATGGCTTTTGACAAGCCATCCAAAAATTTACCCTTTTTATTGGCAGATGCCTGCCGGGGTTCATCCATACATGGATGTAAAAGCAACAAGCAATGGCTTTTCACAAGCCCTACAGGCCTGCTTGTAGCAGACGGCAGTGGAGGTGTATTGGTGGTAGTAGAGGTAGCCAACGGACAGCAAGGGTGGTGGTAGTAGTAGTAGTAGTAGTAGCAGCACATTAAAAGAGACTGGACAGTCACAGCAGGACAAAGCCCTGTGGAGGAGCAAGCCTCAGGCCTGCTTGTAGCAGACAGCAGTGGAGGTGTATTGGTGGTAGTAGAGGTAGCCAACACAGACAGCAAGGGTGGTAGTAGTAGTAGCAGCACATTAAAAGAGACTGGACAGTCACAGGACAAAGCCCTGTGGTGGGGCAGGCCTGCTTGTAGCAGATGGCAGTGGAGGTGTATTGGTGGTAGTAGAGGTAGCAAACACAGACAGCAAGGGTGGTAGTAGTAGTAGTAACAGCACATTAAAAGAGATTGGACAGTCACAGGACAAAGCCCTGTGGTGGGGCAGGCCTCAGGCCTGCTTGTAGCAGACGGCAGTGGAGGTGTATTGGTGGTAGTAGAGGTAGCAAACACAGACAGCAAGGGTGGTAGTAGTAGTAGCAGCACATTAAAAGAGACTGGACAGTCACAGGACAAAGCCCTGTGGTGGGGCAGGCCAGCTTGTAGCAGACGGCACTGGGGGTGGATTGGTGGTAGAAGTAGTAGCAGCACCAACAGCGGCACATTAAAAAAAGAGTGGACAGGACAGAATCCCGTAGTAGCAGGCGGCAGTAGTAGGCGGCAGCAGCAGCAATGTCAGATCTAATCAGTGGCATCAGGCACAGGGGTTTTAAAATCCTCACCGATCCACGCTTGATTCATTTTCAGAAACGTGAGATTTTCCAAGCTGTTGGCGGACAATCTTGTTCGCTTAGGGGTGACGAAGCCCCCTGCCGCGCTGAATACCTCTCTGACGCTACACTCGAGGGTGGACAAGACAGTACACCCATGGCAAACTGGGCCAGTTCTTGCCAATGATCCAATCTGCTGACCCAGAAGTCCATTGGGTCTGGGATCAGCATTTCTGACGGAGAAAGGGCACAGTCAAGGTACGAGTGAACCTGGTTGTTTAGGTGCTGCCAGAGGCGGTGGAACGATGAGACAGTGGGGAGCGGAGAGTGGCCCCCCGGTCAGACATGCTTGCAGCAGGTGTTTGCCGTTTGAAAGCCGTGACAAGCTGGCTGCATAGCTTCTCTCGATAATAAGCCAATTTTGCCTCCCTCTCGGACGGCGCAAAAAACTCCCCCATTCTGGCTTTATACCGAGGGTCTAAAAGTGTGGCTATCCAGTACTCATCTCTTTGCTTCATGCTAACAATACGACAGTCAGCGCGCAAGTAACGAAGCATACAGCTCGCCATCCTGGCCAGCATTTCAGAGGGCCCGCTTTGTTCCATTTCCGCCCCATACTGCCATGGTTGTCCATCATCAAGGTCGTCGTCAGACTCGTCATCACCATCACTGTCATGTTGTGCGGCTGCCTCCTCCCCTATCCCTTCCTGTGATTCCATCTCCAAATCCAGCTCCTCTTCAGGTCCTGTTTCCTCATCCTCATCCTCCTCCTCCTCCTCAACATCCATAGCCAGATGTGATCCTTCCTCCATCCTTTGCTGAATCATCGCTGTGAGCGTTTGCTCCATAATGAATATCAGCGGCATAACATCGTTCATTCCGCTAGCGTCACGGCTCACAAATCGTGTGGCCTCTTCAAAGGGCCTCAAAATCCGACATGCGTCTCTAACCAGCTGCCAGTGCCTGAGCTCGAAATTACACTGGCTCCAAACGCTGCCCGTCTGCTGCATCAGGAAATCATTCACGGCTTTCCGCTGTTCGTACAGACGGTCCAACATGTGCAGGGTGGAATTCCAGCGTGTTGGAACGTCGCAAATCAGGCTGTGTTCTGGGAGATTGTTTTCACGCTGCAAGTCCAGAAGGGCGTGCTTAAATGCATACGAACGTCTAAAGCAAACGCAAACCCTCCTGGACATGGCCAGCACACCCTTCAAACCAACATATGACTTTAAGAAGCGTGTTATGACCAGATTGATCACATGTGCCATGCAAGGAGCGTGTGTCAGGGGACCTAGACGCAGTGCAGCCACAACGTTCTTCCCGTTATCAGAGACAACATTGCCCAGTGTGAGTTTCAGAGGAGACAGCCAGCGTGCGATTTCCTCCTTGATGCACAGCAGCAGCTCCTGCCCTGTGTGGCTTTTCTCGCCCAGGCTCAGCAGGTGTAAGACAGCGTTGTGGCGCTTCACCTTGCACCTATGAAAAGAGGAGGGAGGAGGAGTGGAAGATACGCTGTGTCCTGTCGGGGACGGGAAGACCTCCATTGAGGAGGGAAAGGAGGAGGAGGAGGAGTAGGAGGAGGAGGATGGTAGGTGCCTGGTGTCCGGAGTTGAACCAGAAAGATACAAGCGTGGAGGTGGTAATGCCTGGCATTGCTGCGGTGGTGCATCGGACTGCAAAATATTGACCCAGTGGGCCGTGAAAGACATGTACTGTCCCTGACCATAGTTGCTTCTCCACGTGTCGACGGTGGCATGTACCCTGCTGCACACGGATAATTGCAAGGACTGGCACACCTTTTCCTCCACGTGCTTGTGCAAGGCAGGGACAGCTGTTTTGGAGAAGTAATGTCGGCTAGGTATTCGCCACCTAGGCTGACCGCACGCCATCAATTGCTTGAAGTCGGCGGAGTCAACCAGGTGGTACGGCAGCGACTGCACCACCAACAACTTAGCCAGGTGTGAATTAAGCTGCATGACAAGTGGATGACTGGGTATATATTGTTGCTTATTGGACAACGATTCCGTAATGGATAACTGACGGGACGTAGGAGGAGCACTAGATGACAGTGATGATGATGATGACAACGACATGGTGGATAAGGCCTGGCTACTACTTAGATGACAGGGACTCGGAGCAGCAGCAGCAGCGGCAGAGGGGTCTTCATTAGATGTACATGATGATGGTGGGGCATGTCGATTGTCCCACATGGCCTTGTGATGCCGCTCCATGTGTTTACGTAGAGCGGTAGTTCCTACATTGCTGCCCTGCCCACGCCTTACTTTCTGCTTGCAGATACGGCACTGTGCCATGTTTTCATCCTCCGGGAAGGTACAGAAAAACTGCCACACGGCAGAGTACCGTAAAGAGGTAGTACCACGTCCACCACCACCACCACCACCACCACCGAGCTTGCCCCTTGTCTGGCAAGCTTTTTTCGGGAGCCTACACCAGCATCAGTGTCGCCGTCACCGGCTCCTGAGCTGACCCTACCGCTGCAACGTTTTGCAGATTGACTTTTGCCCCTACCTCGGCTTGGCTGTTTATCACGGCCAGTGCCGCCACTACTACCCTCCTCCTCTGACGCCGTCATCACCTCGTCACCTGGTTCCCACGTCCTGTCTAAAACAACATCATCATCATAGCCCTCCTCATCATCCCCGCCACTTCTGTCACTGTGTTGTGAATGTGATGTGACATCATGGCGGGCTCCATGCCCCCCTTCATTACTGTGTCTGCCACCATGGCTACCACCACCAACACCCCCACTACCACAGTTATGTGTCTCGGACACCGCTTCCACCTCCACCACCGCCGCAACACACTCCGTTGGCTGACTCGCGGAAAACAAATCATCATCATCATCACTATGTTGTTCAGTATCTTCCTTCGCACCCGAGGAGATGTCTCTTAGGACTCTCAGGAAAGATGGCTTCCCGCTAGGAAGGGGGAGTGAAGACATAGATGATTGAATGGAAACGCTAGAAATACCTGTATTACTACTGTCACTGTGCCAAGGAACTGTAGAGGATCTGGAATCCAACGAAACCTGGCTTGAAGCCAGATCGTCAGAGTCTTCCTGCTGAGATGACCGCGAGCCAGCCAACCAGTCCACAATGGCCGTATTGTCTAAAGTAACCCGCCCACCAGAGGAGATGGACAAGTCTGGCTTGCTGATACTGCTACTACTACCAGCAGGCAGATGGCTGCTGCTACTAGTGGAACTGGGCACATGTCTTGTGCCACAAATGCTGGTACTGGGTCTGGCACCAACAGATCCAACATTTGGACTGGAAGAGGACACGGCATGGGTGTTTTTTCCTCTACCCCGTCCTTTCACAACCTTTTTTTTACCAGACATTTCACTGCTGGAGTGCAGCAAGTTGAATCAAAACCCGGGGGATGAGCCCCTTCTAAAAGCGTATTTACACTGACACTGGCTTGGCAAATAATGAGAATTTCTAACAGCCACGCCGCGGTGCACTCAGGCAATGCTGGGCGCTGTAGTACTACTAGGCTGCCTGTATTGCATGTTGGATTGTTATTTCAAGAGAAAAGACGGGAGGTAGGATCCAGCGCTTAGTAGCGTTTAAAATGGAAATATTTTCCAAGTTTAATTATTTGGATTAAAAAGGAAAGTCCAGTTGTATGGGGTCCTGGGTGTGTAAGAAGTGGAGGGGTGGTATCCTCTGGGCCTACGCGTTTCGGACGACTGCCGCGCCCTTAAACTTGGCCAAGTTTAAGGACGCGGCAGTCGTCCGAAACGCGTAGGCCCAGAGGATACCACCCCTCCACTTCTTACACACCCAGGACCCCATACAACTGGACTTTCCTTTTTAATCCAAATAATTAAACTTGGAAAATATTTCCATTTTAAACGCTACTAAGCGCTGGATCCTACCTCCCCTCTTTTCTCTTGTTTGCTATCCGTGTGCCGACACGAGGATCCGGGCGCTATCTACGACACACCGGAGTGTGTCAGGTGAGCTGGAGGTTCTCTCCCCATTTCTATTTTTAGGATTGTTATTTCGTTATGTTAACGGCCGGGGATGAGCCCCTTCTAAAAGCGTATTCACACTGACACTGGCTTGGCAAATGGCAATGAATGAGAATTTCTATCAGCCACGCCGCGGTGCACTCAGGGAATGCTGGGCATTGTAGTACTACTAGGCTGCCTGTATTGCAAGTTGGATTATTTCGTTATGTTAACGGCCGGGGATGAGCCCCTTCTAAAAGCGTATTCACACTGACACTGGCTTGGCAAATGGCAATGAATGAGAATTTCTATCAGCCACGCCGCGGTGCTCTCAGGCAATGCTGGGCGTTGTAGTACTACTAGGCTGCCTGTATTGCAAGTTGGATTGTTATTTCGTTATGTTAACGGCCGGGGATGAGCCCCTTCTAAAAGCGTATTCACACTGACACTGGCTTGGCAAATGGCAATGAATGAGAATTTCTATCAGCCACGCCGCGGTGCACTCAGGGAATGCTGGGCGTTGTAGTACTACTACTACTACTACTACTACTACAAAGGCTGTCCTTATTGCAAGTTGGATTGTTATTTCGTTATGTTAACGGGCGGGGATGAGCCCCTTCTAAAAGCGTATTCAAACTGACACTGGCTTGGCAAATGGCAATGAATGAGAATTTCTATCAGGCACGCCGCGGTGCACTCAGGGAATGCTGGGCGTTGTAGTACTACTAGGCTGCCTGTATTGCAAGTTGGATTGTTATTTCGGTATGTTAACGGCCGGGGATGAGCCCCTTCTAAAAGCGTATTCATACTGAAACTGGCTTGGCAAATGGCAATGAATGAGAATTTCTATCAGCCACGCCGCGGTGCACTCAGGGAATGCTGGGCCTTGTAGTACTACTACTACTACAAAGGCTGCCTGTATTGCAAGATTGATTGTTATTTCGTTATGTTAACGGCCGGGGATGAGCCCCTTCTAAAAGCGTATTCACACTGACACTGGCTTGGCAAATGGCAATGAATGAGAATTTCTATCAGGCACGCCGCGGTGCACTCAGAGAATGCTGGGCGTTGTAGTACTACTAGGCTGCCTGTATTGCAAGTTGGATTATTTCGTTATGTTAACGGCCAGGGATGAGCCCTTCTAAAAGCGTATTCACACTGACACTGGCTTGGCAAATGGCAATGAATGAGAATTTCTATCAGCCACGCCGCGGTGCACTCAGGGAATGCTGGGCGTTGTAGTACTACTAGGCTGCCTGTATTGCAAGTTGGATTGTTATTTCGTTATGTTAACGGCCGGGGATGAGCCTCTTCTAAAAGTGTATTCACACTGACACTGGCTTGGCAAATGGCAATGAATGAGAATTTCTATCAGGCACGCCGCGGTGCACTCAGGGAATGCTGGGCCTTGTAGTACTACTAGGCTGCCTGTATTGCAAGTTGGATTGTTATTTCGTTATGTTAACGGCCGGGGATGAGCCCCTTCTAAAAGCGTATTCACACTGACACTGGCTTGGCAAATGGCAATGAATGAGAATTTCTATCAGCCACGTCGCGGTGCACTCAGGGAATGCTGGGCCTTGTAGTACTACTAGGCTGCATGTATTGCAAGTTGGATTGTTATTTCGTTATATTAACGGCCGGGGATGAGCCCCTTCTAAAAGCGTATTCACACTGACACTGGCTTGGCAAATGACAATGAATCAGAATTTCTATCAGGCACGCTGCGGTGCACTCAGGGAATGCTGGGCCTTGTAGTACTACTACTACTACAAAGGCTGCCTGTATTGCAAGTTGGATGTAACGGGGATGAGCCCCTTATAAAAGCGTATTCACACAGTGGCTGAGTAGTGAGTAGTGGATGAGCCCCTTCGATAGCTGGATTCCTGCCTTTTAGATTCCTAAAGCTTTCCCTTACTGCACAGAGATGCTATCCCTACAGCTCCTGTCTGTAAAATGGCCGCTGAGCTCCGTGCATAGACTTTTATTGCAGTCTTGAGCCCGCCCCTATGCTGCCTCCCGATTGGCTGGGAGAGCCGTTTGCAAGGCATTATGGGGTAGCCTGATCTCAGGTGATCTTGTGAAATCCTCCATTTTACATCTAACATGTGGCAGGCGCCAAAATGCAGCCGGGTTCGGTCAAAACGGGTTCGGCCGAACTCGGTGAAGTTCGGATTCGCTGCGAACCAAACTTTTCACGCTGTTCGGACTGAAACCGGGTTCGGTTGTCCCGGTTCACTCATCTCTAGTCACGACGGTCATTCATTACCTGCACGACTTCCTTTGCGTCGGTCCCATGCATTCCCCTGTGTGTTCTAATTTGCTGTGCACAATTGAGTGGGTGGTGAAACATTTTGTTGTTCCGCTGACCCCCAAGAAGACTGAGGGAATGCGGTCTTGCATTGTTTTTCTCTGAATCATGATTGATTCTGTCAAGATGGAGTGTCGTCTTCCCATTGATAGATTGGAATACATGCAGGTCGAAGTATGTAGAGCCCAGCATTTGCATAAAATAGCTCTTTTTTTAATTTTTCGTGTCGGATAATGCCTATGGGCATGGTGTTTTGTAGGCGGTTGGCAGGGGCGATGGCGGGTGTGAGGTCACCACATACTTTTGTTCGTCTGAACAAGAAACATAGGGCCCATTTGCCGATTTGGTCAGAATTTCTGCAACTATACAATATAAAAGTGCTCCTAATGGCCCCATTGGTGGATATCTTTGATTGGCAGCTATTTAATGATGCTGCGGGGAGTGTGGGGTCCAGCGCATATTGTGAGGGTCAAAGGTGCGCATCAAAGTGGCCAACGGAATGGGTCGAACTTGGACTGGTGCGGAACCTTGCTCTTTTGGAGCTTTTTCCTACACCGTGTTCCAAATTATTATGCACATTGTATTTAAGTGTCATAAACATTTAATTATTCGTTTTTCAATTAAACTCATGGATGGTATTGTGTCTTAGGGCTCCTTGGATCATTGTAATCAATCTCAGACACCTGTGATAATTAGTTTTCCAGGTGTGCCCAATCAGAGGAAAACTACTTAAGAAGGACGTTCCACATTATTAAGCAGGCCACAGGTTTCAAGCAATATGGGAAAGAAAAAGGATCTCTCTGCTGCCGAAAAGCATGAAATACTGCAATACCTTGGACAAGGTATGAAAACATTGGATATTTCAAGAAAACTTAAGCGTGATCATCGTACTGTGAAAAGATTTGTGACTGATTCAGAGCACAGACGGGTTCGCTCAGATAAAGGCATAATGAGGACGTTTTCTGCCAGACAAATTAATAGGATTAGGAGAGCAGCTGCTAAAATGCCATTGCAAAGCAGCAAACAGGTATTTGAAGCCGCTGGTGCCTCTGGAGTTCCGCGAACCTCAAGGTGTAGGATCCTCCAGAGGTTTGCAAGTGTGCATAAAGCTATTATTCGGCCACCCCTAAACAATGCTCACAAGCAGAAACGGTTGCAGTGGGCTCAGAAATACATGAAGACTAATTTTCAAACCGTGTTTTTTACTGATGAGTGCCGTGCAACCCTGGATGGTCCAGATGGATGGAGTAGTGGATGGTGAATGGCCACCATGTCCCAACAAGACTGCGACGTCAGCAAGGAGGTGGCGGAGTCATGTTTTGGGCTGGAAACATGGGGAGAGAGCTGGTAGGCCCCTTTAGGGTCCCTGGCGGTGTAAAAATGACCTCTGCAAAGTACATAGAGTTTATGACTGACCACTTTCTTCCATGGTACAAAAAGAAGACCCGTGCTTTCCGTAGCAAAATTATCTTCATGCATGACAATGCACCATCTCATGCTGCAAAGAATACCTCTGTGTCATTGGCTGCTATGGGCATAAAAGGAGAGAAACTCATGGTGTGGCCCCCATGTTCCCCTGACCTCAACCCTATTGAGAACCTTTGGAGCATCCTCAAGCAGAATATCTATGAGGGTGGGAGGCAGTTCACATCAAAACAGAAGCTCTGGGAGGCTATTCTGACATACTGCAAAGATATTCAAGCAGAAACTGTCCAAATACTAATAAATTAAATGGATGCAAGAATTGTGAAGGTGATATCAAAGAAGGGGTCCTATGTTAACATGTAACTTGGCCTGTTAAGTTTTTTTTTATTGAAAGAGCTTTTGATTTCTGTAAATATGACCTCCTGATGCTGAAAATTCAACAAATGACCATTTTAGTTCTCTTTACAACCTTTAAAATTTTTTGATCTCTGTTGTGCATAATAATTTGAAATTTTGAGTTTTTTACTTCTAACAAAAAATCGGTTATTATTAGGAGATTTGTTCAATAAAATTTGCATTATACTCCAACGGTTGATCGCTTGAAGATTATACTGACTGTCATTTGCATCGACTATTTAGGAAAAACAGCGAAAAATAACATTTGCATATTAATTTGGAACGCAGTGTATATTGGTGGTGGTCGAGAATTGAAGTGAAATGTTTCGTAATAGCAAGGTGCATTTTCATTGTGACAATAGGGGGTGGTGGTTGCCATTAATAACGTGTCGGTGTCTTCCTCTCCTGTGGTTCGGTTTTGCAACAGTTAGTTTTGCGCTGCTTGTTCCTTAACACGTGGATATTTGTGGTTCATGTATGCGGGGTGAAGAATGCAATCGCAGATTCTCTTCCTCACTTACAGTGAGATCGGTTTCGTATGTTGGCTCCAGTGGTGGAATCGGGAGGGATCGACTGCCGAGTTCGGCTATGGGGATTGGTTTACGAGCAGCGGGAGGTTGATACCCCTGAGGAAGCATCAGCGAAACGCGCGTCGGGTTAAGCAGAGGTCCCCTCTCCCGGTCCCCTATTTTCATCTTCTGCTACGTACGTGTAGGTATATTGCCTTGCATGTTATGTATACTTAGGACTGCACTTTACATATACTCTTTATACCATACTTATTTGTCCATCTGTGCAGGGCGTACCATGCCGAGCACCTGCTCAGTAATATATATGTATGCACTTTAGCCGTATATAGGATTTTTTGGACCATTTTTACATCTGGGGGGCCACTCTGCTTTTATGTTCGGATTCCGTTTCTGTTCGAGGGTCTATGGTATTTTATTATGTATAACTGTTACATGTTGTTTTTTTCTGTGTGTCTAATTGACTTTAATAAAGACTGTTTGTATTTTTTCAAATACCTGGTCGTGACTTGTTCCTTTTTCTGGTTTCATCAAGGTGCTAGCGGCCAGCTGTTATGCCATGAAAATGGGTAGTTTTTGTGTCTGTTTACCTGGGTTTTTAGGAAGTGCTTGGAGGTTTTGGGGTTAAATGGGTCTGTTTTTGCCCCTCATTCGTTTCGCATCGGGGCCGCTACAGAGATGGGCTCTTGGGGACTTGGGCCAGAGGTGAAACGTATTGGTCGCTGGGAGTCTAGGAGATTTCAGTCTTATATCCGTCCTCAGTTCTTGTGATGATATGAGTGTGGGTTGTTTGTTATTTGTTTGAGTAATTTTGGCTGTTATCTGCCCCCCCTTTTATTTCTTCTTGCTGTAGATCACTCCTCGCTTGGGGTGGTTACTCGGTCACTCCTACTTGCACTGTGGTGCTGAATGGGCTAAGATCTGGGAGTAGGCCCTTTCAGAGAGCTGATAAGGGACATTAATTATAACCTGATCCGCCTCTGGTCCTGTCTTCCCGGTGTAGTGGTGGTGTGCTCCTAAATCGTCCACCGTAGGGCCTGGAGGCAGGCTCGCTCTGTGGCGCACCTTGATAAGGCTTATGTGAAACTCAATCAAGTGGTTTCAGGTTTTGTGGTATGAAACGGGGTGTCTTTGTGCATCAGTACGACTTTGAAGATCTCATGGGGAATGTCAGGTTAGCGGATGGGGTTCACCTTAATGCGGTCGCCATTGACCTCTGGGCCTTAAGGATCCAGGAGAGGATAGAATGTGCCTTGTTGACTGGTGGGGCTTTCATACTTGAAGGTTTTGTAAGTATGTTTGTGTACCGGATTGGGGATCCTTGGAGTTGGTGGTAAATTGGTGTGGGGGGATTCATTGTGTGTATGGACCATCCCAAATTATACAATTGCTCGGTGGTCTGGCTTAATTTGGGCTCCTGCTATGTGGTGTCCCGGGGAGTGGTTTACACTTACGACAGCCAACTGCGGTTTATAATCGTGCCCCTGAGCCTGTGGGGAGGCGGCTGGCAGTAAATATTATATAGGTGGACAGTTTGGCGCCAGATTTGTAGCTCCAAGGGCTCACTTTCCTTGTTATTTAGGATGTTTTTGGCATATATATGCAAATGTTGTTTATTGTTATGTATGTTTGTTAATAAAATGACTGCTGTGGCCAATTTTATCCAACCCAATGTCTCTGCGCGTTTTATGGGAATGGGTAAGTTGGGAGTTATGGCCACTGAGGAGTCAAGAGGAATAAGAAGGAAACAGACGGAAGGAACTCTGCAATCTCATGGTCATGTACTGTATCTTAATTCCTTTTAGTAGTCACAGGACAAATGTAAGCGAATATTCACCTTCAATTGGCTATATCATCCAATCTAATATACAATGCACAGTAAAACAATACAAAAAATAGAAAATCACCAATAGGTAATGTACATGCGTTAAAAAATTCTCGACTTTGCATTCGCTAACTAGATTTTAAACAAAGCTGTAATTTTTCAGAAAGTCATTTTCAGTAAGTAATTCCTGTTTATTAAACAATGTCTATCTCATTCTGTAGAGTGGAGTGGTACATAGTTTGATACACAGATTATGACAGGTTCTTAGGGATCTTGTGTTTTCTTAAAGGGAACCTGTCACCAGCATTTCACCTATTAAACCAGCAATACCTGGTGGAAGTGCGTGGAAAAAATCATGTTTGTGTCACCTATAATTATCTAGTAGGCTCTTCACCTTTACGCCTCATGCACACGACCGTGTGCGCTGGCCGAGTCCCTTCAGTGAACCCAAGGAAAGATAGAACATGTCCTATCTTTCCTCGGATCGGAGACTCGGATAATTTTTCACGGACCTGATTCATCTGCTAAAGTGAATGGGTCCGTGAAGACTAGAGATGAGCGAACCGGGACAACCGAACCCGGTTTCGGTCCGAACTTCCGGAAAAGTTCGGTTCGCAGCGAATCCGAACTTCACCGGGTTCGGCCGAACCCCGTCAAAAATATTATACAAATCGGCAGCCACTTATCTCTATCAATCACTGATAGAGAAAAGAGGCTGCTGATTAAAAATAAAATAAAAAGCATTTCATACGTACCTGGTCGTTGTCTTGCGGACGAGTCCCTCTTCTTCCTCCAGTCCGACCTTCTTTTCTGACGCGGCAGCCTGTGATTGGCTGCAGAGGCCTCTGCAGCCTGTGATTGGCTGTAGAGGCCTCTGCAGCCCGTGATTGGCTGCAGCGCTCACATGGGCTGCATCGTCATCAAGGAATGTCAGGCCGGATGTCGCGAGGGACGCGTCACCAAGGCAACGGCCAGGAGACCGGACTGGAGGAAGCAGGGAGTTCCCGGTAAGTATGAACGTCTTTTTTTTTTTACAGGTACTCTATATTGTGATCGGTAGTCACGGTCCAGGGTGCTGAAACAGTTACTGCCGATCAGTTAACTCTTTCAGCACCCTGAAGAGTGACTATTTACTGACGTCGCCTAGCAACGCTGCCGTAATGACGGGTGCACACATGTAGCCACCCGTCATTACGGGGCCTCATGCACACGACCCTAAAAACACCCGTTATTAAGGGTCGTAATTACGACCCGAAATAGCGGGCCCATAGACTTCAGTTAGCCACGGGTACCTTCCCGTTTTCTCACGGGAAGGTGCCCGTGCCGTTAAAAAGATAGAACATGTTCTATTTTTTTATTTTACGGGCCGTGCTCGTAATTACGACTCGTAATTACGAGCACGGCCGGCCACGGGCAGCCGGCCGCTTTTACAAGCCGTGCTGTCATTATAAGGGTATGTTCACACGACAGCGTCCGTTACGGCTGAAATTACGGGTATGTTTCCGCCTGAAAACATCCCCGTAATTTCAGCCGTTACGGCATGTGCAGGCGCTTGAACGCCGCGTCCATTACGGACGTAATTGGCGCTGCTATTCATTGGAGTCAATGAAAAACGGCTCCAATTACGGCCAAAGAAGTGACAGGTCACTTCTTTGACGCGGGCGTCTATTTACGCGTCTATTACGCGTAAATTACGCCTCGTGTGAACTGACAAACTTGCTTTCAATGGGCAGATGTTTGTCAGCGCTATCGAGGCGCTATTTTTGGACGTAATTCGGGGCAAAAACGCCCGAATTACGTCCGTAATTAGTGCGTGTGAACATACCCTGTGTTCACACGCACTAATTACGGACGTACTTCGGGCGTTTTTGCCCCGAATTACGCCCGAAAATAGCGCCTCGATAGCGCTGACGAACATCTGCCCATTGAAAGCAATGGGCAGACGTTTGTCTGTTCACACGAGGCGTATATTTACGCGCCGCTATCAAATGACGGCGCGTAAATAGACGCCCGCGTCAAAGCAGTGACCTGTCACTTCTTTGGCCGTAATTGGAGCCGTTATTCATTGACTCCAATGAATAGCAGCGCCAATTACGTCCGTAATGGACGCGGCGTTCAAGCGCCTGCACATGCCGTTACGGCTGAAATTACGGGGATGTTTTCAGGCGGAAACATCCCTGTAATTTCAGCCGTTACGGACGCTGTCGTGTGAACATACCCTAATTATAGCAGCACAGCCCGTAAAATAGAAAAATAGAACATGTTCTATTTTTTTAACGGCACGGGCACCTTCCCGTGAGAAAACGGGAAGGTACCCGTGGGTAACAGAAGTAATTACGACCCGCAATAACGGGTGTTTTTAGGGTCATGTGCATAATGGGAGCACGGCTTGGAAAAACGACCGGCTGTCTGTGGCCGGCCGTGCTCATCTCCTGAAATACTCTGTGCTGCTTTAAACTCTGTAGACAGGTCAGGATCCTGTTTCTTTTAAATGCTGCTAGGGAACCCGCTCAATCCACTATATAAGGCTGCGCTACAGTGCAGCATTTAAAAGAAACAGGATCCTGACCTGTCCACAGAGTTTAAGGCAGCACAGAGTATTTCAGGAGATGAGCGTGCAGATTCAGTGCTGCTGTGAACTCTGCTCTTACCATTACGTAGCTCTCAGTCTGTTACCTCTCCTCCACTACTGTCCTCAATAACACCTTCATGATTGGCAAGTCACCACGTAACGGTAAGAGCAGAGTTCACAGCAGCACAGGGTATTTCAGGAGATGAGCGTGAGGATCTTGTGCGCGGTGGTGACTTGCCAATCATGTGAAGGTGTTCTTGAGGACAGGAGTGGAGGAGAGGTAACAGACTGAGAGCTACGTAATGGTAAGAGCAGAGTTCACAGCAGCACTGAATCTGCACGCTCATCTCCTGAAATACTCTGTGCTGCCTTAAACTCCATGGACAGGTCAGGATCCTGTTTCTTTTAAATGCTGCACTATAGCGCAGCCTTATATAGTGGATCGAGCGGGTTCCCCAGCAGCATTTAAAAGAAACAGTGTGTGTGTTTGGGTATGTGTCTTTGTCTGTTTTTGTTTTTATATGTGTGTTTGTGTATATGTGTGTTTATGTGTGTTTGTGTATATATGGGTGTGTTTGTGTATATGTTTGTGTATATGTGTGTGTATATATGGGTGTATGTGTATATGTTTGTGTGTAGATGTTTGTGTGTGTGTGTTTTTGTATATGTGTGTGTTTGTGTATATGTGTGTATATGGGTGTGTGTTTATGTGTGTGTTTGTGTATATATGGGTGTGTTTGTGTATATGTGTTTGTCTATATGTGTGTGTATATATGGGTGTATTTGTATATATGTTTGTGTGTAGATGTTTGTGTGTGTGTGTTTTTGTATATGTGTGTTTGTGTATATGGGTGTGTGTTTATGTGTGTGTGTTTGTGTATATATGGGTGTGTTTGTTTATATGTGTGTTTGTGTATATGTGTGTGTTTGTGTATGGTTGTTTGTGTGTGTGTGTGCGTGTATATATGTGTGTAGGTGAGTAGAAGTATTGTTATTGTTCACATTGATAACTGTTTTTTTATGTTGTTTCAGATTTTGATGTACCGATTGGACTACATCTTCGATTCGTTGGACTCCTGCGTAGATCTACGTTTTTTCAAATTTTAATAAAATGGTTAACGAGGGTATTGTTGGGGATTTCTTATTTCAATAAAAAAGAATTGTCTTTGTGGTTTTTTTTAAACTTTATTAGTGCCTAGATAATGGCAGTTGGCTGATTGACAGCGTCCATTATTAAGGCAGTACTTAGTGTTAGCCGGTGCAGAGGCTAGCACTAACCACCCATTATTACCCCGGTACCCACCACCACCAGCGGTGCCGGGAAGAGCTTGGTACGATCCAGTACCCGACCATCTGTTGTGATGGTCGGGTACTGGGGCGGCCGTAGGCTGGTATTATGAGGCTGTGAAGGGCCAAAAACAGTGGACCTTCCCACCATTGTAATGCTAGGCTGCTGCTGCTGTGTTGTATTGGGCTGGTTATAAAAATGGGGGGGACCCCACGTCGTTTTTTTTTTTAATTTAACAAATTTAACAATAGACGTTGGGTCCCCCACATTTTTAATAACCAGCCATATACAAGGCCGCAGCAGTCTGGCATTACATGGGTGGGAAGGGCCACTGGTTTTGTCCATTCCCAGGCTAATAACACTGTGTTGTATGTGGCTGGTTATGATAAATTGGGTGGAACCCCTTGTCTTTTTAAAAAAAAAAAAATAATAATAATTTTAAAAAATGACGTGGGGTCCCCCCCCCACTTTTATAACCAGCCAGATACAACACAGCAGCAGCAGCCTAGCATTACAAGGGTGGGAAGGTCCACTGTTTTTGGCCCTTCCCAGCCTCATAATACCAGCCTGCGGCCGCCCCGGAGCCCGACCATCACAACAGATGGTCGGGTACTGGATCGTACCTGGCTCTTCCCGGCACCCCTGGTGGTGGTGGGTACCGGGGTAATAATGGTGGTTAGTGTTAGCCTCTGCACCGGCTAACACTAAGCCTCGCCTTAGTAATGGATGTTGTCACTCAGACAGCGGCCATTACTAAAGTGGTAGTAATAAAATTTGAAAAGAAAAAGACAAAGATATAGATAAAATATTTTATTGAAATAAAGCACCCCCAACACAACCCTCATTAACCATTTTATTGTAGAAAAAAAAAACGTAATCGAAGTAGTCCTCAAAACCAACGTAGTCCATACACCAAACCTGTACAAAAAAAAAAACATGAAATAAAACATGTCGTAGGCTTAGATTCAGTTTAATGTGTGATACTGACAGTTATACCATGTATAGAAGCCTGCCGCGAAGTTGACTTAGATACAGGGCGCCAGCAGACAGTATCATACATGGCCATACAGACATATATACAAACAAACATACATGCAAACATACATATATACAAACATACATACATATATGCAAGCATGCGCATATATACATGCAAACATACACACATATATACATACATACATGCAAACTATCATACATACATGCATACACACACATGAAAACATACATACATACAAACATGCAAACATACATACATATATACAAGCATGCACAAATATACATGCAAACATAAATACATGCAAACATAATTACATACATGCACATATATATAAACATACATGCAAACATACATGGAAAAATAAAAACATGCAAACATACATGACAACATACATGCATACATGCAAACATACATACATGCAAATCTATACATGCAAATATACATACAAACATGCACATATATACATACATGCAAACATACATGCACATATATACATACATACATGACAACATACATACATGACAACATACATACATACATACATACATGCAAACATGCATAAAATGCAAACATACATACAAACATACATTCATGCAAACATACATACATACATGCAAATATATACATGCAAATACACATGCACATTTATACATACATGCCAACATACATACATACATGCAAACATACACACATGCAAACATACACATGCAAATATACATACAAACATGCACATATATACATACATGCCAACATACATGCAAACATACATGCACATATATACATACATACATGACAACATACATACATACATGACAACATACATACATGTAAACATACATTCATGCAAACATACATACATACAAACATACATTCATGCAAACATACATACATGCAAACATACATACATGCAAATATATACATGCAAATATACATACACACATGCACATATATACATACATGCCAACATACATGCAAACATACATGCAAACATACATACATACATACATACATACATGACAACATACAACATACATACATACATACATACATGACAACATACATACATGCCAAAAAAAAATTATAATACGTTCATACTTACTTTCCTCCTGTCCGGCCTCCAGCGATGACGTTTCATCCATGTCGCCGCTGCAGCCTGTGATTGGCTGCAGAGGCGGTCACGTGGGATGAAGCGTCATCCTGACATGCGTGACCGCCACTACAGCCTGTGATTGGCTGCAGCGGCGAAAGGGATGAAACGTCATCGCTGGAGGCCGGACAGGAGGAAAGTAAGTACGAACGTATTATTTTTATTTTTTTATTACATTAAAATTTTATTTTCCGCACGCCTAGCATGTACTGTCAAGGTTGCTGAAAGAGTTAGTGCAGCCCATTAACTCTATCAGCACCCTTGACAGTAGCATGCTCGGCGCACGGAAGTGACAGGTTCGGTCCGAATCAAACTATTTTGTGAAATTCGGCGAACTAGCCGAACTTTTGAAAAGTTCGCTCATCTCTAGTGAAGACTATTGAGTGCTACTCGGGTGCCGTTAAAAACAGCCCGAGTGGCACAACGGTCGTGTGCATGAGGATTCCATTTTTTAGTGTTCATGTGCCATATGCTAATAAGCATAAAAGAGTCATATCTTCGTTTAAAAAGAGTCATATCTTTATTCGAAAAGAGTCATATCTTCATTCCTCAAGCCTTTCCGAGTTAACCCTGCGTCCTTACTTTTGATTGATAGCTCCTCGCCTCCCCCCAGCACACATGAAATCCCGCACTTGCGCATCGATGTCCTGTTCTGGTGCATGTGCACAATGGGACAACATAGCGGCGCATGCGCAGTAACTAGATTTGATGCCCGGATGAAGCGGGGAACGGTGCCGGACCATCCATGACTGGCACAGCACGCTACCTCAGACAAGATTTTGGCATTCAGGGCGGGCCAGTTTTCGGTGGTGGGCGGATATAAGAAGAGGAACGAATGAGACTGCCGGATTATTAGCATAAAAGGTGCAAAATGTTTGCAGACTGTTAGTTACGGTCAGAGGATGAGTTTAAAAGAGGGGATAATGGCAATAAACTTTTGACGGTAGCGGCCAGCGAGGTTTGAGTAGAGTTCAATAGGTGAAATGCTGGGGACAGGTTCCCTGAAATAGGCATCCAACATGTTTGTAGTATCTCATAAACTGAGTCTCTTATTATTTGAGGCAGATTGTCAGAGGTTCCTGATAATGTTTCAGGGTGTACAATGAAAAAAACAATCATATTTACCAAGATGGTAATATCCTTGAAATCCTGACACATGTAAAGGGCGATTCGTCATAATCGTGAAACTATATAATTTCAGGCTAGAGCCTTCCTCCTATGTTGCTCCAGCTTCTCTTTGAGTGAATTAAATTGGACATAATGAATACATTTATATAAAAAAAAGTAAATTAGTTCACTGACCACAGGTAAAAGGCGCATCACTGTTTCAGCAGAAAAATAAAAGCGTATTCATTGCGGAATAAGAAGTTGTGTAATTTTCCAAAATACTTTCTATATCTATTCCACATGGTTTTAAAAATCTCTTCTTGCAGTGGTACCTTCATTGTTTACTTTCTGTACTGGTCATGTGATGGAAACCCAGGTGCTCGGCTTGTTAGATTTACAGCATGTGTATCAGAGCTCTATCTTGTTACGAGCCGAGTGTCCATCACAAGACAAGAATAGATTTATATCCCCTGGAACTAAAGCTGGCCGTACTTGTCGTTCATGGTCAGTCTGTGAAGGTCGTCGTTCAGAATGACAACGCCATAAGTCAAAACAACTAATTATTGATCAATCTCAACTTTCCAAGGACTGCATCCTACAGCGATGCATGGCACGGCAGATCAACTTTTACACAAATATAATCTGCCTTCAGTCGGTGTCTGTCATGCTTGTTCATGTAAAGAAAAGGGACTGACAGTTGGCAGAAAATGGTCTAAATCTGTCCTTTTAATGTCCAAAATCTCTAGTGTATGGCCATCTTTAATACCCCTTTAAGTTGAGAATAACTGATCAACCATATTTCTCTTGAATTGCATCATTGGTACACATCTATAAAGGATTGTATTTATGTTACAGGCTCTGTTACTTTTTCCTACCAGTGAAGTGTTGAAATACAGCCTGCAGTCATGAATACAGTCCAATTAGTATAAGAAGCTTCTTGCTTACCTTGATTGGATACCAATTACATAACAACTGTTGCTATGCCATCATAGCAATCACTTTACCTTACTCCACCTGTCACATTACATCACATCACCAGAGGCGTAGCTAGGTTCTCGAGCACCTGGGGCAAAGATTCAGTTTGGCGCCCCCCCCCCCCAACCTCTTTCCTGACATCTCCTTCCCCCTCGCCGTGTTTGTTTTCTCTACCAATCGACGTGTCATTTCTTTTTCACATTTCTTTTTATGTAACGCGTGCATAAAAACATTTGTACATTTTACAAGCAATATGGTTCTATACACAACACCAGAACCAAGCTCAGTACATAAATACAGCCCCAGCACAAATACAGCTCAATTTAGTGCGACCCCTTCCGTATAGGTATGTACGGCGTAAAACTCCAGCTCCCAGCATGACCCGAACAATGATAAGGATATGCTGGGAGATGCTGTTTCACAAAAATAAATCCTATCAATCATACCACCATCTCGCTGCAGATCATACTCTGACTACATTACTGATTAGAGGCAGAATAAACATTTACATTAAGTGACTCACCGGTGACGTCTCAGATTCTAGTTCTTTTTCCCCATCCGGTCCAGACCTCTATGATGACTTCTCCCGGTCACAGCCCATTTCTGCAGTTTGCCGCTCACATGTCTTCAGCTTCTCAATATTCCAACATTTCTGCACCTATAAATAAAGATAAAGTTATCATTATACCACACACTATGCCCCTAAATATAATAGCGCCATACACTGCACCTCTAATTATAATAGCACCATACACCGTATCCTACACACACACACTGTGCCCCCTGTAGATAGTGCCTGCCATAGAGCCCCCTGTAGATAGTGCCTGCCATAGAGCCCCCTGTAGATAGTGCCCCTATATAGCCCACCCCTGTATATAGTGTCCCACAAATAACTCCCCCTATAGTGCTCTACAGATAGCCCACCCCTGTATATAGCCCCCTGTAGATATAGCCCAGCCCTGTATATAGTGCTCCACGTATAGCCCAACCCTGTATATAGCCCCCTGTAGATATAGCCCACCCCTGTATATAGTGCTCCACAGATAACCCACCCCTGGACTATATACAGGGGTGGGCTATATCTACAGGGGGACTATATCTACAGGGGTGGGCTATATATACAGTAGTGGGCTATATCTACAGGGGTGGGCTATATCTACAGGGGGACTATATACAGGGGTGGGCTATATCTACAGGGGGGCTATATACTATATAGCCCCCCTGTAGCTATAGCACATCCCTGTATATGGTGCTCTATAGATAGCCCATCCCAGTATATAGCCCCCCCTGTAGATAGACATCACCCGTGCATAAAGTCCCCCCGTGTAGACAAAGTCCCCCCTCCATAGATAAAGCCCCCCCCCCCCGTGTAGATAAAGGCCCCCCCGTGTAGACAAGGTCCCCCCCCGTAGATAAAGTCACCCCCCGGAGATAAAGTCCCCCTTGTAGATAAAGCCCCCCTCCCGTGTAGATAAAGCCCCCCCATGTAGACAAAGTCCCCCCCTCCGTAGATAAAGTCCCCCCGTAGATAATGTCACACACTTTTATTACAATTAAAAAAAAAAAAAACTATTCAAACTCACCTTAATCCCGCTCCCACGCCGTCCGGCAGTCATGGAGACCTGCTCTCTTTTGCGCAGGTCTCCTGGGGGTTGAACGCAGCGTCTATGAAAGGCGCTGATTGGCTGGGCAGGATGACTTTCCCTGTTAATCAGCGCCTTTCATCGACGGAAGCTTCACTGGTACAAAAGGTACGTGCCCGGTCATTCATTGCTTCTAATTGTATCTGTGTCCTTGCGACACAGGTACAATTATAGTGCAGGAGGAGGCACCCGGCTTGCGCCCGGGGCATGTGCCCCGCCTGCCCCCCCCCCCCTAGCTACGCCCCTGACATCACATCACATCAAATGCATTTGTACTTCTCAGTTGTTTGCACATTTGGATGACCTTCAGTTTGCACTACAGAAGCCATAGGGTTGTCTTCTGCAAGCACAAGACAAGAGCATAGTCATAATGAGTAAAACATGAAGAGCATTGGAAAGTGGGTCCTACATGGCATGCAGGACGGACGCATTTCTGGAGAGCTCTGCAGAGCTGTACCTAATACGCCGGCATCTGCCCTCCTGAAGGACTGAACGACCCCATAATCCCCTTGTAAAGGATCTGCCAGACACAGCTTCTGTGTCGACGCCCGTGGGTAATCAGTCTGCACCTGCTCCTAAGTCTGAGAGTGACACGATCTTCTACCAGTAAGGCTGGGAGGCTGAGGAGTGGGAGAGCCTATCACAGCCTGGCCAGACGGAGCTAGCTCACGCCCTCTGTCTATTTATACCTGCATTTCCTGCTCCTCCTTTGCCTGTCATTCTTTTCTGTTTCCTGGCTCTGCTGCTCCTGCTATGATTATTGACCTTGCTTCATTTTTGACCCTGGCTTTACTGACTACGCTCCTGCTCTGCGATTTGTACCTCGTGCACTCCTGGTTTGACTCGGCTCGTTCACTACTCTTGTTGCTCACTGTGTTGCCGTGGGCAACTGCCCCATTTCCCTTAGCTTCTGTGTACCCTTGTCTGTTTGTCTGTCGTGCACTTATTGAGCGTAGGAACCGTCGCCCAGTTGTATGCCGTCGCCTATGACGGGCCGTTGCAAGTAGGCAGGGACTGAGTGGCGGGTAGATTAGGGCTCACCTGTCTGTCTCCCTTCCCCATCATTACACCCCTTCAGTGGATTCCCGCTGCCCTGGGGAACAGTTTGATACCCGCGTTGACCGGATTTCAGAATTCCGGTGGTTTGGGCCTGGTGAGGGCGCTGAATCCCCGGCCTCGATTTAAAGGGAAAGTGCGCGAGCCGCACTCGCGTCGGTCCCGAAGCTTCATCATAACGCCAGGAGGCGCAGGACATAGCCCGGTAGCACAAGGCACAGTGCATTGCTTCCCAGGATTGTGGGGACAACCAGGACAGGCCAGAATCCCTATAAAGACGGAGTCCAGGGACACGGCCGCTATCTTGGGCGAGACTAGGTTCTGCAACCTCAGCCTGCCTCCTCTCTGCAACACCTTAGAAGACGTGGCTGGACTAGGCCTGGAGCAAAGTAGCCTGCAAGGGGCTCGACTGGAAGTGGCACACTGAGAACAAAAGCGGCATTCTACTGTACTGCAGTGCGGAGATCTGTGAGAGTACGAGAGACTTTCATACCCTAGCCAGCCCTGCTCAAAGCGGGATTACTCGATAAGTATAGTCGTCACTTCTTCGTTTTTGAAAAAGCAAGGAGGGAAATCTACCAAACCCAAATCATCCTCTCCTCAGAGTGATATCCCTAAATGGGGTGATTCTGAATCTGAACAGCATAGTGAGGAGGAACACAATGTGGAGGAAAAAGAACTTCCAGTTTCCAGATCTTTCATGAAAAGAATTTTAGCTATAGCGTTAGAACCGATTGCAAATTACCTAACTGATATTAAACAAGAATTATTGCAAGTTGGCAACAGAGTCGAAAACTTTGAAAAGACTCAAATAACTATCATAACTTCCTCAACTGAAATGACCAACTGTCTCCAGTCAAAGGAAGACCATATCAACAAAATGTACTCCATCCTCGAAGACCATCAAAACTGAGATATTAGAAATAACCTCTGGATCAAAGGCCTACCTGAGTTATTTGCTAATGAGGTGTTACCTAAAGTCCTGACTGAGGTTTTCCACAAAGTTTTAGATCCTGATGATTTTCCAAATCTTATTATAGAAAGAGATCACAGATCGCTCAGACCAAAGCCACTTCCTACGGATATTCCGAGAGACGTGATCTGCAGAATCCTGAATTATAGGATCAAAGACATCATACAAAAAAGCAGGCTTTCTGAATTTATACATTATAAAAATACCCAAATTTTCATCTAACAAGACTTAGCACCATCAACTCTCTACAAGCAGAAACTATTGAAACCCTTCACGTCTGCATTAAGGCAAAGACAAATTCAATTTCGCTGGCTCTTTCGATTCGGTTTATCCATTTCTACGAATGGGAAGAGATACACAGTCAGAACCTCGACAGATATTCGCAACCTCTGTTCTGAATTTGACATCTCACTAGAAGATTATCCTAACCTGGAAACCATCCACAGTGCTTCCCGTCTCCATCTCATTCCACAGCCACCTCATTGGGAGATAGTACACACTCCAAAGAGCCAAAGAATAAGACCCTGGCTGAACAAAACTCCACTGGCCTCATCATCATCCGATCCACCCTGAACACGGAGAGACTCTCAAGACACCTATCCCGATATCCTGACTGAAAGAAGAAACACATAGATATATCCTTTTCTGTGAACCTCTCTCAAGTTTGATTAGAGTCGACATATTACAGTTTTATATGTTTTTTTCTTTATACCGGTGGACTAAGTTGATATACCAGATTTAGACCGTATCATTGTCTAATACGTCACTTTTCTCTTTGAAAGTTTATCAATACCGAAACTGTTTAGATCTCAAGACAGAATGGATGTATCCATCCTTATTAGCCACATTTATACTGTTAAATGCAACCTACTTCCAGTTATTTTGTGAGTTATTCTTGTACAGATAAGGAGAAGCATAGATATATCCTATTCAGCAAGTTATTCAAGTTCACATAAACTATATATTGTTCAGATTTGTATGCTCTCTTTCTATAATTGAGACTGGAAAGAGTGACACACAGATATACCCTTTTTCAGTACATATTTCCTTTTCTTTTGAAGTCTCAATAGAGTTTAAATAGTACAGTTTTTGCTTTAGTTTACTTTAACTGATTCACTAACCTGACACACCACTATCTCTTGTGGGTTTCATCCCTATCAATGTTATGTAGATGTAAAAACGAACGCAAATATCAAACTTTAGTAGACACATTTTTACTGTTTACTCTTACCCTTTTAGATGTAATTGTGGGTTGTTTTTCACCTTCTGAATTTTCTCCAGAGCTCTACCACGTCATTAGATGATTAATTGTACTCACAAGATACATATGGTGACTGAAATCACCAAATTTGCACTCTTATTTATGTGTCAAAGTCTATTTGTAATGTTTTTTTTTCCTTGCTCTTCCTTTCCTACCCCTAGGTTTATTTGTTAAACATTTCCCCTCAAGAGAGGTAAAACTACAAAATCTAATCATTTCACAATATCATAATGTCTAATTATTTACCATCCTGGACTATAGTCTCCTATAATGTCAGGGGTTTAAACTCAATGGTTAAAAGATCACAAATATTTGCCTACCTTAAAAAAGCCAAAGCAGACATTGTATTGTTAATCTAATTTGAAAGTCAATAAATCTCAAAATTTCCACCGATCACACTATAACCAATGGTCCTATTAACATACCCCAAACAAAAATTCATGCAGGGACGCAATAGCTCTAGCCAGACATGTACCCTTCATTTTACAGGACACATTCTCAGACAATGAAAGAAGGTACATTAAACGTCTACTAGCCGGGTCTTTGGTAACGATAGTGTAATGCACATGGCCACGGACCGTCGGGATTACTCACCTCCCGACGGCCGCTGCCATGGATCTGTGAGCACTAGCCTGCATCTCCTCCTCAGGAGACGCCAGCTGTCACTTCCGCTTCACTCTGCTGTGTCCCGTAGGGTGCGTGCGGACGCTCGTGCCCGGCCATAAAGCGTCAGCATGCACACCTGAAAAGTATGTCAAATTGGTCCATGATCACCCTGAACTATAAGAAGGCCCCTGCCCCTTCCTTAATTTCCTGAGCGTTCTTGTGTTTACCCGTCTTAGTCTTTGCAAATGGTCCCTTAGTGTTTTCCAGTTCCCAGTGTTCCCATACCTGCTATCTGTATCCTGTATCCCATGCTACTTTGTTCCTGTGCAATAGAGAGTTGGAGTCGTGTTGTGGCATATACTACACCTACCGCGCCTGGTGTCTGCCTGCTGCCAAGGTCCCATCCGACCCTAACCATCGCTACTGTCTGAATTTCCACAGGTAACCTTATTCAAACTATAGACATTGACTTGGTATCCTGTTGGCCAGCTGCTATCCCGATGCAGCGGTACGGCCCAGTGGATCCACACACCCAGCGTGCAGATAGGAAATATATATGCACCTAATACCAATCAAGCCTCTTGGATCCCTTCAGTTATGGATAAAATTCAACCCTTTGTTGAGGGTATATTCCTTCTGGGTGGTGACTTGAATATTTCCTTAGATCCAAGTCCTGATTCCTCTACAAAAAAAGTCCTCGCTATCTCACAGAACACTTTCCCGCATTAAAAAAATCTGTACATTCCTTCTCTTTAATAGACACTTGGCACTATATACAACCTACAACAATCGATTACACACATTTTTCATCGCCACATAACTCATACCATAGACTAGATTATTTATTCCTACTCCTATCAGTACTTCCACATCTTATAGAGGTGCGAATCCTCACAAATGTACACTCTGACCATTCCCCATTACTACTTCGTACCTCGTTAACTCATTGCCCTTCACAAACCAAGACATGGACTCTAAACGAAACTCTACTAAACTCAGAAACTATTAAGAAACATGTCACTAAGGTTCTAACGTCCTATTTTCAAATCAACACTCCGGACCAATGCTCCATACCTACGATTTGGGAAGCCCATAAATCTGTGATTATAGGAGATCTAATCTCAATTGACTCACATCAAAACAAACTCAGAAAACGAAACCTTAACACGCTATATGATGACATTTCTAAACTAGACCGAACACACAAAAATTTGCAATCCCCAGATACTCTAGCATTACTCACAGCTAAAAGACAATCTCTTAAAGATTTGCTGCTAAATTTTACACTAATTGGAAAAATCAAATATTCATACATGGTGACAAAGTATCCAAACTTATGACCTCACTGATCAAAAAAGAAAAGCCAGATCCTTTATTCATTCCTTGAAACTATCAAACGGTTCAAAAACTAGTGATACCAGATTAATCTCAGATGAATTTGTCAATTATTATTCCTCTTTATATCAAATATGCTCTCATGAAACAGATAGCGAAAAGCAAAATAGGAAAGAAGATATTAATACATTTCTTGCATCTTTTACTCTCCACATCACAACAAACTACGTTACAAAACTCATTCACAGAACCTGTGCTTTGGTCTATCCTGTCAAAGTGCTCATCCGGAAAAAGCCCAGATGGTCTTCCCATACAGTATTATAAAGTCTTTCGTTCAGAACTTCCACCTCACTTACTTGACCTATGCAATGCTATACTAAAAGGCTCTAGATTTGCTAAACAGTCACTGGAAGCCCACATTACTTTGATACATAAGGAAGGTAAGGACCCAGAACTATGCAATAACTATCGACCTATTTCCCTGTTGATGACAGACCTAAAAAAAAGGCTGCTACTATCTTTTTTAATTGCTCCAAAATGATAGTTTTTCTAAATAAAAAAACACTGCTGTTATCTACATTACAGCGCCGATCACATTATGTACAAGATAGGGCACTTATAATGTGGTGACAGAGCCTCTTAAGTTTATTATAACCCACTGGTTAGCCCCATTTATTTCCTGGATGTGTAGTAAAAAATTTGATGAAAGGATTGATACTACCTAAAATCAACTACCTATTTCAAATGCTACCTAGCACTCTACCACAAACTTATTTCACAAAACTACGCTCATTGCTTTTTCATTACATTTGGAATGATAAACATCCCAAAATTAGTGCAGCAACATTATCCCTTCTGAAAAATTTGGCAGAAATTGGAGCTCCAGATTTTAGGAGCTATTATCACACAGCTTCCATTTCTGGAACGGTGGACTGGTTTCGGAAACTCGATAATAAATTATGGATTGCAATTGAGGAACATCTAGCCCCTGTACCTCTGAGATCAATCTTACTTGCACACCCAGATAGCCTAAATAGCCTTATAGTTAAAAACGATCTTACTAAGACTACAATAAAAATTATAATATTGTATAGGAACCTGCTATCCCCGACTCCTTCCCATCTAACTCAAGTTTCTGACTTGATTGGACTTTACCAGGAAGGACTGGGTAGCCATTCTAGCAACCCCTCCTTTAGACTACATGATACTCTAGACTCCCTATTGATAGGTGGAACATTAATATCTTATCAAGATTGGTAGAAAAACCCTAATCTCCCGGATTTACACCTTTTACACTGCACGTCTCTAAAGAAAGCTATCTCCCCCTACATCACTAGTGTCTCCTTAGATATATCTATGACCGCCTTTGAAAACCTCCTAGGGCAAATTAATTATCCTCGAAAAACCCCATTTGACTGGTGCCAAATTATTAATCCCACCTTTATGGAGGTTGACTCAAATACCCACAACCGCACAGTGAATAAAGTAAAAAAAAAAATCACATCGAAGAGACAGCAGCGTTATCCAATTGTACTTATCCAAGATTAGAAAATCGATGAAAATTGAGGATATCATTCCACACCTCAGAACAATTTCTAAAAGTGGCCTTGGACTCCCAGTAATTGCCTTATCTTAAATGTACCACAGTCGCTTTAAACACGCTCTTATAGAAGTAATTTGACAAGTAAATTTTTACACCACATCTATTACCTCCTTAATTACCTCTCCTACTCCCTCCCCCTTTTTCCTAATGTACTCCTCCTCCCTTACACATCTTTTATGTTTGTTAAAAGTTCTATTACTAAATGTACATCACCTAATAATGCATCAGTATTATTTTGTAGGTTTATTTTTAATTTTAAGATTGTATTGGTGTTACTCCATAACTTACAACAGTTATCTGCATGTACTTACGTTGGTCTACACAATGTATTGACATTCTGTATTTGTACGTTTACATTTTGTTATACTAATTAAATGAGAAAAACAATAAAAAGGGGTTATCCAGTCCCATTAAAGGGGTTATCCAGTCCCAAAAAATGTATGGTCTATCCTCAGGATAGGCCATCAATAGCTGATAGGTTGGGGTCCGACTCCCCCACCGATCAGATGATTTGAAGGGACTGCAGCACTCGTACGAGCGCCCTGTCCAGCCCCCTGCTTCTATTCCTAAGCGTTGTTGATGTTTCCTAGTTTGTCTATGTGATGGTCTCCTAGTGTGTTTCCTGTTTTCTGTTTCCTGTTCCTGTACCTGTTCCAGTTCCTGTTCCTGTTCCTTGAATTCCATACCATCCTGGTCGAGCACTGTGCGGTGCCAAAGTCGTGTCGTGCTGTATTCCCCATCTGACCTGCTTCACCTCGTCTGACGTATACCTGCTGCCTAGTCCTAGCTGAGCCTGCCCTGATGCTGTCTGAGCTGCCACAGGTACCTATACGAACTATAGAAATTCACCTGTGCCCTCTTGGCCAGCTGCCTTACTGCCAAGGCGGTACGGCTCAGTGCGTCCACAGACCCTTCGTGACAGAATCGCCGACACACTTGTAGCAGGGTTAACAGTATTACAGCCTTCTCCCGTTCATTTCAATGGGAGAAGGCTGTAATAATGTGAACTGCAACTACAGGTGTTTCGGCGATTCACAGTACGAGCAGATAAGGAATGAAGGGGTAGTTGCGCTCGTGCGAGCGCTGCAGTCCCTTCAAAACAGCTGATCGGCGGGGGTGCCAAGAGTCAGACTCCAACCGTTTAGCTATTGATGGCGTAATCTGAGGCTAGGCCACCAATTTTCTAAGACTTGACAACTTCTTTAATTCTCTGCAAAAATTTTACCAGAAAACTTAAAAACTACATAGATTCTGTGCAACAAAATATTTTTGCCGCCTTTGCCAATATGTTTTAATTTGGAAAGGTCAATAAGCTGATCACAGAATGTCCCTGCTGGGACGCCCTGTGACCAGCTGTAATCCGAGGGGGGGGGAGAGCTGGAAGTTGTCTAATTCCTCTGCAGTGCCACCACTGGGAAAATAAAGTATTACACAGTTTTCATTTAGGCTGTCTAAAAAATGCACAGATGTACCAGGTCCCACAGAAAGACACTATGGAGCACACCCCTCTTAATAAATCTGTTGCATTTTCCTGCTGGCCGTGACCGCCCTCCATTCCAACCCCATAATTGTGGCGCAATGACCGTGGTCCTGCGCCATCCATTCCCCAATCACATCACCACTCCTCTGCATGTTGCAGCTCATATAAAATTCTTATGCCGAGCAGCCTCAGGGTCCTATATGCAACGCAGCACTCAACATTATCAGTGCTGCATCGCATACAACGTTCTGATGCTGCCCAGAAATGGGGGTTAGGGGGCTAGTCTGATGATGGGGAGCAAGGTACGAGGACCAACACGGGCCTCTACCTTGCTATGTCCAACAGATTCATTTACGCCAGTTATCTGGCGTAAGTTATAATAAAGTTGTTAGACCTACCCCCTTTTGTGAAGTCACACATCCTTTCTACAAACGTGCTGAGGCCGCAATAAAAAGGACGAAAGTCACAATTTCCACAGCAAGAAGGTATAAAAAGGTGGATAAATTCCCCTCTTTATGTAGCTTTATACCTTGGTTAATAAGATAATTGTCCTGAATGGGGGACTTCATCTAGTAACTACGGAATTGCTCTAGGGCAGGTGTAATCAACTTTTGTTGTATGGTGTGCCGATAAAAAAAAAAAAATTAATGATGAAGTACCTAGAGTGCCATGCAAAAAAGAAAGTCATATAACACAAACTGTTGCTATGTATGTGATATAAATCAATTAATTCAACTTACATGTCAGTGTGAGCCTTGTCCCTGACGTTCGTTGCAAAGATGATCCATCTGTGGTGAATACGAAGTGACATTGAGCTGAACACAAGCCTTACAATGATCTGCAGTAAGCCTGCTACGACGGGCTGGGGATGGAATTCATGTGTGAGAAGATCTGTTCACACAGAAACTCACAGGAGAGAAGAGCTACTAAACACCAACTTGCGGGTGGGGGGGTAGATAGATAGATAGATAGATAGATAGATAGATGTCACAAAGCGGGTTAGTGGACCCACTAGGCCGTACCGCCGTAGCGGGGGGGCAGCTGGCCAAACCACAGGAAACCCCAGAAATACAATGTCCCGCACAAGGGTACCTGGATAGTCCAGACGGTGGCCGCAGCTCTGGCACAGATGGAGATGGTTGCAGCAGACAGCGCCAAACGTGGCGGATGACACAGGAGCCGCAAGTTGCGCCAGACGTGGCGGATTCCTCTGGACATGGCAGATGACACAGGACGTGGCGGATTCCTCGGGACGTGGCAGATGACACAGGACGTGGCAGATTCTCTGGACGTGGCAGATGACACAGGACGTGGCAGATAACACTAGACGTGGCAGATGACACAGGACGTGGTGGATTCCTCTGGACGTGGCAGAAGACACCGGACGTGACACGACTTGATACTAAGGCAAAGCACGGGAAACAGGAACGGGGAAAAAGGCACGGGTAACAACAGGAACGGGAAACACTAAGGGACCATTTGCAAGACAGACTGGGAAAACGAACAATGCTCAGGCAAGGATTAGAAGGCCAGGGGCCTTCTTATAGACCAGGAAATCGTGGCAGTTGATGATGATGACTTCCTCCTATTTGCGCGCGCTGGCCCTTAAAGGCCGGGCACGAGCGTGCGCGTGCACCCTACGGTACACAGCCGAACGTAGCGGAAGTGAGCGCTGGCGTCTCCTAGGAAGATCCATGGCTGTGGGCGTCTTGTGTGGTTGTTGTATGAAAACTTGGCCCATGGAAAAAGCTGTACCCAGTTATCGTGCTGTGAAGAGATGAAGTGGCGGAGATAATTTTCCATGATCTGGTTGATCCTCTCTACTTGTCCATTGGACTGGGGGTGATAGGCTGAGGAAAAGTCCAAACTCACATCCAGGAGTTTACAGAGGGCTCTCCAGAACTTAGAGGTAAACTGAACACCCCGATCTGACACGATGTGTAGAGGCAAGGCATGTAAGCGAAAGATGTGTAGAATGAAGAGACTCGCCAGACGAGGAGCAGAATGTAGGCCGGTCAGCGGGATAAAATGAGCCATCTTAGAGAACCGGTCCACCACCACCCAGACAGCGTTACATCCTGCTGAGGGGGGAAGGTCTGTGACGAAGTCCATCGAAATGTGCTGCCAGGGGGCATTGGGTACAGGCAGAGGTTGAAGCAGGCCGGCAGGCTTGGAGTGAGTCACTTTGTTAGAGGCACACACCGTGCAAGAAGAGACAAAGTCCAGAACATCTTTAGGTAGCGTGGGTCACCAAAAGGTACGAGCAATCAAGTCTCGGGTTTTACGGACACCAGCATTCCCAGCAAGTTTAGAACTATGTCCCCAGCGGAGAATTCTTCTCCTGTCTGCCAACCGAACAAAAGTCCTCCCAGGAGGGATGTTTCTAACCTGCAGAAGATTAGCAGTGACAATGCAGGACGGGTCTATGATGGTCTGAAGGGACTCCACCATGTCTTCCGTCTCAAACGATCTGGACAGGGCATGGGCCCCCACATTCTTGTCCGCGGTACGGTAGTGGAGCACAAACTGAAAACGGGTGAAGAACAGCGACCACCTGGCTTGACGGGGATTTAGTCGTTGTGCAGACTGAAGGTAAGTAAGGTTCTTGTGGTCGGTGCAGATCAGGATGGGGTGAGCAGCGCCCTCCAGAAGATGTCTCCACTCCTCCAGAGCCAATTTGATGGCCAGCAGCTCCCGATCTCCAATGGAGTAATTGCGCTCAGCAGAAGAAAACAGTCTAGAGTAGTAGCGACATACTACTGCCTTTCCTTTGGAGCTCCTCTGGAACAGAAGTGCACCTTCACCAACAGAGGAAGCGTCCACTTCCAGTGAGAACTGCCGAGATACGTCAGGATGATGGAGGATCGAGGCTGAAGTGAAGGCTCTCTTGAGGCTAATAAATGTGGACTCTGCCTCTGGAGTCCACACTTTGGCGTTCACACCCATCTTGGTAAGGGTCGAGATGGGAGCCGTCAGAGAAGAGAAGTTAGGAATAAACTGCCGGTAGAAATTGGCGAATCCCAGGAACCGCTGTATGGCCCTTAAGCCTTGGGGACGTGGCCACTCCAGGACAGCCTTCACTTTCTCAGGATCCATCTTGAGGCCTAGATCCGAGATGATGTAGCCCAGGAAAGGCAGAGAATTCCTCTCAAAGACGCACTTTTCCAACTTGGCGTATAAATAATTCTCCCTCAATCGTAGTAGAACCTTACGGACATGCCTCCGATGAGTCGTCGGATCTGGGGAGAAAATCAAAATATCATCGAGATAAACAACAACACAGACATAGAGTAGATCCACTCCTGAAACACTGTGGGAGCGTTACACAGTCCGAAGGGCATCACTAGGTATTCGTAGTGCTCGTCCCGGGTGTTAACCCCTTCCCGACATCCGCCGTATATATACGGCGCACGCCGGGTGGGGGAATATGGAGCGGGCTCACGGGCTGAGTCCGCTCCATAGAGCGAGTGTGTCGGCTGTGTGTTACAGCCGACACTTCCGGGTTACGAGCGGGATCGCGCTTTAGCACGATCCCGCTTGTTTAACCCGTTAAATGCCACGTTCAATAGAGATCGCGGCATTTCAATTACTAAAAACAGGGGGGCGACCCCCTGTAACGTCTCAACGGCCCCCCGGCGGCGAGATCGGGGGGAGCCGTTGGTTCACACGGCTGCCTGGGGGTCTGACGAAGTCCCCCAGGTCCGCCATCTTGGTACTCCTATGAAGCTAGGCCGTACCGCCGTAGCGGGGAGGCAGCTGGCCAAACCACAGGAAACCCCAGAAATACAATGGCCCGCACAAGGGTACCTGGATAGTCCAGACGGTGGCCGCAGCTCTGGCACAGATGGAGATGGTTGCAGCAGACAGCGCCAAACGTGGCGGATTCCTCCGGACGTGGCAGATGACACAGGACGTGGCAGATGACACAGGAAGTGGTGGATTCCTCTGGACGTGGCAGAAGACACCGGACGTGGCACGACTTGATACTAAGACAAAGCACGGGAAACAGGAATGGGGAACAAGGCATGGATAACAACAGGAACGGGAAACACTAAGGGACCATTTGCAAGACAGACTGGGAAAACTAACTATGCTCAGGCAAGGATTAGAAGGCCAGGGGCCAGGGGCTTTCTTATAGACCAGGAAATCGTGGCAGTTGATGATGATGACTTCCTCCTATTTGCGCGCGCTGACACTTTATGGCCGGGCACGAGCGTGCGCGCGCACCCTACGGGACACAGCCGAACGGAGCGGAAGTGAGCGCTGGTGTCTCCTAGGGAGGAGATGGGAACCAGCGATCACAGATCCATGGCTGCGGGCGTCGGGAGGTGAGTAAACACGACGGCCCACGGCCATGAACGCTACAATAGATAGATAGATAGATAGATAGATAGATAGATAGATAGATAGATAGATAGATAGATAGATAGATAGATAGATAGATAGATAGATACATTCCTATCTGGTTAAATGGCTTTTAGGGACTCAAAGGACCTGAGACAGTGCATGGACTTAATGGACTTGAAGGTTAGCTAAAGAATTCTGTAAGGGATCTAAAAAGATCAAAGTAGAAATATACTTTAACTCAACGATTAATTTGGCATACCATTAGAACTAAGACGTATTGTTTACACGAGTCAAGATATCCTATCATGCTGATATCTCTGCTAGTTATTTTCATGTTCATTGTGGGATAACTGGCACTATACCATTAGGATGGTCCCAGCAGGTACATGATTTCCACTGCAAGCTAAGAGTCCATCTGTTTAGGGCAGGAATCCAGACCTTGAGACACATCCTGCTTATAACTGGACATAGTAGCTGGAAAGGGTTTTCACATTTTGTAAGGAGATCAAACTATATGGAAACAGAACCCAGATTAACTCCCATGATTAAGCATCAAACGAGTACCAGTTATGTGTATATTCTACACTACTATATCGATTTATGAATACTGTTCATTTTCAAAGACAACACTTTAATAATAAATTGAAAATTTTCTGAAACATTGTTAGTTCTAAGTTATTACAAGTTTTTAAATCTCATTAATTCAGCTCCAATACATTCCATAAAATACAGCTGCTCTGGTCACCTTATTTCTGACATTTCTGCTGTATGCATTAAAGAATAGCAGGCGTACTTGACTTAGATGACATAGTTTGAAGGGTAAAACAATGATGTGATCCCTTGAGGTTCAAATGTGACTTTAGACCTTAGTAATAAAAGCAAATGCTCACTGCCCATATATTTTTTGAGCTGTGAAAAAGCCAGGGTGTTCTGACAAAGATGTGGGCTCTGCAGGCAATTCTTGGCAAGCTTCAAGTAAATTTAGAGTGACTTGCCTCCATTTTTAAGTTTTATAGAAAATAAAAGAAGTTACAAATGTATAAAGTACACCTATCTAGAACTGGAAACTATTCCTTTAGCCTTCCACAACAACCCCACTACATTGAGTCACGGATTCCACAAATGACAGAAATGTGCGTATGGATCAATTGGACTATGCAGCTGCTGCAGGTTAGATAGTACAACCATAAGGTCCACAGACTGTTCTAACAAATTCAGCTTCTTGAAAAAAGTTCCATGGAGGAGCTGAAAAGTTGCATTTAAGAAATATTTAACATTTATCGCCTTTTTTCATTATTGTTTAGCCTGTATTGGATGGTGACCAGTGAAGTTGGGTTCCCTGTGGCATCGCACCCTGATGTTTAACCCCTTCCCTCTTTGGCCGCTTTTGACCTTCCTGACAGAGCCTCATTTTTCAAATCTGACATGTTTCACTTTATGTGGTAATAACTCCGGAATGCTTTTACCTATCCAAGTGATTCTGAGACTGCTTTCTTGTGACACATTGGACTTTATGTTACTGGCAAAATTTGCCCGATACATTCAGTATTTAATTGTGAAAAACACCAAAATTTAGCGAAGAATTGCAAAAATTAGCATTTTTCTCAATTTTAAATGTATCTGCTTGTAAGACAGGCAGTTATACCACACAAAAATGTTGCTAACTAACATCCCCCATATGTCTACTTTAGATTGGCATCGTTTTTTGAACATCATTTTATTTTTCTAGGACGTTACAAGGCTTAGAACTTTAGCAGCAATTTCTCACATTTTCAAGAAAATTTCAAAATGCTATTTTTACAGGGGCCAGTTCAGTTGTGAAGTGGCTTTGAGGTCCTTAGATAATAGAAACCCCCAATAAGTCACCCCATTTTAAAAACTGCACCCCTCAAAGTATTCAAAACAGCATTTAGAAAGTTTCTTAACCCTTTAGACATTGCGCAGGAATTAAGGCAGAGTTGAGGTGAAATTTACAAAGTTCATTATTTTTTTCCAGAAATTCATTTTGAATCCATTTTTTTTGTACCTCAGAATGTTTTACCCAAGAAATGCAACTCAATATTTATTGCCCAGGTTCTGCAGTTTTAGGAAATATCCTGCATGTGGCTCTAGTGTGCTACTGGACTGAAGCACCGGCCTCAGAAGCAAAGGAGCACCTGGTGGATTTTGGGTCTCCTTTTTATTAGAATATATTTTAGGCACCATGTCAGCTTTGAACAGGTCTTGTGGAACTAAAACAGTGGAAACCCCCCAAAAGTGACCCCATTTGGGAAACTACACCCCTCGAGGAATTTATCTAGGGGTGTAGCAAGCATTTTGACCGGCCAGTTTTTTTGCAAAAATTTTTGGAACTAGGCCATGAAAATGAAAATCCACATTTTTTCAAATAAAATGTAGGTTTAGCTAATTTTTTTTCATTTCCAAAAGAACTAAAGTAGAAAAAGCACCACAACATTTGTAGAGCAATTTCTCCCGAGTAAAACAATACACCACATGTGGTAATGAACGGTTATTTGGACACACGGCAGGGCTTAGAAGGGAAAGAGCGCCATTTGGCTCTTGGAGCTCAAATTTAGCAGGAATGGTTTGCGGAGGCCATGTCGCATTTGCAAAGCCCCCTAGGGGACAAAACAGTGGAAACCCCCAACAAGTGACCCCATTTTGGAAACTATAGCCCTCGAGGAATTTATCTAGGGGTGTAGCAAGCATTTTGACCGGCCAGTTTTTTTGCAAAAATATTTGGAACTAGGCCATGAAAATGAAAATCTACATTTTTTCAAATAAAATGTAGGTTTAGCTAATTTTTTTTCATTTCCACAAGGACTAAAGGAGAAAAAGCACCATAAAATTTGTAAAGAAATTTCTCCCGAGTAAAAAAATACCCCACATGTGGTAATAAACGGTTGTTTGGACACACGGCAGGGCTTAGAAGGGAAAGAGCGCCATTTGGCTCTTGGAGCTCAAATTTAGCAGGAATGGTTTGCGGAGGCCATGTCAAATTTGCAAAGCCCCTAAGGTGACAAAACAGTTGAAACCCCAAACAAGTGACCCCATTTTGGAAACTATACCCCTTGAGGAAATTATCTAGGGGTATAGTGAGCATTTTGACCCCACAGGTTTTTTGCAGAAATTTTTGGAAGTAGGCTGTGAAAATGAAAATCTAAATTTTTTCAAATAAAATGTAGGTTTAGCTCTTTTTTTTTTCATTTCCACAAGGACTAAAGGAGAAAAAGCACCATAAAATATGTAAAGAAATTTCTCCCGAGTAAAACAATACCCCACATGTAGTAATAAACGGCTGTTTGGAGACACGGCGAGGCTGAGAAGGGAAAGAGCTCCATTTGGCTTTTGGAACTCAAATTTAGCAGGAATGGTTGCGGAGGCCATGTCGCATTTGCAAAGCTCCTGAGGGGACAAAACAGTGGAAGCCTCCAACAAGTGACCCCATGAGGAAATTATCTAGGGGTACAGTGAGCAGTTTGACCCCACAGGTGTTTTACAGAACTTATTGGAAGTTGGTCGTAAAAATGAAAATCTACATTTTTTCAAATAAAATGTAGGTTTAGGTATTTTTTTTTCATTTCCACAAGGACTGAAGGAGAAAAAGCACCATAAAATTAGTAAAGCAACTTCTCCTGAGTAAAACCATACCCCACATGTGGTCACAAACATCTGTTTGGACACACGGTAGGGCTCAGAATGGAACTAGCACCATTTGGATTTTGGATAGTGTCTGGGCGCCATGTCACATTTGCTGAGCCCCTGTAGTACTAGTACAGTTGAAACACCCAAAAATTGACTCCATTTGGGAAACTGCACTCCCTGAGGAATTATCTAGGGGTATAGTGAAAATTTTGATCCCAAAGGTTTTTTGCTGAATTAATTAGAATTAAGCTATGAAAATGAAAAATAATTTTTTTTTCCAACAAGATGTAGTTTTAGATCAACATTTTTCATTTTTACAAGGAATAGAGAAGAAAAAGCACCCCAACATTTGTAAAGTAATTTCTCCCGAGTACGGTAACACCCCATATGTGGTTATAATGGGCTGTTTACGTATATGGGAGCATTCAGAAGAAAAGGAGCGGTATTTATCTTTAGGAGCGTAGATTTTGCTGGAATGGTTTGAGGACAGCATGTTGCATTTGCAAAACCACTGATGTACCAAACAAAAGTGACCCCGTTTTAGAAACTACACCCCTAAAGGCATTTATTAAGGGGTGTAGTGAGAATTTAGACTCCACAGGTGTTTTTCAGAAATGAATACGCAGTGGATTGTGCAAAGTGAAAATTGCAATTTTTCCACTGATTTGCCTATTCATCGCACAATATGTTGTGCCCCTAGAGAATCTTACCCCATAAGTTGTTAGGCGGGTTCTCCCGGGTATGGTAATGCCTTACTTGTGGCCATAAATTGTTGTTTGGGCACGCTGTAGGGCTAAGAAGGAATAGACCGCCATTTTGAGCATGGATTTTGCTTGGTAGTTTTGTTTGAGTTTTGCTGGTATTTCAGTTTATAATGTGGGGGTATCTGTAATCTGTGCGGAGTATATCAGGGGTATATGTAATCTGTGCGGAGTATATCAGGGGTACATGTAATCTGTGCGGAGTACATCAGGGCATAATAAGAGGGTATAATAATGGGGTAAATAATACAATTATCCATAGATGTGTGTTACGCTGTGAAGCGATCCGTTATGCGCAGGCCGGTGTCACACTGATAAACAGTTTTCTTTCTTATCCCCCTTCTGTAACGCTCTGCACCTTTTGGGGACTTTTTCTCCTTCATAGTTTGGGAAATATTACTGGGAAAGTTTTGCGCTGGTATAATACGGGCACTCTCGCTTCCAGCGGATGTGCGATGTCCCTTCCCTTTCCTAGTTCCTAAATACTAGGGCCCTGAAACGGAAGGAATGTTCCCCTCCGGCCTGCGCATTGAGATGTTTTTTCATCACCGCATTACTAGTGCCGTAAGTTTTTTGTTTTTCAGTTGATTGAGCGGTGTGCGGGCTTGTTTTTTGCGAGATGGGCTGTAGATTTTATTGGTACCATTTTAGAACACATACGACTTTTTGATCACTTTTTATTTCATTTTTTGGTAAAGGAAATTACCAAAAACAAGCAATTCTGGAATAGTTTTTTTATTGTTTTTTTTATCGGCATCCACAGTGCGCCCTAAATTACATGTTAGCTTTATTCTGCGGGTCGATACGATTACGGCGATACCAAATTTATATAGTTTTTTTTATGTATTGCAGCTTTTGCACAATAAAATCACTTTTTTTATAAAATCATTTGTTTTCTGTGTCGACATATTGTAAGACCCATAACTTTATTATTTTTGCGTGCACAAAGCGGTGTCAGGGATTATTTTTTGCGGGACGGATTGTCGTTTTTTATTAGTACTATTTTGGAGTAAATGTGACTTTTTGATCACTTTTATAGCATTTTTTGGAAGGAGATGTGACCTAAAAACAAAGATTCTGGCGTTGTTTTTCATGTTTTTTTTTTATGGCGTTCACCGTGCGGGATAAATTACATAATAGTTTTGTAGTTTGGATCGTTACGGATGCGGCGATACCAATTATGTATAGATTTTTTTAATTTTTACGTTTTTTCCCATAATAAAAGACTTACTATGGGAAAAAAGTCAGTTTAGCTTTATTTTTATTTGAAATGTGTGTGTTTTTATTGTTTTACCACATTTTTATTAACTTTTTTTTACTTTTTTGACTTGTCCCACTAGGGGACATGAGGGCCTGATGCCCCGATCGCTACTCTAATACACTGCACTACATACGTAGTGCAGTGTATTAGCGCTGTCAGTTATTCACTGACAGCAAGCCTATGAGGACACGCCGCAGGCGGGTCCTCATCGGGTCCCGTACAAGGCAGACTCGGACGCCATTTTCTGGCGTCCGATTGCCACAGCAACCCAGCAATTGCTTCACTGGGTTACAGGTATTGAGCGCAGCATCTGAGGGGTTAATCTGCCGGATCGGAGAGTAGCTCCGGTCCTGGCAGTTACAGGAGGGTGCCAGCTGTATAATACAGCTGTCACCACGCGGTGATGGTGCCGGCTTCTGAGCCCGCAGCATCACTGCGCCGTACATATACGGCACTTTTTGGGAAGCACCTCCCGACAGCGCCGTACATGTACGGCGCATGTCGGGAAGGGGTTAAATTAGCAGTGCTGCTTTTCTTTGTTTGATAACACATTCGAAAGATGCAGATAAGCACAGCAGAAATAAACTTATAACGCATGGGTTTATGAGGAATAGGTCCTGTCATACTAATCTGATTAGCTTCTATGAGGAGATAATTTCTAAACTGGACCTGGTTAAGACTGTGGATGTTGTGAATCTAGACTTTTCAAAAGCGTTTAATACTGTGCCGCATAAAAGTTCAGTACATAAAATGAGAATGCTGGGACTGGGGGGAAGTGTGGTTTAATAGGACCTGACACTAGGTCTATAAGTTGATCTGGTTTACAGACCTGATTAGCATTGTCTGCCTGATTCCAGAACTGTTTTTTTTTTTTTGTAGACCACCCAGTTCCAGAGATATGGCCAACGGTTGTGTTTACACCCTATATGCTAATTAGCTGTAGTTAGCCAACGGGGTGGAGCTAGCGTCCCTGCCTCTGATGCTGATCAATCAGTGTGAAGCAGCTTGAGGGTAGTTCACACCCTTTTTACTAACTGCAGCAAATTAGCATAAAGGGAGCCCACACAACAGTGAGCCATATCTCGGGAAAGAGAGGGGAAAGTAAAAAAAAAAAAATAGCGCTGGAATCAGAGAGACAGCGCTATTCGGGTCAGTTAACCAGTTCAACTTATATGACCTAATGACAGGTCCTCTTTAACAACTGGCACAGTGAAAGAAAATATGGGGTGGTTATTATTAGTACATCCTCAGATTGGGTCCTATTTGCCAGTAGGGTTCCAAATGGGTTAGTATTGGGACCTCTTCTTTTAAATATTTTAATAACATTGTAAAGAGTTTACAGAGTATAAGTTCAACATTTGCAGATGATACTAAACGTTGTAAAAAAATAAACAAAGAGGAGGATAATATAATACTACAGAGGGATTTAGAGAAGCTAGAGGTTTGGGCAGAGAAAGGTACAACTATGTTTAATGTGGATTAATGTAAGGTTATTCACTTAGGCCCAGGAAACATATTCTATAATTATGCAGTGGATGGATAAGGGTGGAGGATAGTGCCAGAACCAAGCTCAGTACATATATATAGCTGCAGAACAAAGCTCAGTACATAAATACAACACCAGAACCAAGCTCGGTACATAAATACAAATTCAGAACCAATGCCAGCACATAAATACAACACCAGAATCAAGCTCAGTACATATATACAGTACCAGAACCAATCTCAGTACATATATACAGTTCCAGAACCAATCTCAGTACATATATACAGTTCCAGAACCAAGCTCAGTACATAAATAAAACTCTAGAACCAAGCTCTGTGCATATATACAGTACCAGAACCAAGATCAGTACATAAATACAACACCAGAACCAAGCTCAGTACATAAATACAGTGCAAGACCCAAGCTCAGTACATATATACAGTACCAGAACAAAATCAGTACAAATATACAACACCAGAACCAAGCTCGGTACATAAATACAAATTCAGAACCAATGCCAGCACATAAATACAACACCAGAACCAAACTCAGTACATATATACAGTACCAGAACCAATCTCAGTACATATATACAGTTCCAGAACCAAGCGCAGTACATAAATAAAACTCTAGAACCAAGCTCTGTGCATATATACAGTACCAGAACCAAGATCAGTACATAAATACAACACCAGAACCAAGCTCAGTACATAAATACAGTGCAAGACCCAAGCTCAGTACATAAATACAGTACCAGAACAAAAATCAGTACAAATATACAGTACCAGAACCAAACTCAATACCTATACATAGATAGCACCAGAACCAAGTTCAGTACACATATGCAACACTTATATACAACACCTGAACCATGCTCAGTACATATTGTCACGTAGGGTTCGTGGACCCACTGGGCCGTACCGCCTTGGCGGTATGGCAGCTGGCCAACAGGGCGCAGGTCAGAGTCTACAGTTTATATAGGGTACCTGTGGCAGCTCGGACAGTAGCAAGGCAGGCTTGGCAGGAACTAGGCAGCAGGCAGACGTCAGGCGTGGAGAAGCAGGACAGGCGTGGTATACAGCACAGCACGGCTACAGCTAAGCATGGAACTAGATCAGGATACAGGTTACAGGATACAGGAACAGGGAACACTGGGAGCAGGAAACACTAGGGGACCATTTGCAAGATAGACTTGGAATACAACAACAAAGGTCAGGCGTGGGAGGATGGGGCTGGGACCTTCTTATAGCCCAGGGTGCTCTGGAGCAATTAGTTCAATCACCAACATGCATGCGCTCTGGCTTCTTAAGTCTGGACTGAGCTCGTGGGCACACCCTGGTGGTCACTGTGGAGCAGGACAGCCGTATGTGCAGACATCTCTTGAGAGAAGGGCGCCGACTGGATGGAAGGAGTTCGTGGTCAGCGACCACGGACGTTACACATATATACAACACCAGAACCAAGCTCAGTACATATTTACTGCACCGAAACCAAGCTCAATACATATATACAGCACCAAAGAGAAGCTCAATACATATATACAACTCCAGAACCAAGGTCAGCATATAAATACAGCACCAGAACAAAGCTCAGTATATATATACAGCACCAAAACCAAACTCTTTTATGTACTAAACTTGGTTCTGGTGCTGTATTTATATGCTGAGCTTGGTTATGGAGTTGTATATATGTACTGAGCTTCCCCTTGGTGCTGTACTTATGTAGTGAGCTTGGTTATTGTGATGTATATAACTCCAGAACCAAGATTAGTACATATATACAGCACAAGAACCAAGCTCAGTACATATATACAGCACAATTACAGCTTAGTACAGAGATCGTTTGCAAATTCAGTTTAACCCCTGCCATATGTTTGTATGGCATAAAACTACAGCTCCTAGTATAGCCTAAACCATGGTAAAGGTATGCTGGGTGTTGCTTGTTTCACAAAAAAAGAACGATATACCCATCATCTCGCTGCAGATCATACAGTGACTACAGTACTGATCAGTCACAGGGAGAATAAACATTTACATTTAGTAAGTCACAGGTGAGGTTTTCTCAGATTGGAGTTGCTTTTTCTCTTTTCTTTTCCATCCAGTCCAGACCTCTATGATGACGCCCCCTGGCCACGACCCATTTCTGCAGAGTTTCAGATGTCCTCGGCTGCTCACTTTTCCAACATTTCCGCACCTATAAACGAAGATAAAATTCTCATGGTGCCACACTCTATGCCCCTGAATAGAATAGTTCCATTCACTGTGCCCCTAAATATAATAGTGCTACACATGGTGCCCCTGAATAGTACCATACACTGTGCCCATGAATAAAATCGTTTCGAACACTGTAAAGTAATGCATAACACACACACACACACACACACACACACACACACACACACACACACACACACACACACACACACACACACACACACACACACACACACACACACACAGTACCCCCTGTAGATAGTTCCACTCACAATGCCCACAGAATGTAGTGCCCCTCATAGAGCCCTCTGTAGATAGTGCTCCCCATAGAGCCCTCTGTAGATAGTGCCCCCATAGAGCCCCCTGTAGATAGTGGGCCCATAGAGTCAAATGTAGATAGTGGCCCCTGTAGAGTCCCCTGTAAATAGTGCCCCCTGTAGAGTCCCCTGTAGATAGGGACCCCTGTAGATAGGGCCCTACTGTAGTGTCCCCTGTAGATAGAGCCCCGTATAGTCCCCTGTAGATAGGGCCCCCCGTAGAGTCGCCTGTAGATAGTACCCCCTGTAGAAAATTCCCCCTGTAGATAGGGCCCCCTATATAGTCCCCTGTAGATATGGCCTCTATATAGTCCCCTGTAGATAGGGCCCCCTATATAGTCCCCTGTAGATAGGGCCCACTGTATATGGTCCTGTAGCTAGGGCCCCCTATATAGTCCCCTGTAGCTAGGACCCCTATATAGTCCCCTGTATATAGGGCCCCCTATATAGCCCCCTGTAAATATGGCCCCAACACTGCCAACTGTAAGAAAAAACAAAAAACATTATATACTTACCTGTCCCCGTTCCCACACAGTCCTCCAGCAACGCTAGGCCTCATCCAGCGGAACAACGTAGTGGCACAATGACTTCATAGCGCTGACTGAGTCATCACTAAAGTGCCGAATGATGAGGAATCCTGTGCCTCGCCAGGGCAGCGCTAGCTTAAGTCTTAAGGACGCGGATACAATTGATTGCCTGGGACCGGTTCTGGGTTCCCGCTTCAACCCGCTTTTCTGAACCGGCTGTAATTTTGACAACCAGTTCAGGAGATCGGGGCAAACCGGCCAGATCCCACCCCTGCTTTTGGGCACCTGTGTATAAGAAGGACATGTCATGGATGCAAAGGAGGGGGACTAAGGTAATTAAGGGAATAGGTGGATTGCAGTACCAAGTAAGGTTATTAAACTTGGTGTTATTCAGTTTAGAAAAAAGACGGCTTAGGGACAAGTAATTTACAAAGTGAAAATATATAAATGGACAGTACAGGGTTCTTTTTAATGATCTTTTTAGACCTTCGCTTGTAACCATGACAAAGGGGCATGCTCTTTGTCTGAAGGAGAAACTATTTCACCATAAACATAGATGGAGATTCTTTACTGTGAGAGCAGTGAGATTTTGGTACTCTGTGCCACAGGATGATTCATTTAGTAAGTCCAAGGAGGGACTGGACATCTTTCTTGAGAAATATATAAATTTAAGTTATGGGTACTAAATTCTGGAGATGAGACGTTGAGCCAGGGATTTATTCTGATTGTCAAATTTGGAGTCAGTGAGGAATTTTTCCTCTAATGAGGCAATTGGCATCAACCTCATTGGGGTTTTTGCCTTCCTCTGGATGAACACATAGGATTATAGGTTGGACTTGATCAACATGTGTCTTTTTTCAACCTTATCAACTACTATATGTAACTATAACTATATAAAAGAACAGACTTCAGTAACACCATGCAAACTTGTTGGTGAAGGACTTGACTCCAGCACAGGAGAAGTTTGGCAGTAGGCAGGGGCAATGAATAACTGAGCCTGCCGTTTTTGAGATGGCGCAGGCTAACCTGGGGTGCAGAGTCTAAGGAATCCCCCATTCTACATCCTTAATTGCCACGAAGAGGTATGTCATTTGCCAGTAAGATTCCCAGGTCGATATCCCTGGATAACCCCCAATAGATAGAAAGATGAAACCGATCTGGGTAACAAGCGGTCAAAGTAAGGTCCAGTAATCAGTATCAGGAGGCAAGCTCAGGTTCAGACTACACGTCGGTACACGGAAAAGTCGGTGCAAGTTGAGTCAAGAAGAAAGCTGGGTCAAACACAGCAAACCACATTGAGCAACAGGAAAAACTTCAGGAAATTCGCCCTCAGCGCTCAAAACCAAGCATGGCAACACCGAAACAGTTCCCCTTTGAGGTCCAGGAGGAGTGACATCATGCACCACGCTAGGTTCCATCCTGCGACTGGAGCTGCACAACAAAAGAAGAGTGGAGCCGTGGCGTCCTGTTGTCAGGGGGACGCCACGACTCAATATTGACTGACATGCAGCCTGCCGAGCAGTAAGAACGCCACCGTGGCCGACGGCTGACGCAATCTTGTTGTTGGAGATATCTCAGTTAAAATTAGAGGTGCTGATGAGTGGTATAAGAGGACTTTAAGCTTTTAATGTTGATAACAGACCTTCATCAATAAGATGCAAAAGGAACCAGAGTTCTTCAGGCCCTTTAGCCCTTTTTAGTCCTCAGTGGTCCAGTATTGGTGGAGCTTGTAATGAACTGCATACTATGTAAACTACATATAATTGGAAAGAATAACATTTCATATTTTAATCCTTAAAGGGGTATAACAATTTCAGTAAATACCGTTTATACATTGTATAATTAAGAGTTAGGCTCTGTTCACACTAAGTTTTTTGCAGGCAGAAAAAAATCTGCCTCAGAATTCCTTCAGGGATTTTGAGGCAGACTTCGACCTGCCTGTGCTTTTTTGTCGTGGTTTTGTCGGAAACGAGCGCCGCAGGTTTTTTCTCCCTCCCATTAAATTCAATGGGAGGTCAGAGGTGGAATCCGCTGCAAGAAAAGACATGCCACTTTTTTTTTTCCACGAGCGGCTATAAGCCCTCTGGGGAAAAAAAAAAATGCCTCAGCTTCCCATTGAAATCACAGGGGGGCGATTTTGGCCGTTTTTTGGCACTGATTCCGATGCGGTTTCCGCATCAAAATCAGAGCAAAAACAACTCAGTGTGAACAGGACATATATACGATTTTCTAATATAATTTATATATCAATTACTCACGATTTTCAAAAACAATCTGCCTTTAGTCATTCAATGCAAATCTTTATTAAAATTAGTTGTGGTCATGTGATTATCACATGTGTAGGCAAAGCTACTGTACAGTGTTTCAAAGATGTGTCTTGTAACGAGCTGCAAACATGTGTTTCCATCACATGACCATGGACAGATTTTTATCCACTGGAAGAAAACGATGAAGGTTTCCATTGAGTGACAGCAAGCAAAGATATTAAAAACCATGAAGAATTGATACACAAAGTGCAATTTTGTGTAACCTTTCTTTATACATTGAATAAGCTTTATTTGCTAAAGCCCCATGCACATGGCCGTAATTGTGATCCGCAATTATGGACCGCAATTGCGGTTCAAAGTACGGACCCATTCATCTCTATTGCCCACGGACACATTCCTGTATATTTACGGGAAGGTGGCTGGGCAGTAGAAAGGCTCCGCAAAAAATTGGACATGTCCTATTTTTTGATTTAACAGACCGTGTTCCTATACTTTATAATGGGAGCTCGGCCACTGCGGGTGACTGTCCGCGGCTGTCCGAAGTCGGCCGTAGACATAATCACGGATCGGGATTGCGGCTATGGCCGTGTGCAGGGGACCTAAAACCATAAAAACTTAATTAAAAGGGGTTTTCAAGAACCAATTTATTCAATTTTATGTAACTGAACATCTAAAATGAATGCAGTTTGTAATATACTTGCGTTTGCATTGTTGTTTCTAACACCCTATGCCAAAGCTGGTCACGTGATGCATCTCCAACAGTAAAATCTGAACTTCCGGCGCTGCCCCGTAATAAGCTATTTTCCCTTTTCCGGGCAGCTCAATGGACGGGTACATCATTTCTGACGTCACTATACACTGAGAGAAGGGGTGGACCTGGTCCTCTTTCTCAGCTGTCTCTGAACATTCGTGGTTGCTACACAAACAGTGTTCACCACTCATGCCCTATCGTCTGCTATCACAGCACCTGCGCCGAATTTATTCAATGAGCCTTACAGGAAACGACAACAGGAAGTATCAGAAGTAAGCAAAGCGCAAATCGAGCACAGTGCACGTGCAGTAATTAAATTAAATCAAAGAAAAAGCTGGGCAGTGTTCTTACACCATCCCTGACAGGAATCTCGAGTTACATTTTTTTTAAAGTTTTGTATAGGAAAACCCCTTTAAAGCACACCAGATTAAAAAAAACTAAACCAATTGCTGCTAATGGAATAAAAAAGAAAGCTAAGTATATTTATTGTTTGGCATTCTGTCCATATTTTTGTAAATTCCATTTAGAATTTCTACTTAAATACCTGCATATGACAAGTTAGGCTACTTATGTACATTTCAATTACATTTTAATTGCCTATAATACAAAACAACTCCTGTAAAATAATGTAATCCAAGCTTTATGTCTATAAATATTATCCACTGACTACACCAGTAAACAGCGATAGCACATATATAAGGTTTTGCGTATCAATGTTTCTTTTGGGAAGAGACTAATTGGTAACACGGAGTAATGTTTAGAAAGTGCCAGCTAGTCAGATCTTTTGCTTCCAAGTGTCATCTTATCATTTAGCTGCATTATTATTATTATTATTATTATTATTATTATTATTATTATTATTATACCCACACATCATGGAACCGTTGACTTATGTCTTGTACTCTGTATGCACTTTGAATAAGTTTAATTTCTAAACATAAAAGTTATATTAACATCTTTTATGCATATAGCGCAGGTTTACATTAAATTTCCCACAACCACTCTTTTAATACATAAACTCATTATACTTTGAAAAATACCTAGGTGGTATCATCTTTTTCTTAAATTTAACAGTTGTCTTACCAAGGGGAGGATATACTACATGTAGATTGGGAGTTGGGTCTGTAGCTTTTATGTTCTTTCATATTTTCCATAACATTATAATAGGGCGACATCAGGGCATCACCAGTGTATACTGAAATAATGTCATCACTGCTATTATTTTTTTTAACCTCTTTTTTTATTTACATTTTTCAAACAATTAAGTTCATTGGGAGAACAAAAAGGAAGAAGGGAGGGGGAGCAATATAATACAGTTAGTATTCTCGAAGATCAAATATATGTCTAGTAAGAAATAAGACTAAATCAAGTAGTAGACCAATCTGGTCAAGCAGTGTAGGCAGAGGGGTAGAGGGAAAGGGAGAGAGGGGAAAGGAAAAGAAAACAAGATAACTTTCATTATTAGCTCGCTGTGCTTGTGAAAGTAACAATGCAGATGAAACACTCACATTCTAAAATTGTAAGCAATCTCCCCTACCCCATTGATGTATAGAGAACATAAGCGGGAATGGAGATGCCCGCAGGAACCCGCCCACCGCACATCACCACCCCTGTCATAACAGAGTCCATCCTATGTATGTGGGGACAGGAGAGAATGAGACAGAAATGGAGAGTAAGCATGGCTCTCGCCCACACCAGAAAACTACCAGGATCCTGACCAAATCTTACAAGGGTGTTTCCCCCAGGAGCACCTGTTCTTGGAACCAAACAGTTGATTCAAAACAATTCTTTATTTGCAACTGAATGTTTTGTGGGAGCAGTGAAATTAAAGTTTCCCTTGTATCAAAAAATAGTTGGACCCGTTATTCCTTATGGAGAGAGGCTTCTACCCAGTCCATTTTTAGAAGATAGGATAATTTATCCAGGAATAATTTGAAGGGTGGGGCCTGATCGGAAACCAAATTTGTAATATGGCTTTCACCCCCGCCGCTGCCACGTAATGCAACCGTTTCTGTGATCCCGGGGAACATCTGTGAATTTCAGGGTCCATATACCCAAACACCGCCCACAGCACCGTATTAGGGATAAAGGTTGTGAGGTGAGTCGTAGTGATATGCGTATGCGGGACCAAAATGTACGAATGTGAGGGCACGACCATAAACAATGGTAGAGTTTGGCTTCAGATGTTTGACATTGAAAGCAACATGAGGTATCATAGATACCAATTTTATGTCCCACAATTGGGGTCAAATAAGACCTGTGGCCAATTTTAAGTCGCATTTCCAGGAAACGAGCAGAGGGAAGAAGCTTGTGTGCCTGTTCTAAAGCCGCAAGTATAGTAGTGTGGGTTAGGGTCCGATCATTATTCTGCCATTTAGTTAGAGGAGTCTGGGATTGTGAGTAGTCACTGCTATAATTATTACTTTATTATATCATTTGAGAATGACTGCTTTGAAGCAGTAAATTTAAGGGTCATCCCGAACTCAGACATTTATGGCATATCCACAGGAAATGCCATACATGTCTGATAGATGTGGGCCCCAGCCGACCAACGTCCGACCAGTTGAATCCGTAAAGGTCTGAGTTGGGAATAAGCATTTAAAGAGGCTCTGTCACCAGATTTTGCAACCCCTATCTCCTATTGCAGCAGATCGGCACTGCAATGTAGATTACAGTAACGTTTTTATTTTTAAAAAACGAGCATTTTTGTCCAAGTTATGACCATTTTTGTATTTATGCAAATGAGGCTTGCAAAAGTCCAAGTGGGCGTGTTTAAAGTAAAAGTCCAACTGGGCGTGTATTATGTGCGTACATCGGGGCGTGTTTACTTGTTTTACTAGCTGGGCATTCTGACGAGAAGTATCATCCACTTCTCTTCAGAACGCCCAGCTTCTGGCAGTGCAGACACAGCCGTGTTCTCGAGAGATCATGCTGTGACGTCACTCACTTCCTGCCCCAGGTCCTGCATCGTGTCGGACGAGCGAGGACACATCGGCACCAGAGGCTACATACAGTTGATTCTGCAGCAGCATCGGCGTTTGCAGGTAAGTCGATGTAGCTACTTACCTGCAAACGCTGATGCTGCTGCAGAATCAACTGTAGCCTCTGGTGCCGATGTGGCCGACACGATGCAGGACCTGGGGCAGGAAGTGAGTGACATCACAGCGTGATCTCTCGAGAACACGCTGTGTGTCTGCACTGCCAGAAGCTGGGCGTTCTGAAGAGAAGTGGATGATACTTCTCGTCAGAACGCCCAGCTAGTAAAAGCAGTAAAAACGCCCCGATGTACGCACATAATACATGCCCAGTTGTACTTTTACTGTAAACACGCCCACTTGGACTTTTGCAAGCCTCATTTGCATAAATACAAAAATGGTCATAACTTGGCCAAAAATGCTCGTTTTTTAAAAATAAAAACGTTACTCTTATCTCCATTGCAGCGCCGATCTGCTGCAATAGCAAATAGGGGTTGCAAAATCTGGTGACAGAGCCTCTTTAAGGTGTTGTGCTATAATGGGGACATCATTGCTTAGGCACCTTTCTTGGTTGGTATTATTACATGAAGTGCACTATACTGTAATTTTAATAATATGAAATTCTATTCTACTAGCCACGGCCAAAGCTGCCACAGCATTATACAGATGACTTGGGCATAAGTATGTGTCGTCAAAATACATCTTGGTATGTTTTACTGGTTTAATACTGTATGTGAAACAGAGAATGCTTTAGCATGCAGCATATCATATATATCTGTAATGTGTCTGATTCTGTGATACTAAGAGAAAGTGTTAAACTGAATCGCACCAAATTCGACCTGTAGGACCCACATTTTTTCTGTTTGAATTGGATTTTGATACTCTTGTGACCACTGGACTTCAATGCAACAAGGTACTCTGCTAACTAATACTCTGAGACAATATAGATGAAACCAAGGCAGGGTGATGTAGTGGAGGAAGTAGTTGCTGGTAACAATGAAATCTCAAAGTCATCTAGCTGGGTCTGGATAATAAGTAGAAAGAAGTGCCAAAGAATAAAGCAGACTGAGGGAAAAGCAAGGGTTAGAATGGAGAAATATAGTAGCCAAATGCAGTACAAAGGGAGACAAACTAATTCAACTAAGTCAAACAGAGAAGCTCTGTAATCCAGACAAGGTGCAGAGGGGTGACAAACTAATAGCCTAGTCAAAAAATCAGGGTCATAGTTGTCTTACCAAGGGGAGGATATAAGGGCATGACCACACATGGCGGAATTCCTCCGCAACTGTCCGCATCCATGCCGCACAGAATCTGCGTTGCAGATTCTGCTGCGGATCTGCACAAAATGTGCAGTACATTGATGCGGACTAGCTGCTGCGGACTGCGGGAAAAGTGCTTCCCTTCTCCCTATCAGTGCAGGATAGAGAGAAGGGACAGCACTTTCCCTAGTGAAAGTAAACGACTTTCATACTTACCGGCCGTTGTCTTGGTGACGCGTCCCTCTTTCGGCATCCAGCCCGACCTCCCTGGATGACGCGCCAGTCCATGTGACCGCTGCAGCCTGTGCTTGGCCTGTGATTGGCTGCAGCCGTCACTTACACTGAATCGTCATCCTGGGAGGCCGGACTGGAGACAGACCCAGGGAGTTCTCGGTAAGTATGAACTTATATATTTTTTTACAGATACATGTATATTGAGATCGGTAGTCACTGTCCCGGGTGCAGAAACAGTTACTGCCGATCGCTTAACTCTTTCAGCACCCTGGACAGTGACTATTTACTGACGTCTCCTAGCAACGCTCCCGTCATTACGGGAGCCCCATTGACTTCCTCAGTCTGGCTGTAGACCTAGAAATACATAGGTCCAGCCAGAATGAAGAAATGTCAAGTTAAAAAAGCAAGACGCATCCGCAGCACACATGACATGTGCATGACAGCTGCGGACTTCATTGCGGAACTTTGAATCTCCATTGAAGTCAATGGAGAAATTCCGCCATGAGTCCGCCACTGCTCCGCAACAGACAGAGCATGCTGCGGACACCAAATTCCGCTCCGCAGCCTATGCTCCGCAGCGGAATTGTACGCATCGTGTAAACGAACACTGCTAAATTAAAGTGAAAGTCAATGGAGAAACGGCTCCGCTGCGGATTAACGCTGCGGAGTGTCCGCAGCGGAATTTAAGTGAAATTCCGCTATGTGTGAACCCGCCCTAATACATGTGGATTGGGAGTTGGGTCTGTAGCTTTTATGTTCCCTGCACAGCTATCCCACAGATACTACAGATATCAGAACCTGGAAAGCAGTGAGATGAGTTCTTTAGAATATCATAATATTTTTGCTAAAATTAATATTTCAGTTGCAATTATGAAAGAGGTAAAACATAATATGACGTTTGGTGTCCATGTCCAAATGCTTTCAAAGGCCAAAACTTATCAGATACTGAATGCAAATTTAGACCAAATCAATATGCCTGCATGATGTTGTACACCTGCATGGGTCTGCCAAGCATATAGTGTTTACAGTTTTCTTTTTCCATGACCATGTTGTATCATATTTTATTTAACATTCTCATGACAAAACATTATAAATCTATAAAATGCTTTGCTCCAATGATGTGATTTTAATCTGCCAACACTAGCCATTATTCACTTATACAAGACAACAAGATTTTACTGCTAGTACAAGTGTCAAACACAACAAAACTTTAAAAGTAATCTCTGATACTCACTTTTACACTGACTGTAACATTAAAACTAGACAATAATTTTTTTCTTACAACAAAAAGATTTAAGAGAACTTCAGTGACTCAGTTTAGAAGGGTCACAGCTAACAGCCACCAACAGACTCTAAAATGATACAGGGCAATTTTTCTTCAGTTTACACAATTCTCTAAACATCACCACATATTTAAATTCTTCTGGGGTCTGTCAGCAGCTCCATAGTAATGAATTGTGCACCGGTCGCGCTTGTGCGCATGCGTGACCAGCGCTCCTTTCATTTTTATTGAACTGAGCAGACCCCTTAAGTCTGAGCTTTCTCATGGAGAACTTCGGGGGGATTTCGGTCCCCCGTTCTCCTTATCGCTGCCAGCGATCACACATGTGTCCGCTATCCTGTGGATAGGGGATACATCTCTTTTGTAGGACAAACTATAGGCCATTTTTTTGGGGGGGGGGGTTGGGGGCTGTAATGCGTTATCTACAGGGGGGGCTGTATGGCATTATCTACAGGGGGGCTGTATGGCGTTATCTACAGGGGAGTGCTGTATGGCGTTATCTACAGGGGGGCTGTATGGCGTTATCTACAGGGGGCTGTATGGCGTTATCTACAGGGGGAGGGCTGTATGGCATTATCTACAGGGGGTCTGTATGACGTTGTCTACAGGGGGGTCTGTATGGCGTTATCTACAGGGGGGCTTTATGGCGTTATCTACAGGGGAGGGCTGTATGGCGTTATCTACAGGGGGGCTATATGGCGTTATCTACAGGGGGGCTGTATGACGTTATCTACAGGGGGCTGTATGGCGTTATCTACAGGGGGAGGGCTGTATGGCGTTATATACAGGGGGCTGTAAGGCGTTATCTACAGGGGCTGTGTATGGCACTATCTACGGGGGTCTGTATGGTGTTATTTATAGGGGCGCTGTGTGGCGGAATCTATAGGGGGCACTATCTACAAGGGGGTGTTGTGTGATACCCAGGGTAGGGGGGCCCGTGTCAAAAGTTTGCTATGCGGCCCAGTCTTTCCTAGTTACGGCCCTGATCATGGCCACAAGTAGAGATGAGCGAACTTTTCAAAAGTTCGGTTCGGCTAATTCGCCGAATTTCACAAAAAAGTTTGATTCGGAACTAACTAGTTCGGACCGAACCTGTCACTTCCGTGCGCCGAGCATGCTACTGTCCAGGGTGCTGATAGAGTTAATGGGCTGCACTAACTCTTTCAGCAACCTTGACAGTACATGCTCGGCGCGCGGAAAATAAAATTTTAATACAATAAAAAAATAAAAATAATACGTTCATACTTACTTTCCTCCGGTCCGGCCTCCAGCGATGACGTTTCATCCCTTCCGCCGCTGCAGCCAATCACAGGCTGTAGTGGCGGTCACGCACGTCAGGATGACGCTTCATCACACGTGACCGCCTCTGCAGCCAATCACAGGCTGCAGCGGCGACATGGATGAAACATCATCGCTGGAGGCCGGACAGGAGGAAAGTAAGTATGAACGTATTATTTATTTTTTTCGGCATGTATGTATGTTGTCATGTATGTATGTATGTATATATGTGCATATATGTTTGCATGTATGTTGGCATGTATGTATATATGTGAATGTGTGTATGTTTATTTGCATGTATATATTTGCATGTATGTATGTATTTATGTTTGCATGTATGTATGTTTGCATGAATGTATGTTTGTATGTATGTATGTTTGCATGTATGTATGTTTGCATGAATGTATGTTGTCATGTATGTATGTTGTCATGTATGTATGTTGTCATGTATGTATGTATGTTGTTATGTATGTATATATGTGCATGTATGTTTGCATGTATGTTGGCATGTATGTATGTATATATGCGCATCTTTGTATGTATATTTTCATGTACATATTTGCATGTATGTATGTATGTTTGCATGTGTGTATGTTTGCATGTATGTATGTTTGCATGTATGTATGTTGTCATGTATGTATGTATGTTGGCATGTATGTATGTTGTCATGTATGTATGTATATATGTGAATGTATGTTTGCATCTATGTTGGCATGTATGTATATATGTGCATGTTTGTATGTATATTTGCATTTATATATTTGCATGTATGTATGTATGTTTGCATGAATGTATGTTTGTATGTATGTATGCTTGCATTTATGTATGTTTGCATGTATATATGTTTGCATGTATGTATGTATGTATGTTGTCATGTATGTATGTTGTCATGTATGTATGTATGTATATATGTGAATGTATGTTTGCATCTATGTTGGCATGTATGTATATATGTGCATGTTTGTATGTATATTTGCATGTATATATTTGCATGTATGTTTGCATTTATGTATGTTTGCATGAATGTATGTTTGCATGTATGTATGTTGTCATGTATGTATGTATGTTGTCATGTATGTATGTATATATGTGCATGTATGTTTGCATGTATGTATATATGTGCATGTTTGTATGTATATTTGCATGTATATATTTGCATGTATGTTTGCATGTATGTATGTATGTATGTTGTCATGTATGTATGTATGTTTGCATGTTTTTATTTTTGCATATATGTTTGCATGTATGTTTATATATATGTGCATGTATGTAATTATGTTTGCATGTATTTATGTTTGCATGTATATTTGTGCATGCTTGTATATATGTATGTATGTATCTCTGCATGTTTGTTTGTATGTATGTATGTTTTCATGTGTGTGTGTGTGTATGCATGTATGTATGATATTTTGCAAGTATGTATGTATATATGTGTGTATGTTTGCATGTATATATGTGCATGCTTGTATGTTTGTATATATGTATGTATGTATGTATGTTTGTATATATGTATGTATGTATGTATGTTTGCATGTATGTTTGTTTGTATATATGTCTGTATGGCCATGTATGATACTGTATGCTGGCGCCCTGTATGTAAGTCAACTTCGCGGCAGGCTTCTATACATGGTATAACAGTCAGTATCACACATTAAACTGAATCTAAGCCTACGACATGTTTTATTTCATTTTTTTTTTTTTTCACAGGTTTGGTGTTTGGACTACGTCGGTTTCGAGGACTACTTCGATGACGGTTTTTTTTTCTACAATAAAATGGTTAATGAGGGTTGAGTTGGGGGTGCTTTATTTCAATAAAATATTTTATCTATATCTTTGTCTTTTTCTTTTCAAATTTTATTACTACCACTTTAGTAATGGAAGCTGTCTGAGTGACAACATCCATTACTAAGGCGAGGCTTAGTGTTAGCCGGTGCAGAGGCTAACACTAACCACCATTATTACCCCGGTACCCGCCACCACCAGGGGTGCCGGGAAGAGCCAGGTACGATCCAGTACCCGACCATCTGTTGTGATGGTCGGGCTCTGGGGCGGCCGCAGGCTGGTATTATGAGGCTGGGAAGGGCCAAAAACAGTGGACCTTCCCACCCTTGTAATGCTAGGCTGCTGCTGCTGTGTTGTATCTGGCTGGTTATAAAAGTGGGGGGACCCCACGTCATTTTTTTAAATTATTTATTTATTTATTTTTTTAAAAAGACATGGGGTTCCACCCAATTTATCATAACCAGCCACATACAACACAGTGTTATTAGCCTGGGAATGGACAAAACCAGTGGCCCTTCCCACCAATGTAATGCCAGACTGCTGCGGCCTTGTATATGGCTGGTTATTAAAAATGTGGGGGACCCAACGTCTATTGTTAAATTCCCAAAAAAAAACGACGTGGGGTCCCCCCCATTTTTATAACCAGCCCGATACAACAAAGCAGCAGCAGCCTAGCATTACAAGGGTGGGAAGGTCCACTGTTTTTGGCCCTTCCCAGCCTCATAATACCAGCCTACGGCCGCCCCAGTACCCGACCATCACAACAGATGGTCGGGTACTGGATCGTACCAAGCACTTCCCGGCACCCCTGGTGGTGGTGGGTACCGGGGTAATAATGGGTGGTTAGTGCTAGCCTCTGCACCGGCTAACACTAAGTACCGCCTTAATAATGGACGCTGTCAATCAGCCAACTGCCATTATCTAGGCACTAATAAAGTTTAAAAAAAAACACAAAGACAATTCTTTTTTATTGAAATAAGAAATCCCCAACAAAACCCTCGTTAACCATTTTATTAAAATTTGAAAAAACGTAGATCTACGCAGTAGTCCAACGAATCGAAGATGTAGTCCAATCGGTACATCAAAATCTGCAACAACATAAAAAAACAGTTATCAATGTGAACAATAACAATACTTCTACTCACCTACACACATATATACACGCACACACACACAAACAACCATACACAAACACACACATATACACAAACACACATATACACAAATACACACATATAAACAAACACACCTATATACACACATATACAAAAACACACACACACAAACATCTACACACAAACATATACACAAATACACCCATATATACACACACATATACACAAACACACCCATATATACACAAACACACACATAAACACACACCCATATACACACATATACACAAACACACACATATACAAAAACACACACACACAAACATCTACACACAAACATATACACATACACCCATATATACACACACATATACACAAACATATACACAAACACATATACACAAACACACCCATATATACACAAACACACATATACACAAACACACATATAAAAACAAAAACAGACAAAGACACATACCCAAACACACACACTGTTTCTTTTAAATGCTGCTGGGGAACCCGCTCGATCCACTATATAAGGCTGCGCTATAAAAGGCTGCTCTTACCATTACGTAGCTCTCAGTCTGTTACCTCTCCTCCACTCCTGTCCTCAAGAACACCTTCACATGATTGGCAAGTCACCACCGCGCACAAGATCCGCACGCTCATCTCCTGAAATACTCTGTGCTGCTGTGAACTCTGCTCTTACCGTTACGTGGTGACTTGCCAATCATGAAGGTGTTATTGAGGACAGTAGTGGAGGAGAGGTAACAGACTGAGAGCTACGTAATGGTAAGAGCAGAGTTCACAGCAGCACTGAATCTGCACGCTCATCTCCTGAAATACTCTGTGCTGCCTTAAACTCTGTGGACAGGTCAGGATCCTGTTTCTTTTAAATGCTGCACTGTAGCGCAGCCTTATATAGTGGATTGAGCGGGTTCCCTAGCAGCATTTAAAAGAAACAGGATCCTGACCTGTCCACAGAGTTTAAGGCAGCACAGAGTATTTCAGGAGATGAGCACGGCCGGCCACAGGCAGCCGGTCGTTTTTCCAAGCCGTGCTCCCATTATGCACACGACCGTAAAAACACCCGTTATTGCGGGTCGTAATTACGACCCGCAATAACGGGCTCATAGACTTCTGTTACCCACGGGTACCTTCCCGTTTTCTCACGGGAAGGTACCCGTGCCGTTAAAAAAATAGAACATGTTCTATTTTTCTATTTTACGGGCCGTGCTGCTATAATTTGGGTATGTTTACACGACAGCGTCCGTAACGGCTGAAATTACAGGGATATTTCCGCCTGAAAACATCCCCGTAATTTCAGCCGTAACGGCATGTGCAGATGCTTGAATGCCGCGTCCATTACGGACGTAATTGGCGCTGCTATTCATTGGAGTCAATGAATAACTGCTCCAATTACGGCCAAAGAAGTGACCGGTCACTTCTTTGACGCGGGCGTCTATTTACGCGCCGTCATTTGACAGCGGCGCGTAAATATACGCCTCGTGTGAACAGACAAACGTCTGCCCCCGTAATTTCAGCCGTAACGGACGCTGTCGTGTGAACATACCCTTATAATGACAGCACGGCTCGAAAAGCGGCCGGCTGCCCGTGGCCGGCCGTGCTCGTAATTACGAGTCGTAATTACGAGCACGGCCCGTAAAATAAAAAAATAGAACATGTTCTATCTTTTTAACGGCACGGGCACCTTCCCGTGAGAAAACGGGAAGGTACCAGTGGCTAACAGAAGTCTATGGGCCCGCTATTTCGGGTCGTAATTACGACCCGTAATAACGGGTGTTTTTACGGTCGTGTGCATGAGGCTCCGTAATGACGGGTAGCTACATGTGTGCACCCGTCATTACGGCAGCGTTGCTAGGCGACGTCAGTAAAAAGTCACTCTCCAGGGTGCTGAAAGAGTTAACTGATCGGCAGTAACTGTTTCAGCACCCTGGACAGTGACTACCGATCACAATATAGAGTACCTGTAAAAAAAAAAAGACGTTCATACTTACTGGGAACTCCCTGCTTCCTCCAGTCCGGTCTCCTGGCCGTTGCCTTGGTGACGCGTCCCTCGCGACATCCGGCCCGACATTCCTTGATGACGATGCAGCCCATGTGAGCGCTGCAGCCAATCACGAGGAAGAAGAGGGACTCGTCACCAAGACAACGACCAGGTACGTATGAAATGCTTTTTATTTTATTTTTAATCAGCATCCTCTTTTCTCTATCAGTGATTGATAGAGATAAGTGGCTGCCGATTTGTATAATATTTTTGACCTGGTTCGGTCAAAATGGGTTCGGCCGAACCCGGTGAATTTCGGATTCGCTGCAAACCGAACTTTTCCGGAAGTTCGGACCGAAACCGGGTTCGGTTGTCCCGGTTCGCTCATCTCTAGCCACAAGTATACCAAGGCTTTGAGTATAATCATCAGGTAAAATTCACTGGATTTTATTATACATATGTTTATATATATATATATATATACACATATATATATATATATATATATATATATATATATATATATATATAAAATACATTTAAAGAACATAAAGAACAATGTTGCTATGAACAAAGCAATTATAGATCTATTTTTCTCCTTCAGGGTTAGAAGTTGATCACACAAAGCTGACATTATAATATTTGCATAGTTATACTGTTTACCACCAACAAATATGTTCATGTCATATTTGCATTCAAATTTACATGCATATAGCTTTCATCAAAGGTGTAATTTGTGGAGAAAAATGGCAATCACGCCAGTCTCTACTCCAGTTATGTCTAAGCAGATTGATTGAAAACCTAAGCCACTGCAGCACATATACAAATGTTAGAATCAAATCCATATGTTCCATTTATAATCCGAGATGCACAAAACAAAGATTTAACTTTTTATTTTTTTATTGCTTATACAAGCCTAAAATGGTGCCCCTTTCTGTCCCAAATGTACTGTATTTTGTCTTGTTTGGGTTATATTGGACAATTCTAGTGGGATATTTTTCAAGATGTAGTAAAAAACTATTTAGAAAATCACATAAAAAATTCAACTAAGATGAATTAACGTGAAGATGACCAAGTGGTCCACTGTACTTGAACAGTATTATAGAGCACAGCTGTACAACTATGCTGACTTTTGCATAATCCCTATTGATCACTGTCATTATAATATTAGATTTCCTCCTAATAGATGGACAATTATTTCTATAAATAAACAGTGCTATAATACTCACTAGCGAATTGAGAATCTGATATAACTTGGCTTGTCAGTCTGGAATAATTTTACTGGCTTCCTAGACAGAATATGATGACCTATTTTAGGGGTTGGGAACCTTTTTTCTGCCAAGGGCCATTTGGATATTTATAACATCATTCGCGGGCCATATAAAATTATCAACTTAAAAATGAGCCTGCTATATATGGTCAAACATTTCATTAACTCACCCCTAATGCAGAGTCATCAAAACAAGTCTCGCAGGGTAAGTAACTGGTTAGGGGTAGCCAACATAGTGTTAATCACCTCCAACGTTCTAGTAGGTATAGATATAGAAAACTCCAATATATCATGAGACAACTATGAGATAAAAGGAGTCCAAACACTATATATAATCAAAATAGAAAAATATTGTTTTTTATTAGATACACTATAACAAAGAGGAATGTATAAAAACAATTTGAGGATCTAAAACAAAGTCTATATGATGACCACTCCACAGGATGGCATTATTGCCATAAAACAGTTAACATACTGCATGATACAAGTATGTAAAAAAGTATGTGACAGGCTATCCGGTAATATTAATAAAGAGATTAATCTTTAAGCATAACACAGGTAGAAAAATAATGATATATAGGCATTTGTATAGCTCACAGACCAAGGGGGTGTAACTTGGCATATGAGCAAAATCCACCTGGTCTGATGAATAGTAAAAAAAACACATCCAACCAAGTGGCTAAAGAGTGTATACCTAGATCATAGGTCAGGAGCCCATACAGCGAACCTTACCCATGTGAATAGATGTAATCAAGTGGTCCACAAGAAGAGACAGCGCCGTCTCTTGTGGACCACTTAATTAAATCTACTCATATGCCAAGTTACACCCCCTTGATCTGTGAGCTATACAAATGCCTATATACTGTTTTTTCTACCTCTGTCATGCTTAAAGATTAATCTCTTTATTAATATTAGCAGGTAGCCTGTCACACACTTTTTTACATACTTGTATTATGCAGTATGTTAACTGTTTTATGGTAATAATGCCATCCTGTGAAGTGGTCATAATATACAGTGAAGGAAATAAGTATTTGATCCCTTGCTGATTTTGTAAGTTTGCCCACTGTCAAAGACATGAACAGTCCAGAATTTTTAGGCTAGGTTAATTTTACCAGTGAGAGATAGATTATATAAAAAAAAAAAACTGAAAATCACATTGTCAAAATTATATATATTTATTTGCATTGTGCACAGAGAAATAAGTATTTGATCCCTTTGGCAAACAAGACTTAATACTTGGTGGCAAAACCCTTGTTGGCAAGCACAGCAGTCAGACGTTTTTAGTAGTTGATGATGAGGTTTGCACACATGTTAGATGGAATTTTGGCCCACTCCTCTTTGCAGATCATCTGTAGATCATTACGATTTCGAGGCTGTTGCTTGGCAACTCGGATATTCAGCTCCCTCCATAAGTTTTCGATGGGATTAAAGTCTGGAGACTGGCTAGGCCACTCCATGACCTTAATGTGCTTCTTTTTGAGCCACTCCTTTGTTGCCTTGGCTGTATGTTTCGGGTCATTGTCGTGCTGGAAGACCCAGCCACGAGCCATTTTTAATGTCCTGGTGGAGGGAAGGAGGTTGTCACTCAGGATTTGACGGTACATGGCTCCATCCATTCTCCCATTGATGCGGATAAGTAGTCCTGTGCCCTTAGCAGAGAAACACCCCAAAACATAATGTTTTCACCTCCATGCTTGACAGTGGGAACGGTGTTCTTTGGGTCATAGGCAGCATTTCTCTTCCTCCAATTTTAGTCTCATCTGACCACAGCACCTTCTCCCAATCACTCTCAGAATCATCCAGATGTTCATTTGCAAACTTCAGACGGGCCTGTACATGTGCCTTCTTGAGCAGGGGGACCTTGCGAGCACTGCAGGATTTGAATCCATTACGGCGTAATGTGTTACCAATGGTTTTCTTGGGGACACTGGTCCCAGCTGCCTTGAGATCATTAACAAGTTCCCCCCGTGTAGTTTTCGGCTGAGCTCTCACCTTCCTCAGGATCAAGGATACCCCACGAGGTGAGATTTTGCATGGAGCCCCAGATCGATGTCGATTGACAGTCATTTTGTATGTCTTCCATTTTCTTACTATTGCACCAACAGTTGTCTCCTTCTCACCCAGCGTCTTACTTATGGTTTTGTAGCCCATTCCAGCCTTGTGCAGGTCTGTGATCTTGTCCCTGACATCCTTAGAAAGCTCTTTGGTCTTGCCCATGTTGTAGAGGTTAGAGTCAGACGGATTAATTGAGTCTGTGGACAGGAGTCTTTTATATAGGTGACCATGTAAGACAGTTGTCTTTAATGCAGGCACCAAGTTGGAGCGTGTAACTGGTCTGGAGGAGGCTGAACTCTTAATGGTTGGTAGGGGATCAAATACTTATTTCTCTGTGCACAATGCAAATAAATATATATAATTTTGACTATGTGATTTTCTTTTTTTTTTTTTAAATATAATCTATCTCTCACTGGTAAAATTAACCTAGCCTAAAAATTCTAGACTGTTCATGACTTTGACAGTGGGCAAACTTACAAAATCAGCAAGGGATCAAATACTTATTTCCTCCACTGTAGGCTTTGTTTTAGATACTCAAATTGTTTTTATACATTCCTCTTTGTTATAGTGTATCTAATAAAAATCAATATTTTTCTATTTTGATTATATATAGTGTTTGGACACCTTTTTTCTCATAGTTGTCTCCTAATGCAGAGTCGTAGCTAGATGTAACATCCACGGCTGCGGACCGTCGGGACTACTCACCCACCGACGGCCGCAGCCTGAGGAGGAGATGCGGACCAGTGCTCACTTCTGCTCCACTCTGCTGTGTCCCGTAGGGTGCGTGCACACACTCGTGCCCGGCCTTAAAAGGCCAGTGCGCGCATATGTTTAACATCACTAATTAGCCCATGATCACCCTGGATTTAAGTAGGTCCCTGCCCTTTTGCTCATTGCCTGAGCGTTGTTCATATTCCTTTGTTAGTCTTGCATATGGTCCCTTAGTGTTATCCTGTTCCCGTTGTTCCAGTGCCCTGCTAACTGTATCTTGTATCCCGTGTTGTAGTTGTTGCTGTGCCCGCTATAGTGTTAGAGTCGAGTTCTGCCATCTGCCACGTCTGCTGTGTTACACCACGTCTGGTGTCATCTGTCTCGTCTGCATCACCTGCCGTCAAGATGCCATCTGTGCCTAGTCGTTCATAGCCTCTCTCCTGGCTGGCAAAGCCCTGGAATGGGTGAATCCCATCTGGAAAGGTCAGGAACCAGGGACCCATGACTTACAGTGCTCCCTACAAACTTTCTGCACAGTATTTGAGGAACCTGGATGACTCTCTTCAGCAGCTGCATCCCTGCTTACCCTGCGCTAAGGAGGCACCTCTGTGGGCGAGTACTCCATTCTGTTCCTTAAGCTGGAGGCCAAGCTGACCTGGAACAACGACGCATTCGTGGCCACATTCTTGCAGGGTCTATCCTCTGAAATTAAAGACGAGCTTGCCGCTTGAGACCTGTCCTCTACCCTAGATGACCTCATTCTTCTAGCCACACAGATTTACATGCGGATTCAGGAACGGTCTCAAGAGGTACGCCGGTCCAGAAGACTTCCTAGGCTGGCTCCTACATTTCAGCAACCCCAGTTGCCCTCATTAGCTACTCCACCTGAGGAGCTTATGCAAGTAGACCGCCTCAAATTGTCTGTCCAAGAAAAACAACGCAGATGCACTTCGGGACTATATCTGTATTGCGGCCTCGGAGGCCATTTTGTATGTCTGTGTGCCCAAAAACAAAAAAACTCCAGTGCCTAGTTTTGGTCGGAGAGACAACCCTACGCGGAAGGGCGCTAAATAAAAGACTCTCTTCCAAATTGTCCTTCACGGTGACCATAGTGTCTGACGAAAAACGCACCGGGTCTCTGCCTATCTGTACTCAGGTCCGTGGCAAATTTCATCCAGCACGATCTAGTGGATCATCTCCAGTTGCCCACTGTTCCCCTGGAGACGTATTTGGCTGTTGCCTCGGTGAATGGTCTTCCTCTACCCGATCCTATCGTGTCTGAGACCAAGCCACTGAAGCTCGAAGTTGGAGTTCTTCACACGGAACTGATTACATTTCTTGTCTTGCCCAAAGCCCTCAATCTGGTTTTGCTGGGTCTGCCTTGGCTCCAGTTGCATGCTCCAGTCCTGGATTGGAATTCAGGAGAAGCTCTCCAATGGTGCCGCAAATGTCCTCACCGCTGTCTGATACAGATCCATCCCGTCCAGCCTCTGCTGCCTCAGTCATTAGCGGGAGTACCCACTCATTTTTCCCAGTTTGCAGAAGTCTGCCCCGGACGCCGATGTAAGGGGATTTCACAGAGTCCCAGAGCAGAGCCTATACTAGCGGCTCTGTGTCCCACAACTCTAGTCAGTAACTGCACTAGTCAGCTGCGGGCTGGAAGGACCGGAAGATCGCACACACGCATAATGAAGAGTGTCCATTGCGCTTGGCCTGTTCCTGTGCAAGTCAGAAACCAGTGCAAGAGAAGAGGAGGGTCCAGAAGTTCAAGATTCGTTCAAGTATGGACAAGCTGATTCTTCTGCCTCTCAATGTCGTGACATGCAATGGACGAGGCAGGCGCAACGGCAGCGGATAGCGGATTTTTTACATGGGGGCATGGCTTGCCAGAACTGGTGAAGAAGGCCGAAGGGATGAAGACATCATATTAGTAAGTGTCTTGTTTTGCATCAAGACACCATTTAACAGCATTTAATAGTAAACAGGCCAACACATGTTGAACACGCACTACTCACACCGGGCACAGATGCTGCACACACCACTCACATACTAGACACATACCACTCACACACTAGACACGTACCACAAAAAAGACACATACCGCACACCCTACTTACACTAGACACATACCGCACACACTACACAAATGCTAAACACATACCTCACATAACACTTACACACTAGACCTATACCACACATATCACTCACACTCACATTGAAAACAACATGCACACAAATGCCACTAATACATTAGAAGAAGACACAAAACTCACACAAATTGCATATTTCACTCATACAATTAATATACACTGTTAATACTACATCAACCAGTCACACTACAAAAAATAATCCAACACTTCACTCACATTGCTATATTTACCTGCTTTCTTTTGTAGACAGCAGATTCTTGGGCACTGGCATGCAGGATGCTGGCGGTACATAGGCATCTATAACTGAGATGCCCCCTCCACCACTAAGCCCCGTCCATGTAGCCATGCCCATTTTACAAAGCTCCTCCTATCTGTGGCTCGAATTAACCATAACCTGATGCTCACCCTAGCTACTCATTGCAGAGTACACAGCATTAAATCTCGGAAAGATGAGGTTTTAAACACCAGGAGGGAGCAGTTGTTGTAATGTTGGTGCTTGTGATCACCACTGTCCGCATGGCCGATTCTAGCTTTTCTGCTGCCTGAGGTGAAAATTGAAATGTACCCCCCCCCCCCAGATATTGATTGACATTCCCCTGGCTTTTCTTCATCACTAGTAACCGCCCCCAACTCTTGCGGACGCACCCTTGCCTTGTACTGCAATGCCGGGCAGAGTAGACATCGCTGCATGGTGTGTGCCCAAGTAGTACAAGGCAATGGCGCATCCGAGAAAGTTGGAGGAGACTGGGAGTGGTGTGTAACAGCTAGAGGGATGTCAATCAGGCATGGAAAGGTGGGTTTGGAGGCAGGATTGTTTGACTCTTTAGGATAGCGGCACCGCCCCAATAACCATTTAATGAGTAATTAGCATATAGTGTGCGCCGGTTTAATAGTTGATTTTATAGATTTTTCTGCATCTGAAAACAACATACAGGGGAATGTTTGGAAATATTGTCAGGTCATCTATTACTGCATGGTGGCGGTTTAAGGGGTTAAAACTACCTGACAGGTTCCCATTAAATACACAATGAATTGAAAACAATTCCATCTGCCCTGTAATTTTGTTATTATAAATATATTCTATATAATTACAGCTCCAGAACCAAGCTCTGACGTATTCGGCTCCAGAACCAAGCTCTATATATATATATACAGCACCAGAACAAAGCTCAGTACATAAATACAGCACCAGGACCAAGCTCAGAATATAAATACAACACTAGAACCAAGCTCAGTACATATATACAACACCATAACAAAGCACAGTACCTATATACATCACCATAACAAAGCTCAGTACATATATACAGCTCTAGAACAAAGCTCAGTACATATATACAGCTCCAGAACAAAGCTCAGTACATATATACAGCACCCGAACCAAGCTCAGTACATATATACAGCTCCAGAACCAAGCTCAGTACATATATACAGCTCCAGAAACAAGCTCAGCACATATATACAGCACCAGAACAAAGCTCAGTACATATATACAGCACCAGAACAAAGCTCAGTACAAAAATATAGCTCCAGCACAAATACAGCTCAATTTAGTGCAACCCCTGGTGCCCCCTCAGAGAGGCAGCAGGCTGCCGACACTGTCCGACACTGATTGTTTGGGCGGCCAGCAGGCGGCCCACTATTCACCGACCCATCCGGCATTTGCCAGAACTGCCACATGGCCAGTCCGGCCCAGGTACCAATGACAAAGTCAGTGGGAGATGGAAGGTCCTTACATTTTTTTTTAGGGAATTAGGAGAGAAGCTAAAGTCCAGGACCTCCAAGGTAGTGTTTTCAGAAATACTACCAGTGCCACGAGTGTCACTAGAAAGACAGCGGGGAATTAGGGAGTTAAATAAGTGGCTTCGAAATTGGTGCAGGAAGCAAGGGTTTTGTTTCATGGGAAACTGGGCTGACTTCTCTGTCGGCTACAGGCTTTATGGTAGGGAAAGAATGGTTAGACGGCTGGAGGAGCTTTTAAACTAGGATCTGGGGAGGGAGGATGGGGATATACAAGCGGGGTTAGATAGAGTACATACAGTGTGGGATACAGAAGGGGATAATGGAGATTTAGTGGGGGCTGGGGATAGCAAGCCGAGTAGGGAGATGACTAGGCATAAATAAGGACCTAAGAATATTAAAGGTGTCGGTAAGATTAAATGTATGCTGGGGAATGCAAGAACTCTCGCAAGTAAAATGGACGAGTTGGAGATTCTAATGACCGACATGGATTATGATGTAGTGGGCATAACAGAAACCTCGCCGAGAGCCATGACTGGGTAACAATTGTGGGGGGCTACACTGTATTCAGAAGGGATAGAAAAGATAAAAATGGTGGAAGGGTTTGTCTGTTTGTAAAATCCAGCCTAAGACCAGTCCTGAATGAAAACATTGGGGGAGACTGTGACAGTGTGGAGTCTTTATGGGTAAATATTCATGGAATGATTAATAACGGTAAACTACTAATTGGAGTTTGTTATAAGCCACTAAACACAGCGGAACAGGCTGAGGATGAAATGCTGCAACAAATACAAAAGGCACCAAATAATAATGGAGTCTTTATTATGGGGGATTTTAACTATCCTGACATTAATTGGGACATAGAGGCTGCTGGATGTGCTAAAAGCTGTACGTTTTTATCCACAATTCAAGACCATTATTTCACTCAGTTTGTTGATAAACCAATCAGAGGGGATAATGTGCTGGATCTGGTATTATCTAATAGACCAGACACAATATCAGATGTGGAGCACTTGGGCAATAGAGACCACAATATGTTAAGTTTTAATATAATTTCCAATAAAACAATACGAAGGGGCGCAACAAATGCCTGGGACTTTGGGAAAGCAAATTCAATCAACTGAGGGAAACATTTAGTGTTGTTGACTGGTATCAGTGGCGTAACTACCACTGTAGCAGCCATAGCAGCTGCTACGGGGCCCACAGCATGAGGAAGTCCGAGGTTTCTCATGGAGAACTTCGGGGGACTTTTGGTTCTCCTTATCGCTACCAGCGATCACACATGTATCCCCTATCCTGTGGACAGGGGATACATCTCTTTTGTAGGACAAACTATATGCCGTCTTTGTTTGGGGGGGGTTTGGGGGCTGTATGGCGTTACCTTCAGGGGGGGTTTAGGGCTGCATGGCGTTATCTACAGGGGGGTTTGGGGCTGTATGGAGTTATCTACAGAGGGGCTGTATGGTGTTGTCTACAGGGGGGCTGTAAGGCGTTATCTAGTAAGACAAAAACAAAAAGCATTCGAAACATTGAAGGCTGAGGGCTCAGCAAAAGCATTCCAGACTTAAAAAGATCTCAATAGAAAATTTAAAAATGAAATCGAGTTAGCAAAGTTTTCTACAGAAAAACAAATCGCTAACTACATTAAAATGTCTCTCTAGGAGGCAGCATAACTACCGCTGTTGCAGCCATAGCGGCTGCTACTGCGCCCGTGGCATGAGGGGACCCATGCTAAAAATCGTCCCTCCCCCACAATGCCCGGTGGCACCGCTAGTATCCGCTATGGCTGCTACAGCAGTAGCGATGCCACATTCAATTGTATTTGCGTCCTTAGAACGCAGATACTATTGAACACTATGGAATAGCAGGGCGATATCTCCGTACTAGGCTACAGGCCACGTTCGACCTGCAGCCTATCAGAACGGGATCCCTGCGCAGGCCGGTGTGATGACGTGACTAGATCACGCCGGCCTATGCAAGGATCCCGTCGGCATTTATTCGCACCGTTCGTCGCGGGAACGGGGCCTAGGTGAATATGAAGGTTTTTTTGTTTTATTTATTTGGGGGTCGCTATATGGCGCTATCTACAGGAGGGAGGGCTATATGGTGCTATTTACAGGAGGGGGGTCGCTATATGGTGCTATCTACAGGAGGGGGGTCGCTATATGGCGTTATCTACAGAAGGGGGGGCTGTATGGTGCTATCTACAGGGGGCTGTATGACACTATCTACCATTTATCAGTGTGACACTGGCCACACATCTAATAATTATTATTTATTTACTACATTATTATACCACCTTATACACTGATGTACTCCGCACAGCTTACATATGTCCCCCACATTATAAACTGAAATACCAGTAAACCTCCAAACAAAACCACGCTACAAAAGCCAAATGGCGCTCCCTCCCTTCTGAGCCTTACAGTGTGCCCAAACAGCAGTAAATGCCCACATATATGTCATTCCCATACCTGGGAGACCCCGCTTAAAGGCTATGTACACCTTCAAAAGCTATTTTTATGTTTTTTTAATAAAAAGGTCAATCAGTGTGTTTTGTGCAACTTTATAATTAGTTTTTATTAAAATGTATTTTTACTTTTTTATTTACATCTGCTCTGTATTCTGTATACAGAGCAGCTGTATCGTGCGCTAAGACCTGAATCCATCAGGTCTGCAGGACTGATGGGTTCAGTGTCAGTGGGTCCTGCGTGTCTCTGACTCGCAAGATCGACCTGTAATCAATCACATCTAAGTTATCAACTAAGATGTGATGGATAACAGGTGGATCCTGCGTGTCAGAGACATGTAGGACCCGCCGACACTGAACCCGTCAGTCCCGAGGACATGATTACAGGATTCAGCATAAGATACACCTGCTCTGTATACAGAACACAGAGCAGCTGTATCTCAAAAAGTAAAAATAATTTTTAATAAAAACTAATTAGAAAGTTGCACAAAACAAACTAATTGACCATTTTTTTTTTTTTTTAAATCGCTTTCAAAGGTGTACATACCCTTTAACAGTTTATGAGCTGTTTTTCTTTAGTGGCACAAGCTGGGCACAACATATTGTGCATGAAAATGGCATATCAGTGGAAAGTCCACTGCACATTATTTTCTAGTAAAAAACACCTTTTGGGTCAAAATACTCACTGCACCCCATAATAAATGCCTTGAGAGGTGTAGTTTCCAAAAATGGAGCTAACTTGTTGAGGGATTCTTTTAATATTTTAGCTCAGAGCCCTAAAATTGTGGGCCAATGCTGTGAAAATTCACCAAATTAGGCCTCAAATGCGCATGGTGCTCTTTCTCTCCTGAGCCCTACCATATGTCCAGGCAAACGATAAATGCCTTCAGGGGTGTAGTTTCCAAAATGGGGTCACTTCTTGGGGGCCTTCCACTGTACTCTGGCACCGCATGGGCTTTGCAAATGCAACTTGGTGCCAAACACCATTCCAGCAAAATCTGCTCTCCAAAAGCCAAATGGCGCTGCTACACCTTTTGAGCCCTGCCATGTGTTTAAACAGTAGTTTAGGGCCATAAAATGCTAATTTTTCTAACTTTTTTTTCTAATTTTTGGTGTTTTTCACAAATACTGAATGTATCAACCAAATTGTACCACTAACATAAAGTACAATGTGTCACGAGAAAACAATCTCTGTATCGCTTGAATAAATAAAAGCATTCCAAAGTTAATGTCAGATTTTAAAAATAGGGTCTGAGCCTTAAGACCCAAACTAGGCTGCGTCATTAAGGGGTTAAACAACTTTCAAATCATTGCTTTTATTAAAGATGCCCCAAGATGCGCCAAAGAACACTGCAGCTCTGCTCCAATTCAAGTGAATAGGAGCAGAGCTGCAGTACTGCAGCACGGCCGCTATACAGTGGTTGGAGCCATCCCATTAAAGCAAAGTGGAGGTAAAATTTATAAATGAATTTTTTTGCTGTTGTAAATATTACATTTCTAATCCATTTCTTTCTGTAACACAGCAGTTAACAGAGAAACACAACTCAATATTTATTACCCAGATTCTGTAGTTTTCTGAAATATCCCAATATCCCTTGTGCATTTTGGGGCCTCCTTTTTATTAGGATGTTTTACAGGCACCATTTTATGTTTGAGGTGCCAGAACATAAGAAACAACAAGAAAAATACCCCATTTTGGAAACTACACCCCAAAAGGAATTTATCTAGAGGTGTACTAACCATTTTTACCACACATGTGTTTCATAGAATTTATAGAAATTTGGCTGTGAAATATTTAAAAAATATATATTTTATCCAATAATATGTAGTTTAGCTCAAAATTTGTCATTTTTCAGAAAGAATTCAGGAGACAAAGCACCCTAATAATTGTTAAGCAATTTCTCCTTAGCACGGCAATGCATCATATGTGGTCCTAAACTTAAGGGCTCAGAAGGGAAGGAGTGTCATTTGGCTTTTGGAGAGCAGATTTTGCTGGAATGGTTTTCTGATGCCATGTCTCATTAGCAAAACCACTGAGGTACCAGTACAGTAGAAACCCTGGAAAAAGTGACCTCATTTAGGAATCTACACCTCTTAATTAACTAATTTAGGAGTGTAGTGAGAATTTTCTATTTCTGTGCCAAATGTGCTGTGCCCAGCATGTGCCCCTGAACACTCCATAAGTGATTATAAACTGCTGTGGGGTGCACCTTCCCCTCTTCTATATTTAGGTGAGCCACTACTATTCATATCACCACTTCCAGCAGGGTTCACGTTTACGTGTAACAGGACACTTTTCTTCTTGGTTGTGATAGCGTCCTATGTATCCTTGCCTCTGTGTAGATAGTTACGTACATGCATTGTTGCACACACTTGGTTGTTACAGTGTAGTAGATGTTAGTACCATTCATAAATACATTTGGTAGCCTATATATTATGCATTTTGTTTTAAATTGCATCACATGTCTCTTCTCATTTAAACATACTGTGCTTACCCACCTTTCATCTTGGTTCATATTTACATCCTGTTTTGATGTTTTTAATTTATATTAATAAAAGTATTTTATATGCCTCAAAATGTAGTTGTGGTTCTTAGAACTTCATTTTTGGCTGATTTTGATGTATATTCATGGAAGTTTAGAACCACCTTCCTATTTTGGACCTCATATAAGTTTGTTTGGGCACTTTGCCTGGCTCGGAAAGGAACGTCATGTGGCTTTTGGAGCATGGATTTTGCTGAATAGTAACTTTGTTCGAGATTTTATTGGTATTTCAATTTATGTTGGGGGGCATATCTAAGCTGTGAGGAGTAAATCAGTGCATAATAAGGAGGTATAGCAATGTAGTAAACAAATAATAAAATGAATAATCCATAGATGTGTGGTTTGCTTTGACACAATCTTTTATGCACGGGCCAAGTTTTCGGGGGCAGGTGTCACATAAATGGCATCCTTTCTTATCCCCCTTTTGGAACACACTCTGCACCTTTTTTGGATCCAAACTTGCTGCTTGAGGAGCTTCACTGGTAAAGTATTGCCCTGGTACAATACGGACAGCCAGGCTTCCAGCGGAAATGATGATGTTTTGGGTCAGATGCGCTTGGACCCTCCCCTTCCAGGTTCCCAAATATTAGGGACTTGATAACCACCTCTTGAATATGAAGGAACGTTCCATCTGGCTTGCACATCTGTATAGCATGTAAGCTTGTCATCTGTATGATGTGCATGTTAGCAAACGTCCGTCACTTTAAGGCTGTCATGACTACTAGCCAAGCTTCTGGGTGGCCCTGGTTTTTGGTGCAGAGCCAATCTCATTTCTCTGCCTGCGTCCTCTCAGGTCCAAGGGTGGAGTATTTGTATCTGCTCAGTTTTCTCATTGTTCTGTGTGATTTCTTATGTATGCATGTGTCTGATCAATCTCCTGGTTACACCCTGTATCACCTGACTGTTTGGACTCTTTGAACTGGATCTCGCCTTAGTCTTTGGATTTTCCCTCTGCTCACTGATTTGGACATTTTGCTCTCGGCTGGTTTTGACCTCTGCAACTCCTGGTACTCTTATGTTTTGCAATTTGGACTTTTAGTATCTCCTGGTTGTGATCTCTGCTCGCTGATTACCCCTCTGGCTTGTCTGGTTATCCGTTCTGGTATTGCCTGCATTGCACTTCCTGTGCAACACCTTATTCTGTAAAAGCAACCTGGGTTCTATGTAGCCAAATCCAACGTGCCTTGCAGTTGGCTCAGGTAAAGACCCTAGAGTAGCCTTAGACTCTGCTGATCAGAGTGGTGACGGACTTGAGGTAGCTGAATTACTTGTACGCTTGATCCAGACAGTCTCCAGCTGCCTTTGGAGAATTGATTGAATAGCAATTCCATAAACTTGCACTATGGGAATTGCTTAAATAGTCATTCCTTGACAGTGCACGGCCCGATTTTTGTACTATGGGACATGGCTATGTGGTAAATTGAAGTATTGTACAAAATATCCATGCTCCAGTTTTGCCTAATCATAGGCTTCTTCAGTATGCCCATATGCAGTACAAGGTCCCAAAATATCATCATCTCCGCTGCATCTCTGGGGTCCGCCTGTGGGGTCTAGTAAATGATGAGTGCTGGACATATAAGTTAGTCTGGGTTATCATTTCGCATCATTTCGTTCCGAGAGGCACAATTTTTTATTCATTGTAAGTGCTTGTTTTTTTCGGGACATGCTGTTGTTTTTAATGGTACCATTTTGGGTTAAATGCAAACTTATTATGACTTTTTATTCCATTTTTTAGGAGGCAAGGAAACCAAAAAAAGCAACTCTTTTTAATTTATTTTTTACAACGTTCACAGGGCGGTACAGACAACATGTTAACTTTATTCTGCAGGTCAATATGATTGCAGCAATACCAAATTGATATAATTTTCTACTAATTTTGCACAATAAAAACACTTTTTTCTAAAAAAAATATTTTTTATTTTTTAATCGAGTGTCAAAGCTTTTTTTTTTTTTTGTGAGACTAACTGTAGTTTTTTTGGTTCTGTTTTAGGGCACATGTGACTTTTTGATCACTTCTTATTCCATTTTTTCGGGGGACGGGGAACAAAAATAATAAATTTTTTAGTGCAATGTATTATAACAGTATGTTATATACTGACAGGCAGTCTATTAGGCCCCAGTAGCCTTCTATACAGGGCAAACCTAAAGTCCATTGTTAGGCCTTCGGTTGCCATAGCAACCCATCAGCAGCCCGCAATAGCTTGCAGAAGCCGATGGGGTACACAAGTCCTGAGCCCGCTACACCCACGTGCCATAACTGTATCACAAATCAAGGGAACCGCTCCCTTCCGATGACATACCTATACATCCAGGGGTGGGAAAATTTTATGAGGAGGGCCAACATGGCAAACCTAGGAGCCTTCATTAGGCCCCCAGCTGCCATGACATCTCGCTGGGGCTTATGACAAAGGGGCTATCCTCTGTCTAACAACTTAGATGCTGCAGTCGCTATTGACTGCATTATATGAGCAGTCAAATGGCCCTAACTAGTATACTGGCAGTTTAACCCCTTAGATGCCGCAGCCACTACCTATTGACCACAGCATTTGAGCCGGTAAATAGAGGAAGGGGGCTCCCTCTGTTTTTCAGTGCATTATATGCTACATTCATTGGTACCCTTAAAAAATACAATCGCCCCACATAAATCCAGCCCCCATACAGCTATGTTGGCTGAAAAAATTTAAACGTTATGGCGATGATGAAATAACGAAAATGAAAAAATGAAAATTGTCTGTCTCCAAGGGCTTAAAACATGGCGACTATTTCTATTAAACCTAACTGTCTATGCTGCATAGAATTTATCTGCATAAAAAGTTAAGTAAATCTGTAAATACATTGCATAATCTTGTATTGATGCTGAGTTACAGACCATATTATGGTCCGAAGCTGCATTCACAATTCTCATGGATATTACTCTAAAAACTCCCAGCATTCCCTACTGACCCAATGCCTATAAAGAACTTGCCCTGGTGATATACGTTGTGGAAAGTGTAGTCTTTGTATCAAACACTGTACAGTAATCTGATGTAGGAAAAACTAACTGTCCAACTGCATAATAGAAACTCAGCTAAGCTTTTAATGATGTCTGATAACAAGGTTGTCGACTGTTTCCAATAACAACCAGGAGAACAGTAAATAAAGCTCTGAAATATATTACAAGCTGTAACTCAGGGCCAGTGCAAACCAAGTTAATCGATGTAATTACAAATTTACGCTACTTTGTACGTAGATTATAAGCTGTAAAACGGTGTTCAATAGTAGAAGTACCATTTAATTATGGCTGTCTGTACTATACAAATTCTACCTATGCCAATCAGAATGTGTTCAACAAAGTATGTCGTGTATATTTGTAATCTGGGGCCTTGGTCTCAATTGTAGATCATGAAAATGCATGGCAATTGTCTTGTATCCCCCATGGGATGATATGTTTTCATTATGTATCATGCCATTGCAATCAATGGTGCATGCATTATCACGTCTATGTGGAGCTCATCTCCATCATCTGTCATTCTTCATTGATTGTGGTATATTTGCATGCTGAATCATAGGAAGCTGTTATACATAGACATACAAGATTTATCAATGTGCAATCCATGAATGCAAATACATCTCAGCTTGTCAAGACCTGACAATCCCCATGTGGCACCATGCCATGAGAAAGATTTAGCTTGATGAATCCTAGCCATTCGAACAGGTTTCATTTCTTCTGTCTTATGCAGGATGTTCATCAATCAAATCTCCCAGGCAATGTGTGAATTCTCTGCAGGTTTTATCCATTGGCCATATGCATTATTAACACTAGCTCTGTGTTTTGCTCATATGATTTTAGTGTCTGTATTTCTACGCATAAATCTGGTATGGATTCATTTGTAGAGTCAATAACCAATTCACAGAAAGACATATACCGTGAGCAAATTAAAAATGAATATTTAATCACCGTAAATACTGTGTTATTTTTCTTAATAGCACTGATCACATGGGAGTCAGCTTAGCATAACGGATGTATGAAAATATGTAAATCGGAGAATTACTATACTTTTTTTTGTAACCCCTAAGGTTAACCCCTTAGCGACACTTGACATACACTTACGTCATAGTCAATAGGGAGGAGTATGGAGTGGGCCTACGGGCTGAGCCAGCTCCTTACACCGCGTGTGTCAGCTGTGTATTACAGTTGACACCTTGCACTAACTGGAGATAACTCCGATCACGGCCCTTTAACTACTTAGATCTCACAGTCAATAGCGAGCCCCCTCTGTCACTTCATCGCACCCCGCAACAAGATCGTGGGGTGCCTATGGTTGTCAGGGCATCATTGAGGCCTTATAAAAGCCCATAGGTCTGCCATCTTGGTGCTCCTATTAAGCGTTGATATAGAGCCGGTAAAAATCACAATACACTGCAATACATAAGTATTGCAGTATATTGTACTAGAGATCAAACAAATATTTGTTCAAGTCCCCCTGGGAGACTAAAACAACTGCAAAAAGTAGTTGAATCGTTAGAATCTGGGGGGGGGGGCGGACCCACCTACATGCCAACGTGTTGCCGATGGTAACCATTGCAGCCAGGGGGCCTAATGAAAGCCTCCAGGTCTGCCCTCTTTGTACTCCTTCAAAGGAGACTGTTAGTGTAGCGATATACTGCAATACATTAGTATTGCAGTATACAGTGAAGGAAATAAGTATTTGATCCCTTGCTGATTTTGTAAGTTTGCCCACTGTCAAAGACATGAACAGTCTAGAATTTTTAGGCTAGGTTAATTTTACCAGTGAGAGATAGATTATATTTAAAAAAAAACAGAAAATCACATTGTCAAAATTATATATATTTATTTGCATTGGGCACAGAGAAATAAGTATTTGATCCCTTTGGCAAACAAGACTTAATACTTGGTGGCAAAACCCTTGTTGGCCACTCCATGACCTTAATGTGCTTCTTTTTGAGCCACTCCTTTGTTGCCTTGGCTGTATGTTTCGGGTCATTGTCGTGCTGGAAGACCCAGCCACGAGCCATTTTTAATGTCCTGGTGGAGGGAAGGAGGTTGTCACTCAGGATTTGACGGTACATGGCTCCATCCATTCTCCCATTGATGCGGTGAAGTAGTCCTGTGCCCTTAGCAGAGAAACACCCCCAAAACATAATGTTTCCACCTCCATGCTTGACAGTGGGGATGGTGTTCTTTGGGTCATAGGCAGCATTTCTCTTCCTCCAAACACGGCGAGTTGAGTTAATGCCAAAGAGCTAAATTTTAGTCTCATCTGACCACAGCACCTTCTCCCAATCACTCTCAGAATCATCCAGATGTTCATTTGCAAACTTCAGACGGGCCTGTACATGTGCCTTCTTGAGCAGGGGGACCTTGTGGGCACTGCAGGATTTTAATCCATTATGGCGTAATGTGTTACCAATGGTTTTCTTGGTGACTGTGGTCCCAGCTGCCTTGAGATCATTAACAAGTTCCCCCCGTGTAGTTTTCGGCTGAGCTCTCACCTTCCTCAGGATCAAGGATACCCCATGAGGTGAGATTTTGCATGGAGCCCCAGATCGATGTCGATTGACAGTCATTTTGTATGTCTTCCATTTTCTTACTATTGCACCAACAGTTGTCTCCTTCTCACCCAGCGTCTTACTTATGGTTTTGTAGCCCATTCCAGACTTGTGTAGGTCTATGATCTTGTCCCTGACATCCTTAGAAAGCTCTTTGGTCTTGCCCATGTTGTAGAGGTTAGAGTCAGACGGATTAATTGAGTCTGTGGACAGGTGTCTTTTATACAGGTGACCATTTAAGACAGCTGTCTTTAATGCAGGCACCAAGTTGATTTGGAGCGTGTAACTGGTCTGGAGGAGGCTGAACTCTTAATGGTTGGTAGGGGATCAAATACTTATTTCTCTGTGCACAATGCAAATAAATATATATAATTTTGACTATGTGATTGTCTTTTTTTTTATTTTTTATATATATATATATATATATATATATATAATCTATCTCTCACTGGTAAAATTAACCTAGCCTAAAAATTCTAGACTGTTCATGTCTTTGACAGTGGGCAAACTTACAAAATCAGCAAGGGATCAAATACTTATTTCCTTCAGGGTATGTGCACACACACTAATTACGTCCGTAATTGACGGACGTATTTCGGCCGCAAGTCCCGGACCGAACACAGTGCAAGGAGCCGGGCTCCTAGCATCATACTTATGTACGACGCTAGGAGTCCCTGCCTTGCTGCAGGACAACTGTCCCGTAGTGTAATCATGTTTACAGTGCGGGACAGTTGTCCTGCAGCGAGGCAGGGACTCCTAGCATCGTACATAAGTATGATGCTTGGAGCCCGGCTCCCTGCACTGTGTTCGGTCCGGTACTTGCGGCCGAAATACGTCCGTCATTTACGGACGTAATTTGTGTGTGTGCACATACCCTCACTGTATCATGCAAGCAATCGCTGGTTCAAGTCCTCTAGGGGGACTAATAAAAAAAAACAGTTGCAGTAAATAAAGTTTTTTTTAATGTTACACAAAAAAAATATAAAATTTTTTAAAAAAAACGTAAAGTTTTTTTCCCTACAGTAATGTTAAAAAAAAGTTAACATAACTGGTATTTTCGCGGATGTAAAAGTCGAAACTATTACAATATAGCGTTATTTAACCCACTCAGTGAACGGTGTAAAAAAATTCCTTTTTTTTTGGTCACATTACCACTCTTAAAAAAATGGAATAAAAACTGATCAAAGTCGCATGCACCTCAAAATGGTATCACTAAAAACTATGGCTCGCCCTGCAAAAAATAAGCCCTCACATTGCTGAATCCATGGAAAAATCAAAAAGTTATGGCTTTTGGAAGGCGGGGAGGAAAAAATGAAAATGAGAAAACGAAGATTGCCCGTGTCCTTAACTCCTTTATGACGAAGGACGAATTTATCCGTCCTGTACAGGTGTTAGTTCCCGCAAAAGGACAGATATATCCGTCCTCTGATCGCGTGGGTACTGCCAGTGTACCCACGCGATCAGCGGCAGGAGCACGGCTGTTATACAGAGCCAGGCTCCTGCCATAACTGCGCGCTCCGATTTCGGCAGTTTAACCCATTAAATGCCTCTTGTCAATAGCGACAGCGACATCTAATGTGTTTGACAGAGGGAGCTCCCTCTGTCACCCCATCGGCGCCCCCGCAAACAAAGGCCCCCAGGTCTGCCTTCAGAAAATGCCTGTTAGGCCATGGCGGAGGCATGGCTTAATAAAGTGCCTGTCAGTTTTACACTGACAGGCAATAATGCTTTGGTATACTAAGTATACTAAAGCATTATATATGCGATCAGCAGATCGCATAGTGAAGTCCCATGGTGGGACTAAAAAAAAATAATGTAAAGCAGTTAATTAAAGTTTGTGAAAAAAAAAAATAACAGTCAAACTAAAATAACTTTTTTCCCAAAAAGTGGTTTTATTTAGTAAAAGTGTCAAAACAAATAACACATACACATATATGGAATACCCGCGATCGTAACGACTTGAACAATAAAATGAACACATTAAGTATGCCGCCGGATTAACGGCGTCAAAAACAAAAACAAACGCAAAAAACAATGGCAAAATTCTCTCCTTTCTCCCATTCGCCCCATAAAAAAATTAAATAAAAGTTAATTTATAAGTCCTATGTACCCCAAAATAGTACCAATGAAAACTATACCTTGGCATGCAAAAATCAAGCCCACATACGGCCACATTGACGGAAAAATAAAAAAGTTACGGCTCTTGGAATGTGGCGAAGCAAAAACAAGTAATTTTTTTCTAAAAGGGTTTTTATTGTGCAAACGTAGGAAAACATATAAAACCTTTATATATTTGGTATCCCCTTAACCCATAGAATAAAGTTAACATGTTTTTTACGCTGCATAGTAAACTACGTAAATTTATAACGTGAAAATCAATGCTGGAATAGCTGCTTATTTTCAATTCTCTCCTAAAATAAAGTTACTAAAAGTTAATCTATATTTTATAAGCATCTAAAAATGGTGCAATTACAAAATCCAACTCGTCCCGCAAAAAACAAGCCCTTATATGGCTATGTCCACGGAATAAAAAAAAAGTTACGACTCTGGGAATGCAACCGGGAAAGAACAAAAAATAATACTTGGCCATTAACGCGCAAAATGGCCTGGTCATTAAGGGGTTAAGGGTTTAATATAAGTTATTTAAACCACAGGGTGAACACCATAAAAAAAACAACAAAAAAAAACATAACTTCAGAATAGCTGTTTTTTGGTCACGTTAGCTCCCAAACAAAATGGAATAAAAAGTTATCAAAATTTGTATATATGTCAAAATGGTGCCCCGCACAATATAAGCCCTCACACCGCGCCATCAACATTAAAAAACAAAAAAGTTATAGCTTTCAATATGGCGACACAAAACAAATTCTTTCATTTTTTGTATATGTAATAAATCCTAAAAAAATATATATATATCAATTTGGTTTTAATATAATTGTATTTAATGCAGAATAAAGTTAACATGTCGGAAACAGAAAAAACAATGGAGGAATCACTGGGGTTTTTTTCTATTCCACCCCACAATTTTAGTATTTTAGTCAATTATATGGTACATTAAATCATGTCGATAAAAACTGCAAATTGTCCCTCAAAAAAAAGCCATCATATGGCTAAGTCGATGGCTTTTGGAAGGTGGGGCAATAAAAATCGTAAATGAAAAAAAAGTGCCAGGAACTGTGAGGTGCCAGCAATTTCACTGAGATGTCAGCTACAGTTTTTTGGGCAAATAACAGGTCCTTTTTAAGTACATCACACCGATTGTCAAGTATGGGTGACTCACTCCAGTGCTGCTTGGTGCTCCTGTTGTCATTGCTAGCCCAGGCTCCCAGGTGTAGCAGTAAAGGACAGTGAGGAATATCCGGAATAACAAAATTAAAAAGTTTTGGGAAATTTTATGGCACATGGTTTGTTTGTTTTTGCCCAGAGCTACATTATAAAAACAGCATTGTCTCATCCCTTAAACATAGTCATGCCAGCAATGATGACCACTTGTCTGGCTCCTAGAACACTCAACGATCAGCTGTTATCAATGGGAGCAGCTCTGGCTGATAGTACATTTCCCATTGTAATATTACCTGCTGGCTATTGAAATGGATAGAAGACCATGTAAAATGTATGGTCAGGTAAGGTCTGCCAAAGCGAGAGTTGCTTTAACTTAGCGGCCCCTTTCTGGCTCATAGAAAGGGGTTCAAAGTGTGGGACACTCTATCTATGACGTCCATATGCCATGATAGGACATATGAAAAGGGGTGGTCTTTATGAGAACCCCTTTATTGTACTGAAGCAAAGCTGTGTTGAGTAGTAAAGATGTCAATGGCAGTTAAACTCATAAATAAAACTTGTTGACTATATGCAAATAATAGGTGTCACAAAAAACACAGATTTGTGGGATGGTTCTACATGACTGTATCTTCTATGGCAGACCTTTTACCAAGGAATATAGATCTATACAAATTACAGCTTCCAAGAGATTCGAAATTCCAGATCTACAGTGATCGCAACTTACAGTCCACAGCGCTTCATAAACCAAACTTGATAGTTAGTAATGTTGCTACAAAATATTATTAGCTGAATTTGACTGGATAATACACTTAAAGAGGCTCTGTCACCAGATTCTCAAATTCCTATCTCCTATTGCATGTGATCGGCGCTGCAATGTAGAGAACAGTAATGTTTTTGTTTTTTTTTAAAACGTTCATTTTTGACCAAGTTATGAGCAATATTATATATATATATATATATATATATATATATATATATATATATATATATATATATATATATATATATATATGCAAATGAGGTTTGAAATGGACAACTGGGCGTTTTTTTTTAGTTATGTCCAGCTGGGCGTGTATTGTGTTTTTAAATGGGCGTGTTTACGTGTATGACGCTGACCAATCAGTGACCAGTCAGCATCATACACTCCTCTACATTAATTTACACAGCAGCGATGTGCAGCCACATAAACAGAGATTAACGTTAATCAAGTGTCCTGATAATGAATACACATGAAATCCAGCCTGGACGTCATGTGTATTCAGAATCCTGACACTTCTGAATCTTTTCTTTGAGATTTCTAGCAAGGGAAACTAAATCTCGCGAGATTACGGAGGTAAACGAGATTTCGTTTCACTTGCTGGAAATCTCACAGAAAAGAGTCAGAAGTGTCAGGATTCTGAATACACATGACGTCCAGGCTAGATTTCATGTGTATTCATTATCAGGACACTGGATTAACGTTAATCTCTGTTTATGTGGCTGCACATCGCTGCTGTGTAAATCAATGGAGATGAGTGTATGATGCTGACTGGTCACTGATTGGTCAGCGTCATACACGTAAAAATGCCCAGTTAAAAACACAATACACGCCCAGTTGGACATAACGGAAAAAAAACACCCAGTTGTCCACTTCAAACCTCATTTGCATATATATAAAATAGCTCATAACTTGGCCAAAAATGAACGTTTTTGTTAAAAAAAACTTTACTGTTATATACATTGCAGCGCCGATCACATGCAATAGGAGACAGGGATTTGAGAATCTGGTGACAGAGCCTCTTTAACTTAGGAAGAAAAAATTTAACTGATCCAGCTAAAAATACTGGAAACAATAGCGCAGCATGCCTATTATTAAAGTCAATGGGTTCTGTCGGGCGCCTGTTGTCTCCGTTGTTCAACAGAACTGGCACTTTTGGTATTTTCGTTCTTCTGCTCCTCTCATGGAGCAGAACAAAGGAAACCTGAACACAGATGTGTATAGGTTCTAAGACCTGGAGTTTCCAAATGTACAGGGTGGGCCATTTATATGGATACACCTAAATAAAATGGGAATGGTTGGTGATATTAATTTCCTGTTTGTGGAACATTAGTATATGGGAGGGGGGAAACTTTTCAAGCTGGGTGTTGACCATGGCGGCCATTTTGAAGTCGGCCATTTTGTATCCAACTTTAGTTTTTCAATGGGAAGAGGGTCATGTGACACATCAAACTTATCGAGAATTTCACAAAAAAACAATGGTGTGCTTTGTTTTAACGTTACTTTATTCTTTCATGAGTTATTTACAAGTTTCTGACCACTTATAAAATGTGTTCAAAGTGCTGCCCATTGTGTTGGATTGTCAATGCAACCCTCTTCTCCCACTCTTCACACACTGATAGCAACACCGCAGAAGAAATGCTAGCACAGGCTTCCAGTATCCGTAGTTTCAGTTGCTGCACATCTCGTTTCTTCACAGCATAGACAATTGCCTTCAGATGACCCCAAAGATAAAAGTCTAAGGGGGTCAGATCGGGAGACCAAGGGGGCCATTCAACTGGCCCACGACCACCAATCCACTTTCCAGGAAACTGTTCATCTAGGAATGCTCGGGCAGCACTTTGAACACATTTTATAAGTGGTCAGAAACTTGTAAATAACTCATGAAAGAATGAAGTAATGTTAAAACCAAGCACACCATTGTTTTTCTTGTGAAATTCTCGATAAGTTTGATGTGTCACATGACCCTCTTTCCATTGAAAAAACTAAAGTTGGATACAAAATGGCCAACTTCAAAATGGCCGCCATGGTCAAAACCCAGCTTGAAAAGTTTCCCCCCTTCCATATACTAATGTGCCACACCCAGGAAGTTAATATCACCAACCATTCCCATTTTATTTAGGTGTATCCATATAAATGGCCCACCCTGTAGTATTTACAATCTAATGTGAGTAAAATACAAGCGTCGCAAGGGAAAGCAAGTCAGATAGATTCTTCCAGTAAAAATTAGAAAGCATGTTTGTCCTCACAAGTTGCAGCTTTCATTATCCCCAGAACACTACCCTCAAGGTCAAAGTAATCCTTTATCCTGAGTTAGATGAAGTGAGTTCAGGTATTTTACTTGGGAACCAGCAGCCGCAATGAAGTCTTAATTGTGGCCATACAGACTTTGGAGGCTTGAAAGTAAAACTTCTTTTATAAAGTGAAGAGACTTATACCAGCGATCATTTTTATTGCCGTTTCAAAGACTCACAATAAAACAGAAATGCATCTGCTTACATGAGGCTCTGAGAACTCAGCTATAGCTTTTAATTGGCAAGGAGAAGTTTAGACATTTATGGAGAAACAAAAAGCTATATCAACAAATGTGACTAGTGAGGCTGGAGGAAATGTCAGTTAACATGGCTGATAGAGGAAATGATGGGATATGACAAGCCATAAGTGTATTTGAAGAACATTTTAAATTGAAGGAACATATTTGACATTATGCAAATATTGCTAATGCAGGGACAATAAGTAGGGCAGATGAAATCTCAGCAGAATTTTAGCATGTAAATACAACACAACTTCTATTCCCATATGCTCCCAATACATGCTGTACAACAAATATTAGCATAAAACATTTTAATGTAAACTTAAATATATATGCTACAAATGTGGGGGTTTGAATTGTCCAATACAATCATTCCTTTGCTATATAGTACTTAATAACTTACTGAAACATGTCAGACTGTGTAAGACCTCATTCAAATGGCCGTGGGAATATGGGAGTTTTTGCTGGGGTATTGCTGGGGTTAAAGAAAGATTTAATCAATCTAATAGATGACACAATCTGTGGGTATTGTGGACCCACTGGGCCGTACCGCCTTGACGGTATGGCAGCTGGCCAACAGGATACAAGTCAAAGTCTATAGTTCATATAGATGTACCTGTGGTAACTTCAGACAGTAGCAGGATGGGCTCCGATGGGACCTTGGCAGCAGGCAGACACCAGGCGTGTTGTAACAAGACAGGCGTAGTATACAGCACAACATGACTCCAACTCTACACGGCACTGGAACAAGATAGCACGGGGTACAGGTAGCAGGAACGGGAACACTGGAACTGGAAAACAATCAAGGGACCATTTGCAGAGACAGACGGGTAGGTACAAACAATGCTCAGGCAATGCAGGAAGGGGCAGGGCCCTTCTTATAGTCCAGGGTGATCGGGGGGCAATTAGCTCAAATCTAAAACATGTGTGTGTGCGCTGGCTCATTGAGGCCGGGAATGAGCTCGCACACGCACCCTAGTGGTCACTGCAGGACAGGACAGCCGCATGTGCTGGCATCTCTGGGGAGGACGACGTCTGCAGGAAGATAGGAATCTGTGGTCTGCGACCGCAGGCGTTACAATTTCCCCCCTCTTACGTCCCCTCCTCTTGGGACCAGAGAGGGAGAGAAACCTCTTCAAGAGGGTAGGGGCATTAAGGTTCTCCTCTGGCTCCCAGGACCTGCTCTCTTGGTGTCCAGGATCTCTTTAACCTCAAATGTATCCGACGAACCACTGGGAGCAACTGCAGGACTAGGAATCTTGGTGTAGCGGTTCAGGACCACAGGCTTCAGGAGGGAGACATGGAAGTAGTTGGGTATCTTGAGGGTAGGAGGCATCCGAAGCTTGTATGAGATAGGGTTGATCTGTTGCAAGATCTCAAAGGTTCAGAGGAACCTGGGAGCAAACTGCATGATGGCACCCTCAGCCGAATATTTCTGGAGTACAGCCAGACCTTGGTACCAAGAAGAAACTGAGGCGGCTCTCTTCTCCTCGTATCTGCCTTTCGCTTCATGCGGTCGACAATCTGCAGAATAGAGGACCGGGTTTGCTGCCAGATCTGTAGAAAGTCCCGGTATGCAGAGTCAGCTGCAGGCACCTGGGACAAAGCAGACACAGGGAGAGGAATATGTGGATGTTGGCCGTAGACTATGAAGAATGGTGTGGAGGCGGTGGACTCACTTATGTGGTTGTTATAGGAGAACTCGGCCCAAGGAAGAAGCTGCACCCAGTCATCGTGCTGTCTGGAGATGAAGTGTCGTAAGTAGTTCTCCATGATCTGATTGATCCTCTCAACTTGGCCATTGGACTGGGGGTGGTTGGCTGAGGAAAAGTCCAACTTTATATCGAGGCGTTTACAGAGGGCCCTCCAGAACTTTGAGGTGAACTGAACCCCCAGATCAGACACGATATGCAGAGGTAGGCCATGCAGGCGAAGGATGTGTTGGATGAAGAGGATGGCCAGTCGAGAAGCAGAAGGTAGACCACCACCCAGACCGTACTGCATCCAGCAGAGGGAGGCAGATCCGTGACGAAGTCTATTGCAATATGCTTTCAAAGAGCATTGGACACAGGCAGCGGCTGGAGCAGGTCAGCCGGTTTGAAGTGTGCCACATTGTTTGCTGTGCACACCGTGCAGGAAGAGACAAAGTTCATGATGTCTTTGGGCCACCAGAACTGACAGGCAATCAGGTCTCGGGTTTTACGGACACCCATGTGACCTGCCAGTTTAGATCTGTGTCCCCAGCGGAGGATTCTTTTCTGTCTGCCAGACACACAAAATTCCTCCCCGGAGGGATGTCTCTAACTTGCATATGGTTGACAGAGATGATGCAGGATGGGTCAATGATATTTTGTGGAGGCACCATGGTGTACTCTTTCTCAAACGACCTGGACAAGGCATCGGCCCTCAAATTCTTGTCGGCAGGGCGGTAGTGGATCTCAAACTGAAATCGGGCAAAGAACAGTGACCACATGGCCTGACGGGGATTCAGCCGTTGGGCCATCTGGAGATAGGTGAGGTTCTTGTGGTCAGTGAAAATCAGGATGGGATGAGCTGTGCCCTCTAGTAGGTGTCTCAACTCCTCCAGAACCAGTTTAATGGCCAGTATCTCCCAATCCCCAATCGAGTAGTTACCCTCTGTGGAAGAGAAAAGCTTGGAGTAATAGCCACATACCATTGTCTTGCCTTTGGGACCTCTCTGAAGCAGATGTGTGCCAGCACCAACAGAGGAGGTGTCCACCTCCAACGAAAACTGTAGAGATACATCAGGATGATGGAGAGTTGAGGCTGACGTGAAGGCACTCTTCAAGCTATTGAATGTGACCTCTGTCTCTGGAGTCCACACCTTGGCGTTCATGCCTTTTTTGGTGAGGGTAGAGATGGGAGCGGTTAGTAAGGAGAAGTTTGGGATGAACTGTCGATAAAAGTTGGCGAATCCCAAGAAACGATGTATGGTCCTTAAGCCTTGCGGGCGTGGACATTCCAGGACGGCCTTTACCTTCTCAGGATCCATTTTGAGACCCTAATCCGATATAATGTAGCCCCCGGAAGAGTAGAGATTTTCTCTTGAACACGCACTTCTCCAGCTTGGTATACAGACGATTCTCCCTTAATCACAGCAAAACTTGACGGACATGTCTCTGATGAGTCACTGAAACTGGGGAAAAAATCAGAATGTCTTCGAGATAGACCACAACATAGAAATAGAGGAGGTCTCGGAGGACGTCATTGACGAACTCTTGGAAGACTGTTTGAGCGTGACACAGGCCGAAGGGCATTACTAGGTATTCATAATGTCCATCACGGGTGTTAAATGCCATATTCCATTCGTCACCCCGGCGAATCGGGATTAGGTTATAAGCCCCATGCAGGTCTAGTTTAGAAAAACTTTTGGCTCCTCGTATGCGATCAAACAGTTTTGAAATCAATGGCAATGGTTATCTATTTTTTACCGTGATCTGGTTGAGACCTCGGTAGTCACTGCAGGGTCGAAGAGATCCATCCTCCTTTTTGACGAAGAAGAACCTGGCTCCTGCCGGGGAGGAGGACTTCCTCTCCAGATTCTCCTTAATATAGGCGGATATGGACTGAGTCTCCGGCAAGCAGAGAGGATATACCCTACCATGGGGAAGGGATGCACCAGGAATCAGCTTGATAGGACAGTCATACGCCCGGTGTGGGGGGAGCGTCTCCGCCTCCTTCTTGCTGAAGACATCCGAGAACGTAAAATAATGACAAGGCAATCCCGCCAAGGACTGAGGCAGAGGAGGCTGGACCGGATGATTCTGTACCAGGCAGCGGCTGAGACACTCAGGACCCCTGTGATGGCAGGAAGGAGGTGAAGGGAAAGTGAGCCCTAATCTACCCACCGCCCTGTCCCTGCCTACTTGCAACGACCCGCCCTAGGCGACGAGGTACAACTGGGCGGCGGTCCCTACGCTGTCTAAGTGCACAGGAAAACAAACAGGGAACACGCAAGGGAAGGGGCAGTAGCCACGGAACGCCACGAGGAAACGGAGCGGCGAACGAACAGTCAGGACCAGGACGAAGTGAGTAACCCGAGCGGGCACGGAGACAGAAGCAAGCCAGGGGCAAAGCAAAGCAAGACAAGGGGAACTGCAGCAAGGCAGAAGCACGGCAGAAGCAGGCTGGAGCAAGCAGCAGTGGGGCCAGGAATCCAAAAGAATAACAAGCAATGAGGAAGAGAAAACTGCAGGTATAAATGGACAGGGGGCGGAGCTAACTCTGACTGACCAGGCCGCGATAGGCTCTCCCACTCCTGAGCCTGCCACCCTGATTGGTGGGAGCCGGTGTCAGTCTAAGAGGTCTGGCCTCAGGTGTCGACTGATTAACCCTGGGAGTCTCCACAGACGTAGTGCCTGGCAGATCCATTACAGTACTCCCCCTTTTATGAGGGGCCACCGGACCCTTACTAAGAGGACCCGGTTTAGTGGGGAAGAGAAGGTGGAACCTCCTGACCAATACCCCAGCGTGAACATCTCGAGCAGGTACCCAAGTCCTCTCCTCCGGCCCGTATCCTCTCCAATGGACCAGGTACTGGAGGGAGCCCTGGATCATCCTACTGTCCACAATCTTGGCCACCTCGAATTCCACCCCCTCAGGGGTGAGAACGGGAACAGGAGGTTTCCTAGAGGGGGACCAGGACGGGGAGCAGCGTTTAAGGAGGGAGGCATGAAAGACGTCGTGTATGCGGAAGGATGGGGGCAGCTCCAGACGGAAGGATACAGGGTTGAGGACTTCAATGACCTTATAAGGCCCAATAAATCGGGGAGCAAACTTCCTGGACGAGACCTTAAGGCGCAAGTTCCTGGACGACAACCAGACCAAATCCCCGACGACAAACCGGGGGTTAGCAGAACGTCTACTATCTGCCTGAATCTTTTGTGCGCTCTGGGACGCCTCTAGGTTCTTCTGAACCTGCGCCCAGACAGTGCACAGTTCCCGATGAACATCCTCTACCTCAGGATTATTGGAACAACCAGGGGAGACGGAGGAGAACCTTGGGTTAAACCCGAAATTACAGAAAAACGGGGAGACCCCTGACGAGTTACTGACCCGGTTATTCAGGGAAAATTCAGCAAGGGGAAGGAATGAGACCCAATCGAATTGACAGTCAGAGATGAAACACCTTAAATATTGTTCCAGGGATTGGTTGGTCCTTTCCGTTTGGCCGTTAGTTTCGGGATGGAAGGCGGAGGAGAAGGACAGATCAATCTCCAACTTTTTACAAAAGGCTCTCCAAAATAAGGAAACAAATTGTACCCCTCTGTCCGAAACGATATTGACTGGGGCCCCATGGAGACGCAGGATGTGCTTCACAAACAAAGAAGCTAACGTCTTGGCGTTAGGTAGCTTCTTAAGGGGCACAAAGTGGCACATCTTGCTGAAGCGGTCGACTACCACCCACACCACCGACTTGCCCTGAGATGGAGGCAAATCGGTGATAAAATCCATGGAGATATGGGTCCAAGGTCTCTGGGGAATGGGCAAGGGACGTAGTAGGCCCGCAGGTCGGGACCTAGGGGTTTTGGACCTAGCGCAAACCTCACAAGCGGCGACGTAAGCCCTAACATCTTTAGGCAACCCAGGCCACCAATAGTTTCTGGTAATGAGGTGTTTGGTGCCCAAGATGCCAGGATGACCAGATAGAGCGGAGTCATGGTTTTCCCTGAGTACCCTCAGCCGGTATTGCAGGGGAACAAACAGTTTGTCCCCAGGGGCGTTCCCGGGAGCTGCACCCTGATCAGCCGCGATATCAGAAGCTAAATCAGAATCCGTGGCAGAGACGATTATAACAGGGGGTAAAATACAAGCGGGATCCTTCTCGGAAGGAGGATTGGCCATGAAACTACGTGACAGAGCATCAGCCTTAATATTCTTGGACCCAGCCCTATAGGTAACCAAGAAATTAAATCTGGTAAAGAATAGTGCCCACCGAGCTTGTCTAGGATTAAGCCTCCGGGCCGATTCTAGGAAAACCAGATTCTTGTGATCCGTAAGGACCGTTACCTGGTGTCTGGCCCCCTCCAGGAAGTGCCGCCACTCCTCAAAAGCCCATTTAATGGCTAGAAGTTCGCGGTTGCCAATATCATAGTTACTCTCCGTGGGCGAAAACTTCCTAGAGAAGTAAGCACAGGGGCGGAGATGGGTGAGGGAGCTGGTACCCTGGGACAAGACGGCCCCCACTCCCACCTCGGAAGCGTCAACCTCCACAATAAATGGCTCCTCTTGGTTGGGCTGAATCAGCACGGGGGCCGAGATAAAGCACTTCTTGAGAGTCTCAAAGGCCTGGACGGCCTCAGGGGGCCAATGGAGGACATCAGCACCCTTGCGGGTAAGGTCCGTAAGAGGCTTAGCGACGACCGAGAAGTTGGCAATAAATCTCCTGTAATAGTTGGCGAACCCTAAAAAACACTGTAACGCCTTAAGGGAGGCAGGTTGGACCCATTCCGCCACAGCTTGAACCTTGGCAGGGTCCATGCGGAATTCATGAGGAGTGAGGATTTGCCCTAAAAATGGTATCTCCTGTACCCCAAAGACACATTTTTCAGTCTTAGCAAACAGATTATTCTCCCGAAGGACCTGGAGCACCTTCCTGACATGCTCCACGTGAGAGGACCAGTCCTTGGAAAACACCAGTATGTCATCAAGGTACACAACAAGAAAATTACCCAGGTACTCTCTCAGGATTTCATTAATAAAATTCTGGAAGACAGCAGGGGCGTTACACAACCCAAAGGGCATGACCAGGTATTCGAAATGACCCTCGGGTGTGTTGAACGCAGTTTTCCACTCATCCCCCTCTTTGATGCGGATAAGGTTATATGCCCCCCGTAGATCGAACTTAGAAAACCATTGGGCTCCCTGAACCTGATTAAAAAGATCCGGAATCAAAGGAAGTGGGTACTGGTTCCTTACAGTGACCTTATTCAGGTTACGATAATCAATGCACGGCCTAAGACCACCATCCTTCTTCCCCACGAAGAAGAAGCCAGCACCTACAGGAGAAGTCGACGGGCGAATGAAACCCTTGGCCAGGCATTCCTGGATATACACCCTCATGGCTTCACGTTCAGGACATGAAAGATTAAATATCCTACCCTTAGGAAGCTTGGCACCAGGCACCAAATCGATAGCGCAATCGTAATCTCTATGGGGGGGCAACACCTCGGAGGCCTCCTTAGAAAACACATCGGCGAAGTCCTGAACAAACTCAGGAAGCGTGTTTACCTCCTCCCGGGGAGAAATAGAGTTAACAGAGAGACATGACGTAAGACATTCATTACCCCATTTGGTGAGATCCCCAGTATTCCAATCAAACGTGGGATTATGCAACTGCAACCAGGGAAGACCTAATACCAGATCAGACGATAATCCCTGCATCACCAGTACAGAGCACTGCTCCAAATGCATGGAGCCAACAAGGAGTTCAAAAACAGGAGTATGCTGAGTAAAATAACCATTAGCAAGGGGAGTCGAGTCGATACCTACTACAGGGATAGGATAAGGTAAATCAATACAAGGCATCTTTAGAGACATAGCAAATTCCACAGACATGATATTAGCAGATGAACCAGAATCCACGAAAGCACTGCCCGTGGCAGACCGGCCAGCAAACGAGACCTGAAAGGGAAGCAAAATTTTATTGCGTTTCACATTAACGGGAAATACCTGTGCGCCCAAGTGACCTCCCCGATGATCACTTAGGCGCGGAAGGTTTTCCGGCTTCTTATTCTTGCGCCTGGGACAGGTGTTCAGTAGATGCTTGTCGTCCCCACAGTAGAAGCAGAGACCGTTCATTCTGCGAAACTCCCTACGTTGTCGAGGGGACATGGAGGCCCCGAGTTGCATGGGTACCTCCGAGTCCTCCGTGGAGGGGCGAGGAGGCGGGACCTCGGGGGGGATCGCAGAAAAGTCAGAGGGGAGCACACTGAAGCGTTCTAGCTGACGTTCCCTGAGACGTCGGTCAAGTCGTACTGCTAGGGCCATAACCTGGTCAAGGGAGTCAGACGAGGGGTAACTAACCAGCAGATCCTTCAGGGCGTCAGATAATCCTAACCTAAACTGGCACCTTAGGGCCGGATCGTTCCACTGAGAAGCTACGCACCACTTCCTAAAATCAGAACAGTATTCCTCAACCGGTCTCCTACCCTGACGTAAGGTCACCAGCTGACTCTCGGCTAAAGCAGTCCTGTCAGTCTCGTCGTAAATGAGTCCGAGGGCAGAGAAAAAACGATCAACAGAGGAAAGTTCAGGGGCGTCAGGAGCCAAGGAGAAGGCCCACTCTTGGGGCCCTTCCTGGAGTCGGGATATGATGATACCCACCCGCTGGTTCTCGGAACCTGAGGAGTGGGGCTTAAGGCGGAAATATAGTCTGCAACTCTCCCGGAAGGAGAGAAACGTCTTACGGTCCCCTGAAAACCGGTCAGGTAACTTGAGGTCGGGTTCTAGAGGTGAGGTGGTGCGCCCAACCCCTTGGGCCAGGGCCTGGACCTGTAGGGAGAGGCCCTGCATCTGCTGGGTCAGGGTCTCAAGGGGGTCCATGATAGCGACAGCGTAGGAGAAATGGTAGACTAGGTAAGGGCTTGTTATTCTGTGATGGCAGGAAGGAGGTGAAGGGAAAGTGAGCCCTAATCTACCCACCGCCCTGTCCCTGCCTACTTGCAACGACCCGCCCTAGGCGACGAGGTACAACTGGGCGGCGGTCCCTACGCTGTCTAAGTGCACAGGAAAACAAACAGGGAACACGCAAGGGAAGGGGCAGTAGCCACGGAACGCCACGAGGAAACGGAGCGGCGAACGAACAGTCAGGACCAGGACGAAGTGAGTAACCCGAGCGGGCACGGAGACAGAAGCAAGCCAGGGGCAAAGCAAAGCAAGACAAGGGGAACTGCAGCAAGGCAGAAGCACGGCAGAAGCAGGCTGGAGCAAGCAGCAGTGGGGCCAGGAATCCAAAAGAATAACAAGCAATGAGGAAGAGAAAACTGCAGGTATAAATGGACAGGGGGCGGAGCTAACTCTGACTGACCAGGCCGCGATAGGCTCTCCCACTCCTGAGCCTGCCACCCTGATTGGTGGGAGCCGGTGTCAGTCTAAGAGGTCTGGCCTCAGGTGTCGACTGATTAACCCTGGGAGTCTCCACAGACGTAGTGCCTGGCAGATCCATTACAACCCCACTGGAGGACCTCTCCAGAATTCTAGTCCAGGACTAGGGCATATAGTCGGACCCAGAGCAGGCCCAGCAGCACAGGGTTGACGACCTTAGACAGGACAAAGAATGAGATGAGCTCAGAATGAAGGTGGCTTCAGTGGCTTGGTCACAGCTACAAACGGGTCTGGCAGAGGTAGTCCATTCACCGATGCAACAATCAAAGGCCTCTCCAGAGGGGTTGTGGGCAACTGGAGAAGATCCACCAGGTCTCTGCGGATCCAGAATCCAGATAAGTTTTTTCGCCGGACACTATGGTCATGGGAATGGACAATTAAGGAGAAAGTCCTTCTTCACCCAGAGATGGAATACGGCAGCTACAATGCATAGGGCACAATGAACGGCTCCCATCCATTACCCCTGCTATCTGGCTCTGTACTGCGCAGACACAGGTCAGAGTCACACAGCAGAGAAGCTGTTTGTAGGGAGACAGCAGGCGCCATTATGAAGACTAGCTGCACTGCAAGTAAGGTGTGTGTCTCTGTCTGTCCTTCTCTCTCTCTGACAGACCCCCGCTCTAGTGACCCCCGACGGGCCCCCCCCGACGGCCACCCCCCCCCCACTCGACGGGCCACCCCACCTGACGGCCCCCCCAAGCCCCCCCTGTCGCTAGATGTATTGTTAGTGTGGACGGTGTGCGGAGCTAAGATTGTCAGATGTAGCAGAGCTGAGTGTGTGTGTGTGTGTGTCTGTGTAGCAGAGCTGAGTGTGTGTGTGTCTGTGTAGCAGAGCTGAGTGTGTGTGTGTGTGTGTGTGTGTCTGTGTAGCTGAGCTGAATATGTCTGTTTGTCTGTAGCAGAGCTGAGTGTGTCTGTCTGTGTAGCAGAGCTGAGTGTGTGTCTGTGTATCAGAGCTGAGTGTGTGTCTGTGTAGCAGAGCTGAGTGTGTGTGTCTGTGTAGCAGAGCTGAGTCTGTGTGTGTCTGTGTAGCAGAGCTGAGTGTGTGTGTCTGTGTAGCACATGTGGCGTATGCATGGGCGCCGCTGATCCTTCATAGCCGCTTATCAGCGGTTTTGAAGAATCAGCGGCAAGCACCCCCCATACACACACACACGGCCGTAAACATCCCGAAACATGGCTGAAAAATCATAAGCAGAACGCCTACAAACATCTGCGCTCTGGTTTCAATGGGAAATATGACGTTCTGTTCCGAAAGGGTTTTTTTTTACGCGGCCGTTTTCCAAAAACGGCACGTAAAAAGACGCCCGCCAAAAAGAAGTGCATATCACTTCTTGGGACGTTTTTGGAGCCGTTTTTAATTGACTCTATAGAAAAACAGCTCCAAAAACGGTCGTAAAAAACAACGCCAAAAACGCGAGTTTGATTTAAAAATGGCTGGAAATCAGGAGCTGTTTTCCCTTTGTTTAGTAAGCGTGTGAACAGAGCCTTAGCCTTTTGGTGTGTCCTATAGCTTCTGCCAGCTGCAGAATCACACCAAAAATGGCAGCCGGACACTGCTTAGCAATTTGAAGACACCTTTTCCTGGCTTGTAGGAGGGGGGGTGAGATTCCCTCCCACATTTACGGCAGCTGTGAGTCAGGTTGCTTTGCCTTATTCACTTTAGTTTAATTCTGGGAAGTGCTCCCTCTGGTGGCCAACATAGGAAAACATGTGAAATTATTATTTAATTTTTAATACTTTCCACCATGTGGAGGAAAAAAAATACAGCAAAAAATCGTAAAAAATATAATAGAAATAAGTAACTTACTTAAAAAAAAAAAAAAAAAAAAAGGTTTAATTCGCGACACATTCCCTTTAATCTCAGGGGACAGTCCCTGCAAGAATGTAGTCACCAAGGCCTCATTGTTCCACAACAACTCTCCCGCCAGGGTGTGGAAGGGGATGGCGTACTCGCCCACGGAAGTGTCTCCCTGGCGAAGATTCAGCAATGCGGCAGCTGCCGACGAGACTTGTCCAGGCTCCTCAAACACTGTGCAATATGTCCGTAGGAAGCCCTGGAAATCACGGGTCTCTGGTCTTTGTCTCTCCCAGATAGGGTTTGCCCATGCTAGGGCCCTTCCAGTGAGGAGTGACACGATGAAAGCGACCCTTGCACCGTCAGTAGAAAATGCCATTGCATACAGACTGAAGTGGATCTGGCACTGGTTCAAAAATCCCCTGCAGGTCCTCTCTTCTCCATCATAGCGAGGAGGTAGTGGTAGAGAAAATCGGGGATCAGCACTGCCAGGAGGTGTAGTCGGAGGATTCGTACTGCCAGGAGCTGTAGTAGGAGGAACGGCAGCTTGCAAATCCAGCCGATGTGCAATAATGTTCAATGCCTGGAGGAGTTGGTCCTGTCGAGACCGGAGGTCTAGCATATCCGGCCGCATCACTTGTGATGTCGTCATGGTTTTGGATTGGCCAGCGGGGTCTAGGGCCTCAGCGTACTGTCATGATCTGTGGGTATTGTGGACCCACTGGGTCGTACCACCTTGACTGTATGGCAGCTGGATACAATTCAAAGTCTATAGTTCATATAGGTGTACCTGTGGTAACTTCAGACAGTGGCAGGATAGACTCAGATGGGAACTTGGCAGCAGGCAGACACCAGGCGTGGTGTAACAAGACAGCGTATTATACAGCACAACATGACTCCAACTCTACACAACACTGGAACAAGATAGCATGGGATACAGGGTACAGGTAGCAGGAACGGGAATACTGGAACTGGAAAACACTCAAGGGACCATTTGCAGAGATTGACACGGCTAGGTACAAACAACGCTCAGGCAATTCAGCAAGGGACAGGGCCCTTCTTATAGTCCAGGGTGATCGGGGCGCAATCAGCTCAAATCTAAAACATATGTGTGCTCTGGCTCATTGAGGCCGGGAATGAGATCGAGCACGCACCCTAGTTGTCACTGCAGGACAGGTCGGCTGCGTGTGCTGGCATCTCTGGGGAGGATGACATCTGCAGGAAGATAGGAGTCTGCGGTCTGCGACTGCGGACGTTACAATGGAAATCCTCAAAAAATGCAGTAAAGATACTGCACGGTGCCGTTTCAGGACAAATACAAAGAAAAAGAAAAAGAAACTCCAGAAACATCTTTAGGCACTCTTTGGGACAAGAAATTACAGAACACACCACCTGGCCAGGTTTGATAGGATTTACATAAATTCAATTCCCCTTAGAGTATAAATATATAGACTCCAAACACATTTCTAATAAGGGCTGGGCACTGTTAATAACAAAAACATCCCCCCATGTCACCTAGGCAGCTCCATGAAATGATCCATACACGAGAAACAACAATCAGAGCAGTTGAGACCAATTTATATATAACATTTTTTGACTTTTATTAAACATATATCACAAACAATATTAAAATGCAGCAAGATAAGACTCTAGTAAGAATGGCGGAACTAGTAATAAATATTGTTGCTGATACATTTACATGGGATAACAAAGTAGTATACAGTTACTTATATCAGAATGGTATATACCTCCCCTCACAAGGGGAAATTTTCAAGCCTAGTGAGTATATTATAAGTATATTGAGTATATGTAAACAAAGGAGGATAGAATAAAGTGACAGTGCTTTATAAAGTAATCTGTATGGCAACAGCCTTACCCATAGTCAGCAAAAAGGATGATAGTGTCCGCTGCTCCACATGAACCCCAACGCGCGTTTCGCCACGAGTGCTTCCTCAGGGGGATGTGAGTCTATGTGCTCCCTTTAGCACATAGCCTTTAGCCTTTAGCCTTGTAAGCTCTGGGTATTATCGGATTTGAACGTATTTCTAGCTAATCTGGAACTAGGTGGTTCCTCTATGGAGGTACGTGAAGAAGTGGAGGATGACCTTGAATGGGAGATGAAACTCCCATTTCTAGATCTCCCCCTCTCCCTATGCCATTTATAGACTTTATGTTGGGCAGACCCCACATCCGGCTCCGGGCACGGCAGCACACATCCGGATTCCCGACGCGTGACGGGAGTTCCGGACATGCGCAATGCGCCCATGGAGACGGAGGAGGAGTGCATCGCAACCAGCCGCCGCAAAGGACATGCGCACTACATCTCAGCAAGAAATGTCAGTGAATCGATCTCTGTGTTTACATTGTTTTGATCTGCGTGCCCTATATCATTTCTGGTGTGTTAATTGGCTTATATGAATCTGGTGACGATACTGTGTACCATTGAGTTTTAAGGTCCTGTATAGAGAAATGCAATATGTAGGCAGCAGGAAAAATACTGCCAATGAATGAAGGATTATATGTGAAAATACCATAATTGAAAAAAATGAATTAATTGATCAGTGACAAAAAAAACCCTACGAACCCAAAAAAACAACGAAACTAAAATAGAATGTGTGAAAAAACGCAAGACAAGGATGCACGAAAGTATACCGTATATAAATAAAGTAAACTCAATAGTACACAGTATCGTCACCAGATTCATATAAGCCAATTAACACACCAGAAATGATATAGGGCACGCAGATCAAAACAATGTAAACACAGAGATCGATTCACTGACATTTCTTGCTGAGATGTGGTGCGCATGTCCTTTGCGGCGGCTGGTTGCGATGCACTCCTCCTCTGTCTCCATGGGCGCATTGCGCATGTCCGGAACTCCCGTCACGCATCGGGAATCCGGATGTGTGCTGCCGTGCCCGGAGCCGGATGTGGGGTCTGCCTCGCTTCTGGTCGCTCCAACGGAGATGCGCCGTTATGCATCTCACTAATTACATGTCTTAGGGACTATTTAAGGGTTGCTAAAGGGAGCACATAGACACACATCCCCCTGAGGAAGCACTCGTGGCGAAACGCGCGTCGGGGTTCATGTGGAGGAGCGAACACTATCATCCTTTTTGCTGACTATGGGTAAGGCTGTTGCCATACAGATTACTTTATAAAGCACTGTCACTTTATTCTATCCTCCTTTGTTTACATATACTCAATATACTTATAATATACTCACTAGGCTTGAAAATTTCCCCTTGTGAGGGGCGGTATATACCATTCTGATATAAGTAACTGTATACTACTTTGTTATCCCATGTAAATGTATCAGCAACAATATTTATTACTAGTTTCGCCATTCTTACTAGAATCTTATCTTGCTGCATTTTAATATTGTTTGTGATATATGTTTAATAAAAGTCAAAAAATGTTATATATAAATTGGCCTCAACTGCTCTGATTGTTGTTTCTCGTGTATGGATCCCCTTAGAGTATGTAGTTAGATCCCCTTCTTCCCTACCCCTCCCCTATAAATGAAACATATATAAATAAAACATATCAATATGTAAACATGCCCTTAATAATTGTTCCCTCTAAGAGATTTAAAGGGGTTACATATAGGGAAAAGGGAAATGAAGAAAACGCTTGCCTTAATACACACTTGCTGCGATATATACAGAAAAGTCCTTTATCAGCATAGTCTTTCCATTGAAAGAGGTAGTAATATATGCCATGTGAGGAATAGCACAATATGGTCTTTGAACTTACTTTCCTGGCCATATATTGCTTGGACTTCTGTCTCCTATGAAAGGTCATTTTTTTCCTTATATTAATCACCTTATATATCTTGAAGTGAAATCCAGATATAGATGGGAATGACCGCAGAGACTGTACTGAGGAACACGTGAATCTTTGTGATACTGTAAAGGATCTGCCAGACACAGCTTCTGTGTCAACGCCCATAGGTAATCAGTCTGCACCTGCTTCTATGTCTGTGAGACTGACTCCATCTTCCACCACTCAGGATGGCAGGCTTAGGAGTGGGAGAGCCTATCACAGCCTGGCCAGACGGAGCTAGCTCCCGCCCTCTGTCTATTTATACCTGCCTTTCCTGTTCCTCTTTTGCTTGTGATTCTTCTCTGCTGTTTTCCTGGCCCTGCTGCAGCTTCTTGAACTACTGACCCTCTGCTTGTTATTGACCTTGGCTTTACTGACCACTCTTCTGCTCTGCGTTTTGTACCTCGCTCATCTCCTGGTTTGACTCGGCTCGTTCACCTCGCTTGTTGCTCACGGTGTTCCCATGGCCAACTTCCCCATTTCCCCGGCTTTTTTGTACCCTTATCTGTTTGTCTGTCGTGCACCTATTGAGTGTAGGGACCGTCGCCCAGTTGTACCCCGTCGCCTAGGGCGGGTCGTTGCAAGTAGGCAGGGACTAAGTGGCGGGTAGATTAGGGCTCACCTGTCTGTCTCCCTACCCCATCATTACATAATCACAAGCCCATATACCTAGTCTACACTGGTACCTGACACTCTATGGACCCCCTTGAGACCCTGGCTCAGCAAATGCAGGGCCTCTCCCTACAGGTCCAGGCCCTGGCTCAGAGGGACAACCAGCCTGATGCTACCCTGATAGTGCCCCTCACCTAACCTCTTGAACCCCACCTCAAGTTGCCTGACCGGTTCTCAGGGGACCGGAAGACTTTTTGCTCCTTTCGGGAGAGTTGTAGGCTCTACTTTCGCTTAAAGCCCCACTCCTCTGGTTCTGAGAGCCAGCGGGTGGGTATAATTATGTCCCGGCTCCAGGACGGGCCCCAAGAATGGGCCTTCTCCTTTTCTTTTCTGCTCTCGGGCTCATTTATGACGAGACTGACAAGACTGCCTTTGCCGAGAATCAGCTGGTGACCTTACGTCAGGGTGAGAGACCTGTTGAGGAGTATTGTTCTTACTTTAGGAAGTGGTGTGTAGCTTCTCGGTGGAATGACCCTGCCTTAAGGTGCCAGTTTAGATTGGGTCTGTCAAACGCCCTGAAAGACCTGCTAGTTAGCTATCCCTCTTCTGACTCCCTAGATCAGGTTATGGCTTTAGCGGTACGACTTGACCGACGTCTCAGGGAAAGACGACTTGAAAGTTTTTGTGTTTTCTCCTCTGACTCCCCCATGATGCCTCCCGAGGTTCCGTTGCTTCGTTCCTCCACGGAAGACTCGGAGGTACCTATGCAACTCGGGGCCTCCGTGTCCCCCCAACAACGTAGAGAGTTCTGCAGGAAGAATGGTCTCTGCTTCTACTGTGGGGATGACAAGCATCAAGTGAATAAATGTCCTAAGCGTAAGAATAACCAGTCGGAGGAACTTCCGCGCCTAAGTGACCATCGGGGAGGTCACTTGGGCGCACAGGTATTTCCCGTAAATATGAAACTTAATAAAATCTTAATTCCCTTTCAGGTCTCTTTTGGTGATAGGTCTGCTACCGGCAGTGCCTTCGTGGATTCAGGGTCTTCTGCTAATATTATGTCTGTGGAATTTGTTATGTCTCTAGCTATGCAATTGATTGATTTGCCTAAACCTGTCCCGGTAGTGGGTATCGACTCCACTCCTCTTGCTAATGTTTATTTTACACAGCATACCCCTGTTTTTGAACGCCTTGTTGGCTCCATGCATTTGGAGCAGTGCTCTGTACTGGTGAGGCAGGTATTATCGTCCGATTTGGTTTTAGGCCTTCCCTGGTTGCAGTTGCATAATCCCACGTTTGACTGGAATACTGGGGATCTTACCAAATGGGGTAATGAATGCATGATGTCATGTTTTTCTGTTAATTCTATTTCTCCCCCTGAGGAGGTGAACACTCTACCTGAGTTTGTTCAGGACTTCGCTGATGTTTTCTCTAAAGAGGCCTCCGAAGTGTTACCTCCTTATAGAGAATACGATTGCGCAATTGATTTGGTACCAGGAACTAAGCTCCCTAAGGGTAGGGCTGGGTCTAAAAATATTAAGGCTGATGCACTGCCACGTAGCTTCATGGCCAGCCCTCCTTTGGAGGAAGATCCTGCTTGTGTTTTGCCTCCAGGTATAATAATTTCCTCTATTGATTCTTATTTAGTCTCTGAAATTGCGGCTGATCAAGGTTCAGCTTCCGGGAACCTTCCTGAGAACAAGTTGTCTGTTCCCCTGCAATTCCGGCTAAGGGTACTTAGGGAAAATCATGACTCCGCACTATCTGGTCATCCAGCCATCCTGGGTACCAAGCACCTCATTGCCAGAAACTATTGGTGGCCTGGGTTGCCTAAAGACGTTAAGGCCTACGTCGCCGCTTGTGAAGTTTGTGCTAGGTCCAAGACTCCCAGGTCCCGACCAGCGGGCTTACTATGTTCTTTGCCCATTCCCCAGAGACCTTGGACCCATATCTCCATGGATTTTATCACCGATTTGACTCCATCTCAAGGCAAGTCGGTGGTGTGGGTTGTAGTAGACCGCTTCAGTAAGATGTGCCACTTTGTGCCCCTCAAGAAACTACCCAATGCTAAGACGTTAGCTACCTTGTTTGTCAAACACATCCTGCGTCTCCATGGGGTCCCTGTCAATATTGTTTCTGACAGAGGGGTACAATTTGTTTCATTGTTTTGGAGAGCCTTCTGTAAAAAGTTGAAGATTTATCTGTCCTTCTCCTCTGCCTTCCATCCTGAAACTAATGGCCAAACTGAGAGGACTAATCAGTCTCTAGAACAATATTTAAGGTGTTTTATCTCTGACTGTCAATATGATTGGGTCTCATTCATTCCCCTCGCTGAATTTTCCCTTAATAACCGGGTCAGTAACTCGTCAGGGGTCTCCCCCCTTTTCTGTAATTTTTGGTTTAAACCACGGTTCTCCTCCATTTTACCTGGTAGTTCCAACAATCCCGAGGTAGAGGTCGTTCATCGGGAACTGTGCACAGTCTGGGCCCAGGTTCAGAAGAACCTAGGGGCGTCCCAGAGCATACAAAAGACTCAGGCAGATAGAAGACGTTCTGCTAACCCCTTGTTTGGGGTCAGGGATCTGGTGTGGCTATCGTCAAAAAATTTGCGCCTTAAAGTCCCGTCCAAGAAATTTGCTCCCCGGTTTATAGGGCCGTACAAGGTCATTGAAGTCCTCAACCCTGTCTCCTTCCGACTGGAGTTGCCCCCGTCTTTTCGAGTACACGACGTGTTTCATGCCTCCCTCCTTAAACGCTGCTCCCCGTCCTTGGCTCCCTCGAGGAAACCTCCGGTCCCTGTTCTCACCCCTGAGGGGGTAGAATTCAAGGTGGCCAAGATTGTGGACAGCAGGATGGTCCAAGGCTCCCTCCCGTACCTGGTCCATTGGAGAGGATACGGGCCGGAGGAGAGGACTTGGGTACCCGCCCGGGATGTTCACGCTGGGGTATTGGTCAGGAGGTTCCACCTTCGTTTCCCCAATAAACCAGGTCCACCTAGAAAGGGTCCGGTGGCCCCTCATAAAAAGGGGGGGTACTGTAAAGGATCTGCCAGACACAGCTTCTGTGTCAACGCCCATAGGTAATCAGTCTGCACCTGCTTCTATGTCTTTGAGACCGACTCCATCTTCCACCACTCAGGATGGCAGGCTTAGGAGTGGGAGAGCCTATCACAGCCTGGCCAGACGGAGCTAGCTCCCGCCCTCTGTCTATTTATACCTGCCTTTCCTGTTCCTCTTTTGCTTGTGATTCTTCTCTGCTGGTTTCCTGGCCCTGCTGCAGCTTCTTGAACTACTGACCCTCTGCTTGTTATTGACCTTGGCTTTACTGACCACTCTTCTGCTCTGCGTTTTGTACCTCGCTCATCTCCTGGTTTGACTCGGCTCGTTCACCTCGCTTGTTGCTCACGGTGTTCCCGTGGGCAACTTCCCCATTTCCCCGGCTTCTTTGTACCCTTGTCTGTCTTGTCTGTTTGTCTGTCGTGCCCCTATTGAGTGTAGGGACCGTCGCCCAGTTGTACCCCGTCGCCTAGGGTGGGTCGTTGCAAGTAGGCAGGGACTGAGTGGCGGGTAGATTAGGGCTCACCTGTCTGTCTCCCTACCCCATCATTACAGATACATCCTCTTATGAAAGAGTGAGGAGGTGATGGCTTAGACCGGGCCCGGTCAAGACCAGAATGGTTATCCTTTATTTCGTGAGAACTCTTTCCCTGCTCCTTAACATTGGAAAATAGGACCAGGCATAGGAATAACCAAAAGCGCTTATCTAATAGCCATGGCATGTGCACTCTGAAAAACAGAATCTACGAACAGATGAGTATAAAATTATAATTTGCAGTTAGTTTGATTTCCATATATTACTACCTCTTTCAATGGAAAGACTATGCTGACAAAGGACTTTTCTGTATATATTGCAGCAAGTGTGTATTAAGCCAAGCGTTTTTTTAAAAAAGAGTATTTTGGTCAACTTTTCTTCACTTCCTTTTCCCTCAGTGTAACCCCTTGAAACCTATTAGAGGGACCAATTATGTTTTATTTATGTATGTTTCATGTATAGGGGAGGGGGAGGGAAGAAGGGGATCTAACTACATACTCTAAGGGGAATTTAATTTATGTTAAGCCTATCAAACCTGGCCAGGTGGTGTGTATTGCTGGGGTTGCAGGTATCTGTGCAACATAGCAAAGCCCCATGTCTACACAGGAGCTCTAGCTACAAAAAATATCAACAACAAATTATGAGACGGATGGGAGTATGCTATGTTGCACAGGTATCTTTGTGACATAGCATAGGCCCATGCTGCAAAAATTCTAAAAAAAGTGTAAAAAAAAAAAATGATTATATACTTACGGCGCAATGTCCATCACATCACTGAGGAACCTCAGATGCTCAGTATATAAGTATGTTATTTTTTCCTACTACCATCTCCGCTCTTCCCCTTCATGTTCAGTTCCCTCCTGTATTGATTGCGGCAGGTATTCTAGCGCGATTTCGCATCTCTGCCTGTGTAAAAATAAAAACAAAGTATGAATAAACAGAAAAAAAAACAGAGGGTGGAGGGATTTAAGTTAAAAAGTTTGGGGCAGGGTTTCTATTTACATAACTTGGCCTGCTGCTTTTTTAATGCACTTTCCCACACATGTAGCTCTTGCACTACCTCCGTCTATGCCTTGTCCTTCAGTAGTGTGTCTTTATACTCCTCCAGTCTTTTGTCCCATATCACTGGGTGGTCCTGAAAGGTTTAAATGAGCTGCTCCACCTGTTTTCTGCTCATGGACATATTGGCACTCTCCTCAGCTCTGCAGGTCTGCTCTTGTGTGCAGGACCAAAAAACAACCAGGGAAATCACCTGCCGTTGCATAGCAACACTTCCGTAATTGCGGACAGCTACGGATGCACCTCGTAACCATCCACAATTTTGACTCCCCAATAGACCATCCGTAAATATACCGAAAGGTGTCCGTGGCCCATAGAAATGAATAGGTGCATAATTTCATCCGTAATTATGGTCTGTAATTACGGCTGAAATTTATGGTCGTGTGCATGGGGCCTCACTTACAACAAAAAAAACTTATAATAATAGACATAGTAGTCAACATTTATACACGTGAACTTATTTTCAAGTCACAGTTAGATCCTGTTTATAACATAGATTAAAGATATTGCAAAACAAAAGGGGTGCTATAAATCTCAGCAAGGCAATAGTAGTTGCTGGCCTGAATGGGCAGCACACGTACAGTTTGAAAAGGATATAATCACCAAGACAGGCAGCTTTCCAATTAATATATTAGTTAGATATAATAATACTCAAACACTGGATGCAAAACAGGGACTTTGCTAGGTTCTTTTAGGGTCTAAAAGATCAGGGACTCCTTCACAGTAATAGGGTGCCCTCTGTGCCCCCCTACAGTAATGGTGCCTCCTTAATTCCCCCATAGTAATATTGGCCCCTTGGTGCCCCGGACACAGTAATCGTGCCTGCTTAGATACCCTATACAGATTGTCAATTGGCAGCTAACCCTATTAACCGCTCTACTAACAACAAGTACTTAAATAATTCTATTACTGAAATATTGATGACAAGAATATTCTTTATTAAAAGCACATAGCCTATACTTTAAAAAGAAACCATGAGCTCAGAAACACACTAATATAGAATATAATATTCAATCTCTGCTGGGCAGTAGAAGAATTCCTATGCACACTGGGGTCACTATCTATATTGAAGAGAAGCATCTGCAGATTGCTATCTCCAAATCAATGCTGAGCCGATGGTATGTTAAAAAAAAAACATTCAACAAAGCCCCCGCACAGTAATGGTACCCCCTTAATCCCCCCCCCCCCCCTTCAAAGTAGATGTAACAAAGTAACATAGTAATATGGTAACATAGTTGGTAAGGCTGAAAAAAGACATAAGTCCGTCAAGTTCAGCCTATTATCCTGCAATGTTAATCAGGAGGAAGACCAAACCTCCATGAGGCAAAAGCCAATTTTCCTCATCTTAGGGAAACAAAATCCTTCTTGATCGATTCCAAACCTGGCAAGTAGAATAAATCCCTTAATCGATGCTCCATTTTCTGAAATGTAGTGCTCATAACGTAATATTATTACACTCAAGTAAGACATCCAGGCCCCTTTTGAACTCTTTTAATAAATTCACCATAACAACTTCCTCTGGTAGAGAGTTCCATAGTCTCACTGCTCCTACAGTAAAGAATCCCCTTCTATCTTTGTGTAGAAACATTCTTTCTTCTAGACGTATTGGATGCCCCCTTGTTATAGTTAGAGTCCTGGGTATAAATAGATCATGAGAGACATCTCTGTATTCACCTTTCATAAATTTATAGTTAGTTATTAGGTCACCCCCTCAACCGTCTTTTTTTCTAAATAACCCTAAATTCTTTCTGGATATTGCATTCCACCCATTCCATTTATTACTTAAGTTGCCCGTTGTATGCCAGTTATGATCTTATTTGCCTTGGCACTCAGCCACGATACTGGTGTCAACTTAGTGCCGTTCACACGTAGCGGAATTGCTGCACATTTCCGACTCAGATTTGCGGGCAGAAAATCCACAGCTTATTACAGTAGAAGTAAAGTAGATGAGATTTACAAGAATCTCATCCACATGCTGCAGTAAGTTTCTGCAGCGTGTGGTGCAGCATATTAAGTTATGCTGCAGAATGGTTGCATATTTATTGTGAATTTTCCCCATTAAGTTCAATGGGAAAGTAGAGATCTGCAACAAATGCCAACTGTTGCCATTTTTGCTGCAGAAAAGCTATGAATCTGCAGCAATAATCGCAAGTAGGAAAATTTAAAAAAAATTTTTTTTCCAGTTTAACATAAAACAATAAATCATACTCACTCCCACCCCTGGTCTTCCATAGCGTTGCCTCACTGCTCCCCCATCTGGTCTCTGTGCTGTCGGTGAGACGCCGGATCCACTTTACAGGCTTGTGTGATGCAGCATCGTCCTCGTGGCTATCTGTGATGACGCAGGCAGGCACAATGATGTCACTGCATTACACCAAGCTGGACATGAATTCCGCTCAAGTGTCTCATAGGCTCCAGGCCTAAAGTGGCCTGCAGCCTATGAGAGTAAATGTTGGAGCAGGAAGCTGACAGCTCCCTTCCCTGCCATAGTATTGAACTATATTTGCGTCCTGAGGGGCAGTCACCTGGGGATCTGGAAATGCTAGTGTTACCGATGCCACTGTTGAAAAGTCTTAAATATGTTTCCTGCGCTTTATCTTCTCTGTCAAATTTACAGATCAAAGAGAACTACAGAAAAAAACATTAACTATGTTGATCTTTGCTGTTTATTACAATTAATTTAATTTTCTAGTATTTTCCTCTTTGCTTTCTTGCTACACCCTGACCAGTGAATCTGGTGCAGTGGTCAAATATCCTTAGTACGTATTCTGCGTGATAGTGGGTGGCTCCCATAGTGACCCATGGAGGCATAATTGGTTGTGTGACATCAATCCACATTTACAGCACAAGGTCCAGGGAGACTCCGATTGTGTCAGCGTCCCCAACCTTGGTGCACACCGCTCCCTGCCGGTGGAGTCCTAAAGGGGGCTGTGTTACTGCACTAAATGCATTTAATTCCACTGCAGTATTCTACTCCCAGCTGTAATTCCTAGGCCCAGTCACATCTATATTGACCTATTTCATAACTTGAATAAATTAGTACAGTGTGTAATGAAGTGCTGTTACCCATCAAACCAAATTATACATTCTAAATAGAGCCTGAAGGGGATTTCTTATCATTCCAATACACATAAAGAATGTTCACGTTTTATTGGAAGGGACTGTATTTTATCTGAATATATCCCCTGTTCTCTATAATATACACGAGTACAGATGAATCCTAATAAAGTTCAGCATTAAACATTTTACAATGCATTAATCTTATGCCCCTTAAGCAGATCTTCAAAGTCAATGTCACTATGTCAAGATAATTTAAACAAACTTAAATTCGAGTGTGTAAACAAGCCTTTCTTCATGAATCTTAATAATATCATATCTGCTCCTAGTCGGAAAAAGATAAGAGTGAATGACATATAGCCTGAGACCTAGTAAACTATACCTGTCATTTATCTGGATTAGCTTCATATGACTTTCATTTCAAAAACATATTTCCCTTACAGTAAAACACAGTCTGCCCATGTCAGGCTCAAAGTGACAGTGAAAAGAAGAAAGTGTCTCCACGCATGCATGACAGAGCTCTGCAGGAATTGAAAATGTGGCATTGGAAGGTCAGTTAAATAGCACTACTTGTTAATATATACCAACCTCATTGAAACTGTTAGGCCTCATGCACACGACCGTATTTTTTCCCACCCGTAAATACTGGCGTAAATACGGGTCCGGTGTCACACGTATTCCACCCGTTTTGCACCAGTATTTACGAACCCGTGCCCGTAAATATGGGTCCGGTGTCACACGTATTCCACCCGTATTTACGAGCACGTTTTTGGCGGCAAAATAGCACTGCACTAATCGGCAGCCCCTTCTCTCTATCAGTGCAGGATAGAGAGAAGGGACAGCCTTTTCTGTAATAAAAGTTAAAGACATTCATACTTACCCGGCCGTTGTCTTGGTGACGCGTCCCTCTCTTCACATCCAGCCCGACATCCCTGGATGACGCGGCAGTCCATGTGACCGCTGCAGCCTGTGATTGACCTGTGATTGGCTGCAGCGGTCACATGGCCTGAAACGTCATCCAGGACGTCGGGCCGGATGTCGAGAGGGACGCGTCACCAAGGCAACGGGCGAGAGACCGGACTGGAGGAAGCAGGAAGTTGTCGGTAAGTATGAACGTCTTTTATTTTTATTTTTTACAGGTTTATACTGATCGGTAGTCACTGTCCAGGGTGCTGAAAGAGTTACTGCCGATCAGTTAACTCTTTCAGCTCCCTGGACAGTGACTATTTACTGACGTCGCTTAGCAACGCTGCCGTAATGACGGGTGCACACATGTAGCCACCCGTCATTACGAGAGCTCCATAGACTTCTATGGACTGTCCGTGCCGTTATTACGGCCTGAAATAGGACATGTTCTATCTTTTTCAACGGCACGGGCACCTTCCCGTGAGAAAACGGGAAGGCACCCGTCGCCAATAGAAGTCTATGAGCCCGTTATTACGGGTCGTAATTACGACCCGTAATAACGGGAGTTTTTACGATCGTGTGCATGAGGCCTTAATCTGGGAAATGAGCCTGGGGTCTCCTCAAAAAAAGAAGTGCTTAAAGAGGCTCTGTCACCAGATTATAAAGGCCCTATCTCCTGTATAATCTGATCGGCGCTGTAATGTAGATAAGAACAGTGGTTTTTATTTTGAAAAACGATAATTTTTGGGCAAGTAATGAGCAATTTTAGATTTATGCTAATTACTTTCTTAATGACCAACTGGGCGTGTTTTTACTTTTTACCAACTGGGCATTGTAAAGAGGAGTGTACGACGCTGACCAATCAGTGACCAATCAGTGACCAATCAGTGTCATACACTTCTCATTGTTCCAGCCCAGCTTCATTCACTGCACAATCAAACTGTAACAATAGACTTGAACAATGAGAAGTGTATGACGCTGATTGGTCACTGATTGGTCAGCGTCATACACTCCTCTTTACAACGCCCAGTTGGTAAAAACTAAAAGCACGCCCAGTTGTTCATTAAGAAAGTAATTAGCATAAATCTAAAATTGCTCATAACTTGCTAAAAAATTATCGTTTTTCAAAATAAAACCCACTTTCTCATGACATATTGTACTTTATGTTAGTAAAAAAAAATTGGTCGATAAATTCGGTATTTATTTCTGAAAAAGACCACAATTTTGAGAACATTTTCAAAAATTTCCATTTTTCTAAATTGAAACATGTCTGCTTGTAAAACAGATAGTAAACCACACAAAATAGTTACTAGTTAACATTTCCCATATGTCTACTTTATGTTTGCATCGTTTTTTGAACGTCCTTTTATTTTTCTAGGACGTTACAAGGCTTAGAACTTTAGCAGCAATTTCTCATTTTAAAGAAAATTTCAAAAGGCCATTTTTTCAGGGACCAGTTCAGTTCTGAAGTGGCTTTGAGGGCCTTATATATTAGAAAATCCCCATAAATCACTCCATTTTGAAATCTAGGTATTCAAATCAGCATTCACAAAGTGTTTTAACCCTTTAGACGTTTCACAGGAATTAAAGCAATGTAGAGGTGAAATTTACAAATTATTGAACCGTTGTTCAGACTTACCTTCTGACGGATCCGGCCATGGACGTCTGTGTTCCCGGCGACATCTCCCTCTAGGGAGACACCGGCACTCACTTCCAGGTTCTGTGACTGGGTCCCACAGGGCGCGCGCCCGCGCATGCACGGCCTTAAAGGGCCAGTACGTGTCCAGCTGTCTATTATCAATAATTAGCCCAGAATGCTGCTGGACTATAAAAAGGGCTCTGCCACTTGTTCCTTGCCTGAGCATTTTTGTATACCTAAAGTTTGTCTTGCAAATGGTCTCCCAGTGTTTTCCAGTTCCCAGTGTTAACCATTCCTGCTGCCTTTACCCTGTATCCCGTGCTATCGTATCTACTGTGCCATCTACAGTGAAATTCAAGTTGTGTCGTCCGCTGCATCTACTGTACCATCTACAGTGAGAGTCAAGTCGTGTCTTCCGCTGCATCTACTGTGCCATCTATGGTGAAAGTCAAGTTGTGTCTCCGCTACTGTCTACATTGCCTCAGGTACCCGTTCTGGACTATAGACATTGTTTTGTACCTAGTTGGCCAGCTGCTATCCAACTACCTGGTACGGCCCAGTGGGTCCACACCCCGCGCCGTGACAGTACGCTCAGGCCATGGACCCCGCTGGTCAATTCAAGGGCATGTCACCCTCCCAAGCCATGCAGGCGGACCTGCAGGATCTGCGAGCATGGCGGGATCAACTTCTTGTGGCAGTTGACTCCATGGCATAGCAGCTAGGGGCCACCTCGGTTCCATGGAGACGCAAGTTTGTGCAGGTGGTTTCTGAACCAATGCCATATCCACTTTACTCTGCACGCTCGAGCATTTCATTCAGATGGAGCCAGGATCGCCTTCATTTTGTCTTTACTTGCCGGCAAGGCCCTGGCGTGGGCGAATCCAATCTGGGAACGACAGGGACCCAAGACCCGAGACTTCCAGGGGTTTGTGCGGTTGTTCAGTACCGTATTCGAGGAGCCTGGACGAGTCTCGTCGTCAGCCACTGCTATCTTTAATCTTCACTAGGAGGACGTCTACGTGGGCGAATACATCATCCAGCTCCGGACCCTGGCAGGAGAATTGTCCTGGAACAAAGAAACCTTGGTAGCATCCTTCTGGCATGGCCTATCGCCCAAAATCAAGGACGAACTTGCTGCTCGAGATCTACCAGCTGCCTTGGACGACCTGATTGTACTTGCTACTCGAGTGGACATAAGGCTCAGAGAGAGATCTCAAGAGGTTCGACAGGAGAGGCGGCTTCCTAGACTGGCACCCAACTTCCATCAACCCCTCTTGCCTTCTTCTTATGCTCCGCCCAAGGTTCCGATGCAGGTGGATCGGCTTAAACTGTCCATTCAAGAGAAATAGCACAGGCGTACCTCTGGACTCTGTTTATATTGCGGCCTCGCTGGCCATGTCGTGCGTCTGTGTCCTCAGAAGCCAAAAAACCCCAACGCCTAGCATTGGTTGGAGAGACAATCCTGGGCGATACTGCATTTAATAGAGAACTCTCCTCCAAACTCTTCATTCCTGTGACCATCGTCGCTGGCGAGATGCCCCATCCGGTCTCTGCCTACCTGGACTCTGGCTCTGCAGCCAATTTCATCTGCCAAGACCTTGTGGATCTTCTTCAGTTGCCCACTGTTCTGCTGGAAAGGCCGTTGATCGTTGCCTCGGTAGATGGCCTGCCTTTGCCTGACCCAGTTTTGTCTGTGACCAAGCCAATAAGACTCCAAGTGGCAGTTCTTCACTCTGAACTCATCTCCCTGTTTTTCCTGCCCAAGGCCGTCAACCCCGTGCTGCTGGGTTTGCCTTGGCTCCGTCTACACGCCCCTGTACTGGATACTCCAGACAAGTTCTCCAGTGGGGCCCCAAGTATCTTGACCGCTGTCTGGTGCATGTCCATCTGCCTCAATCCCCTCCGCATCAGTTACTGGCAGGGTTGCCCTCCTGCTACTCTCAGTTCTCAGATGTCTTCAACAAGAAGGAAGCAGAGACATTGCCTCCACATCGAGCGTAAAATTGCCCTATCGACTTGGTTCCCGATTCGTCCCCTCCTCGCGGTAGAGTATACCCTCTCTCCTTAACAGAGACCCAGTCTATGTCAGCCTACATTAAGGAGAATCTGGAGAGGGGCTTCATACGAAAATCCTCATTCCCGGCCGGAGCCGGGTTTTTCTTTGTCAAGAAGAAAGATGGATCCCTCCGACCCTGCATTGACTACTGAGGCCTCAACCAGATCACGGTGAAGAACATGTACCCATTTCCTTTGATTTCAGAACTGTTTGATCGCATACGGGGGGCAAAACATTTTTCTAAGCTAGACCTGCGTGGGGCTGAAAAACTAATTCGTATTCGTCAGGGTGACGAGTGGAAGACTGCATTTAATACTCGTGATGGACACTATGAATATCTGGTCATGCCCTTCGGCCTGTGTAACGCCCCCGCGGTGTTTCAAGAATTTGTCAATTACATTTTTAGTGATCTCCTCTATGTCTGTGTTGTGGTATATCTCGATGACATTTTGATTTTTTTCCCCAGATCTTGTGACTCATCAGGGTCATGTCCGCCAGGTGTTGCTTCGATTAAGGGAGAATCATCTATATGTCAAGCTGGAGAAGTGCGAAGTCTCCACCCTTCCAGGGCTACATCATCTCCGATCAGGGTCTCAAGATTGACCATGAGAACGTAAAGGCTATCCTGGAATGGCCACGACCTGAAGGCTTAAAGGGAACCTGTCACCAGCATTTCACCTATTAAACCGACTATACCTGGTGGTAGTGGGTGAAAAATCATTTCTATATAACCTATAATTATCTTCTTAGTCGGCTCTGTAGCTTTAGTATTCAGCTTTTTAGTGTTCCCACACCGTATGCTAATGAGCAGAAAAGAGTCAGATCTTCATTTGAAAAGAGTCAAATCTTCGTTTGGAAAGAGTCATATCTTCATTCCTCAAGTCTTTCCAAGTTTACTTTGCCTCCTTACTTTTGATTGACAGCTCCTCGCCTTCCCCCAGCACACAAAATCCTGCGCTTGTGCATTGATGTCCTCTTTTGGTGTGTGCGCACAAAGGGATACCTCATAATTACGATAAAAGGCGCAAAACGTTTGCAGACCGATATTTACAGTCGGAAGAGGAGTTTAGGAGCGGGGATAACGGCAATGAACTTTTTATAGCAGCGGCCAGTGAGGGAGAAGTAAAGTTCAATAGGTGAAATGCTGGTGACAGGTTCCCTTTAAGGGCCATACAACGCTTGCTGGGATTCGCCAACTTCTACCGGCTGTTCATTCCCAACTTCTCTTCATTGACAGCTCCCATCTCCACCCTCACTAAAAAGGGTATGAATGCCAAGGTGTGGACTCCAGAAGCAGAAGTCGCATTTAAAACCTTAAAAAAGGCCTTTACGTCAGCCTCTATTCTTCATCACCCTGATGTATCCCTACAGTTTTCATTAGAGGTGGATGCTTCCTCTGTTGGTGCCGGTGCACTTTTGTTCCAGAGAGGTTCGAGAGGCAAGATGGTGGTATGTGGCTACTAATCCAAGCTTTTTTCTCCCGATGAGCGCAACTACTCGATTGGGGATTGGGAGTTACTAGCCATCAAGCTGGCCCTGCAGGCGTGGAGACACCTACTGGAAGGCTCAGCTCATCCTATCCTGGTCTTCATGGACCACAAGAACCTGGCCTTTCTACAGACGGCTCAACGGCTGAATCCTCATCAAGCCAGGTGGTCGTTGTTCTTTGCTCGGTTCCGGTTTGAACTCCACTACCGACAAGAATGTGAGGGCCGATGCCTTGTCTAGGTCGTTTGAAACAGAGGACACTGTGGAGTCCCCACAGAATATTATTGATCCTTCCTGCGTCTTCTCTGTTAACCCTCTGCAAGTTAGAGACATTTCTCCGGGAAGGACTTTTGTACGTCTGGCAGACAGAGCAAGAATCCTTCGCTGGGGTCACAGTTCAGAGCTGGCAGGTCACGCGGGTGCCCGTAAGACCTGAGACCTAATTGCCCATCAGTTCTGGTGGCCCACGCTGCCCAAAGACGTCATGGACTTTGTCTCCTCCTGCACGGTGTGCGCAGCAAACAAAGTTGTCCACTCCAGACCAGCCGGTCTGCTCCAAACCCTGCCTGTGCCCAATGCCCCCTGGCGGCATGTTGCTATGGACTTTGTCACAGATTTGCCTCACTCTGCGGCACACAGTGTGATGTGGGTGGTGGTGGATCAGTTTTCTAAAATGGCTCATTTTGTTCCCCTGACTGGCCTACCCTCTGCTTCTCGATTGGCCAATCTTTAAGTTCAACACTGGAAGAAAATATAGATATAGTTGGTGTTGCTGAAACATGGCTGGACTCTTCACATGACTGGGCTGTAAATCTACAGGGTTTTACACTGTTTCGGAAAGACAGGACAAATAGGAAAGGCGGTGGTGTATGTCTGTATGTGAGAAATGATATGAAGGCGAGTGTGAAAGAGACAATAGTGGGTGAAGATTGTGAGGAGGTTGAAACCTTGTGGGTGGAACTAGAAAGGGAGGTAAACACTGAAAAAAATTACTTTTGGTGTAATCTATAGACCCCCCAATATAACTGAGGAGATGGAAGGTCAGCTATATAAACAGATGGAGCGGGCTGCACAGGCAGGTACTGTAGTGATAATGGGAGATTAAATTTCCGGGATATTAATTGGTGTCATGGTTCAGCTTCAACTGCAAAGGGGAGACATTTCCTCAACCTGTTGCAGGAAAATTTTATGGGCCAGTTTGTGGAAGACCCGACTAGAGGTGAAGCTCTGTTGGATCTGGTCATTTCTAATAATGCAGATCTTGTTGGGAATGTCAATGTTCGTGAAAACCTCGGTAACAGTGATCACAATATAGTTACATTTTACCTATACTGTAAAAAACAAACGCAGGCTGGGAGGGCAAAAACATTTAATTTTAAGAAAGCCAATTTCCTCAGGATGAGGGCTGCAATTCAGGATATAGACTGGGAAGAACTAATGTCAAATAATGGGACAAATGATAAATGGGAGATTTTCAAATCTACTTTTAGTTATTATAGTGCAAAATTTATTCCTATAGGTAACAAGTATAAACGACTCAAATTAAACCCCACATGGCTTACACCTTCTGTGAAAGGGGCAATACATGACAAAAAAAGGGCATTTAAAAAATACAAATCTGAGGGTACAGATGTAGCCTTTGTAAAATATAAAGAGCTTAATAAAATATGTAAAAATGTAATAAAATTAGCAAAAATACAAAATGAAAGGCAGGTGGCCAAGGATAGTAAAACAAATCCCAAAAAATTCTTCAAGTATATAAATGCTAAAAAGCCAAGGTCTGAACATGTAGGACCCCTAGATAGTGGTAATGGGGAGTTGGTCACAGGGGATCAAGAGAAGGCAGAGTTACTTTAGCTCTGTATATACAACTGAAGAAAGAGCAGCCGATGTAGCCGGTGCCAGTGCTGTTAATATATCAGTTGATATACTGAATTGGATGAATGTTGATATGGTCCAAGCTAAATAAAATAAAATAAATGTGCACAAGGCCCCGGGACCAGATGGGTTACACCCTAGAATTCTTAAAGAGCTTAGTTCAGTTATTTCTGTCCCCCTTTTCATAATATTCAGAGAATCTCTAGTGACTGGTATAGTGCCAAGGGACTGGCGCAGGGCAAATGTGGTGCCTATTTTCAAAAAGGGCTCTAGGTCTTCCCCGGGTAATTATAGACCAGTAAGCTTAACATCCATCGTGGGGAAAATGTTTGAGGGGCTATTGAGGGACTATATACAGGATTATGTGACAATAAATAGTATTATAAGTGACAGCCAGCACGTTTTTACTAAGGACAGAAGTTGTCAAACTAACCTAATCTGTTTTTATGAAGAGATAAGCAGAAGCCTAGACAGAGGGGCCGCTGTAGATTTAGTGTTTTTGGACTTTGCAAAGGCATTTGACACTGTCCCCCATAGACGCCTAATGGGTAAATTAAGGACTATAGGTTTAGAAAATATAGTTTGTAATTGGATTGAGAATTGGCTCAAGGACCGTATCCAGAGAGTTGTGGTCAATGATTCCTACTCTGAATGGTCCCTGGTAATAAGTGGTGTACCCCAGGGTTCAGTGCTGGGACCACTATTATTCAACTTATTTATTAATGATATAGAGGATGGGATTAATAGCACTATTTCTATTTTTGCAGATGACACCAAGCTATGTAATATAGTTCAGTCTATGGAGGATGTTCATGAATTGCAAGCGGATTTAAACAAACTAAGTGTTTGGGCATCCACTTGGCAGATGAAGTTTAATGTAGATAAATGTAAAGTTATGCATCTGGGTACCAACAACCTGCATGCATCATATGTCCTAGGGGGAGCTACACTGGCGGAGTCACTTGTTGAGAAGGATCTGGGTGTACTTGTAAATCATAAACTAAATAACAGCATGCAGTGTCAATCAACTGCTTCAAAGGCCAGTAGGATATTGTCGTGTATTAAAAGAGGCATGGACTCACGGGACAGGGATGTAATATTGCCACTTTACAAAGCATTAGTGAGGCTTCATCTAGAATATGCAGTTCAGTTCTGGGCTCCAGTTCATAGAAAGGATGCCCTGGAATTGGAAAAAATACAAAGAAGAGCAACGAAGCTAATTAGGGGCATGGAGAATTTGAGTTATGAGAAAGATTAAAAGAATTAAACCTATTTAGTCTTGAAAAAAGACGACTAAGGGGGGACATGATTAACTTATATAAATATATTAATGGCACATACAAAAAATATGGTGAAATCCTGTTCCATGTAAAACCCCCTCAAAAAACAAGGGGGCACTCCCTCCGTCTGGAGAAAAAAAGGTTCAACCTGCAGAGGCGACAAGCCTTCTTTACTGTGAGAACTGTGAATCTATGGAATAGCCTACCTCAGGAGCTGGTCACAGCAGGGACAGTAGATGGCTTTAAAAAAGGGTTAGATAATTTCCTAGAACAAAAAAGTATTAGCTCCTATGTACAGAAATTTTTCCTTCCCTTTTCCCGTCCCTTGGTTGAACTTGATGGACATGTGTCTTTTTTCAGCCGTACTAACTATGTAACTATGTATGTAACTATGTTACTATGTATGTAACACATCTTCCATCTGCACGGCTTGCCTCTGCATATTGTCTCGGATCGAGGGGTCCAGTTCCACTCGAAGTTCTGGAGAGCACTCTGCGGCCTCCTTGGTGTACAGTTGGACCTCTCCTCGGCTTATCATCCTCTGTCCAATGGGCAAACTGAAAGGGTTAAACAGATTATGGAGAACTATCTGCGGCACTTTGTCTCCAGACGGCATGATGACTGGGTGCAGCTGCTTCCGTGGGCTGAGTTCTCCTATAAAAACCATACTAATGAGTCCACCACCTCCAGTCCGTTCTTCATCGTCTACGGCCAACATCCTCGTATACCTCTTCCTGTCTCTACTATGTCTCAGGTGCCTGCAGCTGACGCTAACTTCAGGGACTTTCTGCAGATATGGCAACAGACACAATCTTCTATTCTGCTGGCGGCTGACCGCATGAAGAGAAAGGCAGACACTAGAAGACGAGATCCTCCCCAGTTTCTTCCAGGTACGAAGGTCTGGCTGTCTTCCAGGAATATCCGGCTGAGGGTGCCATCTTGCAAGTTTGCTCCCAGGTTCCTCGGACCCTTTGAGATTCTGCTACAAACCAATCCTGTGTCTTACAATCTTTGGCTGCCTCCTACCCTCAAGATCCCTAACTCCTTCCATGTCTCCTTGCTGAAGCCCATGGTCCTGAACCGCTACTCTAGGACTCCTAGTTCCGCTGTGGCTCCTGGCGGCTCATCAGGGACTTTCGAAGTGAGGGGGGTCCTGGCCACCAAGAAAGTGGGAGGAAGGAAGTTATATTTGGTGGATTGGAGGGGATTTAGTCCAGAAGAGAGGTCTTGAGAGCCAGAGGAGAACATCAATGCCCCTGTTCTCATGAAGAGATTACTCTCCCTCCCTGGCCCAAAGAAGAGGGGGCGTAAGAGTAACGTAACTTCCATGGCTGTGGACCATCGTTCAGACTTACCTTCTGACGGCTCCGGCCATGGACGTCTGTATTCCCGGCAGCATCTCCCTCCAGGGAGACGCCGGCACTCACTTCCGGGTTCTGTAACTGGTTCCCGCAGAGCACGCGTCCAGCTGTCTATTATCAATAATTAGCCCAGAATGCTGCTGGACTATAAAAAGGGTTCTGCCCACTAGTTCCTTGCCTGAACGTTTTTGTATATCTAAAGTTTGTCTTGCAAATGGTCTCCTAGTGTTTTCCAGTTCCCAGTGTTACCCATTCCTGCTGCCTGTACCCTGTATCCAGTGCTATCGTATCTACTGTGCCATCTACAGTGAAAGTCAAGTCGTGTCTTACGCTGCATCTACTGTGCCATCTACAGTGAGAGTCAAGTCGTGTCTTCCGCTGCATCTAATGTGCCATCTACAGTGAGAGTCAAGTCGTGTCTTCCGCTGTATTTACTGTGCCATCTACGGTGAAAGTCAAGTTGTGTCTCCGCTACTGTCTACATTACTTCAGGTTCCCGTTCTGGACTATAGACATTGTTTTGTACCTAGTTGGCCAGCTGCTATCCCGCTACCAGTACGGCAAAGTGGGTCCACACCCCGCGCCGTGACACTCAAGGAATTTATCTAAGGGTTTAGTTAGCATTTTGACCACACAGACTTTTTGCAGAATTCAGTGGAATTAGGCCGTGAAAATGAAAATCGACTTTTTCTCTGAAAAACATAGATTTTTTTTTACAAGGAATAAAGGAAAAAAAGAACCACAACATTTGTGAAGCATTTTCTCCTAATTACGGCAATATCCCATATGTGGTAATAAACTGCTAATTTGACCCATGGCAGCGCTCAGAAGGGAAGGAGCGCCATTTGGATTTTGGAGCATGAATTTTGCTGAATTTGTTTTCGGTGCCATGTCACGTTTGCAACACCCTGAAGGGACCAAAACAGTGGAAATCGGACAAAAGTTACCCCAGTTTGGAAACACCCCTCAAGGAATTTTTTTAGGGGTATAGTGAGCATTTAGACCCCACGGGTCTTTTGCAGAATTTATTAGAATTAGGCCGTGAAAGTGAATATCACAATTTTTTCCACTTAAATGTTGAATTTTCTCATTTTCACAAGGGATAAAGGAGAAAAAAACAACCAATTTTGGTAAAGCAATTTCTCCCGAGTACGGAAATACCCCACATGTGTTCATACGTTTTTTTCATTAGAAATGAATTAACCCTTTCAGGACTGATCCATTTTTTGCTTTCTTATTTTCGTTTTTCACTCCCCGCCTTCCAAGAGCCATAACTTTTTTCTTTTTCCGTCAGTAGAGTGGTGTGAGGACTTATTTCTTGCGGGAGGAGTTGTAGTTTTTATTGACACCATTTAAAGTATCATAAAATGTACTGGGAAAAAAAATTATTTGCGGGTTGATTGAGAGTGTCTTATTGTTTGCGGGACGAGCTGTAGTTTTTATTGGTACTATTTTTTGGTGCATAAAAAGTGATCAAAAAGTTGTATTACATTTTTTTTTAAGGGCTAAGTTGACAAAAAACAGCGATTTTGGGGTTTCAATTATTTATGTTTTTTACTGTGTTCACCGTGCGAGTTAAATAATGGTATATTTTAATAATTCAGCCTTTTACGGACGTAGCGGTACCAATTTTGTTTATTCTTTTACATTACTTTAGAAGAAAAATGGGAAAAGGTTTTTTTTTTTTCTTAAAATTATTTTTTTCTAATAACTTTAATTCTTCTACACATTAGGGGACTTGAACCAGCGATCATTGAATCGCTGGTACAATATACTGCAATACTAATGTATTGCAATATATTGTCATTTTTACAGGCTTCTGTAACCACACGATCGCTGTTCCTGAACGTTAGTCCCGGGTGTCAGCTGTAATAAACAGCTGACATCCGCAGTGTATGGAGCGGGCCAGGGGCGTAACTAGGAAAGACTGGGCCCCATAGCAAACTCTTGATCGGGACCCCCCCGGGTGCCACAAGCAGCCCCCTTATAAATAGTGCCCTCCGTAGAATGTGCCATACAGCCCCCCTGTAGACAGTGCTATATAGCCCCGCCTATAGACAGTGTCACACCCCATTTGTAGATAGCGCCCCACCTCCCCCTTGTAGATAGTGCCATACAGCCCCCTGCAGATATTGCCATAAAGCCCCCACTGTATATAGCGCTATACAGCTCCCACTGTATATAGTGCCCCACAGTCCCCCTCTCTTGTATATAGTGCCACACAGCCCCCCCCCCCTTAGTAGATAGTGCAGCACAGTCCCCCCTTAGTAGATAGTGCCACACACAGACTGCTGTATATTGCGCCACACTTAGCCCCCTGTAGATAGAGCCACAGCCCTCCCGCTTGTAAATAGTGCCATACAGTTCCCCCATGTAAATAGTGCTATACAGCCCCCTTAGTGGTGCCACACAGCCCCTTGTATATACTGCCACACAGCTCCCCCATGTGTATAGTACCACAAAGCTCCCCTTGTGTATAGTGCCACAGAGCTCCCCCTTGTGTATAGTGCCACACAGCTCCCCCTTGTGTATAGTGCCACACAGCTCCTCCTTGTGTATAGTGCCACACAGCTCCCACTTGTGTATAGTGCCACACAGCTCCCCCTTGTGTATAGTGCCATACAGCCCCCCTTTGTGTATAGTGCCACACAGCCCCCCTTTGTGTATAGTGCCACAAGGCAATGGCGCATCTGAGAAAGTTGTGTCAGCCAGGGAGATGTCATTCAAACATGGAAAGGTAGGTTTGGAGGCAGGACTTTGTGACTCTTCAGGATAGCGGCACCACCCCATGACCCTTTAACGAGCAATTATCATATAGTGTGTGCCGTTTAAAGTGGATTTTAAAGATTTTGCTGCATCTGAAAAAAACATACATTTGGAAATATTGTCAGGTCATGTATTACCACATGGTGGCGGTTCAAGGGGTTAAACCTACCAGACATGTTCCCATTAAATATACAATGAATTGAGAAAAATTCCATCTGCTGTTATTATAAATATATCCTATATAATTACAGCTCCAGAACCAAGCTCTGACATATATACAGTACCACAACCAAGCACAGTACATAAATACAGCACTAGAACCAAGCTCTGACATATATACAGCACTAGAACAAAGCTCAGTACAGACATACAGCACTAGAACCAAGCCCATACATATATACAGCACCAGGACCAACCTCAGTACATAAATACAGCACGAGAACCAACCTCAGTACATAAATACAGCACGAGAGCCAACTTCAGTACATAAATACAGCACTAGAGCCAAGCTCAGTACATAAATACAGCACTAGAACCAAGCTCAGTACATAAATACATCCACAGAATCAAGCTCAGTACATAAATACATCCCCAGAACCAAGCTCAGTACATAAATACATTCACAGAATCTAGCTCAGTACATATATACATCCCCAGAACCAAGCTCAGTACATATATACAGCACTAGAACCAAGCTCATTACATAGATACTGCACCAAAACCAATCTCATACGTATATACAGCACCAGAACAAAGCTCAGTACATAAATACAACACCAGAACCAAGCTCAGTACTTACATACAGCATCAGAACCAACATGAGTACATATATACAACACCAGAACAGATACAGCTCAATTTAGTGCAACCCGTGCCGTATAGGTTTGTACGGCGTAAAACTACAGCTCCCAGCAGGGCTCGAACAATGGTAAGTATATGCTGTTTCACAAAAAAAAAAACATACCAACTATCATCTCGCTGCAGATCATACAGTGACTACAGTACTGATTATAGGCAGAATAAATATTTAAATTAAGTGACTCACCGGTGATGTCTCAAATTCTAGTTCTTTTCATCTCCCTCTGGTCCAGACATCTATGATGGATTTCTACCGGCCATGACCTATTTCTGCAGTTATCCATTCAGATGTCTTCAGATTCTCAATTTTAAAACATTTCTGCACCTATAAACGAAGTTAAAATTCTCAACACCTCTAAATATAATAAAACGCCTGTCATGTCCCTGGCTGCGGGCCATCAGTTTCTTCCTGTCACTAAGGTCTGGCTGTCATCCAGGAATATTCGACTGAGGGTGCCGTCGTACAAATTTGATCCCAGGTTCCTTGGACCCTTCGAGATCCTTCAGCAGGTCAACCCTGTCACCTACAAGCTTCGGCTGCTTCCTACCCTCAGAATCCCCAACTCCTTCCATGTCTCTCTCCTGAAACCAGTGGTTCTTAACCGCATTACCATGACTCCTATCCCTGTGGTTGCCTCCAGCGGCCCTTCAGATACCTTCGAAGTTAAGGAGATCTTGGACACCCAGAGGTCCTGGGAGCCAGAGGAGAACCTCAATGCGCCTACTCTTCTGAAGAAGTTTCTCTTCCGCTTTGTCCCCAAGAAGAGGGGGCGTAAGAGGGGGAATAATGTCATGTCCATGGCTGCGGGCCGTCAGGTTCACTCTCCCACTGCCATGGGGCTGAAAGCGCTGGGCCCAGTCTCCTCCTCAGGAAATGCCAATGCTCACTTCCACACCTCGGCCGGGTCCCGTAGGGTGTGCGTGTACACTGGTGCCCGTTCTTAAAGGGGCATCGCGAGCCCCGGACTTTAATGTTTTAATTAGCCCATGAGTGCCCTGGCCTATAAGAGTGGTCCAGCCCTTTGCTTCGTTGCCTGAGTGTTGTTTGTCATATCCTAGTTTCTCTAAGCAAATAGTCTCCTAGTGTTTTCCAGTTCCAGTGTTCCCTGTTCCTGTATGCCGTATTCTGTATCCTGTGCTATCCTGTTCTAGTGCCGTGCTGTGCTGTAGTCATGCTGTGCTGTATCTACGCCTGTCCTGCTGCTCCACGCCTGGCGTCTACCCGCTGCCTAGTCCCAGGCGATCCTGCCTTGCTACTGTCCGAGCTGCCACAGGTACCTTATACGAACTGTGGACTGTGACCTGCACCCTGTTAGCCAGCTGCCATACCGCCAAGGCGGTATGGCCCAGTGGGTCCACGAATCCAACATGACAGCGCCATACACTGTGTCCCTGATTATAATAGTGCCATACACTATGTCCCTGATTACAATAGTACCTTACACTGTGTCCCACACGCACTCACACCGTTCCCCCTGTAGATAGTGCCCCTATAGCCCCCTGTAGATAGTGACCCCCATAGAGCCTCTGTAGATAGTGCCCTACATAGAAGCCCCCATAGATAGTATCCCACATACAACCCTCTGTAGATAGTGCCCACATATGGACTTCAGAGCTGCAAGGCAATAGTGCTAACCAGTAAACCACAGTGCTGCCCTACATATAGCTTCCCCTATAGATAGTGATCCACGTATAGCCCACCTCTGTAGATAGTGTCTCACATATAGCTCCCCTGTATATAGTGTCCTACATATAGCCCACCCCTATAGAAAGTACTCTAAAAATAGCTCCCCTATAGATAGTGCTCTACATATAGCCCACCCCTGTAGTTTCCCACATATAGCTCCCCCTGTATATAGTGCCCCATCTATAGACCCCCCTGTATATAGTGGCCCACATCCCCACATATAGACCCCCCTGTAGATAGTGGCACACATCCCCACATATAGACCCCCTCCTGTATATAGTGGCCAACATCCCCACATAAAGACTCCCCTGTAGATAGGGCCCCACATATAGATACCCTTATATAGTGGCCCACATATAGACAACCCCCCCTGTAGATATAACCCCCACTATAGATAATGCCACTTACAGTTTTATTAGAAAAAAAACAAAATAAACTTTACATACTCACATGATCCCGTTCCTGCGCTGTCCGATCTCAATGCAGACCTGCTCTCTTCTGAGCAGGTCTGCTGGAGCTGAATAACGTGTCGTTCAATGACGCTGATTGGCGTGGCAGAATGACTTGCCCCGTCAATCAGTGCCTTTCAAGCACGGAAGTGGCCTGATGACGTCATTGCGCCGCTAGCGTCATTGAAAGGCGCTGATTGGTGGGGCAAGTCATTTTGCCCTGCCAATCAGCGTCATTGTAAGGCGCTGAATGGTCGGGTACGGAACATGCCCGGCCATTCAGCGCTAATGCATGTATTTGGCTATCGCTAGGACCAGGGCCCCCTCAAGTGCTAGCGACGCCTACGGGCAAGAGAGGGCCTGTGTCACCCGGCACATACTTGTTGGAGGCTCAGGGGTGCGTGCCCCATAGCAGCGGCGCTACCGCTGTAGCTGCCATAACGGTTGCTATCGGCGCATCAAGGGGCGTGTCGGCTGCCGGCACAGACCCCCTCAAGCCGCGGGCCCCGTAGTGGCCGCTACTGCTGCAACCGCGGTAGTTAGTCAGCATGTGAACCCGCTCCATACATCAACGCCAACACCATGACGTGCTATTAAATCATAGTGCGCAAAGGGGTTAATGCGAAGCGGATGGTGCAGAGTGAAAATTGCAATTTTCCACTGATATGCCATTTTAGTGCATAATATGTTGTGCCCAGTTTGTGCCACTGAAGACAAATACCTCATAGAACATTAAGCGGTTTCTCCCGAGTATGGCGATACCATATATGTGGGCGCAAACTGCTGTTTGGGCACGCTGCAGGGCTCAGAAGGGAGGGAGTGTCATTTTGCTTTCGGAGCGCAGATTTTGCTTGGTAGTAGTTGTTTGGGGTTTTACTGGTATTTCAGTTTATAATGAGGGGGGCATATGTAATCTGTGCGGAGAACATCAGGGCATAATAAGTGGGTATAATAATGCGGTAAATAAATAATAATTCATAGATGTGTGGCCAGTGTCACACTGATAAATGGCATCCGATCTTATCCGCATTTGGAACGCTGCACATTTTGCATTGTCATATTCTGAGAGCCAGAAATTATTATTTTTTTTACCACCGGAGCTATGTGAGGGCTTATTTGTTGTAGTTTTCATTGGTACCATTTTGGGGTACATACAATTTTTTTTAATCACTTTTTATTACATTTTTTTGCAAGCCGGGTGACCAAAAACAAGCAATTCTAACAATGTTTTTTAGTTTATTTTTTTTGCGGCGTTCACCGTGCACTATAAATGACAATTTTACTTTATTCTGCAGGTCGGTATGATTACGGCGATACCATATGTTTATCGTTTTTTTTATGTTTTGCAGCGTTTGCGCAAAAAAATCACTTTTTTATAAAATAATTTATTTTCTGTGTCACCATATTCTGAGAGCCATAACTTTTTTATTTTTTTAGTCAAAAAAGCTGTGTAAGGGCTTGGTTTTTGCGGGATAGGTTGTTGTTTTTATTGGTACTATTTTCGGCTGCATGTGACTTTTTGATCACTTGTTATTCTCTATTTTGGGAGGAGTGGTGACCAAAAAATAGCGATTCTGGTGTCGTTTTTTATTGATTTTTTTTGGGGTGTTAATTTTGCGGGAAAAATAACATTATAGTTTTATAGTTTGGGTCATTACAAACGCGGTGATACCAAATACAGTGAAGGAAATAAGTATTTGATCCCTTGCTGATTTTGTAAGTTTGCCCACTCTCAAAGACATGAACAGTCTAGAATTTTTAGGCTAGGTTAATTTTACCAGTGAGAGATAGATTATATTTAAAAAAAAAACAGAAAATCACATAGTCAAAATTATATATATTTATTTGCATTGTGCACAGAGAAATAAGTATTTGATCCCTTTGGCAAACAAGACTTAATACTTGGTTGCAAAACCCTTGTTGGCAAGCACAGCAGTCAGACGTTTTTTGTAGTTGATGCTGAGGTTTGCACACATGTTAGATGGAATTTTGGCCCACTCCTCTTTGCAGATCATCTGTAAATCATTAAGATTTCGAGGCTGTCATTTGGCAACTCGGATCTTCAGCTCCCTCCATAAGTTTTCGATGGGATTAAGGTCTGGAGACTGGCTAGGCCACTCCATGACCTTAATGTGCTTCTTTTTGAGCCACTCCTTTGTTGCCTTGGCTGTATGTTTCGGGTCATTGTCGTGCTGGAAGACCCAGCCACGAGCCATTTTTAATGTCCTGGTGGAGGGAAGGAGGTTGTCACTCAGGATTTGACGGTACATGGCTCCATACATTCTCCCATTGATGCGGTGAAGTAGTCCTGTCCCCTTAGCAGAGAAACACCCCCAAAACATAATGTTTCCACCTCCATGCTCGACAGTGGGGACGGTGTTCTTTGGGTCATAGGCAGCATTTCTCTTCCTCCAAACACGGCGAGTTGAGTTAATGCCAAAGAGCTCAATTTTAGTATCATCTGACCACAGCACCTTCTCCCAATCACTCTCAGAATCATCCAGATGTTCATTTGCAAACTTCAGACGGGGCCTGTACATGTGCCTTCTTGAGCAGGGGGACCTTGCGGGCACTGCAGGATTTTAATCCATTTCGGCGTAATGTGTTACCAATGGTTTTCTTGGTGACTGTGGTCCCAGCTGCCTTGAGATCATTAACAAGTTCCCCCCGTGTAGTTTTCGGCTGAGCTCTCACCTTCCTCAGGATCAAGGATACCCCACGAGGTGAGATTTTGCATGGAGCCCCAGATCGATGTCGATTGACAGTCATATTGTATGTCTTCCATTTTCTTACTATTGCACCAACAGTTGTCTCCTTCTCACCCAGCGTCTTACTTATGGTTTTGTAGCCCATTCCTGCCTTGTTCAGGTCTATGATCTTGTCCCTGACAAACTTAGAAAGCTCTTTGGTCTTGCCCATGTTGTAGAGGTTAGAGTCAGACTGATTAATTGAGTCTGTGGACAGGAGTCTTTTATACAGATTTTCTGTTTTGTTTTTTTTATATAATCTATCTCTCACTGGTAAAATTAACCTAGCCTAAAAATTCTAGACTGTTCATGACTTTGACAGTGTGCAAACTTACAAAATCAGCAAGGGATCAAATACTTATTTCCTTCACTGTATGTGTACTTTTTTTAACGTGTTCATTTTTTTTCCTATAGTGAAAGTTACTTTCCCTTCGGAAGTCCCTTTCCGTTTCCCTCCAACGTGTTGCAAAAAAGGCAGAGGGAAACTGATGCTAGAATGAACCACAAAGCTTTCTATGGAATCTGTTGTAATGGGACATAAGTTGTGGCGCCGTATGGCACTGGACCTGTGCAGGAGCTGGATCCAAAAACTTTACCTACAGCATTTTTAGGTCCGGCTCCCAGGGATGTCCGGCGCCATATACTATCTTAATAAATTGTAGCCGGATGAACGCGACATCCACATTCCGGCAGCACCCAGCAGGCGATGCTGTGGCCGGGAATTCCCTCCAGGAGGAGCCCCTCATGCCGCAGTCCATATATGGATAGTGACCTCATGGGCTTTTCCTGGAGTAGAATCCCCGGCCACAGCATCGGCAATGCTGTGGCTGGGGGATTTCGCTTCAAGAGTTGACCCTGATGTCACTGTCCATATATGATCAGTGACGTCAGGGGCTACTCCCGGAGCGGAATACCCTGCCAGCAGAGCGTTGGCAACACTCTGGCTGGAGATTCCGATTCTAGAGTTAACCACTGACGTCACTGTCCACATATGGACTGTGGCATTAGGGGCTCCTCCTGGAGGGAATCCACAGCCACAGCGTCGGCAATGCTCTTGACCGGGGATTCCGCTGCTGGGGATTCTGCAGAATACACTTTTGCTTCTGTCAAAAAAATGGAAACCTAGCAAACGGAGACAAATGGAAAGCAACTGAAACAAAATAATTACCATTGAAATCAATGGTAATTCCAACGGAACTGTTACTTTCTGTTTGATCTTTCGATCCTCTCTTCCTCTGACGGAAGAGAGGTAAACGTATACTAACGGTAGTGTGAACTTAGCCATACCTAGATAGATGTCTTTATTAAATGAAAATACCATGAAGAGCGGTCATGTATTGCCTAATGAGATCATATAGGGTGAACAGTCCCATTGCTTTAACCGCTTTCCGACCGCCCACTCTATATTCACGTTGGCATTTGCTGGGCTCTGTGCAGCGCCGATGTGAATTCACGGTGGGTGTTAAAAGCACGATCCGGGTGTCTCAGAGTAGCGCTGACACCCGGATCGCGCTGTTAACCCCTGCCTCTGGTCCCAGAGACATGACCGGGACCTAATTGGTTCAGGTCCCGTTCATGTGATCGCAGGGAAAGCTTGTTGTAGCAACGAACTGGAAAGTTTGTTACTACAACAAACTGGAAAGTTTGTTGCTACAACAAACTTTCCCGGGGACCGATTGCGGGTTTTGCAGTCGGTTATAAGGCAGAACCGGAGGCCATACAATGGCCTCCAGGTCTGCCATGCACAGCAGCCTATGAGAACCAGCCGGAGGCCGGTCCTCATAAACTTCCTGTCAGTGTGACTGTCAGCGTCACACTGACAGTTTATAATACGTTACACTACCTAGGTAGTGTAATGGATTATAGCAGCGATCAGTGCTGCCAGTCTTCAAGTAAAACAAGTAAAAAATAAACTAATAAAAATGTTTTATAAAAGTGTAAAAACAAGTTATAAAAGTTATAAAAACAAAAAATGCTTTTTTTCCTATAATAAGTCTTTTATTATAGGGAAAAAATGAAAATGTTAAAAAAAGTACACATATTTGGTATCAACGCGTTCGTAACGACCCAAACTCTAAAACTATAATAACAAAAGAAAATAGAGATGCCTCCAGCTCACCTTATTATATGGACTTTTGTTTGAGTCCTTGCGCACGGGTCTTCGTGACGGCACACGATCAGTTGATTGTGAATGGGAGAAAAGGTAGATCCAGCGCTGATTGTATTTAAAAAGAAATTCTTTCCAAGTTTTATTTCTATCTATTTAAAATTTGGATCGATGAAAAAAATAGGTAATGGTCTCCTGTATTGCCAAGAGAATAGGTTACGCCATGATTAAGAACGCAGGAGGCGTTCGAAACACGTAGGCTATCTACCAAATAACCTATTCTCTTGGCAATACAGGACACCATTACCTATTTTTTTCATCGATCCAAATTTTAAATAGATAGAAATAAAACTTGGAAAGAGTTTCTTTTTAAATACAATCAGCGCTGGATCTACCTTTTCTCCCATTCACAATTTAAAACTATAATATTATTTTTCCCGCACGGTGAACAGCGCAAAAAAAATAATTAAAAAACAATGTCAGAATCACTATTTTTTTGGTCATCAACCCTCCAAAAATATAGAATAAAAAGTGATCAAAAAGTCGCATGTACCCTAAAATAGTACCAATAAAAACTACAACCCGTCCCGCAAAAAACAAGCCCTTACACAGCTTTTTTGACTGAAAAATAAAAAAGTTATGGCTCTCAGAATATGGTGACACAAAAAATAAATAATTTTATCGAAAAGTGGTTTTATTGCGCAAATGCCACAAAACATAAAAACACTATACACATCTGGTATCGCTGTAATCGTATTGACACGCAGAATAACGTAAAATGTCATTTATAGCGCACGGTGAAAAGTGTAAAAAACAAAAGACAAAAAACTTTGTCAGAATTTGTTTTTTTGTCACTCTGCTTGCCAAAAAAATCTACTAAAAAGTGAGAAAAAATCACATGTACCCTAAAATGGTACCAATGAAAACTATAGATTGTCCCGCAACAAATAAGTCCTCGCACGGCTCCGGTGAAGAAAAAATAAAAAAAGTACTGGCTCTCAGAATATAGCGACAGAAATTGTGCAGTGTCCAAAAGCTGATAAGATCGGGCGCCATTTATCAGTGCGACATTGGCCACATATCTGCGGATTATTATTTATTTACCGAATTATTATACCCTCTTATTATGTCCTGATGTACTCTTCCCAATTTATACATACCCCCACATCATAAACTGAAATACCAGCAAAACCCCAAACAGAACAGTTACCAAGCAAACTCTGCGCTCCAAAAGCCAAATTACGCTCCCTCCCTTCTGAGCCCCACAGCGTCCCCAAACACCAGCTTACGTCCACATATATGATATTTTATATCCGGGAGAACCCGCTCAACATTGTATGAGGTATTTGTCTTCAGTGGCACAAACTGGGCACAACATATTGTGCGTCAAAATGGCATATCAGTGGAAAATTTTAATTTTCACTTTGCACCATCCGCTGCGCATTAACGCCTTCGCGCACAACGACTTAATAGCATGTCGTGGTGCGAGGTGTTATATATGGAGTGGGCTCATGCGCTGCGCCCGCGCCATATTCTGCTGGTGTCCGCTGTGTATTACAGCTGACACCCGGGACAAATGGACAGGAACAGCGATCGCGCTGTTACAGGAGCCTGTAAAAATGATATTATACTGCAATACATTAGTACTGTAGTATATTGTACCAGCGACCTAATGATCGCTCGTTCCAGTCCCCTAAAGGGACTTTTGGGAGGTTTCCACTGTTTTGGTACCTCAGGGGCTTTGTAAATGCGACATGACACCCAAAAACCATTCCAGCTAAATTTGAGCTCCAAAAGCCAAATATTGTTCCTTCCCTTCTGAGTCTTGCCGTGGGTCCAAACAGCAGTTTATTACCACATATGGCATATTGCTGTAATCAGGACAAATTGATTTACAAATTTTGGGGTGATTTTTCTCCTTTATTCATTGTAAAAATTAAACATTTCTGTTTTTTCAGAAAAAAGTAGATTTTCATTTTCACGGCCTAATTCCACTAAATTCAGCAAAAAAAACTGTGGGGTCAAAATGCTAACTATACACCTAGAAAAATTCCTTGAGGGGTGAAGTCTACAAAATGGGGTTACTTTTGGGGGGTTTCCACTGTTTTGTTCTCTCCAGGGCGTTGAAAACGCGACAATCCAGCAAAATCTGCACTTCAAAATCCAAATGGCGCTCCTTCCCTTCTGAGCTCTGCCGTGGGTCCAAACAGCAGTTTAGTACCACATATGGGGTATTGCTGTAATCGGGAGAAGTAGCTTTACAAGTTTTGGGGTGCTTTTTATTCTTTATTCCTTGCAAATATCTTTTTTTTGTATATTTTTTCAGAAAAAAAGTAGATTTTCACTTTCACAGGCAAACTCCAATAAATATAGCAGAAGACCTGTGGGGTCAAGATGCTAACTATAACCCTAGATAAATTCCTTGAGGGGTGCAGTTTCCAAAACCGTGTCACTTTTGGGGGATTTCCACTGTTTTGGCACTACAAGACCTCTTCAAACCCGACATGGTGCCTAAAATATATTCTAAAAAAAGGAGGCCACAAAATCCACTAGGTGCTCCTTTGCTTCTGAGGCCGGTATTTCAGTCCACTAGGGCCACATGTGGGATATTTCTAAAAACGACAGAATCTGGGCAATAAATATTGTGTTGTGTTTCTCTGGTAAAACCTTCTGTGTTACAGAAAAAAATGTATTACAAATGAATTGCAGCAAAAAAAAAAAAATTTGTCAATTTCCCCTCTACATTGCTTTAATTCCTGTGAAACTCCTAAAGGGTTAAGAAACTTTCTGAATGCTGTTTTGAATACTTTGAGGGGTGCAGTTTTTAATATGAGGTGATTTATGGGGTCTATCTAGTATATAAGGCCCTCAAAGCCGCTTTAGAACTGAACTGGTCCCTGTAAAAATCGCCTTTTGACATTTTCTTGAAAATGTGAGAAATTGCTGGTAAAGTACTAAGCCTTGTAACGTCCTAGAAAAATAAAATAATGTTCAAAAAACGATGCAAATATAAAGTAGACATATGGAATATGTGAAATAGTAACTATTTTGTGTGGTATTACTATCTGTTTTACAAGCAGATACATTTAAAATTAGAAAATTCATAATTTTTGCACATTTTCTCTAAATTTTGGTGTTTTTCACAAATAAGCAATAAATTTATTGACCAAATTTTTCCACTAATATAAAGTACAATATGTCACGAGAAAACAATCTCAGAATCGCTTGGATAGGCAAAAGCATTCCGGAGTTATTACCACATAAATTAACACATGTCAAATTTGAAAAAATGGGGCTGGTAGTGAAGGCCAAAATGAGCTCGGTCTTGAAAGGGTTAAACCAACCTATAGATTAGCATTCTTTCAAATCCCACTTTAATTTTATATTATTCAAGCAGTAAAGTAAGACTAAATAAAATATAAATGGGATTTGAAAGCATGCTAATCTATAGGGTGGTTTAAAACAAGGGAACTGTTCACCCTATACTATCCCATCAGGTAATACATGACCGATCTTGCTGGTATTTTAATTCAATAATGAGATCTTTTTTGGTCTAGGTAACTTTTTGCCCCCAATTCCTTTTTATGTCCCTTTTTCCTGTTACAAACAGATGAGGAGATACAATCATTCCATATCTCAGTATAAGTGCTGGTATTATACAATCTTTTATAAATATATGTTTTGAGAAAACATTTTAAACCGCTACCTTGTTTTTACCAACCTATTCTTGTCACATTGTACTAGAAAATTCAGCTTTTAAAATAGGAACAGAAAGCTCTGCAGATATAATCAAAATGTCAAGAGCCATCAATGTTTTGGTAGAATGTAAAGATGTGCAGGAAAAAGTACGAAAAATAATTAATTTAGCCAAGGAATGATTTGGGGAAGTAAGTGAAAAAAACTGAAAGTACAATATGTCAAAAGATCAGACAAAAGGTAAAAAGCACAAGAGCATTCAGAATGTGCTGCTCATTGTTTCGTATGTTTTTAGATGAAAAATGTTAGGGTGTTATGTTGAATAGACAGGAAAGTAGAAAAATGGATCCAGCGCTGAGTTTTGTATATCTGTTAAAATGGGAAACTTCTTCCAAGTTTTATTCCAAAACGTAGTTAAAATATGAAAAAGTTGACACAAGTGTTTCAAAGTACAATGGGTTGTTAGTGGTATAGGTGGTGCCTACGCGTTTCAGACGCTGACTGTGTCCTTAGTCATGGCATTTTAACAGATATACAAAACTCAGCGCTGGATACATTTTTCTACTTTCCTATCTATGCTATTCGTGTGCTGACCCGAGGACCCGTGCGCTACCAACAACCGATACCTATGATAAGGTGAGCTGGAGGAATCCTCCTATGTTTTTGTTATGTTGAATGGCAGAACTGTAATCAAATAGTATTTCTAAGGATAAATCCAATAAATATAAATATTAGCTAAACGCGATAAAAATATACAGAGTATGGTAAAAAACAAACAAACAAACAAACATATGTACATCATGTTTAACCAAGAAAAGAGAGAGGACATAGATGAAATGAAGGTGGAATGGTAAATATTAGAATTTTGTTTCCGCTTATTCATCCAGAGCAGGGGCGCTGCTAGGGTCTTAAAAGATCAGGGGCACAAGCCCCGAGACATATTAAACCCCCCCACAAAATAAATCTATTTTTACATACATATCTATAAGACTAAGGCTCTTATAGCTACACCGCTGGATATAATTGGATGCATTGTCTCAGCAGACAGTATCATACATGATAGGCTTAGATACATGGCCCCTGCAGACAGTATCACACATGATAGACTTAGGGCTCATTCAGACGAGCGTGATTGTCAACCAGCACATAGCCCCATTGATATCAATGGGGCTATTTACACATGTGTGGGTTTTTAAACAGCGAGTGTCCGTTGCATGAAACTCACTGTATGTCCTATATTAGTTCGTTTTCATGCACGTAGCCGCCCATTGAAGTCAATGGGTGCATGAAAACCACGGACAGCACACGGACGACATCCATGTGCTGTCCGTGTTTCACGCATTAATTACACTGAAAAAAAAAGTGCTTGCAAGTGCGTGAAAAACACATGCAGACACAAAGCAAACTGATGCAAAATGCAACGCACACGGACAGATTTACGTGCATTTTTTACGCTCCTAAATCTGTTACGCTCTTGTGAATGTAGCCTTAGATACAGGGCCCCAGCAGTACGTATCCTTGTACTAAATCTCAGGGGCAAATTTGGCATTTCTGGGACCCCAAGCAAACTTATGTCTTGGGGCTCTAATCAAAGACACAATTTAGACACTTCATTAAAATAAAAATCATGTGGGCCCCCCCCCCATTTTTTATAACCAGCCAGATACAACATAGCAGCAAAAGCCTAGCACTACCAGGGTGGGAAGGGCCACTGTTTTTGGGCTTTCCCAGCCTAATAATACCAGCCTGCGGTCGCCCAAGTACCCAGCCATCGCAACAGATGGTCGGGTACAGGATAGTACCCGACACTTCTTGGTACCCCTGGCGACGGTCAGTACCGGGATAATAATGGTGGGTTAGTGTTAGCCTCTGTACCGGCTAACACTAAGCCCCATCTTAGTAATGGATGCTGTCAGACAGCGGCCATTACTAAGGCGGTAATAATGAAGTTTAAAAGAAAATAAAAAGACATAGAAGAAATATTTTATTGAAATAAAAAAAAACCCACAACCCACATTAACTATTTTATTGAAAAATAAAAAAAGCAGTCTTCGAAGTAGTCCTTGAATTCGATATAGTCCATCCATCGAACCTGTAAAAATAACACAAACACAAAAAAAAACCATTAGTAAAACAAGTGGTAGGCTTAGATATAGGGCCCATGTGTGATACTGTCTGTTAGACCATGTATCTAAGACTACCACAAGGCAGGTGTAGATACAGGACCCCAGCAGACAGTAATCTTATACTGTATAAAACTACTGCCTGCTGGGGCCCTGTATCTAAGTCTACTATGTGGTAGGCTTAGAAACAGGGCCCATCAGACAGTATCATACATGGTCATATATCTAAGCCTATCATGTGGTACGTTTAGATACAAGGTCCATGTGTGATACTGTCTGTTATATCCTGTATCTAAGCCTACCACAAGGTAGGTTTAGATACAGGATCCCAGCAGACTGTAAACGGTAAGTGTATACTTACCCTCCCATTCGGCTCCTGGTGCAGCGGATGTCCCGACACCATCCAGCGTTGTGACATAATGCGTGGCGCACAACATCATGTCAAGAGAATACGTCGCGAATTCCGCTGCGCCCGGAAAGTACAGTAAGTATAGTGGTGGTATTATTATAGTAGGAGTGGCCCGTGTATTTTATGACATAGGCGCCAGTTACTATAGTACATTTTTACAGACCAGGTGCCGGAGGCCGCGGCCCGGTCTTAACTGTGACCCCCTGTAGAGGCAGTCGCCCAGGGATCCGGGGTACCGAGTCAAAGATCCGGGGCTTGGGTCCAGGAGGCCCGGTGCTAGCGACGCCCCTGATCCAGAGCCTTCTCCCATTGAAGGGAATGGGAGAAGGCTGGAATACTTTGAACCGCCACTTGAAGTGTGTCGGCGATTCACAGTGTAGACAGTAAAGGATATTAAGGGGAAGCAGCGCTCATACGAGAGCTGAAGCCCCTTCAAAACTGCTGATCGTACGGTGTGCTGGGAGTCGGAATCTGACCGAACAGATATTGATTACCTATCCTGAGGTTAGGCCATACCTTTTTTGTGACTGAACAAACCCTTTAAACATTTATGTAATTTTGTTTCAACAAATCTACTTCTTTCTTGAAGTGATCAACTGTTTCTGCCAAAACCAGCTCCTGAGGTAGATTATTTCACAGATTCACAGCTCTTGTGGTAAAGATGATTTATCGCCTCTGTACAAATCTATCATGTCTCCCACTTAGATGTCTCTTCTCAAAACGACATGAATGTAATTATTTTAATTTGTGTACCTTTTCCAATTCCAGGGCATCATTTTCATGAATCTATGCCCAGAAATAAACTGCCTATACCAGATGTGGCCCTGCTTTGTAAAGCAGTAATATTCTGACTCAGTTCCCTGCTGGGCTTAAAGCATCACTCCGATGATTTTTTTCTTCTCCATATTATAATATGCCCTTTCCCCATATACCTGATAAGTGCTGTTTTTTTGTATTATTTTTTTTTTATATATAAGAATTTGCACTAACAATGTCTGATGCCTGCAGCCCATGTGACTGCATGGTGACCACCCTGTTCTGTGCAATGTGGGGTTCTCCAAAGACATCATTCATTCACAAATATCTAAGCACAGCATAGCACTAAATAAGCAATAAAGGCAGAAAAGCCAGGAAGAAACATGGTTGCTGGCCTAAGCAATACAAATTTGAATATTTTCAGAGAGTAAATACCCTTTTACAGGAGCCAATGATTGAGCGACCGAGTCCTTGTACGAATGCTCATGACGGTACAAGGGCGACAAGGGGCCACACAAACACCCTCCTATCTAGTAAATATACAACAACACAATTAAAATTGGAAGGTGCTTGTCACAGCTTTATTAGATGTTTTCTTTTACAGAACCTGAGAATATATAAAAACAAGTATAAACATGATTAACATATTAACATTATTAACATTATGTGGCTAAGTCCTTGACAACCTCCAAAACATAAATAAAGCAATACCCTTAAACTACTAGCCGTGACCATATAAGCTACAGTGGCGTCACCACGGGTATGCTAAAGCCCCACGCTTCCCAGGGTCCGCCCCTTAGAGAAGCCCAAATCCATCGCTTTAAAATAAAACCAATATATTGTGTCTAAGACAGCAAAATATAAAAACATAAATACTGTTGCCAAGGACCAAAGTAAGACCCAATAGTACAGAATCTGCAAAACAAATGCATATGCAGATAAAAGAAACAAATTGTATCCCTCCTCCACATAAACCCGCACTTGTGGACCCTAATACAAAAGAAAAACTAACGGGAGGGCGGGACAAAATTTTTCAAGCCATGAAATGGCTTCCCTTCTTATCCCCCTATATATACATCCCCTAACTCCACCCTCAATGCTCCCAACCCCCTAGTAACAATTCCCAACTCAAACCCCCCACCAACCTATAACCAAAATACCCCTCTAGGTGACCCCTTGCAGGCCCAGACCCGTCATGACCGCCCTCTGCCCAGCTCTGCCTAGCTCTGGGCTCACATTCCTGATCATTAGCCTATCTAAACAGGGCAGCGACCAGCCAATAAACAAGCAAAGGCTCATTTGTCAAAAGATCACATCTTTTATGTGGCCAAAAAAATTATCGGCTGACAAGATGCAAAACGTATAAGGACGATCGATTGCCGCAACAACAGCTTTTCTTCAGAACTTATGGCTGCTTAGCACATGCAAGTAACTATTGTGTCATCTGCAATCGGGGGAGACTCTGGAGGTCCCCATTTACATTATATGGTCGACTGATCCTGACAAAATTGGCAGGTTCGGCTGACATTAATCTAATGTGTATGGCAAATTTAAGGGGTCAGAGATGGCTTCTGGATTATCAGTGTAACAACTGCATGTAGCAAGAGGCCAGTAGATAGGGAAAAGTTAAAGGGAGTTGACAAAGCTGGGAGGAGAACACAGAAGTGGTTAGGAATAAGCTGAGCGGAAATGAAATCAAGAGGTCAGGTGGTGAGGTAAGAATTAGAAATAAGGGCCGGAAACCTATTTATCAGATTATGGAGTAAAATCTGTTCTAATAGTTGTCAGATTGTTCAGGTTGTATTAGACTGCATGTGATCAAACCCATAAATTCAATGATAACCTATGCACGTAGACCCCTGATGCAAGCAATTATTTGTGGGGAACAGAAACAGAATATTAAATACATTAGGGGGAATTTATCAATCTAGGGCTCTCCTGTGAAGCATAGCAAGGTAGAGACCTGTGTTGGGCCCCGTACCTTGCCACCCCCACATAAGATTACCCCACCCACCCCACTGCACATTAAAATGAAAAAAAAAAAATTAGAACAAAATGTATGCTCATCTTACCTCTCCCCTCCGGGACCCCTCAGGCTCTCTAAGCATGACGCAGCTCACACAGCGTACTGACACCGGGCAGCATTAGGACATTGTATGTGACGCAGCACTGATGATGATAGGTGCTACACCGCATATAAGATGCTGCTCAGCGTCAGGACCTTGTATGAGCCGCGTGGCATGCTGAGGGGACCCAGAGGTTAAAAGAGGAGCGGCGACGCGAGTATGCGGTTTTTTATTTTATGGCCAATGATAAGGGGGAGCGGATCGAGCACGGCCGTGGTTGGTGCTCCACAATTGTGCCACACAGCTGCGGTCGTTGCTCCATAATTGTAGCGCACAGCCGGCCGATAGATACGACACATTTAATAAATTCCCTCCATTGTATTTGAAGAATTGATATGCTGTGCATATGTTTACTTGTATATTCTTATTTCCCTTATAAATTAACAATGTAATGGCATCGGTTCAGAAGGCATCAAGCAGCTGAGTAGAACACGTGTCATTGACCCTCTGAGATGCAAAGTGGCTTTAATTATACACCAGTCAATAGAACCGCATTCAGGAGCTGACAGCCTAAATTAGACTTGATGTTAATTTAACAAAGCTTTTTGAGTCGACTGTTGACTAGCACAAGAACAGGTGTGGTACATTAGGTTTCATATTTACATGGCAGTATTATTTCAAATTGATCTGCTTCATACAGCCAAGGCTGCAGCCAGAGATCATGAAATTAATATTTTTGGTTAAGTAAACAGCTTTATAGAAACTGTCCTACTGCAAAGCATATGTAGAGTTTATGTCGATGCCGTTATTCACTGCAATTCCAACTCTAAACCCAAATTATTCCTGGAATATACAGTCATAAAGTCCGAATGACGATGTTGTGTTGTATTTTAATGAGGCTGAAGTACAAATTATTATGCATATTGTGTATTAGAAATGTGGAACTTTTGGTCTCTGGAGAATGCATGATTCTCCAAACACACAAATCTGACATGACAGCCACCATAAAATAAACTACAGCTGAATGTTTAATTTGAAATCTTGGATCTAAATTTCAGCAACTATGAACAGAAATACGTTTATTGCGGATGGAAAAAGTTCAAAATCCCACTTTATTTCTTTACAGTCAATTGTGCCTAGGTTAAAAATGGATAATAAAAGCATGAAACAGATAAACATGCCATATACATGCCACAAACATGGGCAGCGCGGTGGCTCAACGGTTAGCAGTGCTGGGGTCCTGGTTTAAATCTGACCAAGGACAACATTTGAATACAAACAGTTGTCTGTATTCTCACCCCATGTTTGCGTTGATTTCTTCAGGGTGCTCTGGTTTCCTCCCACACTCCACAAACATACCAGTAGGTTAATTTGGAAATTAGATTTTGAGCCACAATGGAGACAGGGATCGATATGAGTGATGACAATCTCTGTACAATGTTGGCACTATATAAATAAAATCCCTTTGATTAATTGTATCTATCCTTTTACTAGCCTTTTTGCTACTCAGATTGCCACCTAAAATCACGAAGTCCAACAGAAAAAACCTCTGTATGACTCTGCATGAAATCAGAGGCATAAGGAGATATAGTGGAGGGCTGATGCACCTCTATGGCAGCCTTATTACGGCTCCATACAAAATGGAGCAGTAATATGGTTTTGTGCTTGAGTCCTAAATCCCCAAAAAACTAAATTTCCATGAAAGACTTGTATGGCATATGCAGTGGGGGAAGTGATAGCCCATGCACTCTTCAGTGTAGCCTATGGGAGATACAGCTCAGCTGTTTCCATATCTCCCTTTGACTTTAATTGAGAAAGACACCCCATGTGGCAGCCACTTCTCTGCAGGGAAGGAGGACCTGGCACTCCTGTTCTTTAAGATAGGTGGAGGTCCCAGAAGAAAATCTAATATATATATACACCATCAAATTTTGTCATGGGAAAAAAGTGGTTGGTTATTAAAAAATTGTCCTATCCTGTTGGGAATAAAAAATAATAAACTCTGCAATATGCTTACTTTAAAGAAGCATGGTCTCTGTTGTTCCAGGACCATGAGACATGTTATCGTGAAGTTAAAGGGAGCACCCAGGAGCAATAGAGACTGGTGGTCTGGGGCAGAAGAAGATTTCAGAAAGTAAGTATATTGCAGAGTCCAACAAATTAAGTCTGTTTCAAAAATGAGTCAAGTCAATGGAAAAAGAATAATCTCCTCAGTCACAATACATTTGTGAAAAGATATGTTTGCTCAGAACGCCACATCATGCACTTTACGGGGTAGGTTCCTATAGGATCCCTTTCAGCACTCTCCATCTCTGCAATTTCCTCATGATGCTCGTTTTCCTCTGCTGTCAGAACTACGTGTGCCTAAACAATCCAAATTTTTCTAAGGCTTCAGGCATATATGAACAGAACCCCCATCTTAAGGAAGCCACGGCACTATGCGTAGGACAAAATAATTACGCAGAGAAAAAAAACACTGCATTGGATCTGGTTAAAAGGCAATTCCTCCTCTTTAATACTGCACTTACAGAGTAAAACACTTGGTCAAAAGCACATAATTGTAAGAACATTCATAGACTGGTAATGCCATTCAGGCAAGTGAAACTTTTAGGACATGAAGAAGGCCAAAAGCAGATATTTGGAATCTTCCAATTTTGTTGATTGTGGGTATATGGGTTAGTTTAAATATTGGTGAGCAAAACTGATATTTAGACTCATTCCACTCTCAGAAAAAACTTTTTTTTAACCCCTTAAGGACTGAGCCATTTTTTCGTTTTTTACTCCCTGCGCTCCAAGAGCCATAACTTTTTTATTTTTCTGTCAATAGAGCGGTGTGAGGGCTTATTATTTGCACAAAGAGTTGTCGTTTCTAATGGCAATTTAAAGTGCCATATAATGTACTGGTAAACTGAAAAAAAAATCTTTGCAGCCTAAAATTGGAAAAAACTGTGATTCCTACATTGTTTTTTTAGTTTAGGTTTTTACGGCTTTCACCGTGTGGTAAAAACGATAACTGAACTTTATTCTGTGGCTCAATATGATTACGGTGATACCAAATTTATATAGGTTTTTTTTTATATGCTATTACTTTAAAAAAAAAAATTTTTGTTAAAAAAGTTTTGTTTCACCACATTCTGAGAGCCATAGCTTTTTATTTTTTCGGTGGATTGAGCGGTGTGAGGGCTTATTTTTTGCAGGACGAGCTGTAGTTTTTATTGGTATCATTTTTTGGTACATATAACTTTTCACTTTTATTACTTTTTTTGCGAGCTTAGGTGACCAAAAAACAGCGATTTGGGCGGTTTAACCTGTTAGTGACCGGCCCATCGTGTTTTTACGTCGGTCACTAACGGGCCTTATTCCGATGCCATAGACTTTTTACGTCGCGGCATCGGAATAAGTAAACAGAGCAGGGAGCTGTCAAATCTCCCTGCTCTCAGCTGCCAGAGGCAGCTGAGGGCTGGGAGCGTCCCTGCTCTGCCAGGTGAGATCGATATTAGTATCGATCTCACCCGTTTAACCCCTCAGATGCGGTGCACAATAGCGTGCACCGCATCTGAGTGGTTTTGGAGAGAGGGAGGGAGCTCCCTCTCTCTCCCACCGACACCCGGCGATACGATCGCCGAGTGTCTGTGTCTCCAATGGCAGCCGGGGGCCTAATAAAGGCCCCCAGGTCTGCCTGGAGCGAATGCCTGCTAGATCATGCCGGAGGCATGACCTAGCAGATGCCTGTCCGTGTTAAACGGACAGGCAGTAATACACTGCAATACAAAAGTATTGCAGTGTATTATAAATGCGATCACAGAATCGCATATTATAGTCCACTAGTAAAAAAGTGAAAAAAAAGTTTCATAAAGTTAATTTTAAAAAAAAATGTGAAAAAAAATGAAAAACCCAGCTTTTCCCTTTACAAAATGCTTTACTATTAAAAAAACAAAATAAAGTTAAAAAGTTACACATATTTGGTATCGCCGCGTCCGTAACGACCCCGACTATAAATCTATTACATTATTTAACCCGCACGGTGAACGCCGTAAAAAATGTAATAAAAAACTATGGAAAAATTGCTGTTTTCTGTGAATCCTGACTTTAAAAAAAAGTGATAAAAAGTGATCAAAAAGTCGCATCTACTCCAAAATGGTACCAATAAAAACTACAAGTCTTCCCGCAAAAAAAAAGCCCTCATACAACCGCATCGGCGAAAAAATAAAAACGTTACGGCTCTTCAAATATGGAGACACAAAAACAAATAATTTTGAAAAAAAAGCGTTTTTACTGTGTAAAAGTAGTAAAACATACAAAAACTATACAAATTTGGTATTGTTGCAATCGTAACAACCCGCTGAATAAAGTTATTGTGTTATTTATATCACACGGTAAACGGTGTAGATTTAAGACGCGAAAAAGAGTGGCGAAATTTCAGGTTTTTTTCTATTTCCCCCCAAATAAAAGTTAATAAAAGTTAATCAATATATAATATGTCCCCCAAAATGGTGCTATTAAAAAATACAACTTGTCCCGCAAAAAACAAGACCTTATACAGCTATGTCGACGCAAAAATAAAAAGGTTATAGCTCTTGGAATGCGACGATGGAAAAACGTAAAAAATGGCTTGGTCATTAAGGTTTAAAATAGGCTGGTCATTAAGGGGTTAAAGCTTTTTACTGCGTTCACTGTGCGAGTTAAATAATGGTATATTGTAATAGTTCAGACTTTTCACTGTCAAACCTAAGGATACATTCCGTTCAATTGTATTTCTATAACCTATCACAGCCTAATAGAACGATTAAAAATATCTCTTTATTAAATTGATAATAATAAAACAGGCTCTATTAGCCAAAAACCTAAACAGACATAAACAGGAGGTCAGGGAGGGGAGGTGAGTCATAGGGTATAGGGAAATGCATCCACCCGCAGACTAAAGTCTCATCTACTTATAAAATAATACTCTGTGCGCCTGACAAAAATTTAATATCCCTACACTTTTCAGTACCCCCTATACTGTGGGATACATCATCAGGGGTTACAATATAATTTAGCCGGTAAGCACTGTTTTTGTGCTATAATGATCTCCCGGCATGTGCACGACTCTAATGCATTGGCCGCACACGCGCTGTGGAGATGCCAGATCTTTAAAGATTAAAGCTGTCCTACCAGGTGACGTCATCCAGGTCTCGCACCAATCCGTATACAGAGCGTCATTATAACATCCTGGACTATGCCGAGACTCTGTTTTGATAGCCAATCCTGGTTCACTTGACGACCAAGCGTTTATAGTAACCTGGGGAGCTACAGGCAGTTTGAACACAGTGCATGAGATCAACATACTGCAATACTAATGTGTTGCAGTATATCGTCATTTTTACAGGCTTCTGTTAATCTGTGCCAGAGACACGGCTTAACAGAGGCAGACAAAAAGTAGAACTGGGGGTTGTCATTAGGCCCCCGGGCTGCCATGACAACCACCGGCGCCCCCTGATCGCAGTGTGGGTGCGCCAATGAGCTGTCGGAGGGGGGCGCCCCCTTCCTATAACGCCTCAGATGCTGCGGTCGCGATTGACCACAGCATTTGAGGGGTTAAACGGACAGGAACAGCGTGATCGCTGTTTCCGGCCGTTAGTCTGGGCTGTCAGATGTAAAACACAGCTAAGACCCGCAGGGTATGGAGGGCGCTCAGCCCGTGAGCGGCGTCCATACTTCCCTATGACACTTATCACATACATGTACGTGATAATGCGTCAAGAGGTTAAACCGAATAAATTATTTTGAGACATTTCTTTAAGAATAGAACAGAAGGAAAAAACAAAAAAATCAAACAAAGAACAACTAAAGCTAACATGTTGTTTTGTGTTAATCATCTTCAATTCACAAACAGACTTTGAAATGAATGTCTCTGTGTACATCATGATTCTGTTTGTACATAAATGTAAAACTGTGGCTCAATTCTTTTCAAATGTAGATCTTTCTCCTAATATTACTTTTTGGTCTCAGATGGGACTTGGTCTTGGCTATTAAAATAATTGTGGTAGACATGCCTTTGAGTCATGCTCTCTCTTTAAATTCGGCATGCGATCTCCAGTCCTTCAAGGTCAACAATTTTTGTATCTCCAATTTTGTAGTTACGTTATTCGTGTGTTGCCACTTTTGCCTCAGGATTCGGGTAATCATAAACTTGAACTTTTCTCTAAAAGAGCACATACTTGTCAATCTTTTATCAGCATGATCGGCAGAGTCATTACATTATGTATAGATTGGTCCCAAACCTGCTTGGAGCTTTCTAGGTGACTTTTTCTCAATTGCCAACACTAGATGTCAAAACTATTTTGCAAGCTAATATGAAGCTCAATTTGGTAATTCCTGTCTACAATATTTACATGCGCTTAATTCCAGTTGTCTAATTCTGATATATTTCATAATATTTAGAAATATTCCACAAACACAAACATTATGGGGAGTAGCTTGCAATCATCTATTGAACACATTTAAAGGGTAACTAAACGTTCGACAAACGTCTGACATGTCATAGTGACATGTCAAAAGTATTGATTGGTGGGGGTCCGAGCACTGAGACCCCCACCAATCGCTAAAATGAAGTGGCAGAAGCGCTCGTGTGAGCGCTGAGCCACTTCATTCTTCATTTCTGTTCTGCTTTTTCCGGAAAGCCAATGTAGCGGTGTACGGGCTCTTAGACATTCAATTGCGTCCGTACACTGCTACATCGATTTCCGGAAAAATCTGAGGAAACGAAAGTGGCCGAGCGCTCACACGAGCTCTTCTGCAGCTCCTTTTAGTGCTTGGTGGGGGTCTCCGTGCTCGGACCCCCACCAATCAAAACTTCTCACATGTCACTAGTGACATGTTAGAAGTTTGTCAAATGTTTAGTTACACTTTAATGTTTACTTTCAGTTCATGCCTGAATATATTCAATAATCATCTGACTGATTCTGATATTGACAGACTTCATAAGACTGACAAGTATGTTTAGGGGTAGTGCAACTAGAAAAAGCCTTCTCCAGTACTGTGCCCACCCAATACTGCCCTTTTTAGCCCTCATCTTTTCAAAGGAAGAACATCTTTTTTGTATGGATTGACTAAAGGCTATGTACACCTTTGAAACTGTGTGTGTGTGTGTGTGTGTGTGTGTGTGTGTATATATATATATATATATATATATATATATATACACACATATACATACACACACACACACACCTAAACTACATATACTATATATACATATATATACACTAGACCTTCTCAATGAATTAGGATATTATCAAAAAGTTATTCGATTCAAAAAGTGAAACTCGTATATTATATTGTTTCATTACACACAGTGTGATCTATTTCCAGCATTTTTTTCCTTTAATGTTGATGATTATAGCAAACAGTTAATGAAAACCCAAAAATGTAGTCTCTCAGAAAATTTGAATATTGAGTAAAAGTTGAAGATTATAGACTCATGGTGTCACACTCTAATCATCTAATCAACACAAAACACCTGCAAAGGTTTCCTAAGCCTTTAAATGGTCCAACAGTCTGGTTCAGTAGGCTACACAAGCATGGGGAAGACTGCTGACTTGACAGTACTCCAGAAGACAGTCATTGACACCCTCCACAAGGAGGCTAAGCCACAAAAGGACAGTGCTAAAGAAGCTGGCTGTTCAGAGTGCTGTATCCAAGCATATTAATGGAGGGTTGAGAGGAAGGAAAAACTATGGTAGAAAAAGGTGCACAAGCAACAGGGATAACCACAGCCTTGAAAGGATTGTCAAGAAAAGGTAATTCAATAATATGGGAGAGAACCACAAGGAGTGGACTGCGGCTGGAGTCAGTGCTTCAAGAGCCATCACACACAAACGTATCCAGAGTCTGTTGCTTGCCTCCAAGTTGCTTGCAGTCCAGTGTGAAGTTTCCACAGTCAATGATGGTTTGGGGAGCCATGTCATCTGCTGGTGTTGGTCCACTGTGTTATGTCAAGTCCAGAGTCAACGCAGCCGTATACCAGGAAATTTTAGAACACTTCATGCTTCCTTCTGCTGACAAGCTTTATGGAGATGCTGATTTCATTTTCTAGCAGGACTTGGCACCTGCCCACACTGCCAAAAGTATCAATACCTGGTTTCACAACCACAGTATCACTGTGCTTGATTGGCCAGGAAACTCGCCTGACCTAAACCCCATAAAGAATCTATCGGATATTGTCAAGAGGAAGATGATATACCAGACGCAACAATGCAGACGAGCTGAGGGACGCTATCAAAGCAACCTGGGCTTCCAGAACACCTCAGCAGTGCCACAGGCTGATCACCTCCATGCCACGCCGCATTGATGCAGTAATTCATGCAAAAGGAGCCCATACCAAGTATTTAGTGTATATACTGTACATACTTTTCAGTAGGTCTACAGTTTAGTATTAAAAATCATTTTTGAAATTAGGCTTATTTAACATTCTAATTAGAGATGAGCGAACCGGGACAACCGAACCCGGTTTCGGTCCGAACTTCCGGAAAAGTTCGGTTCGCAGCGAATCCGAACTTCACCGGGTTCGGCCGAACCCGTTTTGACCGAACCCGGTCAAAAATATTATACAAATCGGCAGCCACTTGTCTCTATCAATCACTGATAGAGAAAAGAGGCTGCTGATTAAAAATAAAATAAAAAGCATTTCATACGTACCTGGTCGTTGTCTTGCGGACGAGTCTCTCTTCTTCCTCCAGTCCGACCTTCTTTTCTGACGCGGCAGCCTGTGATTGGCTGCAGAGGCCTCTGCAGCCCGTGATTGGCTGCAGAGGTCTCTGCAGCCCGTGATTGGCTGCAGAGGTCTCTGCAGCCCGTGATTGGCTGCAGAGGCCTCTGCAGCCCGTGATTGGCTGCAGCGCTCACATGGGCTGCATCGTCATCAAGGAATGTCGGGCCGGATGTCGCGAGGGACGCGTCACCAAGGCAACGGCCAGGAGACCGGACTGGAGGAAGCAGGGAGTTCCCGGTAAGTGTGAACGTCTTTTTTTTTTTACAGGTACTCTATATTGTGATCGGTAGTCACTGTCCAGGGTGCTGAAACAGTTACTGCCGATCAGTTAACTCTTTCAGCACCCTGAAGAGTGACTATTTACTGACGTCGCCTAGCAACGCTGCCGTAATGACGGGTGCACACATATAGCCACCCGTCATTACGGGGCCTCATGCACACGACCGTAAAAACACCCGTTATTAAGGGTCGTAATTACGACCCGAAATAGCGGGCCCATAGACTTCTGTTAGCCACGGGTACCTTCCCGTTTTCTCACGGGAAGGTGCCCGTGCCGTTAAAAAGATAGAACATGTTCTATTTTTTATTTTACGGGTCGTGCTCGTAATTACGACTCGTAATTACGAGCACGGCCGGCCGCTTTTACGAGCCGTGCTGTCATTATAAGGGTATGTTCACACGACAGCGTCCGTTACGGCTGAAATTACGGGGATGTTTCCGCCTGAAAACATCCCCGTAATTTCAGCCGTTATGGCATATGCAGGCGCTTGAACGCCGCGTCCATTACGGACGTAATTGGCGCTGCTATTCATTGGAGTCAATGAATAACGGCTCCAATTACGGCCAAAGAAGTGACAGGTCACTTCTTTGACGCGGGCGTCTATTTACGTGCCGTCATTTGACAGCGGCGCGTAAATTACGCCTCGTGTAAACAGACAAACGTCTGCCCATTGCTTTCAATGGGCAGATGTTTGTCCGCGCTATCGAGGCGCTATTTTTGGACGTAATTCGGGGCAAAAACGCCCGAATTACGTCCGTAATTAGTGAGTGTGAACATACCCTGTGTTCACACGCACTAATTACGGATGTAATTCGGGATTTTTTGCCCCCAATTACGCCCGAAAATAGCGCCTCGATAGCGCGGACAAACATCTGCCCATTGAAAGCAATGGGCAGACGTTTGTCTGTTCACACGAGGCGTATATTTACGCGCCGCTGTCAAATGACGGCGCGTAAATAGACGCCCGCGTCAAAGAAGTGACCTGTCACTTCTTTGGCCGTAATTGGAGCCGTTATTCATTGACTCCAATGAATAGCAGCGCCAATTACGTCCGTAATGGACGCCGCGTTCAAGCGCCTGCACATGCCGTTACGGCTGAAATTACGGGGATGTTTTCAGACGGAAACATCCCCGTAATTTCAGCCGTTACGGACGCTGTCGTGTGAACATACCCTAAATTTTATAGCAGCACGGCCCGTAAAATAGAAAAATAGAACATGTTCTATTTTTTTAACGGCACGGGCACCTTCCCGTGAGAAAACGGGAAGGTACCCATGGGTAACAGAAGTCTATGAGCCCGTTATTGCGGGTCGTAATTACGACCCACAATAACGGGTGTTTTTACGGTCGTGTGCATAATGGGAGCACGGCTTGGAAAAACGACCGGCTGCCTGTGGCCGGCCGTGCTCCTCTCCTGAAATACTCTGTGCTGCCTTAAACTCTGTGGACAGGTCAGGATCCTGTTTCTTTTAAATGCTGCTAGGGAACCCGCTCGATCCACTATATAAGGCTGCGCTACAGTGCAGCATTTAAAAGAAACAGGATCCTGACCTGTCCACAGAGTTTAAGGCAGCACAGAGTATTTCAGGAGATGAGCGTGCAGATTCAGTGCTGCTGTGAACTCTGCTCTTACCATTACGTAGCTCTCAGTCTGTTACCTCTCCTCCACTCCTGTCCTCAATAACACCTTCACATGATTGGCAAGTCACCACCCCGCACAAGATCCGCACGCTCATCTCCTGAAATACTCTGTGCTGCTGTGAACTCTACTCTTACCATTACGTGGTGACTTGCCAATCATGTGAAGGTGTTCTTGAGGACAGGAGTGGAGGAGAGGTAACAGACTGAGAGCTACGTAATGGTAAGAGCAGAGTTCACAGCAGCACTGAATCTGCACGCTCATCTCCTGAAATACTCTGTGCTGCCTTAAACTCTATGGACAGGTCAGGATCCTGTTTCTTTTAAATGCTGCACTATAGCGCAGCCTTATATAGTGGATCGAGCGGGTTCCCAAGCAGCATTTAAAAGAAACAGTGTGTGTGTTTGGGTATGTGTCTTTGTCTGTTTTTGTTTTTATATGTGTGTTTGTGTTTATGTGTGTTTGTGTATATATGGGTGTGTTTGTGTATATATATGGGTGTATGTGTATATGTTTGTGTGTAGATGTTTGTGTGTGTGTGTTTTTGTATATGTGTGTGTTTGTGTATATGTGTGTATATGGGTGTTTATGTGTGTTTGTGTATATATATGGGTGTATTTGTATATATGTTTGTGTGTAGATGTTTGTGTGTGTGTGTGTGTTTATATATGTGTGTGTTTGTGTATATGGGTGTGTGTATATGTGTGTGTTTGTGTATATGTGTGTGTGTATGGTTGTTTGTGTGTGCGTGCGTGTATATATGTGTGTAGGTGAGTAGAAGTATTGTTATTGTTCACATTGATAACTGTTTTTTTATGTTGTTGCAGATTTTGATGTACCGATTGGACTACATCTTCGATTCGTTGGACTACTGCGTAGATCTACGTTTTTTTAAAATTTAATAAAATGGTTAACGAGGGTTTTGTTGGGGATTTCTTATTTCAATAAAAAAGAATTGTCTTTGTGTTTTTTTTTAAACTTTATTAGTGCCTAGATAATGGTAGTTGGCTGATTGACAGCGTCCATTATTAAGGCGGTACTTAGTGTTAGCCGGTGCAGAGGCTAGCACTAACCACCCATTATTACCCCGGTACCCACCACCACCAGGGGTGCCGGGAAGAGCTTGGTACGATCCAGTACCCGACCATCTGTTGTGATGGTCGGGTACTGGGGCGGCCGTAGGCTGGTATTATGAGGCTGGGAAGGGCCAAAAACAGTGGACCTTCCCACCCTTGTAATGCTAGGCTGCTGCTGCTGTGTTGTAGCGGGCTGGTTATAAAAATGGGGGGGACCCCACGTCATTTTTTTTTGGGAATTTAACAAATTTAACACTAGACGTTGGGTCCCCCACATTTTTAATAACCAGCCATATACGCAGCAGTCTGGCATTACATTGGTGGGAAGGGCCACTGGTTTTGTCCATTCCCAGGCTAATAACACTGTGTTGTATGTGGCTGGTTATGATAAATTGGGTGGAACCCCATGTCTTTTTTAAAAAAAATAAAAAAAAAATAAATAATAAAAAAAAAATGACGTGGGGTCCCCCCACTTTTATAACCAGCCAGATACAACACAGCAGCAGCAGCCTAGCATTACAAGGGTGGGAAGGTCCACTGTTTTTGGCCCTTCCCAGCCTCATAATACCAGCCTGCGGCCGCCCCAGAGCCCGACCATCACAACAGATGGTCGGGTACTGGATCGTACCTGGCTCTTCCCGGCACCCCTGGTGGTGGTGGGTACCGGGGTAATAATGGTGGTTAGTGTTAGCCTCTGCACCGGCTAACACTAAGCCTCGCCTTAGTAATGGATGTTATCACTCAGACAGCGGCCATTACTAAAGTGGTAGTAATAAAATTTGAAAAGAAAAAGACAAAGATATAGATAAAATATTTTATTGAAATAAAGCACCCCCAACACAACCCTCATTAACCATTTTATTGTAGAAAAAAAAACCGTCATCGAAGAAGTCCTCGAAACCGACGTAGTCCAAACACCAAACCTGTAAAAAAAATAAAAAATGAAATAAAACATGTCGTAGGCTTAGATTCAGTTTAATGTGTGATACTGACTGTTATACCATGTATAGAAGCCTGCCGCGAAGTTGACTTAGATACAGGGCGCCAGCAGACAGTATCATACATGGCCATACAGACATGTATACAAACAAACATACATACATGCAAACTATCATACATACATGCATACACACACACACACATGAAACCATACATACAAACATGCAAAGATACATACATATATACAAGCATGCACAAATATACATGCAAACATAAATACATGCAAACATAATTACATACATGCACATATATATAAACATACATGCAAAAATAAAAACATGCAAACATACATGACAACATACATACATACATGCAAACATACATACATACAAACATGTATACATACATGACAACATACATACATGACAACATACATACATGCAAATATACATTCATGCAAACATACATAAATGCAAACATACATACATACATGCAAATATATACATGCAAATATACATACAAACATGCACATATATACATACATGACAACATACATACATGACGACATACATACATACATACATAAAATGCAAACATACATACATACATTCATGCAAACATACATGCAAATATATACATGCAAATATACACATGCAAATATACACATGCAAATATACACATACATGCCAACATACATACATACATGCAAACATACACACATGCAAATATACATACAAACATACATGTACATATATACATACATACATGACAACATACATGCATACATACATACATGACAACATACATACATGCAAACATACATTCATGCAAACATACATTCATGCAAACATACATACATACATGCAAACATACATTCATGCAAACATACATACATGCAAACATACATGCAAATATATACATGCAAATATACATACACACATGCACATATATACATACATGCCAACATACATGCACATATATACATACATACATGACAACATACATACATGCCAAAAAAAAAAATAATACGTTCATACTTACTTTCCTCCTGTCCGGGCTCCAGCGATGACGTTTCATCCATGTCGCCGCTGCAGCCTGTGATTGGCTGCAGAGGCGGTCACGTGGGATGAAGCGTCATCCTGCCGTGCGTGACCGCCACTACAGCCTGTGATTGGCTGCAGCGGCGAAAGGGATGAAACGTCATCGCTGGAGGCCGGACAGAAGGAAAGTAAGTACGAACGTATAATTTTTATTTTTTTATTACATTTAAATTGTATTTTCCACGCGCCGAGCATGTACTGTCAAGGTTGCTGAAAGAGTTAGTGCAGCCCATTAACTCTATCAGCACCCGAGACAGTAGCATGCTCGGCGCACGTAAGTGACAGGTTCGGTCCGAACTAGTTCGGTCCGAATCAAACTTTTTTGTGAAATTCGGCGAACTAGCCGAACCGAACTTTTGAAAAGTTCGCTCATCTCTAATTCTAATGTTCTGAGAGACGAAATTTTGGGTTTTCATTAACAGTTAGCCATAATCACCAGCATTAAAAGAAAAAAAATTGAAATGGAAATAGATCACTGTGTGTGTGTGTGTGTGTGTGTGTGTGTGTGTGTGTGTGTGTGTGTGTGTGTGTGTGTGTGTGTGTGTGTGTGTGTGTGTGTGTGTGTGTGTGTGTGTGTGTGTGATGAATCTATATAATATCTATATTTTTTCAGGGACCTGTTCAGTCTGAGGTGGCTTTGAGGGCCTTATATATTGGAAAATCCCCAGAAGTCACCCCATTTTGAAAACTGCACCCCTCAAGGTATTCGAATCAGCATTCACAAAGTGTTTTAACCCTTTAGGCGTTTCACAGGAATTAAAGCAAAGTAGAGGTGAAATTTACAAATTTTATTTTTTTTGCAGAAATTAGTTTCTAATACATTTTTTTTGTAACACAGAGGGTTTTACCAGAGAAATGCACTCAATATTTATTGCCCAGATTCTGCAGTTTTTAGAAATATCCCATATGTGGCCCTAGTGTGAAAATGGACTGAAACACCGGCCTCAGAATCAAAGGAGCACAAAGTGGATTTTGGGCCTCTTTTTTTTTAGAATATATTTTAGGCACCTTGTCAGGTTTGAAGAGGTCTTGTGGTGCCAAAACAGTGGAAACACCCCAAAAGTTACCCCATTTTAGAAACTACACCCCTCAAGGAATTTATCTAGGTGTATAGTTAGCATTTTGACCGCACAGGTTTTTCGCTAAATTTTTTAGAATCAGTCTGTAAAAATGAAAATCTACTTTTTTCTGAAAAAACATAGAAATTTTTAATATTTACGAGGAGTAATGAAGAAAATCACCCCAACATTTGTAAAGCAATGTCTCCTGATTACAGCAATATCCCATATGTGGTAATAAACTGCTGATTGGACCCACAGCAGGGCTCAGAAGGGAAGGAGTGCCATTTGGATTTTGGAGCACGGATTTTGCTGGATTGGTTTTCGGTGCCATGTCGCGTTTGCAACCCCCTGGAGGGACCAAAACAGGGGAAACCCTCCAAAAGTGACCCCATTTTGTAAACTATACCTATCAAGAAATTTTTCTAGGGGTATAGTTAGCATTTTGACCACACAGGTTTTTCACTAAATTTATTAGAATCAGTATGTAAAAATGAAAATCTACTTTTTTTCTGAAAAAACATAGAAATTTTTAATATTTACGAGGAATAATGAAGAAAATCACCCCAACATTTGTAAAGCAATGTCTCCTGATTACAGCAATATCCCATATGTGGTAATAAACTGATGATTGGACCCACAGCAGGGCTCAGAAGGGAAGGAGTGCCATTTGGATTTTGGAGCACGGATTTTGCTGGAATGGTTTTCGGTGCCATGTCGCGTTTGCAACGCCCTGGAGAGACCAAAACAGGGGAAACTGCTCAAAAGTGACCCCATTTTGGAAACGACACCTCTCAAGGAATTTATCTAGGGGTATAGTTAGAATTTTGACCACACAGGTATTTTGCAGAATTTAGTGGAATTAGGCAGTGAAAATGAAAATCAACTTTTTTTCTGAAAAAGCATAGAAATTTTAAATTTTTACAAGGAATAAAGGAAAAAAAAAGAACCACAACATTTGTAAAGCATTTTCTCCTGATTACGGCAATACGCAATATGTGGTAATAAACTGCTGATTGGACCCATGGCAGCGCTCAGAAGGGAAGTAGCGCCATTTGGATTTTGGAGCACAGATTTTGATGGATTGTTTTTCGGTGCCATGCCGCCTTTGCAACGCCCTGGAGAGACCAAAACAGTGGAAGCCCCCCAAGTTACCCCATTTTGGAAACCCTCCTCAAGGAATTTTTCTAGGGGTATAGTGAGAATATAGACTCCACGGGTCTTTTTCAGAATTTATTAGAATTAGGCGGAGAAAATTAATATCACAATTTTTTTCCACTAAAATGTTGAATTTTCTCATTTTCACAAAGGATAAAGGAGAAATAAACAACCAATTTTTATAAAGCAATTTCTCCCGAGTATGGAAATACCCCACATGGGGTCATGCATTTTTTTCATTAGAAATGAATTAACCCTTTCAGGACTGATCAATTTTTTGCTTTCTTATTTTCGTTTTTCACTACCCGCCTTCCAAGAGCCATAACTTTTTTCTTTTTCCGTCAGTAGAGTGGTGTGAGGGCTTATTTCTTGCGGGAGGAGTTGTAATTTCTATTGATACCATTTAAAGTGAAATAAAAAGTACAGGGAAACTGAAAAAAAATAGGAAAATATAGTAATATAGGAAAAAAAATCTGATTCCATTTTTTGGGGCTTTCGTTTTTACAGCTTTCGCCGTGCAGTAAAAACGAAAACTACAGCGATTTTGGCGGTTTAAATTATTTACGTTTTTTACGGTGTTCACCGTGCGAGTTAAATAATGGCATATTGTAATAGTTCGGCCTTTTACGGACGTATCGATATAAATTCTGTTTCTTTTTTTACATTACTTTTGAAGAAAAATGGGAAAAGGTTTTTTTTTGTAACTTTTTTTTCTTTCTCACTACTAATAACTTGAATTCTTCTACACATTTTATTAGTCCCCTTAGGGGACTTGTACCAGCGATCATTGGATCGCGGGTACAATATGCTGCGATACTAATGTATTGCAGTATATTGTTATTTTTACAGGCTTCTGTAACCGCACGATCGCTATTCCTGTCCCTTAGTCCTGGGTGTCAGCTCTAATACACAGCCGACGCCCGCAGCGTATGGAGCGGGCTCAGCACGTGAGCCCGCTCCATACATCACCCCCGCACCATGACGTGCTATTAAGTCATAGTGCTCAAAGGGGTTAATGCGCAGCGGATGGTGTGAATATTAAAATTTTGCACTGATGTGCCATTTTAGTGCATAATATGTTGTGCCCAGTTTGTGCCACTAAAGACAAATACCTCATAAAACGTTAAGCGGGTTCTCCCGGGTATGGTGATGCCATATATGTGGGCGCAAACGGCTGTTTGGGGACGCTGCAAGGCTCAGAAGGGAGGGAGCGCCATTTTGCCTTTGGAGCGCAGATTTTGCTTGGTAGTTTTTCTGTTTTGGGTTTCGCTGGTATTTCAGTTTATAATGTGGGGGCATATGTAATCTGTGCGGAGAACATCAGGGCATAATAAGAGGGTATAAAAATGCGGTAAATAAATAATAATTCATAGATGTGTGGCCGGTGTCGCACTGAAAATGGTGTCGGATGTTACCCGCTTTTAGAACGCTCTGCACATTTTGCATCGCCATATTCCTGGGAGCCAGAACTTCTTTATTTTTTCACCACCGGGCTGCGTGAGGGCTTATTTGTTGCGGGACAATCTGTACTTTTCATTGGTACCATTTTGGGGTACATGTGATATTTTTTTGATCACTTTTTATTAAATTTTTTTGCAAGCCGGGTGACCAAAAACAAGCAATTCTGACAATGTTTTTTAGTTTATTTTTTGCGGCGTTCACCGTGCACTATAAATGACCATTATATTTTATTCTGCGGGTCGGTACAATTATGGCTATACCATATGTATATAGGTTTTTTTTATGTTTTGCAGCGTTTGCGCAATAAAATCACTTTTTTATAAAATAATTTATTTTCTGTGTCACAATATTCTCAGAGCCGTAACTTTTTTATTTTTCAGTCAAAAAAGCGGTGTAAGGGCTTGTTTTTTGCAGGACGGGTTGTAGTTTTTATCGGTATTATTTTCGGGTACATGCGACTTTTTGATCACTTTTTATTCTCTATTTTGGGAGGGGTGGTGACCAAAAAATAGCGATTCTGGTGTAGTTTTTTATTGATTTTTTTTGGGGTGTTCATCGTGCAGGAAAAATAACATTATAGTTTTATAGCTGGGGTCGTTACGAACGCGGTGATACCAGATATGTGTACTTTTTTTAACGTGTTCATTTTTTTCCTATAATGAAAGACTTATTATAGGAAAAAAATGAAGTGTTTGTTTATATAACTTATAACTTTTATTTTTACACTTTTTTTTAAAACATTTTTATTCTTTTTTTTACTTTTTTCACTTGTCCCACTAGGGGACACTTAGACTTGCAGCTTTGATCGCTGCTAGAGTACATTACACTACACACGTAGTGTAATGTACTCTAACTGTCATTGTGACGTGACAGTCACACTGACAGGAAGTCTCGGAGGAGCGGCCGGAGGCTGCTCCTCCGAGGCTTCCATACATGGCAACCCGGAGGTCATTATCTGACCTCCGATAGCCACGACAAGCATCGGTAGCCCCCACGATCACTTAGTGGGGGCTGCCGATGTGCTTCAAACCACTTAAATGCGGCGACGGCAATCTGTCGCCGCATTTATGGGGTTAATTGCCGAAATCAGCGGCGATGGTCCGCTGACCGGCAAGGCTGGAGTGTCAGTTGTCAGGGACAGCTAACCTCCCGGTTCCCGGACACTGTCCGTTAGGACAGTGTGCGCCGGGAACTACTCCGCAATAGTACGTCTGGATGCGGGAACTAACCCCTCTGCAGGACGTACTATTGCGGAGCAGCGCGGGAAGAGGTTAATGAACTTCATGGGCTATTCCCTCGTTAATCCATCATCAATTAAGCACATAAAAGGTCTGGAGTTGATTCCAGGTGTGGCATTTGCATTTGGAAGCTGTTGCGGTGAACCCACAACATGAGGTCAAAGGAGCTCTCAATGCAAGCGAAACAGACCATCGTTAGGCTGAAAAAAATGAAGAAATCCATTAGAGAGATAGCACAAATGTTAGGAGTGGCCAAATCAACAGTTTGGTACAATCATGGGAAAAAGAGCGCACTGGTAATCTTGTGAACTTCAATAGGCCTGGACATCCACGGAAGACAACAATGGTGGATGATCGCAGAATCCTTTCCATGGTGAAGAAAAAAAAACCTTCACAACATCTACCCAAGTGAAGAACACTCTCCTGTAAGTAGGTGTATCAGTATCTAAGTCTACCATAAAGAGAAGGCTTCATGAGAGCAAATACAGAGGGTTCACCACAAGGTGCAAACCATTAATCAGCCTCAAAAATAGAAAGGCCAGATTAGACTTTGCTAAACAACATCTAAAGCAGCCAGCCCAGTTCTAGAACAGCATTCTTTGGACAGGTGAAACCTGTACCAGAATGATGGGAGGAAGAAAGTATGGGGAAGGCTTGGAACAGCTCATGATCGAAAGCACACCACATCCTCTGTAAAACATGGTGGAGGCAGTGTGATGGCATGGGCATGCATGGCTGCCAAAGACACTGGGTCACTAGTGTTTATTGATGATGTGACTAAAGACAGAAGCAGCCGGATGAATTCTGAAGTGTTCAGGGATTTACTTTCTGCTCAGATTCAACCAAATGCAGCAAGGTTGATAGGACGTCGCTTCACAGTACAGATGGACAATGACCCAAAACATACTGCGAAAGCTACCCAGGAGTTTTTAAGGCAAAGATGTAGAATATTCTGCAATGGCCATCTCAATCACCAGATCTCAACCCGATCGAGCATGCATTTCACTTGCTTAAGACAAAACTTAAAGAGGCTCTGTCACCAGATTATCAAATCCCTATCTCCTATTGAATGTGATGGGTGCTTGAAAGTAGATAACAGCAAATTTTTTTTTTTTTTTTTAAAAACGATCATTTTTCAAGTTATTAGCAATTTTATATTTATGTAAATGAGCTTTTCAATGGACAACTGGGCGTGTTTTCTCGTTTTACGAACTGGGCATGTATTGTGTTTTTACCAACTGGGCGTTGTGAATAGAAGTGTATGAGGCTGACAAATCAGCGTCATGCACTTCTCATCGTTCCCACCCAGCTTCTTTCACTGCAGACACACAGCGTGACGTCACCGACAGGTCCTTCAACCTTGGCGTCGGAAGAGAGAAGATTAGAAAACTAATTAGCATAATTCAAAAATTTTTCATAATTTGCTCAAAATTGATTGTTTTTCAAAATAAAAACCACTGTTATCTACATTACAGCGCCGATCAGATTATGTAGGAGACAGGGCACTTATAATCTGGTGACAGAGCCTCTTTAAGCCCTGCCGGAGGCAGACCAGGGGGCCTTCGTTAGGTCCCCGGGCTGCCAATGAAACCACTGCATGGACCACGGGGACCGATGGGCTGTCAGAGGGGGTGGTCTCCCTCTTTCTAGCGGATAAGATACCGCGGTCGCTATTGATCGCAGCATCTAAGTGGTTAAACGGCCAGGATCGGAGTTCTCTCTGTTCCTGGCTGTCAGTTCAAAGGTGTCAGCTGTAATACACAACTGACACCCGCAGTGTATGGAGCGGGCTCAGCGCGTGAGCACGCTTCATACTTTAACCCCCGCACCAGGACATACGTGGACGTCCTGGTGCGTCAAGGGGATATATACATATGTGACTATATGTGCGCACACACACTGTTATTTGTCAGTCGGTACATAGTAAACCTGTCACTCGTTGGTTCAGTATTTAAGGGCTGACCTATAAGAGTATGTTCACACAGAGAGGAATTACTGCAGAGGAACCGGGCGCAAATCTGCATCCATAATGTGCACTAGGCTCGTCACTTTTCTACAGCTGAATTGAGCATACTGCAGATTTGAAAGTCCTCAGTAAGTGCTAAAATCCATACAGATTTTGTCAACAATGTAGAAATGGGCTTTGGAAAACTCTATTTACTTAGATTGCACATTAGTTTGCTGTAGATTCTCATTGAGGAATCTGCACGAATAACCTGCAGCAAATCCATCCTGAATATGCCTAAGGCTGGATTCACACGAGCACATTACGTCCGTAATGGACGGAACGTATTTCGGCTGCTAATCCCGGACTGAACACACTGCAGGGAGCCGGGCTCCTACCATCATAGTTATGTACGATGCTAGGAGTCCCTGCCTCGCTGCCGGACAACTGTCCCGTACTGTAATCATGTTTTCAGTACGGGACAGTTGTCCTGCAGCGAGGCAGGGACTCCTAGCATTGTACATAACTATGATGCTAGGAGCCCGGCTACCTGCACAGTGTTCGATCCGGGACTTCCGGCCGAAATACGTTCCGTCCATTACGGACGTAACATGGTCGTGTGAATCCAGCCTTAACAGAGAGGCCGCTCATGTAACCTGTGAAATGATTTTAACAGATCGGAGGTGCTTGGCCCCAGACTCCTCCAACCTGCGGGGCCCCATAGCAGCTGCGTGCTCTGGCTCCATTGAAAGTATGACACTGCATATTGCTCATTAGCGCACAGATGAACTCTGCTTTCCTTTTAAATTCCTGCTCTTTTTTATTGCCATTTTTGTATTGAAATCCAAATGCCCTAAATAAATTACATACATTTTTGATGGACTTTTGAAAATGTAGCATTTTGTATGACAACATTATGACTGTGAATGTTGGAAATAGAAGTGGGTAATGTAACCGTATTGGTATAGTGTATACATGCAGTGGTCTTATATTGTTGATAGCATTGAGTTTTTTCCACCTATAACTATAAATAGCCATATATTAGTAAATCAGAAATTCGTTCATAATATATTTGTTATTTTGAGATAATGCCATATTTCTATGCCATATGTGCAAAAGGACAACAATGTGACAGATGTTTGTCAGTTGCACAGAAGTTAATTCAAAAGTAACAACTGATATGGCAACAGTTACTGCTGTCACTTTTGCAAAAACAAAAATTAAAATTCCAATATCGTAAAAGATACAAAACATAATAATGGCAATATAAGTAAAATATGCAAAAAACAAAACTAAGTAAAACAAGCCCATAGCATAATTACCATACTTTAGCCATAATCCTATGTCTCATTTACAAGGATATAGCAACTTTAATGAACTTTTTTTTCTTGCTTTGATGTTTTCATCAGTTTTTAACATATGTACCATTTCTATTAAGAATTTCCCACAGTTTTATAGCTATGATTTAATTTTGCTTCACCGTGGTATAATGAAATGTCTACTTTAGCATTAACATTTCAAAATGGATATTAATTTAATATGGAAGCACTCACACAACCAGAATTTAATTTATGTAACTTAATTGTTGCCTCATTATGCTGAGTAAAATGGTCTCATTAAGATGAATAAATAAGGACCAATTAAGATAAAGAATTGTTTTTCTCACAACTGTATAATAATTTTTAGTATACAATTGTACACATACATCACATTCTTGGAGCACATGGTGAGTGTTGCAAATAAAATGTTCTTAAAGATTTATTTAATAAAAACATAAAGGATAAACTGCTAGCTTCATTGTAACATTTATCCCGCGTGCACAAACCTGTACGTTGATACCTGGACTATACTATAGGTCTGTAACATGGACCCATACCTAATACAGCATGCTTTGGAGCATGCCAAAAAAAACTTTTCTTCACATATTTCTTCCCTTATTGAATCCGCAAGAAAAACCTCTGTGTTCCTCCTTGTAAACTTGAATACTCACAGATTTATAGTATGGGCCCATATTATTTAGCATTAATGGCACATGGATTTCAAATGGGCACATGTGCATGGGGTCTTTGTCTAGGGCTCTTGTGCTGCATATCCTCTTACTCCCATCTGCAGGAATTTTTCTGTGCTACACCCATTTTGTGGAACTCGCTACCAGTAGACCTGTTCCTAACATTCCCAGTTTTGAGCACACCTTGAAAACTAATTTCTTCAAGGAGCCCTCTGTCACATAATAAAACTCCATAGCCTATTCACAATCTGACAGGGGCGTAATCAGGGATGCCAGGCTCCGTGATGGGCCATAGTGCCACTCCCCCTCCGATCAAACATCCTCAGATGAGACCGCACCAAATCAGTCCCCCCCAGATCAGACATAAATATATATTTAGACTTTACTCACCGCTCCTCCATCTTGCCTTGTCCACAGGGGGTAAGGACTCCATCAGACACGGACTATGCCGTGACACATACAAAGTCCTGACAACAGCAAACAATGCAGCAAACAACGTCCAGCATAAGAAGACTAGAAAAACCAAGGTTGGATCCAGCACGAGAATTGCAATAAAATGGAAAGGATTTTCCAAGTTTAATGGGCCAGTAAAGTGGCTATTTAAAATCAGGACTTGGATACACTGCGTGACATCCTGGTAGTGTAAGTTCCTTACACTACCAGGATGTCACGCAGTGTATCCAAGTCCTGATTTTAAATAGCCACTTTACTGGCCCATTAAACTTGGAAAATCCTTTCCATTTTATTGCAATTCTCGTGCTGGATCCAACCTTGGTTTTTCTAGTCTTGTCTACTCAGCGTGTGCCGACACGAGGATCCGTGCATGACCACTGAATACCACACATGCAACAAAGGTGAGCTGGAGGTTCCTCTCTCTATTCTTGTCCAGCATAAGAACATTGTGTGCTGTGTTGCACATAACGCCCTCACACTGTGTATGGACTTTGTATGCGGCAGCACACTAACCCCCTAATGTGGCAGCCTGCAGGGCCCCTTACACTGTAGGCCCGGTCACGGTCGAAGCCCTTGCGGCCTCGATTGTTAAGCCACTGCAACTTGACCTGGTCAAGTTTGTCGCAACGCCCTGTCCTTTGTTTCCGTGTAAACATAAATACTGATTTGGTGACGGGTTCATGTAGCTATATTTATATTACCCTCAATATAAGGGGCTGGTACCCTGTACGTAATTAGCACTTTATACCTATTGTCCTACTCCTCCCATTTTATTTAGATATGTTCTTACCGGCAGCGACGTCTCTCCTTTTGTCTCATTGTTTGAATTTTTTGTTTTTTTTTATTACTTGTCATTTTACTTGTTTGGTACATAATTTAAATTATTATACACCAATAGTGTTGGCATCATGTGGCACCAATTGGAAGATAAGGTATATTACAGATCAGCAAAAAGATCACTGATAAAAAACTGGGAGAGTTTTCGATAGTGGAGAGCCCCATTGCCACAATTCTATACACAATTCCCAATATTTCTCAAAATTTTTTGGAATACTCTTGGCAGACCTATTGTTTCGGGTCAAGGCTTACTATTTAACAATACGGTAATTTTTCTTGATAGTGTCTTACGGAATTTTGCCACTATTGACGAATTGAATTCAATAGATTTTTCAGGTGAGGTGGTGCTAGTCTTCTTTGCTATTTCTCCTTATATACTAACATTGAACATGACAGAGGTTTTGAAGCTATTTACCAGTGTCTCGCCAGCTCCGGATATGACTCCATGTGTAGACAGTTTTTCCTCAAATTGCTAGAAATAGTCCCCAGGATGAATTATTTTATGTTGGAAGATGATTTTTTTTTCTTGCAAATAAGGGAGATTGTGATGGGGTCTAGTGTGGCCCCTACATATGCCAATTTCTTTGTGGCCTCTTTTGAGGATAGATGTCTACACTACCTTTTTTTATAAGCCGTGTCCAGTTCTGGTGTCTATACAAAGATTATATTTTTGTCATATGTGCTTTAAAAGTGATATTCCAGAATTATATATTTATACAAAGAGAAAGCGGAGTACAAAGCCGTATATACACTACCGTTCAAAAGTTTAGGGTCACTTAGAAATTTCCTTATTTTTGAAAGAAAAGCACAGTTTTTTTCAATGAAGATAACATTAAATTAATCAGAAATACACTCTATACATTGTTAATGTGCTAAATGACTATTCTAGCTGCAAACGTCTGGGTTTTAATGCAATATCTACATAGGTGTATAGAGGCCCATTTCCAGCAACCATCACTCCAGTGTTCTAATGGTACATTGTGTTTGCTAACTGTGTTAGAAGGCTAATGGATGATTAGAAAACACTTGAAAACCCTTGTGCAATTATGTTAGCACCGCTGTAAACAGTTTTGCTGTTTAGAGGAGCTATAAAACTGACCTTCCTTTGAGCTAGTTGAGAATCTGGAGCATTACATTTGTGGGTTCGATTAAACTCTCCCAATGGCTAGAAAAAGAAAGCTTTCATGTGAAACTCAACAGTCTATTCTTGTTCTTAGAAATGAAGGCTATTCCATGCGAGAAATTGCCAAGAAACTGAAGATTTCCTACAACGGTTTGTACTACTCCCTTCAGAGGACAGCACAAACAGGCTCTAACCAGAGTAGAAAGAGAAGTGGGAGGCCCCGCTGCACAGCTGAGCAACAAGACAAGTACATTAGAGTCTCTAGTTTGAGAAATAGACGCCTCACAAGTTCTCAACTGGCAGCTTCATTAAATAGTACCCGCAAAACGCCAGTATCAACGTCTACAGTGAAGAGGCGACTCCGGGATGCTGGCCTTCAGGGCAGAGTGGCAAAGAAAAAGCCATATATGAGACTGGCTAATAAAAGGAAAAGATTAATATGGGCAAAAGCAAACAGACATTGGACAGAGGAAGATTGGAAAAAAGTGTTATTGACAGACGAATCGAAGTTTGAGGTGTTTGGATCACACAGAAGAACATTTGTGAGATGCTGAACAACTGAAAAGATGCTGGAAGAGTGCCTGACACCATCTGTCAAGCATGGTGGAGGTAATGTGATGGTCTGGGGTTGCTTTGGTGCTGGTAAAGTGGGAGATTTGTACAAGGTAAAAGGGATTTTGAATAAGGAAGGCTATCACTCCATTTTGCAACGCCATGCCATACCCTGTGGACAGCGCTTGATTGGAGCCAATTTAATCCTACAACAGGACAATGACCCAAAGCACACCTCCAAATTATGCAAGAACTATTTAGGGAAGAAGCAGGAAGCTGGTATTCTATCTGTAATGGAGTGGCCAGCGCAGTCACCAGATCTCAACCCCATAGAGCTGTTGTGGGAGCAGCTTGACCGTATGGTACGCAAGAAGTGCCCATCAAGCCAATGTGGGAGGGGCTTCTGGAAGCATGGGGTGAAATTTCTCCCGATTACCTCAGCAAATTAACAGCTAGAATGCCAAAGGTCTGCAATGCTGTAATTGCTGCAAATGCAGCATTCTTTGACGAAAGCAAAGTTTGAAGTGGAAAATTATTATTTTAAATAAAAATCATTATTTCTAACCTTGTCAATGTCTTGTCTATATTTTCTAGTGATTTTGCAACTCATTTGATAAATATAAGTGTGAGTTTTCATGGAAAACACAAAATTGTCTGGGTGACCCCAAACTTTTGAACGGTAGTGTATATAAAATATAACAAATTTTTATTGATTACAAAAATAAGACAAACATTTACAAAGGTAAAGAATGAGTAGAAAGACTCTATAATGTTACATGGTACAAGAAAACAGACTATCCATGTATTTACAGCAATAAGGTGTAATGCACTGTAGTCCTTACAATGAGGACGAAATGGGTGGTATATTATCCTATAGGTGACTGATCCCTTATATAAAAGCCCATCAGAATATGGACATAGTCCTGGGAAGAGTTAGGGAAAGCCTAGATATCAAAATAAAGTGGATGAAACCTTACCTATGTCAATGGTCATGGAAGCCTGAATGCCTTGTATAGAACCCCAACGCGCATTTCGCGATGTCTGCTTCCTCAGGGGGTGTATAGTGTCCTGCTGCAGTCTTGGCCTTAAATAGGACAAGACCCAGGTATTTTCTGTTATTGTTCAGCGTCCATGGGATCGCGGCGCATATCCACCGACGCAACCGGAAGTGAGGCATACCCCACTTCTGGCCTCCAGCGCCGTAGAGCACATCCGGGTTCCTGACACGTACCAGGAATACGGGACATGCGCAGTGCGCTATGGGAGGCCGGAAAGGGGCAGGCGACACCCCCGGTCGCGTACCGTACACGACGAGTGCGCACCTCATTGGACAGCTGAGACGAGAAGAATCACAGGTAGCATATTACTGGTCCACTAATAACATATCAAATCCCACCCATTCCAAATATCCCCAAGGACCAACCCAAATAGTGGCCATGCTGGATATTGTATATATTAACAAAAGGTGCGTTGAGTGCATAAATTTATGTGAATGATAACATTCAGAGAAAGGGGGAAAGAAAATGTCCCCCAAAGTATACAGAGTGTATAAACTAAATGAATGGTATAAATAAATAAAGTGAGTTATATCCTCATTGTAAGGACTACAGTGCATTACCTTATTGCTGTAAATACATGGATAGTCTGTTTTCTTGTACCATGTATCATTATAGAGTCTTTCCCATCATTCTGTACCTTTTTAAATGTTTGTCTTATTTTTGTAATCAATAAAAATTTGTTATATTATATATATATATATATATATATATATATATATATATATACACATACAGTGGAGGAAATAAGTATTTGATCCCTTGCTGATTTTGTAAGTTTGCCCACTGTCAAAGTCATGAACAGTCTAGAATTTTTAGGCTAGGTTAATTTTACCAGTGAGAGATAGATTATATATATATAAAAAAAGAAAATCACATTGTCAAAATTATATATATTTATTTGCATTGTGCACAGAGAAATAAGTATTTGATCCCCTACCAACCATTAAGAGTTCAGCCTCCTCCAGACCAGTTACACGCTCCAAATCAACTTGGTGCCTGCATTAAAGACAGCTGTCTTAAATGGTCGCCTGTATAAAAGACTCCTGTCCACAGACTCAATTAATCAGTCTGACTCTAACCTCTACAACATGGGCAAGACCAAAGAGCTTTCTAAGGATGTCAGGGACAAGATCATAGACCTGCACAGGCTGGAATGGGCTACAAAACCATAAGTAAGACGCTGGGTGAGAAGGAGACAACTGTTGGTGCAATAGTAAGAAAATGGAAGACATACAAAATGACTGTCAATTGACATCGATCTGGGGCTCCATGCAAAATCTCACCTCGTGGGGTATCCTTGATCCTGAGGAAGGTGAGAGCTCAGCCGAAAACTACACGGGGGGAACTTGTTAATGATCTCAAGGCAGCTGGGACCACAGTCACCAAGAAAACCATTGGTAACACATTACGCCGTAATGGATTAAAATCCTGCAGTGCCCGCAAGGTCGCCCTGCTCAAGAAGGCACATGTACAGGCCCGTCTGAAGTTTGCAAATGAACATCTGGATGATTCTGAGAGTGATTGGGAGAAGGTGCTGTGGTCAGATGAGACTAAAATTGAGCTCTTTGGCATTAACTCAACTCGCCGTTTTTGGAGGAAGAGAAATGCTGCCTATGACCCAAAGAACACCGTCCCCACTGTCAAGCATGGAGGTGGAAACATTATGTTTTGGGGGTGTTTCTCTGCTAAGGGCACAGGACTACTTCACCGCATCAATGGGAGAATGGATGAAGCCATGTACCGTCAAATCCTGAGTGACAACCTCCTTCCCTCCACCAGGACATTAAAAATGGCTCGTGGCTGGGTCTTCCAGCACGACAATTACCCGAAACATACAGCCAAGGCAACAAAGGAGTGGCTCAAAAAGAAGCACATTAAAGAGGCTCTGTCACCAGATTTTGCAACCCCTAGTCGCAGTGGCGGATTAAGAAGACCATGGGCCCTGGGCTGTTACCCAAACTTGGGCCCCCCTTCTCCACCACCACCCTGCCGCGCCGTAACTATTGCTAACACTACCTAAACACTAGTACACAAAGTAGGCACATTATGCACAAAGTACACACAGTACGCACATTATGCACAAAGTACGCACATTATGCACAAAGTACGCACATTATGCACAAAGTACACACAGTACACAAAGTAGGCACATTATGCACAAAGTACGCACATTATGCACATTATGCACAAAGTACGCACAGTACACAAAGTACCACATTATGCACAAAGTACACAAAGTAGGCACATTATGCACAAAGTACGCACAGTACACAAAGTACCACATTATGCACAAAGTACGCAAATTATGCACAAAGTACGCACATTATGCACAAAGTACGCACATTATGCACAAAGTACGCACATTATGCACAAAGTACACAAAGTAGGCACATTATGCACAAAGTACGCACATTATGCACAAAGTACACAAAGTACCACATTATGCACAAAGTACACAAAGTAGGCACATTATGCACAAAGTACGCACAGTACACAAAGTACCATATTATGCACAAAGTACGCACATTATGCACAAAGTAAGGACATTATGCACAAAGTAAGGACATTATGCACAAAGTACGCACATTATGCACAAAGTACACAAAGTATGCACATTATGCACAAAGTACGCACATTATGCACAAAGTACACAAAGTACGCACATTATGCACAAAGTAGGCACATTATGCACAAAGTACACAAAGTATGCACATTATGCACAAAGTACGCACATTATGCACAAAGTACACAAAGTACGCACATTATGCACAAAGTAGGCACATTATGCACAAAGTACGCACATTATGCACAAAGTACACAAAGTACGCACATTATGCACAAAGTATGCACAGTACACAAAGTACCACATTATGCACAAAGTACGCACATTATGCACAAAGTACACACATTATGCACAAAGTACACAAAGTACGCACATTATGCACAAAGTACCCACATTATGCACAAAGTACACAAAGTACGCACATTATGCACAAAGTAGGCACATTATGCACAAAGTACGCACATTATGCACAAAGTACGCACATTATGCACAAAGTATGCACATTATGCACAAAGTATGCACAGTACACAAAGTACCACATTATGCACAAAGTACGCACATTATGCACAAAGTAGGCACATTATGCACAAAGTACGCACATTATGCACAAAAGTACGCACATTATGCACAAAGTAGGCACATTATGCACAAAGTATGCACAGTACACAAAGTACGCACATTATGCACAAAGTACGCACATTATGCACAAAGTACGCACATTATGCACAAAGTACGCACAAAGTACGCACATTATGCACAAAGTACGCACAAAGTACGCACATTATGCACAAAGTACGCACAGTACAAAGTACGCACATTATGCACAAAGTACGCACAGTACACAAAGTACACACATTATGCACAAAGTACACACATTATGCACAAAGTACACAAAGTAGGCACATTATACACAAAGTATGCATAGTACACAAAGTACACACGAGTATGCACATTATACACTAAGTAGGCACATTATACACGAGTATGCACATTATACACAAAGTACACCTTGTAAACACATGAATATGGACATTAAACATACATGAATATGGACATTAAACATACATGAATATGGACATTAAACATACATGAATATGGACATTAAACACACATGAATATGGATATTAAACACACATGAATATGGATATTAAACACACATGCACTTACCTTTTATGTCTTCACTGCAGCTCTTCTCCTGCTCACAGCACAGAGCCCGCCGACAGTCTCCCCTCCCCCATGTCCCGACAGCTAGCAGCAGAGATGTTTAGAGCAGGGAAGGGGGGCTGGAGGGGGAGCTTCTAAAGCAGCACAGACCACGGCTGCTAAGTAGAAGCAAAGCTCCCCTCGCCTGACAGGTGCGGTCCTGGCACCGGGGCTCCCTCCGGTGCTAGCGACGCCACTGGGCATGAGGGGGTTCGGGCGGTCATAGGCTCCTTGGGCCCCCTGGCAGTCTTGGGCCCCGGGCGACCGCCCGAAACGCCCTAATGATAATCCGCCACTGCCTAGTCGATGTAGCTACTTACCTGCAAACGCTGATGCTGCTGCAGAATCAACTGTAGCCTCTGGTGCCGGTGTCCTCGCTCGTCTGACACGATGCAGGACCTGTGAGTGACGTCACAGCGTGATCTCTCGAGAACACGCTGTGTCTGCACTGCCAGAAGCTGGGCGTTCTGAAGAGAAGTGGATGATACTTCTCATCAGAGCGCCCAGCTAGTAAAAGTATTAAAAACGCCCCGATGTACGCACCTAATACACGCCCACTTGGACTTTTACTTTTAAACACACCCACTTGGACTTTTGCAAACCTCATTTGCATAACTACAAAAATGGTCATAACTTGGCCAAAAATGCTCGTTTTTAAAAAATAAAAACGTTACTGTAATCTACATTGCAGCGCCTATCTGCTGCAATAGCAGATAGGGGTTGCAAAATCTGGTGACAGAGCCTCTTTAAGGTCATGGAGTGGTCTATCCAGTCTCCAGACCTTAATCCCATCGAAAACTTATGGAGGGAGCTGAAGATCCACGTTGCCAAGCAACAGCCTTGAAATCTTAATGATTTACAGATGATCTGCAAAGAGGAGTGGGCCAAAATTCCATCTAACATGTGTGCAAACCTCATCATCAACTACTAAAAATGTCTGACTGCTGTGCTTGCCAACAAGGGTTTTGCCACCAAGTATTAAGTTTTGTTTGCCAAAGGGATCAAATACTTATTTCTCTGTGCACAATGCAAATAAATATATATAATTTTGACAATGTGATTTTTTTATTTTTTTTAAATATAATCTATCTCTCACTGGTAAAATTAACCTAGCCTAAAAATTCTAGACTGTTCATGACTTTGACAGTGGGCAAACTTACAAAATCAGCAAGGGATCAAATACTTATTTCCTTCACTGTGTATATATATATATATATATATATATATATATATATATATATATATACATATACGGCTTCGTACTCCGCTTTCTCTTTGTATAAATATCTATTATGGAGTTGCCTTTGTACTAGGAGGGGGAGGGTGTCTCATTTGGGACATTGCCTAGCCGTCACTATTATGCATTAGGAGTTTATACAATTAGAATATTATATTCTGTGTGTTTTTCACAGCTACAGGCTCCCAGCAAAATATGGATTTCAGGGCACGTGATCAATCATGGCTCTTGCAGTTGGACGAAATATTGGTTTTAGACGCCGGTGGTAGGGATATTAGGGAGTTCAGTAATAAACAGAAATTACTCTTAAATAGAAGAACCAAAATTTGGTGGAATAAAGCTTTTTTAGAGAAGTATTTCTCTAGGGGTTTTATACCGAGGGGTCTGAGGATCCAAGCCTTTCCCTCTTTTGAGATAGAAAATGATGAGTTTAAAAAGAATTGGAGGACTTGGCCAATGCGTGTTCTAAAGGGTTTATGAGCCGTTTGCTTCAATCTAATCTAACCACATTAATGGAAATAGAAAAAGAGATAGATGAGATTCAAACCATTTTGAATAAAAGACTTTTCAAATGAGATCCTAGTTAAACTAAAAGAGGATCTGGATAAAGAATATACCAAATGGGAGAAGGACATATGTTCTGTTAAATCAGGCAAATTTCAACGGGATGTATAAGATTACCAACCCAACAGGGTATATAGGTGGCGCATGAAACGAGATCGATCTAGATCTATATCTCGCTCTAGATCCCCTTTTATATCATCCCGATCTTCTGGTGATTAACTAGGGAAAACACGGGATACAAAAGCCAGCATTAACATGGGAACCAACCAGGGATCCCAAGGTTCACGGAGACATTATGACAGACATGCAAAACGTAAAAATCCATTGGACCATCAACAGGATAAGAGATCCGGAAAGAACTTGAAGGTAATAAACCTCATGTCCTCTCTGATGCCCAATGCGTGGTTCTCAGTAGAGGGTTGACATTTTCACCCACCACTTTTTTCGATTATTTTACAGCTTTGAAGGATTTACATTTATTCTCTAGAAAATTGGTGCTAAAAAAGTTACATAGCAGGGGTTCTGGATCTTTGGAGATCACTAGTGAAATGGAAAGGGAGGCTTTACAAGCCCTAGAAGAATTATTACAAGAACAGACTGCTATGACAACAGGTACGTTTCCAATGTCGGTTGTATCCAGATCCACAAGGTTCCCCCCATTAGCTCTGTGCCCTCAAGTCGAAATTTTTACAAAACTAATTGTGGACGAGTTTAAACAACTGTCCACTTCTAGGAACAATGACAATTTAACAGCTCCTCAGAGGAAAGCTCTGAGAGAGCTTTAATCTCTTGATGATGTTGTTATGAAGGCCACAGATAAGGGGGTGCAACATTGTGGTCTGGCTGACAGACAAATACGAGAAAGAAGCGTTTAGACAATTACGTGATAAACAGACGTATGCTAAACTAACATATATCCTGTCACGGTATGTGGGTATGAGGACCCACTAGGCCGCACCGCCGTAGCAGGGAGGCAGCTGGCCAAACAAATGGGAACCCCAGCAATACAAAGTTCCCGCACAAGAGTACCTGGATAGTGCAGACAGTGGCCGAAGCTCTGGCACGGATGGAGGTGGCAGATGACAGCAGGAGCCGCAGGTTGCACCAGACGTGGTGAATCCCACTGGACGTGGCAGATGACTCCGGACGTGGCAAACAAGAGCAGGTGCAGTAGACATGACTACAACTATTAGACACAGGAACAAGAACACAGCACGGGATACAGGAACAGGTAATAGGGCACGGGTAACAACTGGAACGGGAAACACTAAGGGAGCATTTGCAAGACAGACTTGGGATATACTATCAACGCTCAAGCAAGGATCAGAAGGGCTGGGGCTTTCTTATAGTCCAGGAAATCATGTGAGTTGATGATGATGATGATTGTCTTCATGTGCGCGCCCTGGCTCTTTAAGACCGGGCACGAGCGTGCGCGCGCCCCCTACGGGACACAGCGGACCGGAGCGGAAGTGAGCGCTGGCGTCTCCTAGGAAGGAGATGGGTACCAGCACTCACAGATCCATGGCTGCGGGCGTAAGGAGGTGAGTAAACCCAACGGCCCGCGGCCACGGACGCTACATAACCCATTGTCCTCATTCTCCTCAGAACTGGCTAAGATTCTAAATAGAGCCTTGGAAAAGGGGATTATCCCTAAAAAAAATTATGAAGGAATTAAGACCAATGATTCTAAGATTCCCACATTGTACTTCCTGCCAAAGGGACATAAGAGTCCCACGGATCCCCCAGGACACCCAATTGTGTCAGGTATGGGAGGTCTATGTGACCCTATATGCAAATTTATTGATTATTATTTAAAACCTTTAGTCACTGACTTATCATCTTATGTAAAAGACACGACGGACGTCCTGGGGAGGATCGATGGGATCTATATAGAGCCAGACATGTACCTTGTAACCGCAGACGTTGAGTCATTATACACCTGTATACGACATCATGACTGGTTGGAGGTGGTCCGCTTCTTCCTGGGGAAACGTGTGAATTAATCCTGGAGCTATTACAATATATTCTGAGCCACAATTTTTTTGTATTCAAGGATAGTTTCTACCTCTAAATACAGGGCGCTGCCATGGGGGCAGCATGTGTGCCATCCTATGTGAACCTGTTTCTCGGATATTGGGAGAGACAGGTTTTCCATGGGGATGGCGCCCATGCCGCGGACCATGTGCAGTGCTGCTTACGCTACATAGATGACGTTCTTTTTGCATGGCAGGGATCTGAGTATGAGTTGATGAGTTTCATGCAGCAATTAAATGTGAATCAGTTTAATGTCAGATTGACACACACTTTTCATAGACACAATATTGAATTTTTGGATATACAAATTTTCACTGATCAGTATGCATTTCTTCAAACAGATGTTTTTCGTAAATCAACAGCTGTTAACTCACTGCTGCATGCCTCATCCTCTAATACACCATCCACAATTAAAGCCATCTCGGTTGGTCAGTTCCTCAGAATGAGGTGGATCTGCTCCACTGACAGTCTCTTTGAACAGCAATCTGAGGACATTCGATCTAGGTTTGAGAATAGAGGGTACAGTAGAAAGACTATTAAGGCAGGGTACAATAGGGCCAAAAGAACATCATGTAGTGATCTATCGAGAACTAAAGTCCATCAAACAGGAGAAAATGATGTACGGTTTATAACAACGTACAATAGTCAATGGGAGAGGATGAGGACAATTCTAGGGCGACACTGGTCTGTCCTAAGATCCGAACCAACTTTGGCTCTTTGTTTGGCTGAGAGGCCAATGATGACAGCCAAGAGAAGTAGGAATCTCAAAGACCTCTTGGTCAAAAGCCACTATATACCGAAAAACCGGAATCCTTTTGGATCACAGGGACCGATATTAGTTTGTTATCCTTGTGGTGATTGCATAGCATGCCCTAACATCAGCATAGCGACAAATTTTGTGTCAGTGGATGGGAGAAGATCTTTTGAGATTAGAGACTATATCTCCTGCAGCACCACACACGTAATCTACTACGCGGTATGTGGGTGCCCTAAGGTCTACATAGGCCTGACATCCAGAGAACTGAGCTTACGCACCAGAGAACATGTGCGGGACATCGCCGGAGCTAGTGCCATAAACGATCTTACAGAGTTAAAAACTCTGCCAACGCACTTCAAACTATATCATGGATGTAATCCTAAATCCCTAAAGGTTTGTGGAATTGACCGTATACATTGTGGCATCAGGGAGGGGGGGCAATTTGAAGAAGGTCCTGGCACAAAGAGAGTGCAAGTGGATTGTTAAACTGGGCTCAATGACACCGTTCGGACTTAACGAGAAACTTAGCTTTGCCTTATTTGTTTAAACAAATGTAACTCCACCACCAGCACGTTGTTAATTTAATTGTTTTGTGTCTTGTACTATAAAACTTTATTAGGTATCTGATGTACCAACTTTCATCAGTCTGATCGCCTCCATATATATATTGTATAGGAAATACAAGCTCTAGACCCAGATGACCACTATAATATGGACCAAGAATATTTCCGCAAATTTACTGCATTCTGACGTAGATTCAATACTGACAATCTCGTTATCTCTCTTTTTTCCCTTTTTTCTTTGAGATGTGTTTCATGTCATATGTTGTTTTTTCTGATAAGACCCTTTTGTGGTCTAATTTGCTAATTATTTTGTTGTGGGATACATATGTGATGTGTAAAATTATCTATATTAATATTCCTATAAATTTTATTTGATAAAAGAAGTGACCTCATTAATCACTATAACAATATTCACCTTACGAGGTCCATTATAACTAGTATTGCATTATAATGTTCACATTCATAACTCACTTTATTTATTTATACCATTCATTTAGTTTATACACATTGTATACTTTGGGGGACACTTTCTCTCCCCCTTTCTATGAATGTTATCATTCACATAAATTTATGCACTCAACGCACCTTTTGTTAATAAATACATATCCAGCATGGCCACTATTTGGGTTGGTCCTTGGGGATATTTGGAATGGGTGGGATTTGCTACGTCATTAGTGGATCAGTAATATGCTACCTGTGATTCTTCTCGTCTCAGCTGTCCAATGAGGTGCGCACTTCTCGTGTACGCGACCGGGGGTATCGCCTGCCCCTTTCCGGACTCCCATAGCGCACTGCGCATGTCCGGTGTTCCTGGTACGTGTCAGGAACCCGGATGTGCGCTACGGCGCTGGAGGCCAGAAGTGGGGTATGCCTCACTTCCGGTTGCATCGGTGTATATGCGCTGCGATCCCATGGATGCTGAACAATAACAGAAAATACCTGTGACTTGTACTATTTAAGGCCAAGACTGCAGCAGGACACTATACACCCACTGAGGAAGCAGACATCGCGAAACGCGCGTTGGGGTTCTATAAAAGGCATTCAGGCTTCCATGACCATTGACATGGGTAAGGTATGATCCACTTTTTTTTTATATCTAGGCTTTCCCTATCTCTTCCCAGGACTACTATGTCCATATTCTGATGGGCTTTTATATAAGGGGTTAGCCACCTATAGGATAATATACCACTCATTTCATATATCCTCATTGTAAGGACTAAGTGCATTATCTCATTGCTGTAAATACATGGATAGTCTGTTTTCATGTACCATGTAACATTATAGAGTCTTTCTACTCATTCTGTACCTTTTTAAATGTTTGTCTTATTTTTGTAATCAATAAAAATTTGTTATATTTTATATATATACGGCTTTGTACTCCACTTTCTCTTTGTATAAATATCTATTATGGAGTTGCCTTTGTACTAGGAGAGGGAGGGTGTCTCATTGGGACATTGCCTAGCCCGTCACTATTATGCATTAGGAGTTTATACAATTACTGTCATGATGCGGGATGTGGACCCACTGGGCCGTACCCCGTAGCGGGATGGCAGCTGGCCAAGCAGGTAAGTATAGAGTTCAATTAGTTCAGCAAGGGTACCTGAGGCAATCGTAGGCAGTAGCGAGGCTGGCACGTCCAGGACCAGGCGGCGGACAGTCGTCAGGTGAGGCATAGCAGATCAGGTGTAGACTGTAGAACAGCACAGCAATAGCACAGCATGGCAATAGCACGAGGGAGCACGGAAACAGGATACGGGATACAGGATACAGGAGCAAGGTACACTGGGAAGCTGGAAGACACTGGGAGACCATAAGCACGACAAACAGTGGGTAACGAACAACACTCTAGCAAAGAGCAAGGAGACAGAGCACTTTTTATAGCCTAGGGCATCCTGGGCTAGATAGAAGAGTTCCTGCAAAAATGTGCGCACTGGTCCTTTAAGGCCGTGCGGTCGCACTTGCACGCGCGGGCGCGCGCGCCCGCCGAATACACTCTGAGTCCGGAAGTGAGTGCCGGCGCCTGACAGGAGGACGATGCTGCAACGAGGTAAGCTGTCCATGGCCACGGCCGTCGAGGTTAACGACCGAACGACGGACCGTGGCCATAGACGTTACAATTACTTATTCCAGAATTACAGTTCACCATTTCACTGAGCAATTGCAGTTTTTTGGACAAGTTGTCTTCTTTTAAGTGGGTCACTAACATACAAAGACACTTCTCTCCTGGGTCTAAGCCTGCATAATGAAATCGGGGTAGGTAGGAACCAGCTTTACTCTTTACATTCTGCCAAAGGGTGTTTTTTAATTAGGGTGTATTTAGAGGAGTCATTTTTGGTTGCTTGGGAAAAAAAACGTATCAAATAGCAGCAAAAACGCATGCTGTTTTACCACGAATTGGCACAGTTTTCAATGCAGTTTTTGTCTGTGCGGTTTTACAAGTGAAACTTGTAAAATAACTGTACATAACTGTACATAACATTTATGGTGTGTTTTTTACAGCGCGGCCAAAAACGGCTCATCTAAATGCACCCGAATTAAAAACACCCTTGGACAGAATGGGAGGAGTGCATGAATGCTGGAGTGTATTTTTAGGTTAGGGACCCACTTAAAAGAAGTGGCCTTGTCGTGGCAGATGGGCTCATACAATTTTATCAAAATGTGCACTAAGAACCTCTCATTTGTAATGGTACTGCATTACTGTTAACAGAACTCAATTTTTTACAACACAGTCAGTGATAGAAGATGAATGACTATCAGTTGCCTCATACAAAATCTTTTAGTGCAAAATATTTGCTCCTCACTGTATCGTCTCACTGTTCAGTTATATAATTAGTTAGCCGTCAGATGATAGTATTACACAGTGGTGGATTATAATAAGGACAAACTGGGCAAGTGCCCTGGGCCCCAGAGTTCAAGGGGGCCCAACAGTACTACAATTGCATCTGTGTCTATAGGACTTTTCAGTGATGCAGGCGGTGTGATGATGTCATTGTGCCCCCTGCGTTGTTGCTCAGGAACAGGTTTGGCTTAGAAGAGGCTAGGCCTGCATCCAGGTGTGAGCTCCGGCCAGTTCTTCCCGATTCTCCCAGACCGGTGAGAAGTGGGAGTTAAAACCAGTCCCCCTGCACTCAATTGTATCCACGTATACAATAGAGCAGTCTTCCTAGCGCTGGCGAGGCAAGAGAACTATTCGTTCCCTGCCCCGCCAATCGACGCTTTTCATGTGATACGTCGTGTCGTTGGAGCTGGTCAGAAGAAACCGAGCCTCCATCGCTGGAGGACGGCGTGAGAATGAGTGAAGGTGAGTGTAACGTTCTGACTTACCCTCTGACGGCCCCGGCCATGGACATGTGAGTTCTCGGCGGCATCTCCCTCCATCTCCCTCAGTGGCATCCAAAGTGTCTCAACCTCTATCTGGGGCATATTCATCCGCCTCGATCTCCTCCGTATCAGTCATTGGCAGGGTTGCCTCCTTGTTACTCTTTGTTCTCAGACGTCTTCGACAAGAAGCAAGCAGAGACGTTGCCACCACATCGAGTGTATGATTGTCCTATCCACTTGGTTCCTGATTCGTCCCCTCCTCATGGTAGAGTATACCCTCTCTCCTTACCTGAAACCCAGTCTATCTCGGCCTACAATAACCTCTTCCTGAGCTGCGCCGCAACTGTACGTCCTGCAGAGGGCTTGCTTCCCGCACCAGGATGTACAATTTGCGGAGCGGGAAGCAAGGCGCACACTGTCTTAACGGACAGTGTCCCGGTATCTGGAGGTCAGCTGTCCCCAACAGCTGACACTCCAGTCTTGCCGATCAGCGGACCATCGCCGCTGATTTCGGCAATTAACCCCATAAATGTGGCGACCGATTGCGATCGCCGCATTTAAGGGGTTTGAAGCACATCGGCAGCCCCCTCAAAGTGATTGTGGGGGCTGCCGATGCTTGTTGGGGCAATCGGATGCCAGACAATGGCATCCGGGTTGCCATGTACGAAAGCCTCGGAGGGGCAGCCTTCGGCCGGCCCTCCGAAGCTTCCTGTCAGTGGGACTGTCACGTCACAATGACAGTTAGAATAGATTACACTACGTAGGTAGTGTAATGAACTCTAGCAGTGATCAAAGCTGCAAGTCTAAATGTCCCCTAATGGGACAAGTAAAAAAAAGGTAATAAAAATGTTTTTAAAAAAGTGTAAAAATAAAAGTTATAATTTATGTAAACAAAATGTAATGACAGGGTAGGGAGACAGACAGGTGAGCCCTAATCTACCCGCCACTCAGTCCCTGCCTACTTGCAACGACCCGTCCTAAGCGACGGGGTACAACTGGGCGACGGTCCCTACGCTCAGTAAGTGCAAGACAGACAAACAGACAAGGGTACACAGAAGCAAGGGAAACGGGGCAGCTGCCCACGGAGACAACGTGAGCAACAAGAGTAGTGAATGAGCCGAGTCAAACCAGGAGAGAACGAGGTACAAAATGCTGAGCAGGAGAGTGGTCAGAAAGCCAAGGTCAATAACAAGCAGATGATGAGAAGTACAAGCAGCAGCAAGCCAGGAAACAAGCATAGAAGAATCACAGGCAAAGGAGAAACAGGAAAGGCAGGTATAAATAGACAGTGGGCGGGAGCTAGCTCCGTCTGGCCAGGCTGTGATAGGCTCTCCCACTCCTAAGTCTGCCATCCTGAGTGGTGGAAGATGGAGTCAGTCTCATAGACATAGGAGCAGGTGCAGACTGATTGCCCACGGGCGTCGACACAGAAGCTGTGTCTGGCAAATCCTTTACACAAAAAATGATTTTTTTCCTATAATAAGATTTTCATTAAAGGAAAAAAATGAACACATTAAAAAAAAGTACACATTTCTGGTATTACCGCGTTCGTAACGACCCCAACTATAAAACTATAATTTTATTTTTCCCGCACGATGAACACCCCAAAAAAATCAATAAAAAAACGACACCAGAATCGCTATTTTTTGGTCACCACCCCTCCCAAAATAGAGAATAAAAAGTGATCAAAAAGTCGCATGTACCCAAAAATAGTACAGATAAAAACTACAACCCGTCCCACAAAAGACAAGCCCTTACACAGCTTTTTTGACTAAAGAATTAAAAAGTTATGGCTATCAGAATATGGTGACACAGAAAATAAATTATTTTATAAAGAAGTGTTTTATTGCGCAAACGCTGCAAAACATATAGAAACATATATACATATGGTATCGCTGTAATCATATCGACCTGCAAATAAAGTAAAATTGTCATTTATAGCGCACAATGAAAGCCGCAAAAAAATAAACTAAACAACATTATCAGAATTGCTTGTTTTTGGTCACCCGGCTTGCAAAAAAATGGAATAAAAAGTGATCACAAAATCGCATATACCCCAAAATGGTACCAATGAAAATTACAGATTGTCCCGTAACAAATAAGCCCTCACACAGCTCCGGTGGAGAAAAAAAAAAGAAGTTCTGGCTCTCAGAATATGGCGTGCAAAATGTGCAGAGTGTTCAAAAAGCAGATAAGATCGGGCGCCATTTATCAGTGCGACACCGGCCAAATATCTATGAATTATTACTTATTTACCGCATTATTATACCCTCTTATTATACCCTGATGTTCTCCGCATAGTTTCCATATACCCTGATGTACTCCGCACAGCTTACATATGCCCCCACATTATAAACTGAAACACCAGTAAAACCCCAAAGAACTACTACCAAGCACAATCTGCGCTCCAAAAGCACAATGGTGCTCCATTCCCTTCTGGGCCCTGTAGCGTACCAAAACAGCAGTTTGCACCCACATATATGGCATCGCTATACCCGGGAGAACCCGCTTAAAGTTTTATAAGGTATTTGTCTTCAGTGGCACAAACTGGGCACAACATATTATGCACTAAAATGTCATATCAGTGGACAATTGCAATATTCACTTTGAACCATCAGCTGCGCATTAACCCCAATGCGCACTATGACTTAATTGCACGTCATGGGGCGGGGGTTGATGTATGGAGCGGGCTCACGTGCTGAGCCCGCTCCATACGCTGCGGGTGTCAGCTGTGTATTACATCTGACACCCGGGACTAACGGACAGGAACAGAGATCGTGCTGTTACAGAAGCCTGTAAAAATAACAATATACTGCAATACATTAGTATTGCAGTATATTGTACCAGCGATCTAATGATCGCTGGTTCAAATCCCCTAAGGGAACTAATAAAATATGTAGAAGAATTCAAGTTTCTAGTAGTGAGAGAAAAAAAATGTAAAGTTAAAAAAAAAAAAATTCCCATTTTTCTTCTAAAGTAATGTAAAATAATAAACAAAATTGGTATCGCTACATCCGTAAAAGTCAGAACTATTAGAATATACCATTATTTAACTCGCACGTTGAACACTGTAAAAAACTTAGCTAATTTAAACCCCCAAAATCGCTGTTTTTTTTGTCACCTTAGCACTCAAAAAAAATGTAATACAACTTTTTGATCACTTTTTATGTACCAAAAAATGGTACCAATAAAAAGACAGCTCGTCCCGCAAAAAATAAGACCTCCCACCGCTCAATCAACGGAAAAATAAAAAAAGTTATGGCTCTCAGAATGTGGTGAAACAAAACTATTTTTATTTTAACAAATAGATTTTTCTTTGTAAAAGTAGTATAATATAAAAAAAAACTATATAAATTTGGTATCACCGTAATTGTATTGAGCCGCAGAATAAAGTAAAGTGTTAGTTTTTACTGCACAGTGAAAGCTGTAAAAACAAAACCCCCAAAAAATGGAATCAGATTTTTTTCCAATTTCAGCCTGCAAAGAATTTTTGTTCAGTTTCCCACTACATTTTATGGTACATTAAATTGTGTCAATAGAAACTACAACTCCTCCCGCAAGAAATAAGCCCACACACCACTCTACTGACGGAAAAAGAAAAAAGTTATGGCTCTTGGAAGGCAGGGAGTGAAAAACGAAAATAAGAAAGCAAAAAAATGGATCAGTCCTGAAAGGGTTAATTCATTTCTAATTAAAAAATGTATGACCACATGAGGGGTATTTCTGTACTCTGGAAAAATTGCTTTACTAAAATTGGTGTTTTTTTTTCTCCTTTATCCCTTGTGAAAATGAGAAAATTCAACATGTTAGTGGAAAAAATTGGGATATTCATTTTCGCAGCCTAGTTCTAATAAATTCTGCAAAAAAACCTGTGGGGCCTAAATTCTAACTAAAACCCTAGATAAATTCCTTGAGAGGTGTAGTTTCCAAAATTGGGTCACTTTTGGGGTGTTTCCACTGTTTTGGTCCCTCCTGGGCGTTGCAAACGCGACATGGCACCAAAAACCATTCCAGCAAAATCTGTGCTCCAAAATCCAAATGGCGCTCCTTCCCTTCTGAGCCCTGCTTTGGGTCCAATCAGCAGTTTATTACCACATGTGGGGTATTGCCATAATCGGGAGACATTGCTTTACAAATGTTGGTGTGCATTTTCTTTGTTATTCTTTGTAAATATTAAAAATTTCTATGTTTTTTCAGAAAAAAAGTAGATTTTCATTTTACAGATTAATTCCAATATATTTAGCAAAAAACCTGTGTAGTCAAAGTGCTAACTATACCCTTAGATAAATTCCTTGAGCAGTGTGGTTTCCAAAATGGGGTAACTTTTGGGTTGTTTCCACTGTTTTGGCATGACAAGACCTCTTCAAACTTGACAAGGTGCCTAAAATACATTCTAAAAAAAAAGGAGGCCTAAAATCCACTAGGTGCTTCTTTGCTTCTGAGTCCGGTGTTTCAGTCCATTAGCGCACTAGGACCACATGTGGGATATTTCTAAAAATTGCAGAATCTGGGCAATAAAATATTGAGTTGCATTTCTGTGGTAAAACCTTCTGTGTTACAAAAAAAAAATTATTAGTATTAAGTATTAGAAACTAATTTTGGCAAAAAAAATAAAATTTGTAAATTTCACCTCTGCTTTAATTCCTGTGAAATGCCTAAAGGGTTAAAACATTTTGTGAATGCTGATTCGAATACATTGAGGGGTGCAGTTTCAAAATGGGGTGATTTATGGGGATTTTCTAAAATATAAGGCCCTCAAAGCCACTTCAGAACTGAACTCTTCCCTGACGCAAAATGGCCTTTTGAAATTTACTTTAAAATATGAGAAATTGCTGCTAAAGTTCTAAGCCTTGTGACGTCCTAGAAAATAAAAGTACGTTCAAAAAACGATGCAAATATAAAGTAGACATATGGGAATTGTTAATTAGTAACTATTTTGTGTGGTATTACTATCTATTTTACAAGCAGATATGTTTAAATTTAGAAAATGCTAATTTTTGCACATTTTCTCGAAATTTTGGTGTTTTTCAGAAATAAATACCAAATTTAAATTAAATTTTTTTCATTAACATAAAGTACAACATGTCACGAGAAAACAATCTCAGAATCGCTTGGATAGGTAAAAGCATTCCGGAGTTATTAGTACATAAAGTAACACATGTCAGATATGAAAAAATTGACTGGGTCATAGTTACATAGTTACATAGTTACATAGTTAGTACGGCTGAAAAAAGACACATGTCCATCAAGTTCAACCAAGGGACGGGAAAAGGGAAGGAAAAATTTCTACACATAGGAGTTAATACTTTTTTGTTCTAGGAAATTATCTAACCCTTTTTTAAAGCCATCTACTGTCCCTGCTGTGACCAGCTCCTGCGGTAGGCTATTCCATAGATTCACAGTTCTCACGGTAAAGAAGGCTTGTCGCCTCTGCAGGTTGAACCTTTTTTTCTCCAGACGGAGGGAGTGCCCCCTTGTTTTTTGAGGGGGTTTTACAAGGAACAGGATTTCACCATATTTTTTGTATGTGCCATTAATATATTTATATAAGTTAATCATGTCCCCCCTTAGTCGTCTTTTTTCAAGGCTAAATAGGTTTAATTCTTTTAATCTTTCCTCATAACTTAGATTCTCCATGCCCCTAATTAGCTTCGTTGCTCTTCTTTGGATTTTTTCCAACTCCAGGGCATCCTTTCTATGAACTGGAGCCCAGAACTGAACTGCATATTCTAGATGAGGCCTCACTAATGCTTTGTAAAGTGACAATATTACATCCCTGTCCCGTGAGTCGATGCCTCTTTTAATACACGACAATATCCTGCTGGCCTTTGAAGCAGCTGATTGACACTGCATGCTGTTATTGAGTTTATGATTTACAAGTACACCCAGATCCTTCTCAACAAGTGAATCCGCCAGTGTAGCTCCCCCTAGGACATATGATGCATGCAGGTTGTTGGTACCCAGATGCATAACTTTACATTTATCTACATTAAACTTCATCTGCCAAGTGGATGCCCAAACACTTAGTTTGTTTAAATCTGCCTGCAATTCATGAACATCTTCCATAGACTGAACTATATTACATAGCTTAGACAAAGAAGAAATGGAGACAGCACTACCGAATTTTCAAAGTGAAGATCCTTTTATTCCACGGTGCAACGTTTCAGCTCAATACGAGCCTTTCTCAAGCATGATCTATACCTATATATTACATAGCTTGGTGTCATCTGCAAAAATAGAAATAGTGCTATTAATCCCATCCTCTATATCATTAATAAATAAGTTGAATAATAGTGGTCCCAGCACTGAACCCTGGGGTACACCACTTATTATCGGGGACCATTCAGAGTAGGAATCATTGACCACAACTCTCTGGATACGGTCCTTGAGCCAATTCTCAATCCAATTACAAACTATATTTTCTAAACCTATAGTCCTTAATTTACCCATTAGGCGTCTATGGGGGACAGTGTCAAATGCCTTTGCAAAGTCCAAAAACACTAAATCCACAGCGGCCCCTCTGTCTAAGCTTCTGCTTACCTCTTTATAAAAACAGATTAGGTTAGTTTGACAACTTCTGTCCTTAGTAAAACCGTGCTGGCTGTCACTTATAATACTATTTTTTGTCACATAATCCTGTATATAGTCCCTCAATAGCCCCTCAAGCATTTTCCCCACAATGGATGTTAAGCTTACTGGTCTATAATTACCCGGGGAAGACCTAGAGCCCTTTCTGAAAATCGGCACCACATTTGCGCTGCGCCAGTCCCTTGGCACTATACCAGTCACTAGAGATTCTCTGAATATTATGAAAAGGGGGACAGAAATAACTGAACTAAGCTCTTTAAGAATTCTAGGGTGTAACCCATCTGGTCCCGGGGCCTTGTGCACATTTATTTTATTTTATTTCGCTTGGACCATATCTACATTCATCCAATTCAGTATATCAACTGATATATTAACAGCACTGGCACCGGCTACATCAGCTGCTCTTTCTTAAGTTGTATATACAGAGCTAAAGAACCCATTTAGTAACTCTGCCTTCTCTTGATCCCCTGTGACCAACTCCCCATTACCATTATCTAGGGGTCTTACATGTTCAGACCTTGGCTTTTTAGCATTTACATACTTGAAAAAATTTTGGGATTTTTTTTACTATCCCTGGCCACCTGACTTTCATTTTGTATTTATGCTAATTTTATTACCTTTTTACAGATTTTATTAAGCTCTTTATATTTTACAAAGGCTGCAGATGTACCCTCAGATTTGTATTTTTTAAATGCCCTTTTTTTGTCATGTATTGCCCCTTTCACAGAAGGTGTAAGCCATGTGGGGTTTAATTTGAGTCGTTTATACTTGTTACCTATAGGAATAAATTTTGCACTATAATAACTCAAAGTAGATTTGAAAATCTCCCATTTATCATTTGTACCATTATTTGACATTAGTTCTTCCCAGTCTATATCCTGAATTGCAGCCCTCATCCTGGGGAATTTGGCTTTCTTAAAATTAAATGTTTTTGCCCTCCCAGCCTGCGTTTGTTTTTTACAGTATAGGTAAAATGTAACTATATTATGATCACTGTTACTGAGGTTTTCACGAACATTGACATTCCCAACAAGATCTGCATTATTAGAAATGACCAGATCCAACAGAGCTTCACCTCTAGTCGGGTCTTCCACAAACTGGCCCATAAAATTTTCCTGCAACAGGTTCAGGAAATGTCTCCCCTTTGCAGTTGAAGCTGAACCATGACACCAATTAATATCCCGGGTCCTGAAGGGGTTAAGGAGAATCTGGAGAGGGGCTTCATACGTTAATCCTCATCCCCGGCCGTAGCCAGGTTTTTCTTTGTCAAAAAGAAAGACGGATCCCTCCGACCCTGCATTGACTACCGAGGCCTCAACCAGATCACGTGGAAGAATGGGTACCCATTGCCTTTGATTTCGGAACTCTTTGATCGCATACGGAGGGCAATTTTTTTTTCTAAACTAGACCTGCGGGGGGCCTACAGTCTAATCCGGACATGTGATGGCACTACGAATACCTGGTCATGCCCTTCGGCCTGTGTTTCGAGAATTTGTTGATGACATTTTTCGTGATCTCCTCTATGTCTGTGTTGTGGTGTATCTCGATGACATTTTGATTTTTTCCCCAGATCCTGTAACTCATCAGAGTCATGTCCGCTAGGTGTTGCTTCGATTAAGGGAGAATCATCTTTACTCCAAGCTGGAGAAGTGCATGTTTGAAAAAAAAAGTCTCTACCCTTCCTTGGCTACATCATCTCCGATCAGGGCCTCAAAATGGACCCAGAGAAGGTAAAGGCTGTCCTGGAATGGCCATGCCCTCAAGGCTTATGGATCATACAACGCTTCCTGGGATTCGTCAACTTCTACTGCTTGTTCATTCCAAACTTCTCTTCATTGACGGCTCCCATCTCTACCCTCACCAAAAAGGGCATGAATGCCAAGGAGTGGACTCAGGAGGCATTCCTTAAAAAAAGCCTTCACGTCAGCCTCTATTCTTCGTCACCCTGATATATCCCTACAGTTTTCGTTAGAGGTAGAAGCTTCCTCTGTTGGTGCGGGCTCACTGTTGTTCCAGAGAGGTTAGAAAGGCAAGACTGTGGTATATGGCTACTATTCTAAACTGTTTTCTCCCGCAGAGCGCAACTACTCGATTGAGGATCGGGAGTTACTGGCCCTGCAGGAGTGGAGACACCTACTAGAAGGCGCAGCTCATCCAATCTTGGTCTTCACGGACCACAAGAACCTGACCTATCTTCAGACGGCTCAGCGGCTGAATCCTCGTCAAGCCAGGTGGTCATTGTTCTTTGCTCAGTTCCGGTTAGAAATCCTCAACCGACAAGTCGACAAGAATGTGAGGGCCGATGCCTTGTCTAGGTCATTTGAAACAGAGGACACTGTGGAGACCCCACAGGATATTATTCTCGGTCAAACCTCTGCAAGTTAGAGACATTCCTCCGGGAAGGACTTTTGTACGTCTGGCAGACAGAGGAAGAATCCTTCATTGGGGTCACAGTTCCAAGCTGGCAGGTCACGCGGGTGCCCGTAAGATCCGAGACCTAATTACCCGTCAGTTCTGGTGGCCCACGCTGCCCAAAGACGTCATGGACTTTGTCTCCTCCTGTACGGTATGCGCAGCAAATACGGTTGCCCACTGCAGATCAGCTGGTCTGTTTCAACCACTGCCAGTGCCAGATGCCCCCTGGCAACATATTGCAATGGACTTCATCACGGATCTGCCTCTCTCTGCTGGATGCAGTGTGATCTCGGTGGTGGTGGATCGATTTTCCAAAAGTGCTCATCATGTTCCCCTGACTGACCTGCCTTCTGCTGCTCGACTGGCCGATCTCTTCGTCCAACACATTTTCCCTCTACACGGCTTGCCTCTGCATATTGTCTCGGATTGAGGAGTCCAGTTCACCTCGAAGTTCTGGTGAGCACTCTGCGGTCTCCTCGGTGTAAAGTTGGACTTTTCCTCGGCCTACTATCCCCAGTTCAATGGCCAAGTCGAGAGGGTTAACCAGATTATGGAGAACTATCTACGGCACTTTGTCTCCAGGCGGCATAATGACTGGGTTCAGCTGCTCCTGTGGGCTGAGTTCTCCTATAATAACCATACTAGTGAGTCCACCACCTCCAGTCCATTCTTCATCGTCTACGGCCAACATCCACGAATACCTCTTCCTGTCACTACAATGTCCCAGGTGCATGCAGCCGACTCTACCTTCAGGGATTTTCTGCAGATATGGCAACAGACCCGATCTTCTATTCTGCTGGCAGTGGACCGCATGAAGAGAAAGACAGACAATAGAAGACGAGAGCCTCCCCAGTTTCTTCCAGGTACGAAGGTCTGGCTGTCTTCAAGGAATTTCCGGCTGAGGGTGCCGTCTTGCAAATTTGCTTCCAGGTTCCTCGGACGCTTCGAGATTCTGCTACAAATTAACCTTGTGTCTTACAAGCTTCGGCTGCCTCCTACCCTCAAAATCCCTAACTTCTTCCATGTCTCCCTGCTGAAGCCCGTGGTTCTGAACCGCTACTCTAGGACTCCGCAGTGGCTCCTGGCGGCTCGTCAGGGACTTTCGAAGTAAGGAAGATCTTGGTCACCAAGAAAGTGGGAGGAAGGGCGTTTTTTCTTGTGGATTGGTCCAGAATAGAGGTCTTGGGAGCCAGAGGAGAACATTGATACTCCTATCCTTGTGAAGAAATTTCTCTCCTGCTCTGGCCCCAAGAAAAGGGGGCGTAAGAGGGGGGATACTGTAACGTCTATGGCCGCGGCTGTAGGAGGGTAAGTCAGAACGACGTGGACATGTGAGTTCTCGGCGGCATCTCCCTCTAGGGAGACGCCGGCACTCACTTCCTGCTTCAGAGACTGTTTACCGCAGGGCTCGTGGGCCCGCGTGTGCACGGCCTTAAAAGGCTAATCTGCAATCAGTCCAGAATTCTGCTGGACTATAAAAAGGGCTCTGCCCTCTCGATCTTTGCCTGAGCGTTGTTGTATACCTAAAGTTTGTCTTGCAAATGGTCTCCCAGTGTTTTCCAGTTCCCAGTGTTACCCGTTCCTGCTGCCTGTACCCTGTATCCTGTGCTACCGTGCCTCTGTGCCGTCTAGAGTTGAAGTCGAGCTGTATCTTCCGCTGCATCTGCTGTGTTACACCTACCGGGTGTCTGTCTGCTGCTGGAGCCTCAACTTAAGCCTGAATCACTGCTACTGTCTACATTGCCACAGGTACCCTTTCTGGACTATAGACATTGCATTTTACCCGGTTGGCCAGCTGCCTATCCGCTACACGGTACGGCCCAGTTGGTCCACACCCCGCATCGTGACAGTGAGTATGTAAAATATATTTGTTTTTTTCAGTTGGCAGTAGGAGTGGCATTATCTACAGGGGGCACTATCTACAGAGTGCTCTATCTACAGGGGGCTACATCTACAGGAGGCTCCATCTACAGGAGGCACTTTCTACCGGGGACACTTTCAACAGGGGGCTCTCTATGGGGCATTATCTACAGGGGGCATCATACTGAGCTTAGTTTTGGTGCTGTATATATGTACTGAGCTTTGTTCTAGTGCTGTATATATGTACTGAGCTTGGTTCTGGTACTGTACATATGTTCTGAGCTTTGTTCTGGTGCTGTATATATGTACTGAGCTTAGTTCTCGTGCGATATATATTTACCTTATCTTAAGGTAAATGTAGATTTAAAGAGGATCTGTCACCAGTTTGTAAGTGCCTTATCTCCTACCTAATCTGATAGGTTTAGTAATGTAGATAACAACAGTTGTTGTTTTTTTTTTTTTTTATATTTATTTTTGACCGAGTTATGACGATTTTTAGTTTTATGCTAATTTGTTCTAAATGCCCAACTGGGCGTTTTTTTACTTTTGACCAAGTGGGCATTGTAAACAGTAGTGTGTGATGCTGACCAATCTGAGTCATACACTTCTCTTCATTCATGTCCTGCTGTACTCACAGCACAGAGTGATCTCGCGAGATCACGCTGTGCCATCACTTACTCCCATAGTAACTTCACCGGATTGTCGGGAGAATGACCAGAGGCGATGTCTGGTCATTCTCCCGACATGCCCTGGTAGTACACGATTTACACTGTGAACCCTTATCACACTATTACTAAAACTTCTTTTTTAATTCTAAGTAACATAGAATCAGGAATAATGTGTATAATGATACAGCATTTTCTACCTATACCACACAGAGGTTAAAGACCTACTACTGTGATTAGGGGAGACACTAAATAAAGTATATCACATATATAAATCTTGTTTGTGCCTAGTCAGCCAATTGAGGCAGAGATCAGGAGACATCCTATATATAACATCCTATAGCGGGGACCGATCACTGTGTCCCCGCTGATTAACCCCTTAGAAGCCGTGTTCAATAGTGATCGCAGCTTTTTAGGTGTTAAAACCACCATCGACGGATACGCTACATGATAGCGGGCAGCAATGGTTGCTATGGCAATAATGGCGTCCGGTTATACCATCTACGGAAGACTAGTGGGTGCAGACAAAGTCGGGACCCACTATGCTTGCTGTCAGTGAGTAGCTGACAGCTCGATTACACTGCACTACGCATGTAGTGCAGTGTATTAGAATTGCAATCAGGGCCTCCTGCCCTCAAGTCCCCTAGTGGGACAAAGTAAAAAAGTGTAAAAAAAAAAGTAAAAAAAGCTGTGTAAGAATAGGAAAATAAAAGTTTTAAAAGTAATAAAAGTAAAAATCCCCCTTTTTCCCTTATCAGTCCTTTATTAGTAATAAAAATAAATAAATAAACAAATAAACTATACATAATTGGTATCGCCCCGTCTGTAACGGCCTGAACTACAAAATTATTTTGTTATTTATCCCGCGCGGTGAATGCCATAAAAGAAAATAATAATAAACCGTACCAGAATCATAATTGTTTGGTCACTTCACCTCCCAAAAAATGGAATAAAAAGAGATCAAAAAGTCGCATGTACCTAAAAATCGAAAACAAATTCTCGCACGGCTTTCTTGATGGAAAAATAAAAAAGTTATGTCTCTTAGAATAAGGTAACACAAAAAGTACATGATTTTTTACAAAAAGTATTATATTGTGCAAGCGCCATAAGATATAAAAAAAACTATAAACATATGGTATCGTCATAATCATATCGCCCCGCAGAATAAAGTGAATATGTTATTTAACCCATTAGTGACCGGCCCATCGTGTTTCTACATCGGTCACTAACGGGCCTTATTCTGATGCCATAGACTTTTTACGTCGCGGCATCGGAATAAGTTTACAGAGCAGGGAGCTGTCAAATCTCCCTGCTCTCAGCTGCCAGAGGCAGCTGAGGGCTGGGAGCGTCCCTGCTCTGCCGTGTGAGATCGATATTAGTATCGATCTCACACGTTTAACCCCTCATATGCGGTGCTCAATAGCGAGCAACGCATCTGAGTGGTTTTGGAGAGAGGGAGGGAGCTCCCTCTCTCCCCCACCGACACCCGGCGATACGATCGCCGAGTGTCTGTGTCTGCGATGGCAGCCGGGGGCCTAATAAAGGCCCCCAGGTCTGCCTGTAGTGTATGCCTGCTAGGTCATGCCTCTGGCATGACCTAGCAGATGCCTGTCCGTTTTAAACAGACAGGCATAATACACTGCAATACAAAAGTATTGCAGTGTATTATAAATGCGATCGCATAATCGCATATTATAGTCCCCTAATGGGACTAGTAAAAAAGTTAAAAAAAGTTTAATAAAGTTAATTAAAAAAAAATGTGAAAAAAAAATTAAAAACCCAGCTTTTCCCCTTAAACAATGCTTTACTATTACAAAACCAAAATAAAGTAAAAAAAGTTACACATATTTGGTATCGCCGCGTCCGTAACGACCCCGACTATAAATCTATTACATTATTTAACCCGCACGGTGAACGCCGTAAATTTTTTTTAGAAAAAACTATGGAAAAATTGCTGTTTTCTGTGAATACTGACTTTAAACAAAATGTGATAAAAAGTGATCAAAAAGTCGCATCTACTCCAAAATGGTACCAATAAAAACTACAAGTCTTCCCGCAAAAAAAAAGCCCTCATACAACCGCATCGGCGAAAAAATAAAAACGTTACGGCTCTTCAAATATTGAGACACAAAAACAAATAATTTAGAAAAAAAAGCGTTTTTACTGTGTAAAAGTAGTAAAACATACAAAAACTATACAAATTTGGTATCGTTGCAATCGTAACAACCCGCTGAATAAAGTTATTGTGTTATTTATACCACACGGTAAACGGCGTAGATTTAGGACGCAAAAAAGGGTGGCGAAATTTCAGATTTTTTTCTATTCCCCCCAAAAAAAAAGTTAATAAAAGTTAATCAATAAATAATATGTACCTAAAAATGGTGCTATTAAAAAATACAACTTGTCCCGCAAAAAACAAGACCTTATGCAGCTATGTCGATGCAAAAATGAAAGAGTTATAGCTCTTAGAATGCGACGATTGAAAAACGTAAAAAATAGCTTGGTCATTAAGGTCCAAAATAGGCTGGTCATTAAGGGGTTAAAGCGCACGGTGAACGTTGTAAAATTTTTTTTATAAAAAAACAATAGTAGAATAGCTGTTTTTTTAGTCACCACGCCTCTTAAAAATAGAATAAAAACTGATCAAAAAGTCCCATGCACCCCATGAAAACTACAATGAATTCCTCAAGGGGTCTAGTTTCCAAAATAGGGTCACTTTTGGGGGGTTTCCATTGTTTTGGCACTACAAGACCTCTTCAAACCGGACATGGTGCCTAATAAAAAGGACGCCTCAAAATCCACTATGTGCTCCTTTGCTTCGGAGGCCGGTGCTTCAGTCCTTTACCACACTAGGGCCACATGTGTGATATTTCTCAAAACTGAAGAATCTGGGAAATAAGTATTGAGTTACTTTTCTCTGCTAAAACCTTCTGTTTTACAGAAAAAAATTGAATAACAAGGACAAAAAAAATTGAAAATTTCACCTCTACTTTGCTCTAAATTCCTGTGAAACACCTAAACGGTTAATACATTTTCTAAATGCTGTTGTGAATACTTTGAGGGGTCTAGTTTCTAAAATGTGGTGTTTTATGGGGGTTTCTAACATATAGGCCCCTCAATGCAACTTCAGAACTGAACTGGAACCTAAAAAAAAAAATGAGGCAATACTTTGCTTCTTACATTATATTGATAATGAGCAGCGCCCACCCCGAGATTACCCCAGTTTTGACCGTTTGTATAAACTGAGACGCCTATTGGACCATTTCAGTGCCCGGTTTTCCCAAGCATTCACCCCCGAGAAGCGTTTTTCTATTGATGAGTCCTTGGTACACTTTAAAGGGAGACTTAAATTCCGCCAGTACCTGCCGAGTAAGAGGGCAAGGTATGGCGTGTAGATGTATAAGCTGTGCGAGAGTGCATCAGGGCATACTTACAAATTTAGGATATATGCCCCCCCCCCCTTACTGGGAGTTAATGCAAAAATTGTGTGGGATTTGGTGCACCCACTGCTGGACTAGGGTTACCACCTCTACCTGGATAATTTTTATACCAGCGTCCCACTCTTCAAGTGTCTCGCTTCCAGAAGTACTGAGGCATGGGGCACTGCTAGAAGAAATCTGAGAGGCCTCCCTAAGACTCTGCTTGGGCAAACACTCAAAAGTTTTGAGAGCAGGGCACATTCTAGCAGCAACATATTGTATATCAAGTACAAGGACAAGAGAGATGTCCTTGTATTGACAACAATACATGGCCACACCAGTACCCATGTACCTGTATGAGGTACCAGTACGGAGACCCCCAAACCACACTGCATCCTGGGCTACAATAGGTAGATGGGAGGGGTGGACTTGTCAGATCAAGTCCTGAAGCCCTACAGTGCCATGCGGTGTGGTATTAGAAGCTGGCCATGCACATCATACAGATCATTATCAAGAACCTAATCTTTACGGGCCAAGAAGGGGGGGCACCCAGTACTCCTGGAAGCCACACGCATCGTACCAAGGCAACACTTTCCGGGAGAAGTTCCCCAAACTGGCAAGAAGGGAAAAAGTCAAAAGAGGTGCAAAGTCTGCTATAAGAGGGGGATAAGGAAGGACACAATATATCAATATGACAAGTGTCCTGAAAAACCAGGGCTCTGTATGAAAGTGTTTTAAAATGTATCATACATCCCTTGATTTAATATCCCTTGATATCTTTAATCTACCCCAATTTTACTTACCCTGATGCACTCCGCACAGCTTATCCCCCTCATCTTTCTCTTCTGAGCCCTGCTGTTTGCCCAGGCAGCAGATAACAGCCACATGTAGGGTATTGCTGTACCCAGGAGAACCCACATTACAATTTATAGGGTGTATATCTCCGGTGGCGCATGCTGGGCACAATATATTGGACACTGAAATGGTATACATATATAGAAAATTGCAAATCTCACACTGCACAATCTGCTGCGCATTACCTTTTAGATAATACCTGTGGGGACAAAATGCTCAGTACACCTCTAGATGAATTAATTAGACAAAAAAGTCTCACAGGATACATAAATATTTTGGTGGGGAATACAGGTACCAACCACCTGCATCAGTTGCTAGAGATAGACTCCAACAGGAATATATTTGTACTAGAGAAAAGAGTCCATTGCTATCATTTATGACAAAGTAGAAAATTTATTGATAATAAACAAAACAGAAAATCTAAAAAACAGATCTATGTCTGGATCACCATTTAAATGCACACTGTAATGACATGTACAAAAAGTGTTCATAGCATGAGAAAATCCCATGATCTTTATACCAGAATTAGAGATGTATCTACACAATTAAGTAAATATAGAACCACCTCTATCAGAACACCTCTATCAGTGAGTAAAGAACTCACTGTAAGAGTTTAGATGTAATTAAATAGAGTTATCAATGGGGTAAATACGTGTAAGACCTAATAGATTGTTGGTAATAGACTTACCCATACTAGATGGTGTAAATATGTGACCCAGGAGGTGAGGTAGCACCCCGACGCACGTTTCGCAAGTAGCTTTCTCAAGGGGTGCCTCTTCCCTGTCAATACCCGATTTAGATGACGGACCTTGATGGTCATATGGTCAATTCACGGCCAATCAGCGCTGGTCAAACGGCGCATGCGCGCGATTTCAGTGTGGACGCGAGAATACCACCGCTGGGCGTCATCGCCCATCCGCGCATGCGCGAGTCCCAGGACGCGTCACCAGGGAAAAAACGCAGGTGCAGAGAGCGATAGCTGACGGCCGGCGAGGGGAGTCCGTGCCCCACATCGCTGCTCATGCGCAACCCCAGCACAGATACAGAGCGTGAGTAAATGTCAGATTGTATTTAAATACAATCCAAGTGGATATGCAGGATTTAGTTCATGTAACTTGTATAGTTTATAAAAGAATATGTGCGCATGGAGTCAAACTATATATTGGTAGTCAAAATGAATGCATACTACATTACACCGTGTTCCAAATTATTATGCACATTGGATTTAAGTGTCATAAATATTTAATTATCAGTTTTTCAATTAAACTCATGGATGCTAAAATGCCATTGCAAAGCAGCAAACGGGTATTTTAAGCCGCTGGTGCCTCTGGAGTCCCGCGAACCTCAAGGTGTAGGATCCTCCAGAGGCTTGCAAGTGTGCATAAAGCTATTATTCTGCCACCCCTAAACAATGCTCACAAGCAGAAACGGTTGCAGTGGGCTCAGAAATACATGAAGACTAATTTTCAAACCGTGCTGTTTACTGATGAGTGCCGTGCAACCCTGGATGGTCCAGATGGATGGAGTAGTGGATGGTTGGTGAATGGCCACCATGTCCCAACAAGGCTGCGACGTCAGCAAGGAGGTGGCGGAGTCATGTTTTGGGCATGAATCATGGGGAGAGAGCTGGTAGGCCCCTTTAGGGTCACTGACAGTGTGAAAATTAGCTCTGCAAAGTACGTAGAGTTTATGACTGACCACTTTCTTCCGTGGCACAAAAAGAAGAACCGTGCCTTCCGTAGCAAAATTATCTTCATGCATGACAATGCACCATCTCATGCTGCAAAGAATACCTCTGTGTCATTGGCTGGTATGGGCATAAAAGGAGAGAAACTTATGGTGTGGCCCCCATGTTCCCCTGACCTCAACCCTATTGAGAACCTTTGGAGCATCCTCAAGCAGAATATCTATGAGGGTGAGAGGCAGTTCACATCAAAACAGAAGCTCTGGGAGGCTATTCTGACATACTGCAAAGATATTCAAGCAGAAACTGTCCAAATACTCACAAATTCAATGGATGCAAGAATTGTGAAGGTGATATCAAAGAAGGGGTCCTATGTTAACATGTAACTTGGCCTATTAAGATTTTTTTATTCAAAGAGCTTTTGATTTCTGTAAATATGACCTCCTGATGCTGCAAATTCAACAAATTACCATTTTAGTTCTCTTTACAACCTTTAAAATGTTTTGATCTCTGTTGTGCATAATAATTTGAAACAGTGCATTTTGAGTTTTTTACTTCTAAAAAAACCTGTTATCATTAGATGTGTTCAAGAAAATTCACATTATACTCTAACGGTTGATGGTTTGAAGATTATGCTGACTGTCATTTGTATCGACTATTTAGGAAAATCAGCGAAAAATAACATTTGCATAATAATTTGGAACGCGGTGTAGATAAAGAAGAAAAGGAGTAAATGAACACCAAATTATGTAAATAGTGTATAATGACTACTAAATCCAAGGAAGAGGTGTAAATTAATGTGTAAATATTCAAAGTGAAATATAGTGACATAATAAAGAGAAAGAATATCATAAAGAAACCTAATGATATATTAGTGATCATTATACGATAGATATATGAAAAACAAACGTGAGTGAGGCGATACTAAGTTCGCAAATCAAACAATAGTGCTAAGGTGCCAACAGAAGGCACAGCCAACAAAAAAGAGGAATCCTGGATCCATATTCGTAATACGATCACACATTCGTACAGGCCGAAGAGAGTTATCAAACTAGATTAGGGTCCGAATCTGAGTATAAACATAAATAAAACATTAAGCACTTTATTATCCAATTTTTAAAATACCAACTATTAAAAATAACATTAGAAATTCAATTAAAAAGGCAGAGACATCAAAGGAAAGCTGCAAAGCTACATTTTTCGTTCAAAACCAAAGGGTTCATAGTGCCCAAGGTCGTAATCCATCTACATTCCTTTTGGGCTAACAGAGTCTTCGCATCTCCACCTCTGACACCACAGTGCACCCTATCGATTCCCCTAACCTTAAAGCTTTTGGGGTCTCTACCATGGTGCAGCTTAAAGTGTTTAGGGATGGTTTTTAACCCCTTCCCTCTTTAGCCACTTTTGACCTTCCTGACCGGGCCTAATTTTTAAAATCTGACATGTGTCACTTTATGTGGTAATAACTCCGGAATGCTTTCACCTATCCAAGCGATTCTGAGACTGTTATCCCGTGACACATTGGACTTTAAGTTACTGGCAAAATTTGCTCGATATGTTCAGTATTTAATTGTGAAAAACACCAAAATTTAGCGAAAAATTACAAAAATTAGCATTTTTCCCAATTTAAATGTATCTGCTTGTAAGACAGGCAGTTATACCACACAAAATTGTTGCTAATTAACATCCCCCATATGTCTACTTTAGATTGGCATCGTTTTTTGAACATCCTTTTATTTTTCTATGACGTTACAAGGCTTAGAACTTTAGCAGCAATTTCTCACATTTTCAAGAAAATTTCAAAAGGCCATTTTTACAGGGGCCAGTTCAATTGTGAAGTGGCTTTGAGGGCCTTATATATTAGAAAACCCCAAAAAGTCACCCCATTTTAAAAACTTCACCCCTCAAAGTATTCAAAACAGCATTTAGAAAATGTCTTAACCCTTTACACATGTCACAGGAATTAAAGCAAAGTAGAGGTGAAATGTACAAATTTCATATTTTTTTGCAGAAATACATTTTTAGTACAATTTTTTTTATAACACAGAAGGTTTTACCAGAGAAATGCAACTCAATATTTGTTGCCCAGTTTCTGCAGTTTTAGGAAATATCCAACATGTGGCCCTAGTGTGCTACTGGACTGAAGCACCGGCCTCAGAAGCAAAGGAACACCTAGTGGATTTTGGGGCCTTATTTTTGTTAGAATAAATTTTAGGCACCATGTCAAGTTTGAAGGGCTCTTGCGGTGCCAAAACAGTCAAAATCCCCCAAAAGTGACCCCATCTGGGAAACTACACACCTCAAGGAAATTATCTAGGGGTACAGTGAGCATTTTGACCGCAAAGTTTTTTTACAGAAATTATTGGAAGTAGGCCGTGAAAATTAAAATCAACATTTCTTCAAAGAAAATGTAGGTTTAGCGATTTTTTTTCTCATTTCCACAAGGACTAAAGGAGAAAAAGCACCATAAAATTTGTAAAGCAATTTCTCCCGAGTAAAACAATATCCCACATGTGGTAATAAACGGTTGTTTGGAGACACGGCAGGGCTGAGAAGGGAAAGAGCGCTATTTGGCTTTTGGAGCTCAAGTTTAGCAGGAATGGTTTGCGGAGGCCATGTCACATTTACAAAGCCCCTGAGGGGACAAAGCAGTGGAAACCCCCCACAAGTGACCCCATTTTGGAAACTACACCCATTGAGGAAATTATCTAGGGGTATAGTGAGCGTTTTGACCCAACAGGTTTTTTGCATAAATTATTGGAAATAGGCCCTGAAAATGACAATCTACATTTTTTCAAAGAAAATGTAGGTTTAGCTAATTTTTTCTCATTTCCACAAGGACTGAAGGAGAAAAAGCACTGTAAAATTTGTAAACCAATCTCTCCCGAGTAAAACAATACCCCACATGTGGTAATAAACGGTTGTTTGGAGACACGGCAGGGCTGAGAAGGGAAAGAGCGCTATTTGGCTTTTGGAGCTCAAGTTTAGCAGGAATGGTTTGCGGAGGCCATGTCACATTTACGAAGTCCCTGAGGAGACAAAACAGTGGAAAACCCCCCACAAGTGACCCCATTTTGGAGACTACACCCATTGAGGAAATTATCTAGGGGTATAGTGAGCGATTTGACTCCACAGGTTTTTTGCAGAAATTATTGGAAGTAGGCCCTGAAAATAAAAATCAACATTTTTTCAAAGAAAATGTAGGTTTAGCTTATTTTTACTCATTTCCACAAGGACTGAAGGAGAAAAAGCACCACAAAATTTGTAAAGCAATTTCTCCCGAGTAAAACAATGCCCCACATGTGGTAATAAACGGCTGTTTGGAGACACGGCTTGGCTTAGAAGGCAAAGAGCGCTATTTGGCTTTTGGAGATCACATTGAGCAGGAATGGTTTGCGGAAAGCCCCTGAGGGGAAAAAACAATGAAAACGCCCAAAAAGTGACACCATTTAGGAAACTACACCTCTTGAGGAATTCATCTAGGTGTGTAGTGAGCATTTTGACCCCACAGATGTTTCATAGAATTTATTAGAGTTGGGCAGTGAAAATAAAAACAATCCTTTTTCTTCAATAAGACGTAGCTTTAGCGCAAATTTTTTCATTTTCGCAACAAATAAAGGAAAAAAAAGAACCCATTTGTAAAGCAATTTCTACCGAGTACGGCAATACCCCATATGTGGTCATAAACTGCTGTTTGGGCACACGGCAGGGCTCAGAAGGGAAGGACCGCCATTTGGAGTGCAGATGTTGCTGGATTGGTTTCTGGGCGCCTGTGGGCCCAAAACAGTGGAAACCCCCCAGAAGTGACCCAATTTTGGAAACTACACCCCTCAATGCATTTACCTAGGGGTGTAGTGAGCATGTTAACCCTGCAGGTGTTTTGTAGAAATTAGTGTGAACTCGATGTTGCAGAGTGAAAATGGGATTTTTTCCACAGATATGTGGACAATATGTGGTGCCCGGCTTGTGCCACCATAACAAGACAGCTCTCTAATTATTATGCTGGGTTTCCTGGTTTTCGAAACACCCTACATGTGGCCCTAATCTCTTGCCTGGACATTCGACCAGGCTCAGGAGTGAAAGCGTACCATATAAAATTGAGGCCTAATTTGGCGATTTACAAAGTATTGGTTCACAACTGCAGAGGCTCAGATGTGAAATAATAAAAATAAACCCCTGAGAAGTGACCCTATTATGGAAACTGCACCCCTCAAGGCATTTATTAAGGGGTGTAGTGAGCATTTTCACCCCACAGGTCTTTTCCATAAATGAATGCGCTGTGGATGGTGCAAATTAAAAATTTATATTTTTCCCTAGATATGCCATTCAGTGGCAAATATGTCGTGCCCAGCTTATGCCACTGGAGACACACACCCCAAAAATTGCTAAAAGGGTTCTCCCGGGTATGACGGTGCCATATATGTGGAAGGAAACTGCTGTTTGGGCACGCTGTAGGGTTCAGATGGGAGGAAATGCCATTTGACTTTTGGAGCGTGGATTTTGCTTGGTAGTAGTTTTGTTTGGAGTCTTACTGGTGTTTCCGTTTATAATGTAGGGCATATGTAAGCCGGGCGGAGTATATAAGGGGCATAGTCAGGTGGTATAATAATGGGGTAAAAAAAAACAATAAAATGATCCATAGATGTGTGTTACGCTGTGAAGCAATCCTTTCTGCACAGGCCGGTGTCGCACTGATATATGGCGTCCTTTATTATCCCCCTTTTGGTCCACACTCCGCGCCTTTGTAGTTTGGGGAATTTTGCTAGGAAGTGTTGTCCTGGTATAATACGGGCACCGTCGCTTCCAGCGGATATGTTTGGGCCCTCCCTTTCCTGGTTCCCTAATTTTAGGTCCTTGATAAATCGCCTCTTCAAACAGAAGAAATGTTCCCCTCGGGCACAACTGCATATTTTTTTATTTCCTGACTTATTGGAGCCATAACTAATTTTATTTTTCATAGACGTAGCGGTATGAGGGCTGGTTTGTTGCGGGACGAGCTGTAGTTATTATTGGTACCATTTTGGGGTACATGCAACTTTTTGATCACCTTTTATCCTATTTTGCCAGGTAAACAAAAAAACGCAATTCTGGCACAGCTTTTTTCGTTTTTTTTTATACAGCGTTCACCACGCATTATAAACTACATGTTAACTTTATTCTGCGGGTCAGTACGATTCCGGCGATACCTAATTTATAGCACTTTTTTATGTTTTACAACTTTTTGCACAATAAAATTACTTTTGTAAAAAGAATGTATTTTTTCTGTCGCCAAGTTGTGAGAACCATAACTTTTTAATTTTCTTGTCGACGGAGGTGTATGAGGGCTTGTTTTTTGCGGGACGAGCTATAGTTTTTATAGGTACCATTTTTGGATACGTGCGACTTTTTGATCACTTTTTATTCTAACATTTGTAGGGCAAAGTGACTAAAAAACAGAAACTCTGGTAACGTTTTTTACGGTTTTTTTTACGCTGTTCACCGCGTGCAATAAATAATATAATATTTTGATACCTCAGGTCATTATGGTCGCGGCGATACCAAATACATATGGTTTATTATTATTTTTCAATAATAAAGGACTTGATAATAGTAAAAGGGGGATTGTGTTTTATTTGATTACTTGAAACTTTTATTGTTTTCAAACTTTCATTATTTGCACTTTTTTTTACACTTTTTTATACTTTTTTTTACACTTTTTCTCAAGTCCCACTAGGGGACTTGAAGGTCCAACGGTCAGATTTTTTTTTTTCTAATACATTGCACTACCTATGTAGTGCAATGTATTAGATCTGTCAGTCATTCACTGACAGCAAGCCGATTAGGCTTCGCCTCCCGGCGGGGCCTAAATCGGCTTCCGTAATGGCAGAGCAGGAGACCATTGTGTCTCCTGTTGCCATAACAGCAGTCGCCAGTCCTGTTTGCCTTTCAGGGCTGGCGATCTGCTAGTAACCGCTACGATGCAGCAATCGCTTTCGATTGCTGCATCGAAGGGGTTAATGGCAGGGATCGGAGCTAGCTCCGGTTCCTGCCGTTACAGGTGGATGTCAGCTGTACAGTACAGCTGACTTCCACCGCTGATGACGCCGGATCAGCTCCTGACCCGGCGCCATCTTGCCGGCAGCTACGGAAGCCGATCAGGCTCCGCCGCCGGGCGGATCTTGACCGGCTTCGGTGCTAGGCAGACCGGGAGGCCAGTATTAGGCCTCCAGTTGCCATTGCGGCAATTTCATTACTGGGGTTCCGATGAGCTGCAAACAACTTAAGTGCAGCGATCGCGTTTGAGCGCTGCACTTAAGGGGTTAATGGCGGGGATCGAAGCTAATTTCGGTCCCCGCCGTTACAGCCGGATGTCAGCTGTAAGATACAGCTGAGATCCGGTGATGATGGCACCGGCTCAGCTTCTGAGCCGGTCCCAAACATTCGGCGTACATGTACGGCAAGATGCGGGAAGTCAATGCTTTCCATGACGTACATGTACGGCAAATGTCGGGAAGGGGTTAATAATGTCAAATCTTCAATTTTCTTTGCAGCCACTATGTCCCTGACATGTTCTCGGACTCTGATTTTCAGTTGTTTAGTTGTTAATCCCACATAAATTTTGGAGCAGCCACATGTGGCATAGTAAATCACTAGGGTAGTACTGCATGATATATATTGTAGGAACTTAAAGGCCTGTCCGCCACCTGCCGATTCGAAAGTAGTTGCTCTAATTATATTTGCGCAGGCGACACAGTCGCCACAGGGATAACAACCTTGGGTGGGGCCTCCAGTTGAAAAAGGGCTCAACTGCTTAGGAACGTAGTGACTTTTAACTAGTATGTCCTTGAGATTCCTACTCCTGTCATCTGGGGATTTTTTGGTAAAGTAGTCAGAAACGCCTGTTCTGTCTGTAGTATGGGCCAATGTTTTTTTCAAAATTGACCGCATTAATTGCCATTGATTGTTAAAAATTGATATAAATCTGACAGCATTGTTATCCTTCAACTTATTCGCGACCCCTACAGGATGTAAAAGGGTTTCCGGTCTGTGTTTTTAGCTCGCCTGTAACCATTTTTAACGCATCTATGGCTGTACCCTTTTTCTCTGAATCTAGTTTGTAAGTCCCTTGATTGGTTCTCAAATTTAACCTCTGAGGAACAGATCCGCCTCATCCTGAGAAATTTTCCAACCGGGACAGCCTTAAACGTGGAGTGTACATGTGCCGATGTAGCGTGTAACAAAGAGTTTGTGGATGTCTCTTTTCTAAACACATCCGTTTGTAACACCCCATCGGTATCCACTTCTATGGATATGTCTAGAAAATTAACTTTATGTTTGTCAGCAATGTACGTAAGTCTAATATTGCGATCATTGGTATTCAGTTCCCGCATGAACCGTAAGAGTTGTGCCTCTGTTCCTTGCCAAATTATCAATAGATCGTCAATATAGCGTAACCAGAACTGCACATGATCCACGGCGTGCGCGCCGCCACCAAGCAGAACCTGCCTCTCCAAAGCTCAGAGAAACAGGTTCGCATATGACGGCGTGCTCGCCGCCCCCATGGCAGTGCCCTGCTTCTGCAAATAAAATATGTCCTTGAATACAAACAAATTGTTAGTCAAGATGTACTCCAACAATTTCACAATTAAGTCACATATTTGGCTGTCCCAGTTGCTCATTCCCAGGAAGAGGCGGACCGCCTCAATTCCATCATTATGTCTGATGCAGGTATAGAGGGACTCTACATCAGCTGTTACTAAAACCATGTCAGATTCCAGGGATATCCCATCGATTCGAGTAAGTACGTCCGTGGTATCCTTCACGTAAGAGGGCAGGCATTCGACCATTGTTTTTAAATAATAGTCGATAAATTTGCATACAGGATCACACAATCCTCCTATAGCTGACACAATCGGTCTTCCGGGAGGATTTATAAGGCTTTTGTTGACCTTTGGTAATAAATAGAAGGTTGGCATTTTGGGATAGGTGACGGTCAAGCCTTCACAGATTTTCTTAGAAATTATCCCTTTCTCAAAGGCCAAGTTCAGGATTTTCCCTAATTCAGTAGAAAAATCCCCACCGGATTATGTGTCAGTTTGGAATAAGTGTGCCTAGCTCTAAGCTGTCTGAATACCTCCTTTTCATATAGCGTAACGGGCCAGATAACAATGTTGCCCCCTTTGTCCTTTGCCTTATATACAACGTCATCGTATGACTGTAGTTCTTTCAAAGCTATCCGTTGGGAAGCTGTCAAGTTATCATGTTGCTTGTTAATTGAGATTTGCTTGAAGTCATTTATCACTAATTTCGTGAAAATCTCCACTTGCGGGCAGATGGACAAAGGGGGAAATCTCGTTGAACGGGGTAGTACCGACCCTGGGAACATACCTTGTTCAGAAGTCTGTTCCTCCAATAGGTCCTCAAGGGCCAATAGTGTTTCTCGTTCCATATCACTATTCAGTCCCAAGTCTACTTCGCCCCTACTATGCAGGGTTTTTTTTAAATCAATTTACATGAGAACAGATAGAGGTGGTTCTATATTTACTTAATTGTGTAGATACATCTCTAATCTTGGTATAAAGATCATGTGATTTTCTCATGCTCTGAACACTTTTTGTACATGTCATTATAGTGTGCATTTAAATGGTGATCCAGACATAGACCTGTTTTTTAGATTTTCTGTTTTGTTCATTATCAATAAATTTTCTACTTTGTCATAAATGATAGCAATGGACCTCTAGATGAATGCCTTAAGGGGTGTAGATTTTAAAATGGGGTCGCTTCTTGGGGGTTTCCATTGCTTTGATACCTCTGGGACTCCGCACATGCAACATGGCATCCAAAAACCAATCCAGCAAAATCTGGACTCCAAAGACCAAATAGCGCTCCTTTCCTTCTGAGCCCTCCCATGGGCCCAAACGGCAGTTTATCACTGCAAATGGGGTATTGCCACACTCAGGACAAATTGGGCAACAAAATGGGGTATTGTATTCCTTGTGAAAATAACAAATTTTGAGTCAAAACTACATATTATTGGAAAAAATTTCATTTTTTTTCGTTCACAGCCTAATTCAAATAAGTTCTGTGAAAAAAACTGTGGGGTCTAAATGATGACAACACCAATAAATTAATTTCTTGAGGGGGTGTAGTTTCCAAAATGGGGTCACTTCTGGTGGGTTTTCATTGTTTTGATACCTCTGGGGCACTGCAAATGCGACATGGCATCCAAAAACCAATCCAGCAAAATCTGCACTCCAAAGAACACAAAGCGCTCCTTCCCTTCTGAGGCCTCCCATGGGCCCAAATGGCAGTTTACAAAAGGAACTAAGTGTACCAGGGCACACTGAAAGCCAATTTCCCAACTGCTGACTAGTGTTATTTAAAAAGTAACTTTTATTAATTTTGCCACTAAGAATGTCCATATGGACATAAACAATAAATACGAACAATTAAAAGTTGTAGCCGATGTTGCTGCTGCACACGCTCAGATTACACTCCGTCTGCATGTGTTGCCAGACAGAGCACAGAGTGTTAGAATTTGTCAAATGACAATTTTGACAGCTCGGCAGCTGCAGACTGCCGTACTGGGACAGATTCAAAGTTAAATTCAAAATGTGCGTGCTAGAATTGCTAAGCAAGTAGGGCTGTTTAAAACAATAGATTTAGCCCCCCCCCCCCCCCCCCCCGACATGTTTCGCTGTTAACACAGTGTCCTCAGGGGATCAAACCGGGGCTAGTAAGCGTGCGTACATATTGTTGCTTCCTTTAAAGACTTCAATTTCGTAACACACAGGGTTCACCTGTGTCGGAACCAATAGAATCTATATTTCAAGGACGAGCCTCCACATCCCCAGATTGACATAGGAATTAGCCAATGTGGGGGCCGTGTGAGTGTAGCCAATAAGAATGCGCTGAATGCGCATGGGCACTGGGTCCAAAATCGGACTCAGTGTCTTTTTCCGAGTTTTGCCGAATTTTTATTTCTGCTGGTGGCGCATGCGCATATTGCACCTGGCCAGTCTTAGATGATTTTTACATGTGCAATGATAGTGACAGGTGCGCATGTCTGGGCAAAAGAATATACGAGGTAATCCTCCGTCTCGTTTGATTGGCATGAATATGGACCAATGTGTGAAGAGAAGTACAACCAATCAGGGTATACAAAACGCGCATGGGCATCAGTATCCCGGTTGGACATAGTAGAATTGGCTGCTCATTTGGTTCACTTGGCGGCGCATGCGTATTTCATGGTCGATCAAACATAGTCAATTTGGACATTTATAAAGACATTTATGCGCATGTCTTAGCTCGCATGGCTTACAAGAGAGGTACATGGAGCGCATTTGCGTACTAGAGACATAGAAGGACTTAGATAGATTTTATAGTGGAGATCCAGATATATAATTGTGTAGATGATTCTCATGATTTAACTTAACTTAGCCAAATCCTACGGATATCTGGATAACTACACATATCTGGGCACCTGGAAGATACAGTGACGGGAGATCGAATAGGAATCGGGTATGTATTCCCATGTATGTGTATATATTGTCTACACTCCAGATTAATGTATGAAAATTGTGTCCAGATGCTTGTATAAGTCCAAAAAATTGGTTCACTTAGGAACAAGAAGAAAAAAGGAAGGAGAATAGTGGTCCAAAGGGACATGTAGGATAGAAAAGTATATACAGAGATATCCTGTCATTTTTATAAATAAGTAATATGTCTGACATTGAGGTCAATATTGGGCAAAGGGACTATAGGAAGGCAACAAAAGTGAAGCCCTCATTTAGTCCATTGGGGCTCAGAGATCCAAGCCTATGGATCCATTTGGCCTCTTCTTGTAGAAGTTTTTTTATCAAGGTTACCCGCCCTGGGGCCCAGTTTAACTTGGGTGATGCCCCAGAATTTCAGGGCATTAATGTCACCTTGATGATGGAGTCTGATATGTTTAGATAAGGGTGTATCTTCTTTTGTGTTAATCGTACTTTTATGTTTAGAAATTCTTCTACGGAGTTGTTAAATAGTCTTGCCCACATATAATTTTGGGCAAGGACACCGTGCTGCATAAGTGATACCACTGCTTTGACAATTTATAAATTGTCTGATGGTGAAAATCTTACCATCGACTGGGTTTATAAAAGTTTTGGTTGTCGGCATTAAAGGGCAGAAAGAACATCTGCCACATGGGAAAGATCCCTGTACTGGGGGTGGAAGCCAGCTTTTATGTGACGTTGATGGTCTGGAGTAGTGGCTATGTGTCAGATGTTCACGGAGGTTCTTGCCTCTCCTATAGGTAATATTAGGAACACTGGAAATAGTATCACAGAGGTCAGTATCTGCTTGCAGAATAGACCAGTGCTTCTTGAGAATATCTTTAATCTGATGTGAACAGTTGTCGAAGTTCCCTATACATCTAATAAGGGAAGATGGTTCAGTGTTGTCAGAATTAGATTTGTTATTCTCCCTTGTACCATGGAGTAGTTCATCCCTAGATGTTGCCCTAGCTCTAGCATAGGCTCTGTGCAGAGTTTTCTTTGGGTATCCCCGTGCGAGAAATTTATTGTATAAAGTGTCACATTCCAGTTGGAAGGTAGATTCTTCAGAGCAATTTCTTTTAGCTCTCAAGTATTGCCCAATTGGAATGCCTTTTTTGAGGGCCGGAGGATGGAAACTTCCCCAGTGCAAGAAACTGTTGGTTGCAGTCTCTTTTCTATAAATTTTAGTTTGAACAGCCCCACCAGGATCCAGGGTAATTTTTAAATCCAAAAAATTAATTTATTTTGTGTGTATAGTGTAAGTGAATTTCATCCTGATTTGGTTGTTATTAATGATGTCCATAAAGTCAGAAAAAAGTGCAGTATCCCCTTCCCAAAAAACAAGTATGTCATCTATATATCTTCCCCAAAATAAAATGTGAGAGGTGAAAAAAAGTAAATCATCGTTAAAAATTAAAGTGTCCTCCCACCACCCTAAAAATAAATTAGCGTAAGTGGGTGCACAAACAGTGCCCATAGCCGTGCCTTTAAGTTGGTGATAGAATTTATTGTCAAAAAGGAAATAATTGTGTGTGAGTAGGAATTGTAATAAAGATACTGTGAAATTATTATGTGCCTGAAACTGAGTCCCCTTAGTGCTCAAAAAGTGTCGAACAGCATTGAGGCCCAGATCATGATTGATGTTAGTGTACAGTGACTCGACATCAATGCTGGCTATTAGTGTCGTGGAGGAGACATTAATACCCTGGATCCTGGTGAGGGTGTCTTTTGTATCTCGTAGATACGAGGGTAGGGCTGTAACAAAAGGAGACAAAATTTCGTCAACATATGTACTGATGCCTTGCGTTAAATTGTCATTACCAGAGACAATTGGTCTACCGGGTAATGGTGTCACATTTTTATGTATTTTTGGCAAGGCATAAAATGTGGCCAAGGTAGGGGTCGAGTTATACATAGATTTAAATTCCTCCAGTGAAATCAAACTATTTTCTCTTGCGTCATTTAGAAGGGTATGTAATTCGGATAAATATCGTTCAGTCGGATTACCGTCCAATACTTTATATATGGATGCATCATTGAGAAGTCTGTGGACCATGGCGACATAGTCTATTCGATTAAGGATGACAATATTGCCCCCTTTGTCAGATGGTTTGAATGTAACTTCCTCATTTTTACTAAGTTCTTCCAATGCTATTTTCTCTGATTTACTGAGATTGCTACGGATTTTTTGTTTGCTCGGTTGAAGTTTTTTTAAATCTGCACTGACCATTTTAACGAATATATCGATATGTGGATATTGTGAAATAGGAGGTGTTAATTGTGATTTGGGTCGTAGTGTAGATAAGGGGGCAGTGGCCCTATCAACAGTGTATTCATTTTCGTTCGATAATTCTTCTAATGCACGTAGAGTGGTACGTTCAGTGTAATTTAAAGAGGAGGTGTCATCAAATTTGTTCTTAAAGAATTTATGTAAGGCAAGTTTTCTTGCGAATAAGTTAATATCTTTTGTCCACATGAATTCGTCAAAATTTGGAGTGGGAGTGTACGATAGACCTTTGTGTAACAATAGATTTTGCTGCGGATTCAGTTGGAATTCTGATAAATTTATTACTTGCATATCGTCTGAGCGGCATATGCCGCTATGCGTTATTTGGTCTGGCTCCACGGTGTCTTGTGCAGTCCTAAAAAAGGAATCACAGGAAAATTATTGGTTGGTGCTAAAATTGGAAGGCCCATATTTACAGCATTCACAGTATTCCTCAAAGGGCCATCCATATGTTTCCCTATGGGAAATGGAGTGTTGGGTGTCCCTGTTGAGGGTATGTGAGATGCTGATGACATTGAGGAGGTAGCATGTGCAGAGGAAATAACCGAGGTAGCAGTACGTTGCCCATTGTGTACTGGCCATAGTGTTGGAGTTCCCTTGGGACCGATAGATGTCCTTTTTGATGGATTATATTTTCTGTTTTTTAATTTCCGTTTAGCTCCCAATCTATTATCGTCAGGAGGTATTCTGGACTCCTCAGTACCGGATATATCTGACTCGGAGATGTCTAAAAATCTGTTGTCATGATTTTGGTATGGAGTGGAGGGGGCACGGCTACGATATGTGTATATTTGGCCTGTGTCAAAATCTCTGCGGTCTCTAATATATTTTCTATGCTTTCTCTCCTTTATTTCTCTCTGTAAATACTCAATGTTGTTTTGTAACTTTATTTCACATTCACTATATTCTGGAGTTGAACTAAAATTCTGAATATGATGAATTTCTTTTTCTAACTGTGAGCCTACTTTGAGAAGATCTTTTTTCTCAAAGTCCAATAGGTATTGCATTAGACGCAGGGAGCTTTCAGTTAATATTTGCTCCCATCCCTTAATGAAGTTTGTATCACTACGATATAGATTAGGAATTAGATTAATGCGTAAGCCTCTATATATTATTTGTTGTTGGATATAAGTTTCCAAACTAGTGATTTCCCAACAGGATCTTACATATCGTTTATACCTTTTTTGAAGGTCTTTAAATGCCGTCTGTACGTCAAATTGATGTAGTGGTATGCTTTCCGTTGAAAAAACAAATAGTGCTTCAGACGCCAAGTCATCTGGATTCAGTTTTCTAGATAGAAAATTTGCCATCACCCAAGGTGGGGAATTGATATAAATGTATTAAGACAGGATCTCTCAATAGAACACAGACAAGGGGTCAGGGGGTAAGGTGATTAACCTAATTGGAGCATGAATACTGGGAAGACCCCAGCAGTTGGCAGGCACGTAATGAATACAAAAGGAACTAAGTGTACCAGGGCACACTGAAAGCCAATTTCCCAACTGCTGACTAGTGTTATTTAAAAAGTAACTTTTATGGCGGTTTATCACCACAAATGGGGTATTGCCGCACTCAGAACAAATTGGGCAACAAAATGGGATATTTTATTTCTTGTGAAAATATGAAATTTTTAGCCAAAACTACATATTATTGGAAAAAATTATTTTTTTTTAAATTCACATCTCAATTCAAATAAGTTCTGTGAAAAAACTGTGGGGTCTAAATGGTCACAACACCCATAAATTAATTTGTTAAGGAGTGTAGTTTCCAAAATGGGGTCACTTCTGGTGGGTTTCTATTGCTTTCATACCTCTGGGGCTCTGCAAATTGCGACATGGCACCCGAAAACCAAGCCAGCAAAATTTTCACTCCTAAGAACACATAGCGCTCCTTCCCTTCTGAGGCCTCCCATGGGCCCAAACAGAAGTTTATCACCAAAAATGGGTATTGCTGCACTCAGGAAAAATTGGGCAACAAAATGGGGTATTTTGTTCCCTGTGAAAATACAACATTTTTATCAAAAATCTTATTGGAAAAATTTTTATTTTTTTAATTTCACAGCCCAATTCAAATACATGCTGTGACAAAACTGTGGGGTCAAAATGGTAACAACAACCATAAATTAATTCCTTGAGGGGTTTAGTTTCCAAAATGGGGACACTTTTTGGGGATTCCTACTGTTTTGGCACCTCAACACCTCTCCAAATCTGGCATACTGCCTAAAATATATTCTAATAAAAAAAGAGGCCCCAAAATGCACTAGGTGCTTCTTAGCTTCTGGGGCTTGTGTTTTAGTCCAGTAGCATACTAGCGCCACATGTTGGACATTTCTAAAAACTTCAGAGTCTGGACAATACATATTTAGTAGTTTTTCTCTGGTAAAACCTTCTGTGTTACAGAAATAAATGGAATAAAATTGAAATTCAGCAAGAAAAATTAAATTTGCAAATTTTACCTCCACTTTGCGTTAATTCCGGTGAAATGCATAAAGAGTTAAAAAAAACTTTCTAAATGCGGTTTTAAATACTTTGAAGGGTCTAGTTTTTTCAATGGGGGGTTTTATGGGGGGTTTCTAATACATAGGCCCCTCAAAGCTATTTCAGAATAGAACAGGTACCTTAAAAAAAATGATTTTGACATTTTCTTAAAAATATGAGAAATTGCTGTTGTTCTAAGCCTTGTAACGTCCCAAAAAAAATAAAACAATGTTCAAAAAATGCTGCCAATCTAAAGTAGACATATGGGAAATGTGAACTAGTAACTATTTTGGGTGGTATAACCATCTGTTTTACAAGCAGATGCATTTAAATTGAGAAAAATGCTATTTTTTCGAAATGTTCTCAAAATGTTTACATTTTTCATAAATTAACACTGAACATATCGACCAAATTTTACCAGTAACATAAAGCCCAATGTCTCACAAGAAAACAGTCTCAGAATCACTTGGATAGGTTTAAGCATTCCGGAGTTATTTCCACATAAAGTGAAATATGTCAGCCTTAAGGCCAAAACAAGGCTGCATATGCTTAAGGGGTTAAAGCAGAAAAACCCACAAAGACAGCTACAATAAAGGCCTGGCAAAGCATCACAAAGGAGGAAACCCAGCGTTTGGTGATGTCCATGGTTTCCAGACTTCAGCCAGTCATTGTTTGCAAAGGATTATCTACAAAGCATTGAAAAAAAATATTTCATTTATGGTAATGTTAATCTGTAAAAAATCAGGTTCTCTACTATGCTCTAATATTCAAATAAAACAATTTCAATACAAATATACCATATATTAATGTGGACCTTAAATAAATATTTTTGCATAGATCAGTAATATTTTAGAAACTTTCCAAGCTTGTGTGGCTTTCTTTCCAGAATGTTTAACTGGTTTGCCACACTATGTATATAATTACATAAGCATACATATCTACTCATACATTATATTAAATCCATCCTTTACATATAGACATATATGTGCACATTCAGTACCCTAAGCGTGCTAAGCCCATTTAATTAGACTGTGCACTGTGGGAAGGGTGAAAAGCAGTGTAGCATGCATAGCACGCCACAGCAAATCTCCTAGCTATTGGGTACAACCCAGAGCACAAAAAGTTTAGTGTACAGATACAATTCCAGAACCAAGCTTTGGATACAACCCAGAACACAAAAAGTTTAGTGTACAGATACAATTCCAGAACCAAGCTTACTGCATGGATACAGTGCTAGAACCAAGCTCAGTACATACATACAGCAAAATAACTAAACACAGTACATAAATACGGTGCCAGAACTGAGCTCAATAGAGAAATATGGTGCCAGAACCAAGTTCAGTACATGTATACAACACCAAATCAAAGCTCAGTATATATATATACAGCACCAAATCAAAGCTCAGTACATACTTACAACAAAAGAACCAAGCTCAGTACATATATACATCACCAGAACCAAGCTCAGTACATAAATACAACACCAGAAGCAAGCTAAGTACATATACAGTATCAGAACTAAGCTCAGTATGTATAAAATGTAAGCACAAATACAGATCAGTACAGATATGATTTACAAATTCAGTTTAACCCCTGCTATATAAGTTTTTCCCATTTGAAACTACAGACCCCAGTATAGCCTGAACAATGGTAAGAATATGCTGGGAGTTGCTCTTTTACAAAAAAGAATGCTACCACCCATTGTCTCACTTCAGATCATATAGCGACTACAGTACTGATCAGACACAGTTAGCTTTAGAATAAACATTAACATTCAGTGATTCGCAGGTGACATCTTCTCTGACTGGGGTCATTCACTTTCTCATTTCTTCTGCATCTGTCCAGACCTCCACGATGACTTCTCTCAACCACGATTGTTCTCTGCAGAGTTTGGCGCTGAGATGTCTTCGCTGGCTCCTCACTTTTCCAACATATCCACACCCATATAGTAAAACAAAATCCTCATAGTGCCACAGACTGCATCCTTAAATATAAATAGCATAATACACTGTGCTTCTGAATATACTGCCACACACTGTGCAGGCGAATACAATCATGCCACAAATTGTGCTCCCTGAAAATACAGCGCCACACACACAGTGGCCCATAAAAATATTCCGCACTGTCCACACTGTCTTCTCTGAAAATATTGTCATAGGCAGTGCCCTATGAAAATAAAGTGCCAAACACAGTGCCTGCTAAAAAGTATGTTACAAGCTATGCCCCTTGAAAATAGTGCCACAAGCTGTGTCCCATGCAAATAAAGCACCACAGACTCACACACTGTGCACCTTGTACAGAGTGCCACACACAGTGACCCTTATGGATAGTGCCACACTGTGCCCCATGTAAAACGCCACACATTGCAATATGAAGAAAATGGCACATAGTATCTCCTGTAGAAAATGCCACACAGTGCCCCCGTAGAAAATGCCACACAGTGCACCCTATAGAGTGACATACAGTGTCCCATGCAGATAGTGCCACACAATTCCACCGGAATAGTTACACACAGTGCCCCCTGTAGATAGTGACACACAGTGCCCTCTGCAGAGTGTCATACACATTGTGCTATTTGTAGAAAGTGCCACATGATGTACTCTATAGAAAGTGCTACACACAGTGCCCCCTGTAGAGTGTGCCATACACACAGAGCACCCTGTAGAGAGTGCCACACACAGTGCCCCTATAGAGAGTGTCACAAACAGTGCCCACTGTTGATAGTGCTGCACAGTGCCCCTGTAGAGTCACACACATTGCCCCCTTTAGTCACACACAGTGCCACCTATAGTAAGTGCCACACAGTGCCCCTGTTGTAAATGCCACTCAGCGCACCCTGAAGTAAGTGCCGCAAGGTGCTCTTTGTGTTTAGTGGGTCCCACACAGTGCCCCCCGTGTAGAGTGCCACATATCGCCAGCTGTATAAAATGCCACACTGTGCCCCCTGTAGAGTTATGTACAGTTCCCCTGTAGATAGTACCACACAATGCTCCTTATAATTAGTGTCACACAGTGCCCCTTGTACATAGTGGCACACAGTGCTTACTGTAGTGTGCCACACAGTACCATCTGTAGTAAGTTTCACACAGTTCCCTCTGTAGTACATGTCACAAAGTACCCACTGTAGAGTTCCACATAGTGCCCCCTACAGAAAGTACCATGCACTGCTCATTGTATAAAGTACCACATAGTGCCACCCGTAGAAAGTACCACATGGTGCTCCCTATATAGTGCCACACAGTGCCCCCTGTGGATAGTGCCACAGTGTCCCCTGTGGATATTACCATACAGTGCTCCTTGTAGTTAGTAACACACAGTGCTCCCTGCAAATACTGTCATAGACTATGCCCTATGAGAAAATAAAGCGCCAAACACATATTATCTGCTAGAAAAAGAGTGTTGTGCCCCTAGAAAATAGTCCCACAAGCTATTTCTAATGCAAATGAAGCGCCTCACACACGTCTTTGTAGAAACTGCCACATGATGTACTCTGTAGAAAATGCTACGCACAGTCTCCCCTGTAGATAGTGCCACACAGTTCTATCTGCAGAGTGCCACACAGTGCCCCCTGTAGAATGTTGCACAATGGAAGGTGAAGGAACAGCGGCACTCCTCCGAAGCTATGCGTGGAATGAAGTGGTGTTGGTTGCCGGCCGCCACCCACTGCAGTCCCTCGGTGGTAGATTCCTTCGTACCAGGGACAGAGCATATGGAGAATCCTTCTTTTACTTCTAATTATAAAGACGTCAAATATGAGTAACAAAAATAAAAATAAATTCAATCATACCTTCTTTCGTGAAAAATTAGATATAGCTGAAATTTGCTTACCGAATTTTTCATTTCCTGGAGTCCGGAGGCAGCACACAAATGAGATGTTATCTCCCTAGGTGTAATTAGAAGAGAACAGGTTAACAAGCAATAACCAATTAATAATGCAAGGACCTCCTATATAAGGCCCAGGAGAAACCCCACCTCCTTGTATGGTATGTAGCAGTTAAAATAATTAATCAGGGTGGGAAGCTGTGCTGCCTCTGGACTCCAGGAAATGAAAATTTTGGTAAGCAAATTTCAGCTTTCCTGATCGTCCGTCGGCAGCACACAAATGAGATTTGTAAAGCAATGTTTATGGGGTGGGAGATCCAGTCATTTTATTTAACACCATTTTGCCAAAGGCTGAACCCGCGGAAGCAGAAACGTCCAACCTATAGTGACGGATGAAAGTTGAAGGTGATGCCCAAGTTGCTGCTTTGCAGATCTGTTCTAAGGGCATACAACCAAATTCTGCCCATGAGGTTGCAATAGAACGAGTGGAGTAAGCTTTTACATGGATCGGAGCAGTCTGCCCAGACAGAGAATAACATAGACTGATGGTGTCTTTTATCCATCTAGCCAGGGTAGCTTCACTGGTCTTTGGCTTTGCCATGAAATTGTAAGAATAAGGATTCTGAATGGTTGAGTTGTCTGAAGGTATGAGAGCACTGCTCTTTTTACATCCAGAGTATGTAGAGAGGTTTGATGATCCAAATCTGGTTCAGGAAAAAAAGACAGCTAGGATGATTTCCTGTTCAACGTGTCACGCAGAAGGAATTTTAGGTCTGAAATTTGGAAGAGTTTGAAGGATGATGCAGTTATGTAATATGCGAGGATATGGCTCTTTGCATGACAGGGCCTGCAGTTTTCCTACTCTCTTTACCGAAGTGATTGCCACTAAGAATAGAGTTTTGAAGGATATGTGTTTCAGGGTCGCTTGGAGAATAGGTTCAAATGGAGGACCAGTTAATGCTTGGAGGCCCAAGGACAAATCCCATGAAGGAACAGGATTATGAACCCCAGGTTTTAGATTTGTTATAGCTTTGAAGAATCTACGGATCAGAGCCGGATTAGAAAATTTTTATTCTAATTGAGCATTTATGGCTGTGCAGTGCACCTTCAGCGTGTTGTATTTAAGACCTTTGTTGAAACCTTCTTGGAGAAATTGAAGAAGGGATGCGGGTACGTCCATAGAGACTGTGTTTGAGACACACCAGTTTTTATAGATATTCCAGACTCTATTGTACACAGAAATGGTGGCTAGCCGCCAGTAGCCGCAAGTAGTGTTTTAATGACCACTTCTGACAGGCCTGATTGAGCGGGAGCCCCTAAAACAGTCTCCAAACCATCAGATGTAAGTTGCAGACCTGTTGGTGAAAGTAACCTTTCTGGATGAGGAGGTCTTGATGGGCTGGCAGTTTCCAGAATCGGCCTCTCGAAAGATATAATGCGAGAGAAAACCAAGCCCAGCGTGGCCAGAAGGGTATCACTGCGATGGCTTCTGCTTTCTCACCTAAGATTTTCCTGAGGAGTTTCTGAATTAAAGGAAGAGGCAGGAAGACATAGATCAACTTGTTGGACCAACTGATCGACTGTCTATGGCTACTGTGTGACCTATTGGGGACAGAGAACAAAAATACATTTTTGTTTTCGTGTTGTCCCATGATGCTATCACGTCTAGATCTAGTACTCCCATCCTCATGGGGATCGGTCTGAATATCTCTGGATTCAGGCTGCATTCTCCTGAATGTAGAGTGTTCCGACTTAGCCAGACTGCATTGAACTGCCGAATATTCAGAAGATTGGATTCGGACCATATCATTATAACTCTGCACTCTTATGAAAGTTGATGACTCCTCGTGCTGCCATATTTGTTTATATAGTAGACTGATGCCAGGTTGTCTGTCTGGACCAGGACATTGCGATTATGAAGGACAGAGTGAAAATGATGAAGTGCTAACTTGACCGCTTTCAATTCTCTTAGGTTGTATGAAAGAGACTTTTCCTGAGGTGACCATAACTGTTGGATCCAATGATTTTCTACATGATCACCCCAGCCCAAAGAGAATGCATCCGTTGTGAGAGTCACCTGAGGATGATGAGTCCGAGTTCTGCCTGAGGAAAGTCTGAGGGGATTTAGCCACAATTGTAGATCTCTCATGGTGTGGAAAGAGAGATGACTTTATCTAGACTTGTCAGGTTCTTGTTCCATAGGGCCAGTATGTTCGATTGTAAACATCTTATGTGGGCTCTGGCCGAGGGAACTGCGTCTATGGATGATGTTAACAGCCCCAGTACCCTCATGGATGACCAGATAGAGGATCTGTGGTCTGAGATTAAGTGAGTCACTTCTGTCACAATTCTCCTTCTCCTTTCAACAGATAATCTTAGGGACATAAATTTAGAGTTGATCAGGAACCCCAAGAACGTTATCTCCTGGACCGGAGGGAGTTGAGATTTCTCCTGATTTATCAGGAACCCATGATCTTTTAGAGCTGTCATTGACTTGAAGATGGAGAATTAGATCTTCTTTGGAGGGGGAGACAATCAGCCAGTCGCCTAGATATGGAAACACTGTTACCCCTTGGAGACGAAGAGCTGCAGTGAGAACTACCACAATTTTGGTGAACACCCGAGGTGTTGAGGTGAAGCCGAACGGGCGACACTTGAATTGGTAGTGAAGAGTTTGTAACTTGTTCTGGATGGCTATCCAGAGATATTTCCGGTGGCTTTGTAAGATGGGAACATGTAGATATGCATCTGTTAGATCTATGGATGCCATAAACTGTATTTTTGAAGAATGGCAAGGACAGATCGATTAGTTTCCATCTAGAATTTTTTTTTTTCAAGAACTTGTTTAGATATGTAATGTGTATCTATAATTAGGCGCCATATTTTAATTATTCTTTTTTTTTCCTGGTTTTGGAACAAGAAAACAATTCTGGAATATACAGTAGTCCTTTACCTTTTTGTTTGGATGGGATCAATTCCAAGGCTCCTTTCTTTATAAATTCTTGAACCAGATCAATCAATACTGGAGTTGCTTGATTGATGAAAAATTTGTACGGGGGGGGGGGGCTTTTTGAATTCTAGGGAGTACCCCCTTTGGATTGTGGAGGAGACCTGCTCGTCTGAGGACTGAGGAGGTCTTTAACCAAATAGACAAGAAAAGATGTAGTCTTCCTCCCACCTGCACTTTTACAGATCTGGCGTAATAAATCATTGGGTTTTGGGTTCTGCTTCTTTTTGAAGTTATCCGGATTGTCTTGGTGAGGTCTGTACCGCTACTGCTTATTCTAGAATTCTTTCTGAATTTTGGGGACCTCTTTCTTTTGAAAATGAAAAGGAGCTAACACTGGGATTAGGTATTTTCATTTGAGGAAAGGAGTGACCCTTCCCATTCGCAAGAGCTTTCAACTGTGGACCAAACAGATTACCTGACTGAAAAGGCAAATTACAACAATTTGTCTTGGCAGGAATATCCCCATTCCAGAATTTTAGCCATAGGGCTCTTCTGGCTGAATTAGCGGCAGTCATTGCTTTAAATGAATTTTTAATAATATCAAGTGGAGCATCACAAAGAAATTCAGACGCATTTTTAATGCGAGGTAATGACTCCAAAGTGTCATCTCTAGGCACCCCATCCTCTAAATCTTGGGTTAACTGTCTTAACCACACACGTACGGCTCTAGCCACAGAACTGCAGAGAAAGCCACTTTACATGAAGCAGCTGCAGATAAACAGGATTTTTTTATTTATTTTTTTAAATAACCCATCAGCCTTCCTGTCCATAGGGTCTGGAAGCAGGGTAGAATCTGCTGATGAGAATATGGATTCTTTAGAGCGCTTGGCATCCATTTTTGGTACAGAGTCCCACTGATCCACATAATGAGAATACATTTTATAGGTGGATTTAAACCTTGCACTTTGCTCAAATCTCTTTCCAGGCTTGGCCCACTCTCTCTGCAAACACTCAGTGAGGGACGTGGCCAGGAAGACCTTTATCTTTAGTGATAGGAAAGTAAAAGAGCTGGTCTTTATTACACTTATACTTTGGGTCTTTTTTACACTTATCCTTTGGGTCTTTTTTAGACTCCATAGTGGCTTTTACCGCTTTAATGAGAGGGGACAAAATTCTCTTTCTTGAGAAGAAAAAGATCCTCAGGATTATCAGAGTCTTCATCAATAGAAATATATTCCTCTTCAGATGATGGAGATACACTAGAGGATGATGGGGAAGTTGCTCTGGCTGGGTTATGCTTACTCTTATTATGAGAAGATTTAACCCCTTCAAATGTGGAGGAAAATTGCTCTTTAAACCAAGACAAGAAGGATTGTGCTTCAGCCTTCTGAGGATCCTGTTCCTCTGTGTCACAACATATAGAACATATATTTAATGCTGCGTCTTCAGACAGGGGCTGGCTGCATTTCTCACACATTCTATGTCTAGATTTTCTCTTTCCACTGGCATGTCTGGAGGAGGACATCTAGCGGAAAACAGATGGAGAGCCATTAGGATAATGAGGCAACACCTGCAATCAACATGCAACATAGAAGTGGAAATAGAGCCCAGAAAACCAAACTCAGCAAGTATAGACTAAGAGTTTTGGTAACAAAAGAGCAACAGCCGCTGTTTATAATGTATAGTACACAAAGTAAATACATAAAACTTTTTCCACAGATGAGCAATCAGACTCCCATAGGGACACTACTCACGTGGCAGGAACCGAGTATTCTGCTGCTTAGGCAATGGTGTAATCAAACACTTAGCGCCAAAGTTTAAATATCCTCCAAAATCCCATGTATGCGCACGTCCAAGCCCAGACTGCGACTACATCCCGCACATGGAAACAAGCAAGGGATTTACCTTAGATGGCGTAATCTTACGGCAAGCGAGATCGTGCACGCGCCATCTTTGCCCGGAGTCAGATGGTCAAACACCGACACCTTCTTTGCATGATTCCCAGGAAGTGCATAGAGAAGGGAAAACCATGTACGGCTGCCTAAGCAGGACACTGGTATATTTGTGTGTCCAATATGCCAGTTGGACACACACAGGTGCAGCAGATGCAGCACAGCCATAGACTTTAAATGAAAACAAAGAAATAAAAAAAACAAAGGGGCATAATGGATCTTCGAGCCGAGGGACCTGAAACTCTTCTGGTATACATCCCGGCATGATAGATAAAGAAGGAAGGAAGAAAATAACTAAATAAGTACTCCAAAGGAGTCCCACCTGTAATCTTCTAAACATGAAGAGGAATAAAAAATACAAGGAGGTGGGGTTTCTCCTGGGCCTTATATAGGAGGTACTTGCATTATTAATTGGTTATTGCTTGTTAACCTGTTCTCTTCTAATTACACCTAGGGAGATAACATCTCATTTGTGTGCTGCCTCCGGACGATCAGGAAATGAAGGATCTGCAGGGAATGAGACACAAGTTTATTTTAATTAAACAAAAGTACGATGTGCAGTACTAACAATATAAAAACAAATTAAGTGGATACACGATAACAAGCACTTCTTTATAAAAACATGTTTTCCTACCTTTATACCCATTTGTAATCCAAAATAAATATTGATCAAATAGAAATTTTGGATGACAATCCAATACAGTATAACTCTAGAGTAAATTATATCCTAAGAGTTGGAAATATTTCTAAGAACAATTGTATATTAATATCTGTCGAAAATGTGGATGACATGTATTGTTTTATACAAACTTTGTGTTAATTTTAAACCATATGGAGGGTCTTAACCCCGTAATGGCTTTTGTGATTTTAAATGTGAAAAATCACCTGCTTTGTATCGGTTCTTTCCCATTTTTATTACTGCATATATAAGCACCCTACGTAGTTCACGGCGCAACATGGACTTGAGCTCTGTGCGACTGCGCACTGCTCACTTCCGGACGCCGTGAACTGCGTGATCGAGGTGCCGCCTCTCCTCATGTATGCGCCAATAAACATCCTCTGGCCAGGTAAGTGAAGTACACTTTCAGCTGTGTACTGCCTATTTAAATCCTCTAGTCACACTCATTCAGCACCCCCTGACGAAGCCAAGTGCGAAATGCGCGTTGGGGTGTTCTGACAGTGTTGTGGCAGTGGAATGGCTCATGGTGTGTTTGGGTATGCGTGCCATGAGGTTTTCATGGTTTCTTTATGATCATTACCATACATGTCATTGTGGTCCTACTGAGGTTAGAGGTTATGTAATGTTGGTATAAGTATAGTTATACTCATGGTACATATTTAATATATATTGATATGGTATGCATAGTATCACCATTGTTTGCCCTGCCTTATATTCAACACTGTATATATATTGTACTGATTGTACATTATTTTTATGGGTGTTATTTTTAAAGAGTCTTGACTAACTGTGTTTGTCTTTAATAGTCTTTTTGTAATTTTCTACAATACAATTGACTTGGTCTTATTGCAGCATTTAGGGATAATTTTTTGGTGTTTATGCTATGTATGGGTTCCCATATGCGTAATTATATACATTGACTACATGACCTTTAAATAAATAGGTATTCTTTTTTGGTTTAACTATTGTCTTTTGGTGAATACAGGTCCTGGAATGGATTATCGCGGTCGTGACCAAAATTGGGTCACTCAGTTGTCAGATGTTTTTAAAAGTGATATACATTCAGAGGTTGGCACCTATATACCATTAAATAGAGATATTCAAATACGTATTAAATTGTTATTGGAAAAACGGACCAGAACATGGTGGAACAAGGCATCACTGGAGCATTATCTCAGCAAAGATATCATCCCCAGGGGGTTGAGAGTTAAAATTACGCCTTCATTTCCGGTTGATGACAACCTATTCAGACAGAGGTGGGAAGATGCTTGCAAAATGTGCTCTAGAACGATGCTAGAATTACTGATAGGGTGTGATAAACAGACCCTTGAAGTATTAGAAAGTGAAATTGAACCATTACAGCAAGATTTGAAGGCGAAAATGACGACGGATGAAATGATCACCTTTGAAAAAGAATTGTATAAGGAGTTTCTCAAATGGGAAAAGGAGATCCAACAATTCAAAACCAAGAAATTTCAGCGTGACTTATCTGATTACCAAAATGATCGTGTTTTTAGATGGAATTGGCCACACTCTACGAGATCAAGATCAAGATCTAGATCACGATCAGGCTACATATCGTCATCCTCCAATGAAGGACCATCATGTCCAAGATGGATGCGGTGGTCCCTGGTTGTTGTGCGCGTGCGCGTGGTGAGGGGCTGTTCATGACGTAGTTCACGGCGCAACATGGACTTGAGCTCTGTGCGGCTGCGAACTGCTCACTTCTGGACGCCGTGAACTGTGTGATCGAGGTGCCGCCTCTCCTCGTGTATGCGCCAGTAAACATCCTGTGGACAAGTAAGTGAGGTACACTTTCAGCTGTGTACTGCCTATTTAAATCCTCTTGTCACACTCATTCAGCACCCCCTGACGAAGCCAGGTGCGAAACGCACGTTGGGGTGTTCTGACAGTGTTGTGGCAGTGGAATGGCTCATGGTGGGTTTGGGTATGCGTGTCATGAGGTTTTCATGGTTTCTTTATGATCATTACCATACATGTCATTGTGGTCCTACTGAGGTTAGAGGTTATGTAATGTTGGTATAAGTATAGTTATACTCATGGTACATATTTAATATATATTGATATGTTATGCATAGTATCATCATTGTTTGCCCTGCCTTATATTCAACACTGTATATACATTGTACGGATTGTACATTGTTTTTATGGGTGTTATTTTTAAAGAGTCTTGACTAACTGTGTTGTTTGTCTTTAATAAAGTATTTTGGTAATTTTCTACAATACGATTGACTTGGTCTTATTGCAGCATTTAGGGATAATTTTTTGGTGTTTATGCTATGTATGGGTTCCCATATGCGTAATTATATACATTAACTACATGACCTATAAATACATAGGTATTCTTTTTTGGTTTAACTAGATGCTATATTTGACTGCCTCCTTAACAGCCATTAATCTGCTAAAGGTAAACTCTTCCTCCTTTCCATTTTGGGTATTGTACTTTATTTAAATTATTTTACCTTTGGAGATGCTTACTACATACAGCAATGGGGCACGGCGATGGGCTCCAACGTCGCACCAACATATGCCAATATCTACATGGCTATGTTGGAATCGAAATGCATATATGTGTCACCTTTTTTTTAAACGGTTTTAAAATGTGGCGATACAATGATGATGTATTCCTAATTTGGACTGGGACTCTGGAAGAGTTATCTTCCTTTCACAGATTCCTCAACATTATAGATCCAAGTGTAAATTTCACACTCGGACACAGCCATAGACTTTCTCGACACCATGGTTCGGATAGATGACGTTTGCCTCAAAACAGATCTGTTTTTCAAACCAACAGACGTGAACAATTTCCTTAGGTTTGACAGTTGTCATCCAAGGAGTATGGTCCGTTCATTGCCATTCTGTCAATTACTGAGAGTCAGACGTATAGTTGACAATGAAACAATGTCTGACTTAAGACTTGCTGACATGGCCTATAAGTTCAGACAAAGGGGGTACCCAAGACAGACTATTGACTCTAGTATACGTAAAGTCAGGGATACAGCCAGAGAAACCCTCCTCAACATGAGTAAGAGTGATAAGAAACACAAGAAAGAAAGTGACACCAGGGTTCCCTTCATCTCCACTTACACCGAGCAGAGCCACCAGGTAGCTCGAATCATCAGGAAACACTGGTCCATTTTACAGAGCAATCTTAGGCATGTACCTGAGTTTAACAATCCACCTCTTTTTTCCTATCAATGCTCAACCAACCTCAGGGAGCTGGCTAAGACAACTGTTGGACCTGTGAGATACCACGGACAGCAATATGTAGTCACACATAGCACGGGCTGTTATCCCTGCTTGTCCTGTGTCAACTGTAATCAGATGAACAAAGGAAATAGATTTGTTCACCCCATAACTGATAGAGAATTTGAAATCAAACACTATCTTACTTGTCAGTCATCATATGTAATATATCTGCTTGAATGCCACTGTAAATTGTGGTACGTTGGGGAGACGACCCTAAAGGTTAAAACAAGATTGAATAACCACCGGTTCACCATTAGGAATACAAGATTGGACCTACCGGTCTCCAAACATTTTTCAGAATTTGGATATACTGGAAAACATCTTAAATTCCGGATCATAGATTACATCCCCCCACTACGTCGGGGTGGTGACAGAAAGGCTGCTCTTAAAATAAAGAGAATTAGAATGGAACTTCAGCTTTAGACCTTATGGACTGAACGCTGATTTTAAACTTGGAGATATTGGTTTGGGGTGACTTGCTCTGCTGGTTCACATAGCGAAGGTTTTCTACCGTATGTTTTAGGAAGTGACTGCGATTGACGTATGAGTAATTTTGTTCATTTTACTGAGTCTCTTTTTTACAAAATATTCTTTTTTTACACAGATCTTTATATGCTGAAACTTCATTACTGGAAAAGACTCACCTGTATGGACACACTTGCTTTAAATTATTACTGAGCCTTGATAAACTATTTTCTCCAAAAAAAGTAATATTTTTTTTTTCAATACAATAAAGGTCTTTTGTGTAGCATTACAGTCTGGCAATTCTTTTTTTGTTTAAATAATTTTTCTATGTATAGGTAAACCCCCCCCCCCCCCCCCCCCCACACACACACACACACACACACACACACACACACACAATATCCTGGTCCTTTTCCTGTGCACCACTCGTGCAGTAAGCTCACAGATACACCGATATGGCGTTTGAACCCTAGACAGTGTGTGTCCATCATGGGGTGAGTAATATCTTTTGGATGTTACATGATATTACTACTAGATTTATAATCTTTTATTCTACTTCACATCTTGTGATGCTTTTTGCATATTTTTATTGTACTTATGTTGGTTTATATTCACTATAACACACATCATTGTTCATCAATGCATTTTATGCTATTTATTTATTTATCTATGGAAATGTATCACACTCATTGCTACACCAGGATATATAAAGCCCAGTTTATATGCACCAGACCATGGAATCAGTGCTGCTTTCTCTTATTTATATATATATATATATATATATATATATATATATATATATATATATATATATATATATATATATATAGTGTATTTATCTGTAATTATGTCAGAATATTGATCTAAATACATTGATAAATCTGCCCAATTGTAGCGATATAATCATCATAATGGCAGAGGGAATTGTATGATGGTGAGCCTGGTTCTGTAAAGGAACCTATTCAATTCATAAACCCATCTGGCAAAGTATTGTCAGCCAGCTTTAAAAACCTTGTACATTGTATAAACCACATAAACAATTAAAAAATCACATCTATGTGAAGTGACTACATATTATTTTATTAGTCTTTTTACACTGTATTATCTATTACCCTCTGGATATATGTCATTTTAGTGTTAGTTTTCTGTGATAACATGGCTTTCTGTACTTCATATGCTTGTGCCATCACTGACTATTTGGGTAGGTGTGACTGATTACCTTTGTGTATCAGGAAGAGGATATGCCATCTGTTGTAAAAGGTCTATTCTCTCAGTGGCTTATTGCCATGAACTAATGCCCAGATGAAACAACCCTTTTCACAGAATATGCTACTATTTTTAGCACAAAATGCCCTGAGAAGTATACATAAGCTTTGCAAATCTCTTCCCTATACATATAAATTCTGGTATTTGCATGCTGTCACAATATAATTCCTTAAGCGTGTTCACATTTATATTCATTTAGCTTTCCTCCTCTATGCACTTTCTGTATTAAACACTTGATCTATTAAAATAGGATATATAATTTAATACATTAAATTAATAGTAGGCAAGGACAGTGTTAAAACAAACATTGTATCATACAATGTGCTCTGGAGAGCTATCCAAACAGCAGTACTTCAAAGGGCATAGTCTGTTGCCCACTTGATGTAAATACTGTCACAACAGTGACCTAGTGTACAGGAGATTGATAATGTATATAGGATGTAATGAAACATAGGAAAAATGTGAAATGAGGTGATTGATCTTCCTGTTAGCTGCTCCTGTCTGTTCAAACAAATAGCATCTAAGCTATGTCTATACATCTCTGTGCACTATGTTCTCTGTGGTTCATCTAGAGTCATGGTTATTGTGAAATATACACAAATAAATGGTTACTTTTTTTGATTGGCCAAAAAGCTGTAATGTTAAAGATTTGTTCAGTTTTAACCCCTTCCCGCTCCTTGACGTATTATTCCTTCATGATGAGCGCATCGTTCGCGATCCATGACAGAATAGTACGTCACGGGAGGAATGGCCATTTCGGCCGTCCTCTCGCCACATACAGGAGCTGTGACAACTACTGTCTCGTACAGTTGCCGCAGCTCCTTCAGCAGGGACTGATAGTGGTGGTCCCCGCTGATTAACCCCTTAGAATCAGCGTTTGATAGCGATCGCGGCATCTTAGGTGTTAAACCACCATCGACATCCCGCTATATGATATGCTATGGCAACGAAGGCCTAAAAATGGCCTCCGGCTATGCCATCTATGGAAGCCTAGTGGATCCTGCCAAAGTCAGGATCCACTATGCTTGCTGTCAGTGAGTAGCTGACAGCTCTAATACACCTCAATACGCATGTAGTGCAGTGTATTAGATTTGCGATCAGGGCCTCCTGCCCTCAAGTCCCTAGTGGGACAAAATAAAAAAAGTAAAAAAAAAAGTTGTCGAAAAATTAAAAATAAAAAAGCTTGAAAGTAATAAAAGTTAAAATTCTCCCTTTTTCCCCTTGTCAGTACTTTATTATTTTAAAAAATACATAGATAAATAAACTATACATAATTGGTATCGACGCGTCCGTAACGGCCTGAACTACAAAAGTAATTTGTTATTGAACCCGCGAGATGAACGCCATAAAATAAAATAATAATAAACCATTCTAGAATCACAATTTTTTGGTCACTTTACCAACCAAAAAATGGAATAAAAATAGATCAAAGAGTACCCTAAAATTATACTCATCGAAAGTACAGTTTGTTACTCAAAATACAAGTCCTCACACGGCTTTCTTGATGGAAAAGTAAAAAAGTTATGGCTCTTAGAATAAGGCAACACAAAAAAGAATTGATTTTTATAAAAAGTATTTTATTATGTAAACACCATAAGACATAAAAAAAACTATAAACATATGGTATTGCCGTAATCATATCGACCCGCAGAATGAAGTGAATATGTTATTTATAGCGCACGGTGAATGCTGTAAAAAAAAAAGGAATAAAACACAATAGTAGAACTGCTGTTTTTTAGTCACCACGCCTCTTAAAAAATAGACTAAAAACTGATCAAAAAGTCGCATGCACCCCATGATAACTACAATGAATTCCTCAAGGGGTCTAGTTTCCAAAACGGGGTCACTTTTAAGGAGTTTCCCCTGTATTGGTACCTCAGAAGCTCTGCAAATGCGACATGGTGACCAGAAACCAATCCTGCAAAATCGACATGCCAAATAGCGCTCCTGCCTTTCTGAGCCCTGCCGTTTGTCCAACCAGCAGTTTATGACCACATATGGGATATTGCCGTAATCGGGAAAAAGTAATTTTCAAATGTTAGGGTGCTTTTTCTCCTTTATTCCTTGTAAAAATTTAACATTTGTACCTTTTATCGGAAAAAAATTTGATTTCAATTGCACAGCCTAATTACACAAAAGGCAAAAAAAAAATACCTGTGGGGTCTAAATGCTCACTATGCCCCTCAATAAATTTATTGAGGGGTGTTTTTTGCCAAATGGGGTCACTTTTGTCCCCTGTTTTGGCACCACAAGACCTCTTCAAACCGGACATGGTGCCTAATAAAAAGGAGGCCTCAAAATCCAGTAGGTGCTCCTTTGCTTCTGAGGCCTGTGCTTCAGTCCATTACCACACTAGGGCAACATGTGGGATATTTATAAAACTGCAGAATCTGGGCAATAAATATTGAGTTGCGTTTCTCTTGTAAGACCGTCTGTTTTACAGAAAAAAATTGAATAAAATGGATTTTCTGACAAAAAAAAGAATTTGTAAATTTCACCTCTACTATGCTTTAAATTCCTGTGAAACGCCTAAAGGGTTAATAAACTTTCTAAATGTTGTTTTGAATACTTTGAGGGGTCTAATTTTTAAAATGGGGAGTTTTATTGGGGTTTCTAATATAGAAGGCGCTCAAAGCTGCTTCAGAATTGAACTTGTCCCTGAAAAAATAAGTATTTCAACATTTTCTTCAAAATATGGGGAATTGCTGCTTATGTTGTAAGCCTTGTAACGTCCTAGAAAAACAAAATAATGTTAAAAAAATGATGCTGACATAAAGTAGATATATGGGAAATGTGAACTAGTAAGTATTATGTGTGATATTACTATCTGTCTTACAAGCAGATACATTTAAATTCAGAAAAAAATTCTATTTTTTCCAAATGTTGCTATTTTTCACAAATAAACACTAAATATATCGATCAAATTTTACCACTAACATAAAGTCCAATATGTCATGAGAAAACAATCTCAGAATCACTTGGATAGGTATAAGCATTCCAGAGTTATTATTACATAAAGTAACACGTCGGATTTGAAAAATGGGCTCTGAGCGGCCCAAACTAGGCTCGGTCCTTAAGGGGTTAAAATCTAAGAAAATTACATTGAGAAAGGCTCTATGGTAGAGCTTAAATGTTGCATTGGGCTTATTGATCAATAAAGCACCACACTTTTTTCATTTTATCTTTGGAGTGCTGCCATATAGGGTCAAAACGTTATATAGGGCTCACCATATAGGGTTGAAACGTTGCACAAGGGTAAATAAAAAAAAAAAATTTTCACCTTTGAATTGGAGTGCTCTCTATTTTTGGATATATTGGAAACTTTGGAACCAAGAATCAGGTTCCTAAGGCATGCACCCACCTGAAATTCAAGCTGGTGCTGCTGGGCGGTGGACTCTTTAGATAGATAGATAGATAGATAGATAGATAGATAGATAGATAGATAGATAGATAGATAGATAGATAGATAGATAGATAGATAGATAGATAGATAGATAGATAGATAGATAGATAGATAGATAGATAGATAGATAGATAGATAGATCAATAGACAGACAGACAGATAGATAGATAGATAGATAGATAGATAGATAGATAGATAGATAGATAGATAGATAGATAGATAGATAGATAGATAGATAGATAGATAGATAGATAGATAGATAGATAGATAGATAGATAGATGATAGATCAATAGACAGACAGACAGATAGATAGATAGATAGATAGATAGATAGATAGATAGATAGATAGATAGATAGATAGATAGATAGATAGATAGATAGATAGATAGATAGATAGATAGATAGATAGATAGATAGATAGATAGATAGATAGATAGGATATCCTTTTGGTATCATGAGTTTTGTTAAAAAAAATTACTTTTTTTTTTGAGTTTTCATGGTATGTACTATACAACTTGTCTAATGTTTTCATAGATAAAGAGGCATACCTTGAATTAGAGGCGTAACTTAAAGGTCCTGGAACCCAGTGCAAAATCTGAACCAGGGCCCCCTACCTTCCATCTGCTACTGTCTTCTTATGTGGCACAGGGACTTTTGGGCCCCATCAGGCAACATAACCTAGGTGCGACTTCTGCCTATGCACCCCCTTATATAGAATTTATGCACTTTATAAAACATATTAATTTGCATAATGCAGTCTAGCATGATAAGCTTATTGTGGGCTGGTTGCTCCTGCGAGATATTTGCTTGCACGGCGGTCACGTAAATAGTGCCGCTGACCGGGAGAGAGTAGCTTCTCCTGGCCTGCTATACAATGGCTGCCTGCCACTACCAGGAGGTTATGTGTAGATGACCTTATGGATTGAGGTTCCATCCAGGGAATTCTTAATTAGAGGACGTTCAATTGAACAACTGTAGGTTAACCAAGCCATTAAAATATATATATATATTTGGTTGACTACTTTGTTCTCAAATTCAGAGATTTATGAACAATCTTACTAGATCATTGAAGCCACACAATCATAGCTCTAAGAGCACTCCCTCCTTATTCCCATTGATGCAGACATTGCCATTCATACAGGATGATAGGTTCAATTGATGGGATTTGAAATAAAGAGAAATATACAACAAAAATAAAAATAACAAAGTACAATAAAAATAAAAATTGTATCTCTCAGTGCAACTCAAGGGGACACTGCACTGGACATTCCTTTCCCTATAATTGTCGGTATCAATATAGACGATATATTAAGGCGACATAAAATCAATTATTCTTGCCCTACTTTCCCTCTTTCCCCATACCCACAATTTTCTATGATTTACATTGGTGGTGCACACCTGGGCAAGAATTGCAAAACTGAACAATATAGAAAAGGTGGTTCTTCTTTTTCTTTTTTCGTAATTGAAAAAAAGCATTGGACCACATTTTTATAAACTTTCTGTCACGATACCACTAAACTCCCAAAGGAATTGTAATCAGACTTGGCACAATATACCCAATAAACAAACTCTGAGGTATGCAGGGCAAATCCTAAAACGACCTTAACTGTAGAGAAGATCTACCTACAGTATAACTGCTGCCCTGATATGAGCGATCCTACTTTCAGGAACCTCCTAGTAACCTTGAGCGATTCCTGTTATAAGCTACGAAAAATCAGGATGACCACTGGGCAGCCGTTGACTGGCAGTATGAGTAGAACGGTACCTGAAAAGTAAAAGGTAAACCAGAAAGTACATAATAAATGTAACAGTACAAGTAAAAATATCCATTCCACACTAATCCAAGAAGAATAAGGGTTCAAATAAAGAAACTAATCTGACAAGCCGAGATACAGATGTAGCCACGTTTATCTGGACTCTGATAACTTGTTGCAGTTTGATATCACACAACAAAAGCCATTGAAAAAGTCAAGTTAAAGTTTCGTGCCACTGTGTATTTAATACTTTGAAAGTCAAGATAAAGATGGCTACATCTGTAATTTCTTTACTGAAGTACACAGATAAACGTAGTGAAATATAATTGCTGGGTCTAAACACACAGAGCAACACAGAGAAATCCAGACTCAGTCCAGTCTGCAAACAGGAAAAACAATAAGGATATTCAGAGTAAAATCAAACAGAGAGGGGGGGTGTGGCTAGCAAAGAGACAGAGAGGACGCGATTTACCGGGGCTCCGGAGACTCGGCTAAAAATAACACACATCCCCTGGCCAAGCAGCCTCACCTGTACCCTACATCGCTTCAAGCGGTGCCGACGACCTGCGGGACCCAGTGCCGGCGAGATCGGAGTCAGCACACAGACTTTTGCCGTCGCGGTCTAGAGACACCCTAGAAGCCGCGGTCTAAATTTCCGGCCGGCCCAGCAGCGAACGCAGTTCCGGAACAGTGAAATGAAAGAAGGGGCCGTACAGCACACCAGACGGCGCCGCTGACCGGGGGGATCTAGTGCCGGTGAGTTCGGAGCTATTATACCGACCTTTGTGGCGGTGGCCTAGCGGCACCATTGAAGCCACGGACTAAATTTCCGGCCGGCCCCAGACGTGATCCTAGTCCTGGTGCAGAGGCACAGAGGAAGTGACCAGAGTGTCACTAGCATAACGAAGCTAGGACAATACCAGCAGATCATAGCAGTGCAAAGGACAAACTGCCAAGTCGTGTCTCCCTGCCGTCCAGCTTGAGGATAGGTGTGCAGACGGAGTGTGGAAACAGGAGCCATTTTTTTGTGCTGGGACAGCAACAATCCCCCCCCCCCCACACTGTATATGCAATAAAAAAATAAAAAAAAATTAAAAAGCCCTTACGATATAAGGAACATTACCTAGCTAACTCAGTATCTATCAACACGACTGAATTAGTTAAATAGCCCCAGTATTACACAAGGAAAATATACTCTACATAAGGGACAAATCATTACTGCAAGAGAAATATCATTTGGTGACTCTATCACCTATCTGTACTGCCGAAATCTCGAGATAGTTCCAGTATTACACAAGGAAAATTTCCTCTACATCTGGGGCAAAACATTACTGCATGAAGAATTTCACCTAGTCATCCTACCACCATTTATCTACACTACTGAACTATCTAATTTGGCCTAGTTCTATGCAAGGAAAATATCCCATATATCAGGAGCAAAACAATATTGCATGTGATATATCATCTAACTCTCTTGCCATTCATCATAACCACTGATCTATCTAAACAGCCCTAGTACTGTACAAGGGAAAAAATACTCAGCATAAGGGACAAGCATTGCGACACAAGAACTATCATCCAGCCATCCTATCCTATTGACAATAAACAAGGCAACAGACCAAAGACGGACGATAAAACAAACGAACAATCAATAGCATCTATTTGGTCAGAAAGCGAAGAAGAAGCGGAAACATCACAAGACGAGATGGATCTTAAAGACTACATAAAAACTTTGCCAACCACTGAATGCATAAAGAGCCTATTTAAAGAATTCACTCAAACAGTGAAAGATGACATATCCGAACTACGAGGTGACGTGAGACAAGTCTTCACAAGGGTTCATACTCTGGAAGAAACTTGCAACCAAATCATCCAACACTCAGAAAAAGTCACAGAAATCCTTCTTGATAAACAAAAAGAAATCTATCTGCAAAAACTCCACATAGACGACTTGGAGAACAGATCAAGGAGAAATAACTTACGAATAAGAGGCATACCCGAACTGGTACCAGACAAAGATATACCAATGGTACTGAACCGAATTTTCAATGAACTTTTGGGTAAAGAAGAAAACCCTGATATTGGGCTAGAAAGAGCTCACAGAGTCTTCAGACCAAAATCGATAGGCCAAGACAACCCCAGAGATATCTTGTGCTGCCTCCAAAGTTTCAGGGCCAAAGAAGAGATACTGGCAAAATCCAGAATTGCGAAAAAGATCGAGTACGAGGAGAGTGAAATTCAAATCTATCAAGACCTTTCAAAACTTACTTTGGACCTGAGGAGACAACTACAACCACTAACTAGAGCCCTCAGGGAAAGAAACATTATATATAGATGGCTGTTTCCATTTGGATTGATGATCTCCTTGGCAAACAAAACGCTAACAATCAAAACGCCAGACGACCTTCCTTATGTGCTAAACAAACTGGAATTAAATCATATACAGATCCCAGATTGGATTACATCAGAAGAAAAACTGAATTTTCCGCCTCTTCCCACTTCAGGTGAATGGGAGAAAACTACACCACTAAAAACCAAAAGAATGAAAAAATCAGAGGCTGATCCATCAAAAAAACCCAAAAGACGGGACAGAGAGGAACGAGATTAAAACGGAATAGACTGGAGAACATTACTCATCTACAGAGTCTACAAACCAAGATATCATTCTTCTTCAGATGATGGAAATATTTTTTTTTGCTTTCTTTTTGTTTTTTTCCGGTTATGATCCATCAGGGTCCATGAGCCTCTTAAGAGACTAAGATGTATCCTTTATTCTCTAATGTTCACTGACTTTCAAATTTATAATATTTTATGGTTCGCTAGTTATCATAATTACATGACACAGTTTTGTTATCAATACATGGTATAGCTGCTGATGTTGGTTGTTATTCTTGCTAACTATTTCCTAAGATTTTGCTGGGGGGAGCCCCAGGAGTGTGAGACTCCATTACTATAATTGAGGCCTGACACCCCCCCAAGAATGGTAATTTTTTTTTTTTGCAAACTACTCTGGTATGGAAAGAGGAGACCCCTCTGTTTCCAACCAGCTGCATAAAACAATAATTGTTTTCACTTTTGAAACATGTTCTTTCCCTTTGTCTCTTCCCTACTCTCTAGTATTGCCCTCTCCTATCCTCATTAAATCTCCCTACATATTGTACCGCAATATCACCATGCTGACTATACAAAATTTAGCCGCTACATCTTTCCATTTAGATTATGGTTGAACTGAATATCGCTACGTATAATGTAAAAGGTATCAATATCCCGCATAAGAGACTACAAATTCTACAATTTCTAGAAAAACTGAATACTGATGTTATATTTTTCAAAGAAACCCACTTTAAAAAATCCTACACCCCCCCTTACAAAAAACAAAACATTCACTCAAAGGTTTAACTCTTCATCTCCCCTTAAGAGAAATAAAGGAGTATCCATAGTTATTAATAAAAGAACTCCTTTTAAGCTAAAAGAAACCAAAATAGACCCAGAGGGAAGATTCGTATTTGTCAAGGGCAGTATCTTCGATATAATGTTTAATTTCGAAAATATTTACTCCCCAAATGTAGGACAAGTCAAGTTCATTAAATCTATACTCGAGACCTTAGACTATTTCAAAGAAGGATTGCTAATATTAGGAGGGGATTTCAATGTACCACTACAACCTTCGTTAGATACTTCTAACAGCTCCTACGCGATAACATACAAACAACTTAAGCTTATCAAAAAATTATTAGCAGAATCACAACTAATTGACGCATGGAGAATAAAATATCCGACTACTAAGGAGTTCTCCTTTTTCTCACCAGTTCATAAAAAATACTCTAGAATTGACTATATACTAGTACCACACACTATGCTTGGTTTGATAAAAAAAAACAAGCTACGGTCTGATAACACACTCAGATCATGCTCCCCACTTTCTCTCATTGGAATTGAACCCTAAAGAGAGACGGGCATTTAATTGGAAATTTAATGAAAGTCTTTTGAAACACACAGAAGACAAAACATACATCTCAGAGTGTTTAAAACACTTCTTCAACGAGAACTGCCCAGATGGCCTCTGTAATGCTAACATTTGGGAAACCCACAAAGCGGTTATCAGGGGATGTTTGATTGAACGAGGTTCCAGGAAAAAAAGAGAAAAAGATAAAGAGATGAACGAATTGTTAGTAAAGATCCAAAAACTAGAGCAGTTACATAAAAAAAACTCTTTGTCTTAAGACTGAAAAAGACTTATTTAGATTGAGATCGGAACTTAAGGATATATTGAATTTCAACACAGAAAAGTTCCTACATTATGCTAAGTTTACTTCATATATACACATGATATAACAACCTACATCCCAAAAATAAAAGATAAAGCGAACACCCTCAAACATACAACAGAAGACATAGCTAAAGTTTTTAACGCTTATTATGAAGAACTTTACAATCTAGAGACCAATAAGCAATCTTATCAAGATAAGACACAAAAAATAAATACAGTGTTGGATGGAGTTGAACTACCTAAGATTTCTGACTCTCAAAAAACTATACTTAATGCCCCCTTTTTACCCCAGGAAATTGAAGAAACAATTATGAAAAGCCCAAAAGGAAAGAGCCCAGGCCCAGACGGATTTTCAGCTACCTACTATAAAGAATTTAAGGACATTCTGACCCTGTACCTTACCCATTACCTGAATAACACCAATTCGGCCAACCCCTTCCGGAAAGAATCTATGACGGCCCACTTAACCCTGATCCCTATGGAGGGAAAAGATCCTACAGTTTGTAGCAACTATAGGCCAATATCACTAATAAATAACAATGTCAAAATATATGCTAAAGTAATCGCAAACAGAATATAGCCATTATTACCGTCACTTATAAACCCCGAACAAGCGGGTTTTATTCCAAACAGAGAAACAAAAGATAATACAATGAGAATACTCAACATTATTCAATATGCCCAAAGTCATAATATCCCGATAGCCCTCCTGGCGACCGACGCAGAAAAAGCGTTTGATAGGTTAGACTGGAAATTTCTAAAATTAACTCTTATAAAATTTGGCTTCCCAGACTTCATACTAGATAAAATACTGGCTCTATATATAAATCCTTCTGCTAAAATCAAGATCAATGGCGAGCTATCCTCATCGTTTGAAATTAGGAATGGCACAAGACAAGGCTGTCCTTTATCCCCGTTACTATTTGTCCTAACAATGGAAGTTTTGGCCCAAAAAATTAGAGACAACCCAAATATTAATGGCATAACATTCAACAAAATTGAGCATAAAACAGCCACATTTGCAGACGACATGCTTATTATTCTATCTAACCCTCAAAAGTCGCTCAAGAATCTGATTAATGAGTTCAAAATCTTTAGCTCAATATCCAATTTCAAAATTAATAATTCAAAATCAGAACTCTTGAATATAAATATCAATACGGAAAACTGGAATTCTTTATGAACCCCTTCAGGACTGAGCCTGTTTTGGCCTTAAGGACGAAGCCGATTTTTCAAATCTGACATGTGTCACTTTATGTGGTAATAACTCTGGAATGTTTTTACCTATCCAAGCGATTCTGAGATTGTTTTCTCGTGACATGTTGTACTTTATGTTAGTGAAAAAATTTGGTTGATAAATTCAATATTTATTTGTAAAAAACACCATGATTTGGAGAAAATTTGCAAAAATTAGCATTTTTCTCAATTTAAATGTATCTGCTTGTAAAACAGATAGTAATACCACACAAAATAGTTACTAGTTAACATCACCCATATGTCTACTTTATGTTTGCATCGTTTTTTGAACATTCTTTTATTTTTCTAGGACGTCACAAGACTTAGAACTTTAGTAGCAATTTCTCATATTTTCAAGAAAAATATTTTCAAGGACCAATTAAGTTCTGAAGTGGCTTTGAGGGCCTTATATATTAGAAAGTCCCCATAAATCACCCCATTTTGAAAACTGCACCCCTCAAAGTATTCAAAACAGCATTCAGAAAGTGTATTAACCCTTTAGGCGTTTCGCAAGAATTAAAGCAAAGTAGAGGTGAAAGTTACAAATTTAATTTTTTTTTTACAAAATTCATTTGTAATACATTTTTTTCTATACCACAAGAGGTTTTACCCGAGAAATGTAACTTATTATTTATTGCCCAGATTCTGCAGTTTTTAGAAATACCCCACATGTGGCCCTAGTGCGGTCATGGACTGAAGCACCGGCCTCAGAACAAAGTAGCACCTAGTGGATTTTGGGGCCTCCTTTTTTTTAGCATATATTTTAGGTACCATGTCAGGTTTGAAGAGGTCTTGTGGGGCCAAAACAATAAAGACCCCAAAAAGTGACCTCATTTTCGAAACTACACCCCTCAGGGAATTTATCTAGGGGTATAATTAGCATTTTGAACCCACAGTTTTTTTGCTAAATTTATTTGAATTAGTTTGTGAAGATGAAAATCTACTTTTTTTCTGAAAAAACGTAGAAATTTTTAATTTTTTCAAGGAATAAATGAGAAAAAACACCCCGACATATGTAAAGCAATTTCTCTTGATTATAGCAATACCCCATATGTGGTAATAAACTGCTGTTTGGACCCACAGCAGGACTCAGAAGGGAAGGAGCACCATTTGGATTTTGAAATTCTGATTTTACTGGTATAGTTTTCAGTGCCATGTCGCGTTTGAATTGCACTGGAGGGAACAAAATAGTGGAAACCCCCGGAAAGTGACCCCATTTTGGAAACTACACTCATCAAGGAATTTTTCTAGGGGTAAAGTTAGCATTTTGACCCCACGGTTGTTTTGCTGAATTCATTGGAATTATTCTGTAAAGGTAAAAATCGCCATTTTTAATTTTTACAAGGAATAAAGGAGAAAAAGCACCCCAACATTTGTAAAACAATTTCTCCCGATTACGGAAATATGCCATATGTGGTAATAAACTGCTGTTTGGACCCAGAGCAAGGCTTAGAAGGGAAGGAGTGCTATTTGGCTTTTGGAGCTCAAATTTAGCTGAAATGGTTTTTCGGTGCCATGTCGCATTTGCAAAGCCCCTGAGAGGCCAAAACAGTGAAAAGCCCCAAAAGTGGAAATTACACCACTTAAAGAATCTATCTAGGGATATAGTGGGCATTTAGACCCCACAAGTCTTTTGCAGGATTTATTAGAATTAGGCCATGAAAATGAATATCAACATTTCTTCCACTAAAATGTTGCATTTTTTTCAATTTCACAAAGGATAAAGGGGGTAAAAGCCGCCCAACATTTGTAAAGCAATTTCTCCCGAGTACGGCAATACCCCACGTGTGGGCATAAATGGTTTTTCATTAGAAAGTAATTAACCCTTTCTGGACTGATCCATTTTTTTTCTTTTCCTTTTTATTTTTTTCCTCCCCGCGTTCCAAGAGCCACAACTTTTTTATTTTTCAGTCAATAGAGCGGTATGAGGGCTTATTTATTGAGGGACGAGCGGTCGTTTTTATTGGTACAACTTTTTGAGCACTTTTTATTACATTTTTAGGTAGAGCGAAGGTGACCCAAAAAACAGCGATTTTGCCGTTTTAAATTCTTTATTTTTCACGTGAGACGCTCCATACATCACCCCCCACACTAAGACATGCTATGTTGTGGTGTGCGAAGGGGTTAATGCGCAGCGCATGGTGCGGAGTGAAAATAACAATTTTCCACTCATATGCCATTTTAGTGCACTACATGTTATGCTCAGTTTGTGCCACTGAAGACAAATACCTCATAAAATATTAACCGGGTTATCCCGGGTATGGCGATGCCATATCTGTGGACGTAAACTGGTGTTTGGGCACACTGCAGGGCTCAGAAGGGAGGGACGCCATTTGGCTTTTGGGGCGCAGATGTAGCTTGGTAGTAGTTCTGTTTGGAGTTTTACTGGTGTTTCAGTTTATAATGTGGGGGCATATGTTATCTGTGCGGAGAACATCAGGGTATATGTTATCTGTGCGGGGTACATCAGGGTATAATAAGAGAGTATAATAATGCAGTAAATAAATAATAATCCGCAGATATGTGGCCGCTGTCGCACTGATAAATGGTGTCGGATCTTATCTGCTTTTGGACACTCTGCACATTTTGCATCGCCATATTCTGAGAGCCAGAACGGTTTTATTTTTTCTCCACCGGAGCTGTGTGAGGGTTTATTCTTTGCGGGACAATCTGTAGTTTTCATTGGTACAATTTTGGGGTACCAGAAATTTTTTTGATCATGTTTTATTCCATTTTTTGGCAAGCAAGGTGACCAAAAACCATCATTCTGACACGATACGATTACAGCGATACCATATGTATATAAATTTTTTTTGTTTTGCAGCGTTTGTGCAATAAAATCACTTATTTATAAAATAAATTAATTTTTGTGTCACCATATTCTGAGAGCCATAACGGTTTTATTTTTCAGTCAAAAAAGCGGTGTGTAAGGGCTTGTTTTTTGTGGGACGAGATGTAGTTTGTATTGGTACCATTTTGGCGTACATGCGACTTTTTGATCACTTTTTATTGTATATTTTGTGAGGGGTGGTAACCCAAAAATTGTGATTCGGGCACTGTTTTTCGTTTATTTTTTTAGCGGTGTTCACGGTGCGGGAAAAATAATATTACAGTTTTATAGTTGGGGTCGTTACGAACGCGGTGATACCAAATATGTGTACTTTTTTTAACGTGTTAATTTTTTTCCTATAATAAAAGACTTATCATAGGAAAAAAAGCATTCTTTGTTTATGTCACTTATAACTTTTATTTTTACACTTTTTAAAAACATTTTTATTATCTTTTTTTTACTTTTTTCACTTGTCCCACTAGGGGACACTTAGACTTGCAGCTCTGATCGCTGCTGGAACACATTACACTACACACGTAGTGTAATGTGTTCTAACTGTCATTGTGATGTGACAGTCACACTGACAGGAAGCATCGGAGGACCGGCGGAGGCTGATCCTCCGAGGCTTCCGTACATGGCAACCCGGAGGTCATTGTCTGGCCTCTGGTTGCCATGATAAGGATCGCCAGCCCCCGCAAATACATGTGGGAGGCTGCCGATCCGCTGTAAACCTCTTCGATGTGGTGATCGCAATCGACCACCGCATCGAAGGGGTTAATTGCCGATTTCAGCGGCGACAGGCTGCTGATCGGCAATGGGGAGAGCAGGGCTGACACCATGCACAGTTAACCGCCACTGCTGTGTAGCGCCGCGCGGCGGTTAACTGTTAAAGCGCGGACGTAACTGTACGCCCAGGTGCGCGAAGTTACTGCTCACCTGGACGTACAGTTACGCCAAGGTGCGGGAAGGGGTTAAAACTATCCCCCTTTAAAATGTAATATATATATATAAATATCTTATAGCTCCACAGGCACTCCTATCATACTTATTGAAGTGGGAAAATGACTTGAACACCTCCTTCACGTCGGAACAATCTAAATTGATTCTTAAGAACTCCCACTCGTTCTCAGTCTCTACAAGAATCCAGGAACTCGGGGGGCGTGGTTTGGCCGAGGATGCTGATGGCCGCGTGAGACTAGAGCTCCGCCAAAGATTCTCATCACTAGCTACTAAAAGCACCTGTCAGCGACAAAAATCACTCCCATGATAGGGATTTCAAAATTCTATATGGGCAGGAAGAGATTCCCTAAGCAGTCGACTACAAAGTCGGATCAGAACTCATCTATAATGGAAGAAGATGACTCCAGAGCTCCGGAAGATGGCGACGAGGAGAGGTCACGAAGTCCAGCTCCGTTAACCACAAATAAACCCCTAACGATACTTACCACAGGTGAGGAGACCGTGCAGGAAAAGGGTATAAGAGCGCGAGAGATGTTGGAAGGCATGCAGACACCTCGTACAGGGTTACGAACAGCACAAACGAGGAATACTGTGAAGTACTCCATTACCAAAATGGCGCCAACGTCCCCACGAGGCATACCCGGAAGAGACGATACTATGATGCTGAAACATCATGCAGCAGTGATCCGGATACCGAGCCCGGAGAGGTCAGGGAATGAACCTAGTTCTCCGTCCTCCAGCCCTGCTAAGCAGAAACAGAAAATGGACGATCACCTCAAGGAATCTGAGGTAAGCCATGATCTTAAATCTCTGAATAATGCTGATGACACAGCAGACGCTTTTGAAAGTTTCCACACCTCAAACAAAGTGGTCTCAGAAAACATGCTTAAAGAGATGTTGTCAGCTCTCCGAAGCACACTGCACAATGACATATCAAATATTGTACAGCCTTTCCAAAAATCACTGTCTGAAGTAGGAGAAAGAGTCTCGCACATAGAAAACAAGATGGCGACATTTGCCGCTGCACATAATGATCTCGTTGACTCACATAAAGACATAGAAGAGAAAGTTAGTAAAATCCAAGCGAAACTGATAGACTCAGAAGATAGAGACAGAAGAAACAACATAAAATTCAGGGGCATCCCGGAATCGATAGCCAGATTAAATTTGAGAGATTACATTCAAAAATTCATCAAGAGTATCCTACCAGACACTATTGAATATGAACTTAGCATTGATCGTGCACACAGAGTTCCAAAACCTAAAAATCTACCTGATAACATACCGCGTGATGTGCTAGCAAGATTTACTTTCTTCCAGATGAAAGAAAAGTTAATGTATGCGTCACGTATACATCAGCCTCTACCCTCACCATACTCTCATCTTAAAATGTTTCAAGATTTATCAGCTGCCACCTTACAAGCAAGAAGAGAAATGGCACCGCTAACGGAAATATTGAGGAAAAATAATATTCCATACAGATGGGGTTATCCAACGAAAATACTGGTGAATCGCAACGGCACAGTCCATATGGCCAAAACAGTCACTGAAGGACATTCCCTGCTGAAGCTGTGGAATATCTCTACAGAACCACCTATACTGGACTCTCCTAGAAGATCACCGGCAAGAATAGATGGTGAATGGCAAAGAATTGGTCCGACTTAACTTCATACTGGTAATCTAATGCTTTTCTGAAAAATGATGATGATACTGTACTATGTGGTGTTACACGTTTCCACTTAAAATTTTCCCCCACATATCGGTTCGTGTAAAGATACCGAATGACTTGAGAGTCATCCTATTCTATGTTAATGTTGTATTGATGTTATGTTTTTGTACCGGAAGTTACCTGTATAATGACTGTAATGTACTGCAAACCTGTAAAAGTATGCGTTCAAAGAAATATCAGACCCCTGTCTTTGCCCTTAAGATCATGCCCGGCCTTACTTCGATAAACCCAAAATACCACCCACTCAAAAATGGGAATAAATTTATTATCACTGAATGTTAGGGGGATTAACTCCCCTTTCAAAAGATCCCTCCTTTGGAGAGAGGCTAAAAAGCATGGAAGTGACATAATTTGTCTACAAGAAACACATATCAGTGAGAATAACATTCCTCACCTACAACATAGGGACTACCCTACCTTGATATACTCAACATACCCTCAGAAAAGAGAGGGGTACTTATTGCCTTTAAATCATCATTGGCGGTTACAATTCACTACCAATATATAGACCCACAAAGCAGATATATAATTTTGGTATGTACCATTAATAATCAAGATTACACAATAGTAAACTTGTATGCCCCTAACAGAAGACAGATTCATTTTATAAACAGAACATTCAAAAAAGCCCAAAAGATTAGAAAAGGGAACTTAATAATAGGTGGAGACTTCAATTCAATAGTAGATCATTCACTAGATTCGACAGCTAACTCCAGAAACCAAAACCTTGATCTCCAAAGTTTCCTAAGACTAAATTCCCTCTTTGATATATGGAGGATCCAACATGCATCAGAAAGAGATTACTCCTATTACTCTTCACGACATAAGACCTACTCAAGAATTGATCTATTCTTAATTGATCAATTATTAATTGAGAGAGTGACCAAAACACAAATAGGACACATACAATGGACAGACCATGCACCGATATCAATGTCGATATCCGAACAATTCCCGAAGACAAATGACTATATCTGGAGAGCAAACTCCTATGTAATCTCGCATGATGTCCACTCTAAAAATATTGCCTCAGACATAGAAGAATACTTCTCCTTTAATGACCTCCCAGAAGTTAATCCATTTACGCTATAGAATGCCCACAAAGCATACATTAGGGGGTCCTTCATTAAAATAGGAAGCAGATTAAAAAAGGAGAGAGAGCTACAAATTAACAATTCCATGTCAAAGATACAAAATTTGGAAACACTAAACAAACAGAACCATTCATTTTCCACTTCGGCAGAACTGGGAAAGGAAAGGACTCATCTACGTAATCTGTTACTCCACAAATACGAACACACACTCAGGAAATCCAAAATGCATTATTATACACAGGATAATAAAGCAGGATCTTTATTAGCTAAAAGAATCAAACAACAAGCACAAAAATCTAGAATTCAGAAAATTATACATCCCAAGACGGGGGAAATGATAATGTCCCCGAAAGGCATTTCCAACGCCTTCAAAGATTACTACCAAAAGTTATACAATCTTAAAGAAGATAAAGAGACAACTCAACCTACACAAGTACATATAGACAAATTTCTTAAGCAAATAAACCTACCTAAAATCTCAGAGAACTCTTTACAATCTCTTAACTCTCCGATATCGCTTAATGAAATCATAAAGGCCATAAAATCGATTCCACTGCACAAAGCCCCGGGACCTGATGGTCTTTCGAACGATTATTACAAGAAATGTATACATATATTAGCACCCAGACTACTTACGGTACTACAAGAAGCCTCCACTACTGCAACATTCCCAAAAGAAATGCTGTCGGCATTGATAGTAACCATCCCTAAACCAGGGAAGTCAACTGAACAGACTTCAAACTATAGGCCTATTTCTCTCCTGAACGGAGATGTCAAAATATATGCAAAAATACTAGCTTCTAGGCTGAAATTAGTTATCCCATCACTAATAATGAATGACCAGGCTGGTTTTATCCCAGGCAGACAAGCTCCAGATAATACTCAACGGGTCATATCTCTTATGCAATACTGTGAATATAACAACATTCCATCAACCTTTCTTACAATTGACGCTGAGAAAGCGTTTGACAGGATAAATTGGAACTACGCTTTCTCTGTACTAGAAAAATTCGGCATTCAAGGCCACATTTACTCGGCAATTAAGGCCTTATACTCACAACCGTCAGCTAAAGTTTACTCCAATAATACTCTGTCACAAGAATTTGTTATAACTAATGGTACCAGGCAGGGGTGTCCCCTATCCCCAATTTTTTTCATTCTATCCATTGAACCGTTGGCTAAATTTATTAGACTTGACAAGGAGATACAAGGCATCATTATTAATAAAAAGGAACATAAAATAACCTTGTTTGCAGACGACATTATTTTATGTAATACCCTTCCGGAGAGCTCCTTGAAGAGAATTTTTGAAGTGCTCAATACCTTTAGTGATATCTCCTTCTACAAGATCAACAGATCCAAATCCCAAATCCTTCCAATAAATATTGAATTACAAACTCTTTCTGATCTGAAGGCCAGGCATGATCTTGATTGGCAACCTCTAGAACTCAACTACTTGGGCATCAAACTTACATGTCCAACTAAAAAACTATATCAATAGAACTTCCCACATCTGTTAATGAAATTAGAAAAAGAAATGCAGGTCTATTCTATATCTATAATTTCATCGTTCGGAAGAATAGCTACCTTTAAAATGATGTTATTACCGCAATTAATGTACCTTTTTAGAACAATACCAATTCCAATTCCTAGCTCATTCTTCACTATCCTTAATAGCCACTTACAAAGATTTATATGGAATGGGAAAAAATCTCGTACAGCATACAAAATAATGACATAGGAGAGCAGGAGGTCTAGGACTTCCTAATTTGAGAGATTATTATTCTGCATGCATCCTAGACCAATTTAGCCATTGGTGGAATGACAACTCTGATAAAAGCTGGGTGGAATTAGAAAGATACATAAGTGGTTATAGCTCTTTAAAGGCCAGATTGATATCTTTGATATGGAAGTTACCATTAAAGAAAACATATTTGATATCTATACAAACCTCAGATAAAGTGTGGCAAAATTACATTAAAGTATCAAAAAACAATATGGTGTGCCCATATAACCAGATTCCGTTAGGTTTTCTGGAAGATAATATTCCAGGCATAGAATTAGACGAATGGAAATTAAGCAATGTCACATCGGTAGCTGATATCATAGCTCAAGATTTCTCACAAATAAGCGGAAAATATCAAATACCTCCAAACCACCACATCAAGTTCTCACGGATTAGTAAGTTCTTACAGCTGAAAAGACCAATGAACACTAATCAGAGCTCCGATTTAGTTTCGATGTTTAATATGATCACTAAAGCAAAAAGAGGAATATCCTTTTTCTACAATGATATTGGGAACAAATCTCTTTTGATTAAAAACCACTATATGGTTAAATGGGAGGAGGAGCTGAAGGTAAATATATCTGAAATCGAATGGAAATCAGCACTTAACAATATATATAAAATCTTCAGATGTGTAACACACCAAGAAGCGGTTTTCAAAACATACCTGAGATGGTACTACACACCCACAAGATTAAATAAAATATTTCCTTCCTGTTCAAACAACTGCTGGAGATTATGCGGATATAAAGGATCTCTATATCATATTTTGTGGGAATGTAACAAAATACAACCCCTCTGGAGTGCTGCTAGCCGGATAATCTCTATCCTCCTGAAAAAAGAGTTTCACCTTAAACCAAGAATGGCTTTATTATTTTTAGATTTGAATTCCTTCGACTCCTCCTCCAGACATATTATAGCACATCTTCTTATGTCAACAAAGCTTATAATTACCAGACATTGGAAACAAACCACACAACCACATATACAAGAAGTTATAGTCCAAGTAAATACCACATACATATATGAAAAAATGGTTGCCAATCAAAATCATAAATATGTACAATTTACCCAAAGATGGGGAATGTGGTCAGATAGTTCATATTATAGTTGCTGAATGCATACTTACCTAACGTTAACATTCCTGTTAATACAGTCAAAACTGGTTTAGATTAGTTACTTATTTCAGTTGCTCCGCACAGTGATACTAAAAGCATAAACAGTATAAACTATAATGAACCTTATTCGGTTTGATTGATTCTTTAAATAAAGACCCAATAAATAATGAAAAGGATCTGAGTATAGGAAATGTATTGTAAGCTCCGGGATAAGTATTACCATCTAGTATTTAATGAGCTGTATTAAAGCTTAATGTATAATGGCATACAAAGATGATGTATTGTTTCATTTTTACACAATTAACACAGTGAACATATGTGAATGTAACATATAGTCAATCAAATGTATGTAAATCACTTTCTAAACTGTAAACTATTTCATTACTGTGTTATGTACTTTTGCATGTTTTGCGGATTCAATAAAAAACTTTTTGATTTAAAAAAGAATCCAGGAACTCAATTATAAAATCATAACAAGATGGTATAAAACCCCGGAAATATTAAATAAAATAGACCAGAATCATTCACCTACATGTTGGAGATGCAGTAAAGAAAAAGGTACCATGTTACATATATGGTTTAAATGCTGTGATATATCCCACTTTTGGCAAACTATTGAATTGATTTTAAACAAATATACTGGAAAAACTATCACTCTTACACCAGAACTGGTATTACTCAATCTAGATACTACTCATCAATATAGTAACTCAAATTCCACTATACCACACCTTTTGAACGCAGCAAAAACTCTAATAGCGAGACATTGGAAAGATACAAATCCTCCTATAATTCTAGAATGGTTAAAAGAGATCAATCTCATCCAATCCTATGAAAGAAACAAATGCTCTAGGAACCTACAATATGATAAATATATGAGCATCTGCAATGACTGGTCTACATTTTATGGCTCAAAAGACATAGAATCACACTTACCACAAACCCAACAAATTAACACCATGTCATAAGAAACTATAGTTCTCACATCCGGCCAACAAGCAGATACCTTTCCGAGACCCTGTGCAAGTATAACTCTATATATTTGTTCTTCAACTACAAAAAAATACGCTAATTAGATAGTTACCGATTATTTGTATAAGGCTGGGTTCACACGACCTATTTTCAGGCGTAAACGAGGCGTATTATGCCTCGATTTATGCCTGAAAATACGGCTCCAATACGTCGGCAAACATCTGCCCATTCATTTGAATGGGTTTACCGACGTACTGTGCCGACGACCTGTAATTTATGCGTCGTCGTTTGACAGCTGTCAAAAGACTACGCGTAAAATTACAGCCTCGTCAAAAGAAGTGCAGGACACTTCTTGGGACGTTTTTGGAGCCGTTTTCTCATAGACTCTATTGAAAACAGCGCCAAAAACGGCCGAAAAAACAGCACGAAAACGGCGCGAAAAACGCAGCGAAAAACGCAGCAAAAAACGTGAGTTGCTCAAAAAACGTCTGAAAATCAGGTGCTGTTTTCCCTTGAAAACAGCTCCGTAATTTCAGACGTTTTTGGCTCAGCGTGTGAACATACCCTTAGTCAGCTAGTTCCCCCAAGGGGAATATGTTTAACATGACTTGTTATTGTGTTACTATCCCACCCATCCCTTGTTTTTTTTTTTCCTTTCTGTATCCCATCCCCCCCCCCTAGAATACTTTAATACAAAAAAATAAAGAATTTACAAAAAAAAATCAAACAGAGAAGTCCAAACACTGAGATACTAGCAGAGTTGCAGCATCAGTTGGGAACCAGGTAGAATAAGCAATTATTGGCACCTGAGGCCAGGAGTAGGCACATTAAATAGAGCGCTGCCTAATATGAGTGGACGCCGGATCTGACAGCTGATTGATCTGCTGTCTCAGTACTCTAGCAGGCTGGCCAGATCGATCAGCTGCCCAGCCTGGAAGCAGGTGAGACTGTGACTCTTGCTTTATTATGTGGCTTGGTAGACCATGGGCAGGGACGTATTTAGAGCTTGTGCTGCCCTAGCTGCTCCAAAAACGGCCGAAAAAACTGCGCGAAAACGGCGCGAAAAACGGCGCGAAAAACGTGAGTTGCTCAAAAAACGTCTGAAAATCAGGTGCTGTTTTCCCTTGAAAACAGCTCCGTAATTTCAGACGTTTTTGGCTCAGCGTGTGAACATACCCTTAGTCAGCTAGTTCCCCCAAGGGGAATATGTTTAACATGACTTGTTATTGTGTTACTATCCCACCCATCCCTGGCTTGGTAGACCATGGGCAGGGACGTATTTAGAGCTTGTGCTGCCCTAGCTGCTTCTTGGGCTGACACCCCTCCCCCCCCCCCCCCCCCCCCATAACGCAGCTCTTCTGCCTCAAAAATCACAAAATGTGCTAATGGTAGCGGATTTTACCTCCCCATTGAATTCAATGGGGAAAACCTGCAACAGAAAACCAGCGAATGCACAACATAAATTGACATGCTGCGGATTAAAAAAAACGCACCGCAGGTCAATTTATGAACGGTTTTTCGGTGGGTTATTTACACAGCATGTGGATGAGATTTGTTCACATATCATTCACTCTACTTCTACTGTATTATGCTGCAGATTTTTTACAATGAAATCCGTTGCGTAAAATCTGCATTGCTTACGCTACGTGTGGACATACCCTAAAATAAATGCTCAGTGCTGCCCCATTAACATTCCCTCCCCTGCACCCCAAATGAACACTGGGGCCCATTTCCCCTATTATTGATCAGGTCACAGTTTATTATTTTTTAGAAAAAAAATACACTCCTAGATCAAAAACCGCCCTGCCAAATACCTCAGTACATCGTCCTACTTTTAAAAGTAGGTCAATGAACGGAAGTAACAATTGATTTCCTTGATCTTACAATAAACAAAGACAACAAAGGTGTTTTTAGTACGCAAACAAATTTTAAGACTGTAGACGTAAATAGCTACTTGGATTTTAAAAGTGCACATCACCCTTCCTGGCTCAGAAACATACCTTTTGGGCAATTCAGGCGCATCAGAAATAATTGTTCAAGCAATAAGCAATTTAAGTTGGAATGCACTGTTTTAAAAAAACGTTTTAAAGATAAGCACTTCCCTACAAGTCTTATCCAAGGAGCCATATCTAAAGTCACCTTATTGATTCAAGATTCTTGCATTTCACTCAACTGCAATAAAGCTAAACTTGACTCTGACAGAAATTTCAATCATAATTTTATCACCACATTCAACTCTGGCAGTAATGCATGCATGAATATCATTAAAAAAAAAACACTGGCATATACTTAAAAGCAATCCCTACCTCAAAGAGATCCTGCCAGAAAAACCGAGAATAACCTATAGGAGATCACAAACCATACGTGACCTTATAGCACCCAGCAGACTAAAGTCTTTGGAGATGAAAATGCATAACTCATTACCATCTGTCATTGGTTCCTATAGATGTGGCCATCAGAGATGTCTATGTTGTAGTAAAATTACACATGGCTGCTGTAATGACGGGGTAGGGAGACAGACAGGTGAGCCCTAATCTACCCGCCACTCAGTCCCTGCCTACTTGCACGGCCCGTCCTAGGCGACGGCGTACAACTGGGCGACGGTACCTACGCTTAATATGTGCACGACAGACAAACAGACAAGGGTACACAGAAGCTAAGGGAAATGGGGCAGTTGCCCACGGCAAGACCGTGAGCAACAAGAGTAGTGAACGAGCCGAGTCAAACCAGGAGTGTACGAGGTACCAAACGCAGAGCAGGAGCGTAGTCAGTAAAGCAGGGTCAAAATGAAGCAAGGTCAATAATGATAGCAGGGGCAGCAGAGCCAGGAAACAGGAAAGAATACAGGCAGAGACAAGCAGGAAATGAAGGTATAAATAGACCCAGGGCGGGAGCTAGAACCGTCTGGCCAGGCTGTGATAGGTTCTCCCACTCCTGAGCCTACCAGACTGAGTGGTAGCAGATCGAGTCTATCAGACTTAGGAGCAGGTGCAGACTGATTAACCACGGGCGTCGACACAGAAGCTGTGTCAGGCAAATCCTTTATAGCTGCATCTCCTTTACTTCCTCTGTAACTAATGAGTATTTTCCGATTAAAACCTACATGAATTGTAGGAATAGCTATGTTATATATTTATTAAAATGTCCCTGCAACTTACAATATGTGGGGAGAACCACCCAACAATTGCGTTGCAGAATTAATAAGCACAGATCCAGCGTGAAGAATGGCTTTCTAAAACAGTGTTTCACAACATTTTTCTATTGTCCATAATAATAATTTTGGAAATATTTTTGTTACTCCTATCGAATCCATCTCAGCAACTCATAATGACAGGTTTAATAGACTCAAACAGAGAGAGAACTATAGGATTTTTAAACTGTCTTGTCTGCAAACTGGTGGCCTTAATGACATCTCTGAATCTGTATTAGACTAAAATCTAAATGTTTCATGCTTTTTTTTAAAAACATTTTATATTTATATATGTTTCTATTTACAAATATCTGTCCACCATACCTGCTATTCATGTGATCAGTCAGTGAGAGATTTTTTTCTTATTTTTTTCTTTTAGAGTCTGAGTTCTTTTTTAGTCCTATGAATTTCCATAACGTTCGTTACATTCTCTTTATAGTCTTATGCATCTAATCACATCGTGCAGCTCAAATAAATACCATGGCTTAACTGCATCCTTCTCCTTCATTTTCTGAACATATCTCTATATATACACTACCGTTCAAAAGTTTAGGGTTACTTAGAAATTTCCTTATTTTTGCAAGAAAAGCACAGTTTTTTTCAATGAAGAAAACATTAAATTAATCAGAAATACACTCTATACATTGTTAATGTGCTAAATGACTATTCTAGCTGCAAACGTCTGGTTTTTAATGCAATATCTACATAGGTGTATAGAGGCCCATTTCCAGCAACCATCACTCCGGTGTTCTAATGGTACATTGTGTTTGCTAACTGTGTTAGAAGGCTAATGGATGATTAGAAAACACTCTGAAACCCTTGTGCAATTATGTTAGCGTGGCTGTAAACAGTTTTGCTGTTTAGAGGAGCTATAAAACTGACCTTCCTTTGAGCTAGTTGAGAATCTGGAGCATTACATTTGTGGGTTTGATTAAACTCTCAAAATGGCTAGAAAAAGAGAGCTTTCATGTGAAACTCGACAGTCTATTCTTGTTCTTAGAAATGAAGGCTATTCCATGCGAGAAATTGCCAAGAAACTGAAGATTTCCTACAACAGTGTGTACTACTCCCTTCAGAGGACAGCACAAACAGGCTCTAACCAGAGTAGAAAGAGAATTGGGAGGCCCCGCTGCACAACTGAGCAACAAGACAAGTACATTAGAGTCTCTAGTTTGAGAAATAGACACCTCACAGGTCCTCAACTGGCAGCTTCATTAAATAGTACCCGCAAAACGCCAGTATCAACGTCTACAGTGAGGAGGCGACTCCGGGATGCTGACCTTCAGGGCAGAGTGGCAAAGAAAAAGCCATATCTGAGACTGGCTAATAAAAGAAAAAGATTAATATGGGCAAAAGCACACAGACATTGGACAGAGGAAGATTGGAAAAAAGTGTTATGGACAGACGAATCGATGTTTGAGGTGTTTGGATCACACAGAAGAACATTTGTGAGACGCAGAACAACTGAAAAGATGCTGGAAGAGTGCCTGACGCCATCTGTCAAGCATGGTGGAGGTAATGTGATCGTCTGGGGTTGCTTTGGTGCTGGTAAAGTGGGAGATTTGTACAAGGTAAAAGGGATTTTGAATAAGGAAGGCTATCACTCCATTTTGCAACGCCATGCCATACCCTGTGGACAGCGCTTGATTGGAGCCAATTTCATCCTACAATAGGACAATGACCCAAAGCACACCTCCAAATTATGCAAGAACTATTTAGGGAAGAAGCAGGCAGCTGGTATTCTATCTGTAATGGAGTGGCCAGCGCAGTCACCAGATCTAAACCCCATAGAGCTGTTGTGGGAGCAGCTTGACCGTATGGTACGCAAGAAGTGCCCATCAAGCCAATCCAACTTGTGGGAGGGGCTTCTGGAAGCATGGGGTGAAATTTCTCCCGATTACCTCAGCAAATTAACAGCTAGAATGCCAAAGGTCTGCAATGCTGTAATTGCTGCAAATGGAGCATTCTTTGACGAAAGCAAAGTTTGAAGGAGAAAATTAGTATTTGAAATAAAAATCATTATTTCTAACCTTGTCAATGTCTTGACTATATTTTCTAGTCATTTTGCAACTCATTTGATAAATATAAGTGTGAGTTTTCATGGAAAACACAAAATTGTCTGGGTGACCCCAAACTTTTGAACGGTAGTGTATATGCATTTATTACTGTGCCTTCTAATAGCTATTTACCTCTCTTTATATAGTTATTTCACCCGTTACCCTTTTGCCCTTGGCCTCTCTAGCTCCCTGGTTGTCATACCAACGGGTGACACTTTTTTCTGTTGACATTTAGTCTTTGTGCATATTTACTCAGATTATCCCTTTCCTTTCTGATAAATATCCAATGAGCGTATTAATATATATATTTTTTATATATATATACATATATTCAATGTTATTCTTTTCCCTGTATTTCTTTTTCACCATTTTCCAGAGAAATAACATTTCTAAACGTGTAATAAATCTTTCTCATCTCGATCCACTTACATTCTCCATGCTCCCTGCATACACATCTCCTCCTCCGGTATTATGACTGATCTGTTTCGCTTTCGCTACCTTTTTTACCTTCACGGCCACCAATGTTCCTGAGGTTTCCTTGACTACGCTGACGCTGGCGGGCCGTTCTTTCATTCCTTCTTTCCCCTGAGCCACTACATCTAGCTTTTCCACGTCCTTGCTTAGCTCAATTCCTCTGAATACCGATAAGTACATCTCATAATGTTTCAATCTGTAAGGTTTTCTGGAGCGTTTGTTTTGCTAGTCGATGTCTTTACTTTTATATTATATTGCATGCTCTGAATTTGTCTTTACCCTGTATTTCCATATCTTATGTTACTCTAATTTTGACTGTATTCCTGATGACGTCAGTTACATCTGTTGTGGTCTGTGTAATTGATTGCTTGGGTTTGGCGGTTTTTTTTTTCCTTTGATCTCCTCCACCCCATCCACATGTGTATTTAAGATGTGTGTTCAGTTTTGTTTTTACCTATTTTTGGCCTGATAAAGACGCAGGTTCTGTGTTGAAACGACTTGCCCTTTGCAAAATAAATCCACCGATCATTATTATTATTCTGCTTATCCTTCCTTTGAGTAGCGCTTTCCTATATCCATTTTTAACACATACTTTTTTCAAAATATATACTTTTAAATTGTTATTTCTCGCGGCACAATACAATTGATGCCGGCATTTGGAGACTGAAAGCTGCAACCTTGTTCTGTTACTGCCTATATCTCTAAGTTGTACCTGCCAGTACAAACTACTTTTAGGTGAGTGCAATAACTTACCATCACTATTATTACCTTACCTATTAGGTTTATCTTGCACCATGTGGCGCAGTGTATGTTTTTCTCTTCTCATACTACACTTTATCAAAAATTGGCCTTTACCTACAGTACACCACTGTAATTAGAAGTTCTTTCTAAATCATATCAACTTAATCACTTTACTTGAAATACCATTTATATAAGTTTTCATTATGAGGATGTAAACATTATGCTTCAGGTTATTATTATCAGAACAACAGGATAATAAATTCTGCAGATTATAAGAAGTAATTAATACTTTATTGTTGTTTTTTTTAATCTAAGGCTGCTACTAGAAGTGAACTAGACAAATAGTTACGTTTTACAATTTGTTGCATTGGGTTTCTTATATTAAACTGTAAAGGCCTGTTCATATCACCGTTGGGTTCCGTTTGGGGTTTCCGTTCATTCATTCCATCAGAGGAAAAGATGAACGAAAAGCCGAACGAAAACTATAGCTTCGGTTTGCATTATCATTGATTTCAATGGTAATGCTTACGTTGAAGTTGGTTTCCGTTTGTTTCCATACCGTAAAGTTTCTTTTTTTTTCACAGAAACAATAGCATATGGACATTCCATGAGAAGACTAACATCAGGGAGGGGAGGATAACTCTGTGGTCCCTTGTAGAATGTCATTTCTATTTTGAGAAACAAAAAAAGGGGGGCAAGGTGAGGAAGCAACGGAAGGAAAGCGGAGGGAAAGAAGGAAAAATATGGGGGACAGGAAAGAAGGGAACAGAGAAAAGGCCCGCTCTGAGGAAGTCACGTGAGTGATGAAATGCGTCAGTGTACCGTTCATATCTGACATCACACGCCGGGAACTCGTGGACTTAGCTGCAGTTTATATAGCAGACACACATTCTTCCGTGTCATTTGGATCCAGCCATAGTTACGGCTCTGTGACTGAGCAACCATTACAGTCTCAGCGGAAATGCAGTTGCTATGACGTACATTCCTGTCTCACAGATACACATGTTCCTGTGTCATCTGGATCCAGACTGGACTCTCTGACTAGGCAACCACGGAAATGCAATTGCTTTGATGGACATTCTTGTCTTTATCATTCATTATATCTCATTTTGCTCTTGATCTCTACCTGACTACAACATTGACTGTTACGAAGACAGCATATTGAGAACCAATCCACAGACCATATCACCGGTGGGCCAACATTGACTTCCCACACTATATGGCGATAAGTACATGGTCTCAATGATTGATATTTGGGTTGTAACATATATTAGCCTCACAAATCAATCTTGCATTTCCGTATAAAATTGTGCCTAGACTTAGTGATATATTTATGTCTGCGGCTGATACTATTTATGTATCTTTATTCCACGTGGTACTATACCTGTTAGGCTATGTGCCTTTTTTCCTGTTGCAATATAGGATTCATATTTATATTATTACATTACTATTACTGAATCTAATTCTTTCTGTGGTCATACAAGATACTTCAAACTACACATATTTATATGTGTAGTATATGGTTTTTAGAAGCAACACTTATATTTTGTGAATCATGTTACTTTTGACCCGGCCGGGTCTGTTTGTTGTTTTTGAATGCAAGATCACACGGTGGTGTTAAATTTTAATCATATTTGGCTAAATAAACTTTTTTATATTTTATATACTGAGCCGATTTCCTAGTCTTGTACCAGGAATTTTTGTTCCCTCCCCCTGCGTTTTCTATATTCCCTTCTTTCCCGTCCATACAGTTTTTCCTCCTTTCCCTCCACTTTCCTTCCATTCCTTCCTCAACTCCCCCCCCCTTTTTTTGTATCTTATATTTATTTCTTGGTTGGCACCGTATAATTTGTTCTGAGCGCAGACAGATCCAGTAGTGATTCGAAACCCTTTTACATTTTTTTAAAATTTCTATTTTGTAATCACTCACACCAGTTAGATCTGTATATTGACAAGAACAGACAATACAGCCAATAGCACTAGTAACAAAACATTGCATATTAGAAAAGGAGCAAAGAAGAAAAAGCTTTCAGGCAGCACTTTCCAAGATTTTTTGTGTAGACTAAAACGCGGGTTATTATTCACTCAGCCTACAGGGGAAAATGTATAATCACTATCCCTAATCCGTGGTAGTTTATCACTATAATGGCATGTGGACAGGGGTTGACTTCTTCAGACAACCCCTTTAAAACTAGACACAAGCAAAGAATTTTCTCCATCTCTACTCAGGAATTTCAGGGCCCCATACAGCTAAATTGTCAGTACTATATCATGCTACCCCTTCATTTCTACTTGCTCTCTGAGAATCGTCGACACAGATGTAGTGCAATTCGGACTATTGCAGCCTTCTCACATTCATTTAATTGTTTCGCCGCTACATCAGTGTCGACGATTCACAGTGAGCAAGTAGAAATGAAGAGGAAGTAGCGCTCGAACCGACCCATAAACTATTGATGGCCTATCCTGAGGATAGGCCATCAATTTTTAGGGACTGGAAAACCCCCTTAAAAGGAACCTTTTAGCACACTCATGCTGCCCTAACAATGGACACAAGCCAGTGCTAAAGCTATGACTTTTCTAAAATGACGTAGCACTTTAGAGTAACACATAGTTTAATTTAATCAGTACACCTGTCACTATATCATACTGCCCGCAGTTAGGGCAACATTAACAGGCCGACAGGTTCACATAAACAAAATAGAAGATACAGGATTTGTTTTGGTACAATCTTAAAACCCCATCTATGATCAAAAATAGATACATAAGAGCAGAGGAAAAAAAGGTTGTTAAAACAGTGGTATAACAATTGCGATCACAGGGGGGATGGGTCGACCTGGAATGGGCGAGCCCCACTTAAAACCGGATCCTCGTATTTAACGAAGCGTTAGGACAGTGTATGCTGCGTCTCATATAATTTCCTGATGCTGCCGGATGTGGTATTGGGCCTTGTGTACCAGGCCATGAAGGCAAGAGGAGCGAATAGTGGGGAGTACTTTTTTAACATTTTTATGTCGATTCTGGGGTCCATTCTTAAGGTGGACGAGGCTATTCAAAAGTGTGGCGTGTGGCGCAGCACAATGTAGTTACACCCCTGTGTGTAAATATTATTCTAGTTCTATATGTAACCCATTTATTCATTATACACTTACCTTTGCAGTCTTCTCTTCAGCAGGGGGGCATCAAGCTCACAAGTGCTTACCACACACTGAAGCTGAGCCGCTCCCTCTGTCCTATCCAGACACAGCAGTTGGCGTTGCTGGGATTGCACTTCAGCGCTTTGGACCTTTAGCAATAATAAAAATTATTAAGTGAAAGAAAAAATAAATATATATAAACATTGTAAAGAGCTTTGTCATTAGGTCTACAGAGTTTTAAACGTTATAGTTAACGCTTATGACGTTGAGCGTGACATCAAGATGTGCTAGATTGCAGCATGAGACTGCTGAGCAACTTAAATACACCCCAGCCACACGCACACTGGAGCTGCTGCATACTGGTTAAAAAGCAACCATTCAGTCAAAAAAAACAACAAATTAAATACTGCAAAATTATTGTTAACTTACTTGCTGGCCTCACTTGCTTCTGGCTCTGTTTTCTTATTCCGGTCCCCGTTTTCCAGAATCCAAGATGGCTGCTACTGTCTCAGACTTGCATATAGAAAGCATTGCCTGCCAGTCTGAGACATGCCCCAACCTCCTTCACTGCACGTCTCTTGCTGGGTTCTTGACAGGGGTTCCAGCTGCAGCAACATCCTCACTGACAGCGCGTCAGTGGAGGACGGAGGAAGACAGCGCCAGAGTTGGCATGAATCATCTTCTGTATGTAAGTATATCATTGTGTGCTTGTAACGGTCTTTTATGTTTTACTGTCTGTGTTTTGTTTAAAGGTTTCCGTGTCTTGGCCTATGTTGGATTGTCGTGGGATCTAATTTTTACCAATAAAATGGTCAAAGCGGGCTGTACGGGGCAGTTTATTTCAATAAAGTGTTTTTTATATATTTTTTAACTTTGTAACAGCGCTAATAATCTAGGTGTCTGACACCTCTCCATTACAATCGCTAGGGCTTGGTGTCAGTCAGTGATGTGCTATGTCCACCTTTTGCAGAAATTACGCCAGTACCCAACGCACCAGGGGTACTTGGAAGAGGTGAGAAGCATCAGGAGCGGCCCAACCAACATGATGGGCAGCCACAGGCTGGTGTTTTTAGGATGGGAGGGGACAAATAGCCATGGACCTTCCTATCCGGATAATCAGAGTGCAGCTATTGATTTTCTCCAAGTTTTTTTTTTTTTTATATATATATATATATATATATATATTTTTTTGTATTTATAGGATAGTGTAATGCCTTTCTTAAAAAAAAAGAAGTAAATGATTAAACAAAAAAACATGTGGGGTCCTCCTATTTCTCTATCCAGCCAAGAAAAACCAACAACCGCAGTCTGAAATTGTCAGGATGGGAAGGTCCATGGCTATTGGTTCCTTCCCATCCTAAAAACACCAGCCTGTGGCCATCCCAGGGGACACCCATCACATTAGATGGGCCATTACTAATATTCCTTGACTCTTCCTAGTACACCTGGTGCGTTGGGTACTGGGGTAATAGATTGGAGGGGTTGGTGTCAGCCAAAAGTGGACATAGCACACCTCTGGCTGACGCCAAGCCCTAGCGATTGTAATGGAGAGGTGTCAGTCAGACACCTCGATTACTGTTATACAGTGAAAAAATGTATAAAAAACACTTTATTGAAATAAACTGACCCCCTACAGCCCGCTTTGACCATTTTATTGGTAAAAATTTGATCCTACGACGATCTGACGTAGTTCAAGATACTGAAACCTGTAAAAAAAAAAAACACAAGACAATAAATTATATAATAAAAGCATACAATGATATACTTACATACAGAAGATGATTCATGCCAACCCTGGCGCTGTCTTCCTCCGTCCTCCACTGACGCGCTGTCAGTGAGGATGTCGCTGCAGCCGGAACCCCTGTCAAGGACCCAGCAGAAGTGTCAGAAGAGATGGACACAGCACTGACATCATCGGTGCTTGTCCTTCTGAGAGCAGTGTAGGAAGTGCGGGCATGTTTCAGACTGGCAGGCAACGCTCTCCACATGCAAGTCTGAGGCAGTGGCAGCCATCTTGGATTCTGGAAAACGGGGACCAGAACGAGGGAACGGAGCGGGAAGCAAGAAAGTCAGGCCGGCAGGTAGGTTAACAATAATTTTACAGTTTAATTATTTTTTCCTCCTCACTGCACCCCCCACAGTGAGGCAGACATTGAATTGAGCGGCGGTCAAGCGTGCATGCTTCCATTTCATTCAAAGTGTATGGGAATGATGGAAACAGCACAGTACATGCTTGACCGCCGCTCCGTACAAGCTCCGCCTGCATGGGAGTGCAAGTTTTATATTACTCAAAATGCCCAAAATGTTAGGCTGGGTTGACACCTGCGTTCAGCTTTCCGTTATTCTCCTCTGTCAGAGCAGAGCAACGGAAAAATAAGAAGCCCCTGTTCCGCTGCACAACGGACAACACCTGCCGCCAACGAAACCCATTGACTTTAATGGATTTTGTCGGATTTCCGTTGGGGTGTCGATGGTTTTTCACGAAAACAATATTGCAGCTTGCTGCACTATTGTATCCGGTATTCTCTGTCAGATCTGCAACGGAGCCTCCAATGCAGATGTGAACAAAGCCTAACACAAAAGATTTGTATTTTTTTAAGCTGGTTCATTAAAAAAATAATTACAAATTCTACTGGACCAACTGCCTATTTAGAAACAGGCAGCAGCTCCAGGAGCGCATCATAAGGGTAGGAACACACTAGGCGGATATGCTGAGTAAAACTACACAGCTTATCTGCCTCGGTAGCCGCAGGGAATTCCACTAGCAAAACCGTACCAAATTATGGTGCAGGTTTCGTGAGGCATGTCCGCTGCGGGAATCCTGCAGGGGAAAAAAAGTTTAGACTTGCCCCGGCCGTTGTTTAGGTGACGCATCTCTCTCTTCTGAACGTAGTCCCACCTCCTGGGATGACGCTGTAGACCATGTGACCACTGCAGCAGTCACATAGGATGAAACGTCATGACAGGAGGCCGGGGTGCGCTAAGAATAGAGGATCGCGTCACCAGGACAACGACTGTGGTAAGTGTAAACTTTTTTATGAATTTAAAATTTGTGATTTTTGCGGCAGAAACGCAGCATTTCCGCAACAGAGGAGCATCGATTGTGCAGCATAAATTGATATGCTGCAGCTTAAAAAAACACACTGCAGGTCAATTTTTTTTGCTGTGTGTGCATGAAATTTGTTCAAATCTCATCCACTCTGCTGCTGCTACTGTAATACGCTGCGGATTTTCCGCAATGAGATGTGTTGCATAAAATCAGCTGTGTTCGCACCTAGTGTGTTCCTACCCTAAGGCTGGATTCACACGAACGTGGCGTTTTTGCGGACGCAAAAACGCGGCGTTTTGCGCGCGCAAAAATCACTTGCCAGCTCCGTGTGTCATCCATGTATGATGCGCGGCTGCGTGATTTTCGCGCAGCCGCCATCATAGAGATGATTCTAGCCGACGTCAGTCACTGTCCAGGGTGCTGAAAGATCTAACTGATCGGCAGTAACTCTTTCAGCACCCTCGACAGTGAATTCCGATCACCATATCTTGCAACCTGTTTAAAAAAAAAAGAGGTTTGTACTTACCGAGAACTTCCCGGCCATTGCCTTGGTGACGCGTCCTTGGTGACGCGCCCTTGGTGACGCGCCTCTCTTGACATCTGGCCCCACCTCCCTGAATGACGCCGCAGTCCATGTGACCGCTGCAGCCTGTGCTTGGCCTGTGATTGGCTGCAGCTGTCACTTGGACTGAATTGTCATCCCGGGAGGTCAGACTGGAGGAAGAAGCCGAGAGTTATCGGTAAGTCAGAACTTTTTTTTTTTTAACACGTTCATGTATATTGGGATCGGAAGTCACTGTCCAGGGTGCTGAAACAGTTTAACTCTTTCAGCACCCTGGACAGTGACTATCTCCTGACGTCCCGTACCGGACATTTTTTTGCCGGGTTCGGCCAAAATGAGTTCGGCCGAACCCGGTGAAGTTCGGTTCAGTTGTCCGGGTTCGCTCATCTCAAAGACACTCCATTTGGATGTTTGTAAACAGAAAAGCACGTGGTGCTTTTCTGTTTACATTCATCCTTTTGACATCTCTTGCGCGAATCACGCAGTTCGCACGGAAGTGCTTCCATGCGGCATGCGTGGTTTTCACGCACCCATTGACTTCAATGGGTGCGTGATGCGTGCAAAACGCACAAAGAACGGACATGTCGTGACTTTTTTTTCAGCGGACTCACGCTGAGCAAAAATCACGGACATGTCTGCATGGCCCCATAGACACATATAGGTACGTGCAACGTGCGTGCAAATCACGCGCGTTGCACGTACGTATTTCCAGTTCGTCTGAATAAAGCCTAACAATAAGGCCCAGTTTTTGGGCCTTGATATTGACTCGGACACTGGGTCGGAATCAGAACCAAAAAACTTACAAAACCGCCTCCCATCGATTTAATCTGAAATCAATGGGAGAAAGTCGCGGAAAAAATAAAAAGCAGCACGTCCTTTCTTGCCGTGGTTCCGCCTCTGACCTCCCATCGAAATCAATGGGAGGCAGAAAATGCATTTACGCAGCAAAAAACGCGGCAAGATAGTGTGGGCAGGTCAAAATCTGCCTCAAAATTCTTTAAGGACACTTACTCACTGTGTCAGAAGAGCTGCTGGCTCCCACTCTAGTCCTTGTTGTCAGGCGATGTCTTCCAAGCAATGTCTTCCAGGTGCAGTCCTTCACCTCCAGCCAGGCTCCAGAAAATGGTGGGGATCGGAGAACGCCTGCCGCCGCGCTACAACTGGACTCCTCCCCCTCTCCTTATGCAGCTACTCTCTGGAGATGGAGGAGGAGGCCCAGGTAAGATGTGTGTGCGCCGGTGTCCGTGTGTGCCCGCGGGTGCGCATGTCCGTCCGCAGGTGTGCGCGTAATTCGCGGGTGCGCATGCCGTTCGCAGGTGTGCGCGAGCGGGCGTTGTTTTATGGCCCCCATGACGAGAGGGGGGGCCCGCAGCTCACGACATTCTTTTGGTGAAAAGAACGGGCCCCATTGCAGGGGCCCGTTTTTTCTACCTAAGGCAAGTTGCGGCAGTTGCCGGGCCACCTTTCAATTAAGTTTGGCCGGGCCCCTTACAGCAGTACCCCTAATACCCCCCTGATGGCGGCCCTGTCTCTACAGCTTATCCCTGGCTCATTTCTGATTTATTTAAAAGTAAAGTCCACCTAATTTTACTATTTTCAATGATAATCAGATAGTCCACCATGATTAACAGTAGTTATAAGCCTACAAAGTAAATAAAAGGGGAGCTTGGGCTTGACATATATATACACTGTGTTCGAAATTATTATGCACATTGGATTTAAGTGTCATAAACATTTAATTATTCGTTTTTCAATTAAACTCATGGATGGTATTGTGTCTTAGGCTGGGTTCACACGACCTATTTTCAGACGTAAACGAGGCGTATTATGCCTCGTTTCACGCCTGAAAATAGGGCTACAATACGTCGGCAAACATCTGCCCATTCATTTGAATGGGTTTGCCGACGTACTGTGCAGAAAACCTGTCATTTACGCGTCGTCGTTTGACAGCTGTCAAACGACGACGCGTAAAAATACAGCCTCGTCAAAAGAAGTGCAGGACACTTCTTTCAGACGTAATTTGAGCCGTTCTTCATTGAACTCACTGAAGCAAAGCTCAAAATTTACGGCTGTCAGAGAAGCCTCGCAAAATGCAAGGAGGAGCAATTACGTCTGAAACGGGGCATCTTTTTTCTACAGAAAACAGTCTGTCATTTCAGACGTAAGAGCCTGCTACCGTGGGCACATACCCTCAGGGCTCTTTGGATCATTGTAATCAATCTCAGACACCTGTGATCATTAGTTTGCCAGGTGTGCCCAATCAAAGGAAAACTACTTAAGAAGGACGTTCCACATTATTAAGCAGGCCACAGGTTTCAAGCAATATGGGAAAGAAAAAGGATCTCTCTGCTGCTGAAAAGCATGAAATAGTGCAATACCTTGGACAAGGTATGAAAACATTGGATATTTCAAGAAAACTTAAGCGTGATCATCGTACTGTGAAAAGATTTGTGGCTGATTCAGAGCACAGACGGGTTAGTTCAGATAAAGGCATAATGAGGAAGGTTTCTGCCAGACAAATTAATAGGATTAGGAGAGCAGCTGCTAAAATGCCATTGCAAAGCAGCAAACAGGTATTGGAAGCCGCTGGTGCCTCTGGAGTCCCGCGAACCTCAAGGTGTAGGATCCCCCAGAGGTTTGCAAGTGTGCATAAAGCTATTATTCGGCCACCCCTAAACAATGCTGACAAGCAGAAACGGTTGCAGTGGGCTCAGAAATACATGAAGACTAATTTTCAAACCGTGTTGTTTACTGATGAGTGCCGTGCAACCCTGGATGGTCCAGATGGATGGAGTAGTGGATGGTTGGTGAATGGCCACCATGTCCCTAAAAGGCTGCAATGTCAGCAAGGAAGTGGCGGAGTCATGTTTTGGGCTGGAATCATGGGGAGAGAGCTGGTAGGCCCCTTTAGGTTCCCTGACGGTGTGAAAATGACCTCTGCAAAGTACGTAGAGTTTATGACTGACCACTATCTTCCGTGGTACAAAAAGAAGAACCGTGCCTTCCATAGCAAAATTATCTTCATGCATGACAATGCACCATCTCATGCTGCAAAGAATACCTCTGTGTCATTGGCTGCTATGGGCATAAAAGGAGAGAAACTCATGCTGTGGCCCCCATGTTCCCCTGACCTCAACCCTATTGAGAACCTTGGAGCATCCTCAAGCAAAATATCTATGAGGGTGGGAGGCAGTTCACATCAAGACAGAAGCTCTGGGAGGCTATTCTGACATCCTGCAAAGATATTCAAGCAGAAACTGTCCAAATACTCACAAATTCCTTGGATGCAAGAATTGTGAAGGTGATATCAAAGAAGGGGTCCTATGTTATCATGTAACTTGGCCTGCTAAGTTTTTTTTGATTGAAAGAGCTTTTGATTTCTGTAAATATGACCTCCTGATGCTGCAAATTCAACAAATTACCATTTTAGTTCTCTTTACAACCTTTAAAATGGTTTTTATCTCTGTTGTGCATAATAATGTGAAACAGTGCATTTTGAGTTTTTTACTTCTAAAAAAAAAATCTGTTATCATTAGGAAATTTGTTCAATAAAATTTGCATTATACTCCAACGGTTGACGGCTTGAAGATTATACTGACTGTCATTTGCATTGACTATTTAGGAAAATCAGCGAAAAATAACATTTGCATAATAATTTGGAATGCGGTGTACTATATCACTATAATAATAATACTACGTTACTATAATAATTCCCCTAGGTTTAAACTTACCGAAAATGTGCGCGTTTACTCCACGGGCTGATTTTAACAATCCAGTTTTCCAGTTTGTGTCGCTAAATGCAGTCTGGCTGCAGTTGGCAGCGTTTGGTAGACACAAGAATGTCAAGATTGGGCAGCCCCTTTTTAGATAGTGCCACAGCGCCCTCTGTAGATACTGCCACCCCCTCCCCGTAGATAATGCCACAGTGTCCTCTGTAGATAGAGCCACACCACCCTAGAAAATTCCCCAGTGCCCTATGTAGATAATGACACAGTGCTCTCTGTAGATAATGGCACACACACTTCTTTGTAGATAGTGCCACACATATCCCCTTATAGAGAGCTCCATTGGGGCTCCCTCTAGATGTGGAATCCCCAGGCAAAGCGTTACCGGCACTTTGGCTAGGGATTCCTCTCCTGGAGGAGCTGCTGACGTCACTGTCCATATATGGATAGTTACGTGAGAGGCCTCGTCTATCAACGGAATCCCCAACCAGTGCATTTGCAACTCGCTGGCCGTGCATTCTGGTTCAGGAGGAGCCGCTGTCGTCACTGTCCATATATGGACAGTTACGTCAAGGTCCTCGTCTATCAGTGGAATCCGCGACCAGAGCGCAATGGCTGGGGATTCCACTACTAGAGGGAGCCCCAATGAAGCCATCTATAGATAGGGGGGTACAGCGCTGTCCACAGGGTGGGGTTTGTGGCATGGCACTATCTACAGGGGGTGTGTGCGGCGCTCCTCCTTCGGTCTGCTCTCTGCTGTCCCGCTGTCAGCGGGCTGCAGATGACAGCTTCAGGGGCCGCATGCTGCCTGTGGGCCGCGTGTATGAGACCTCTGCTTTAAAGGTTCTTAGAAATTTAAAATAACTTGTTTGACTGCAAAATGTATTACTTTTCAGTAATCTTCTAAATGGTTTAGAAAATTGGCCCAGATAATTGCTTGATGCCCAGAATAGACTGCCTTTTTACAAGTATAGTAATTATTTTTGTGTGTCAAACCTTAAATTAATATCTAATGATACACTTTCCAGGACCAGAGTTATAAGTAATGTAAATGTTTGATAACTGAACCATTTGCTTTGACCTTGTTGCTGTAATTCTAGTATAGGATTTGTAGAATATTATCGTCAACAGTATTATGATCTTTTAATACATTATTTCTCTTTTGTGCTCTGTGATATCATATATGTAGGTGCTTTCTCCCTTGTTATTTTCCACGTATCAGCCATTTGTTTTATGTAATTGATTCACCCAGGCAGTTTTCAGCTTGGGTAGAATATGAATGAAGCTGGTAGATTCAAGACTAATGAGTTTCATGCATAATTCTGATGCTGCTTTAGATAAATGTCAGCAAACAAACAAATTGTGTACAGGTTCATTTGATTATACTATAAATCTTTTATCATTAAAATGCTCCCTCCTAATGGTTTTAAACTCAGCTAGTGTAAACATTGTTTTGCTTTTATTTTTTTCTACTACAGTTTATTAGATTATATATCCATCTGTATAGCCCTACCTCTTTTAGACAAATTACATTGGATGTTGTATTTAATTTTAACACTGCAGATTTCTTTTATTAAATAAATATGTCCGTTTCTAGCAGGGGTGGGGAACCTCTTTTCTGCCAAAGAGCCATTTCGATATTTATAAAATCATTCGTGGGTCATACAAAATTATCAACTTAAAAATTAGCCGCTATATATGGTCAAACATTGAATTAACTCACCCCTAATGTGATGTCTGGAACTGCTTCTCGTGTGATGGTAGTCGGTATTGATGATGTTGCGTTGGTCAGTCTGGAGCGCAGTCGACTCTTTGGTAAGTTTTGAAAATAACTGCTCGCAGCAGAATGTTTTTCCGACTTACTTACTTAAAGGGGTTTTCCCATCAGAGATATTTATGACATATCCACAGGATATGTCATAAATGTCAGATAGATGAAGGTCCCACATCTGGGACCCACACCTATCAACCGGAAAACAGAGAGGTGGAATAGGGTATAGGGGGCCCCGTTCTAGAGATAGGTGTGGGCCCCAGATGTGGGACCCGCATCTATCTGACATTTATGACATAATCTGTGGATATGTCAGTAATATCCCTAATGGGTAAACCTATTCTATGTCCTATCCTATGTCTACACTGCAGCTAAATTTCTACATTTAGGCCTCAGCTAAGTTTCAAAATTTTAGATCAGGAGCAGGAGGAGGGCAGATGGAGCCAAGTACTGAATATTCGGCAGTCTGTGTGAGGAGGTCAGTGTGTGCCAGCTCGAACGTGGACCAGTTTAGTCACCTGATCTCAAGTCATGCACCGGCCTCACTCAGACCACCGCCATACTTGGCTCAGACCGCCGCCCTCCTCCTGCTACTAAATGTGAGCGAGTAGGGCTGACGGAGCTAAGGAGGGAATGACACGGCTGCAGCAGGTGTCAGAGTGAGGTTGGGGCGTGCTGGTGTCAGGGATCATTACCATGTATATTGTTTGAAAAATATTACACATATGTATATACATTTCAGTTCTTTGTGTAATATACCGATATATATAACAAGTTCTTTGTTCATGTCGGACACACCTATGGAAGACAACGCCCCCTGGAATGCAAGAAGAGTGAGTCTGAGAAACTGGTGGGGGCGTGGGCACTCCCACATCTCTGGGGAGGAGGCATGTGTCTCTTTCTGTGTTTCTTTGTTCTGAATAAAAAGGTTTTTTTCAGTCTTCCTCCTGACAGAGAGGGACGCTGTACCAAACATCTGTGTGGTGTACTTCTCTCCAGGCATGCCTTCAGCTTTCAATTTACAGAGGTGGTTATTCGGTGTGAAATACGGACCTGACATTTGGCGCCCAACGTGGGGCCTCACTCGAGGAAATATCAAAATCCGGACAATCGACAATCACAGGGTGAAACAGATAACTCAAAGTTGCCACTGAAGGAATTTGATCACCTCCGCAATAACACGGTAAGCAAATTGATTTTATAAATCTTCGTCTTATCTGTGTTAGTGGACAGTCTTGTGTCAATCTGTAGAACCCTTGTGTTGATTTCCTGGATTATCAGGTTGAAAACCTGTGAGACCTTAGTCGCGCCCGACTGACCATCCTCTGGGTAATTAGAGTCTAAATAAAAGATTATATAACCGACCGGAGAGCTGCAGACTGTGAAATTTTAATATTTCCAGCGAGGCCAGAGAGTCTAATTAAAGATTTTTATATCCTAGCGAGATGTAATAAATTACATTGCAGACTAGAGATGATACTATTTCGGCGAGACTTAGCGTTGGAGACTGTGAAATTATAATATTTCCTGCCAGACCAAGAGTTGCAGATCGAAAATTGTTATATAAATTACGTGTATAATATAGACTGTTAGAATGGATGGTGTACGGTCCATATTCAAATCATCAGGATCACCCGATCCTATTCATGATTTGGTGAAGTGAATGGAAGTAAGGAATAAGAAAGGTATTGTATGTTATATGTATTAGAAAACACAGGACCATCCGACGCCCGGTAATGGTGTCCGTACCTCATGTTGAGTGTGTCCTCATTGTGGGTGGGAAACCACCCCCCCTTCACAGCTGAGCAATGTGTTTCCAATGGGAGAGGCTGCCCCCCCTGCCCCTGATGTGGCCACGCCCGGCCCAACCAAATCAGTATGAAATAATCGCCTTGTTAATTTTGTCATTTGTAGTGTTTTTTTTCTATTTACAGAAGTTCCAGTCTAGTTCACTGATGAAACAACACGTCATCATAATATAGAGATGGTGGGCGACAGATTGTACTGTTACAAATTATGTGGTTGATGTTTTGAACGTAGATAATTCCTATACAATAGTGTGATGAATGATTGCAGATACGTATGTTGTTTTGCCGGCATTGAAAGTGTTAAGATTGTGAGACTAGAGGCTGTTAGAAGCTGTGAGTGTGTGACCCCCCTCCCCCTCCCCTGTAGTGTGCTGTGTTTGGGAGGAGGAGGGGGGCTGACTGGGTGCAGTCTGCAGGGCTGAGGAGACAAAGGGATTTCAATATGCACTGCTGAGATATATATATATCAGTGATGTCTACAAACCTAAATAAACTTCTTCTCTTTGCGCATGCGCTGTTGTTTAAAAAAGTTACGATATTTATGTGTTATGATATGATCAGATTTCATGGGTTTTGATAATTCAGATGTATTAAACTACAGATACTGTGAGACACGGGGTTTTGAAAATGTATGTGCCCGCCACCGTTCCCTATTTTTATATACAGTTTATTGGTTTGCAGTAATTAATGTTATCAGATATAATATTTTCTGTTTTTATTGAATAACTAACTACAATTGTTTTGTTTTTGATTTCACACATAAATTATGTCATTGTAAAGATCAAATGTATTTGTCAGGAGAAAGTCATTTTTCTTTCAGGCTGTTGTACATTACAGGGGGTTAAACTAGTGTTATGTTGAGATGTAGTTTTGAACTCTGCTACATTACTTTCGCAGAGTCCACAAAGGGGGGAAAGGTGAAGGAACTGATCAGGTACAATTTTGGTTTGTTTTGAGTTAATTAATTTGGTTTCAGGAGATCTAAAAATATGTAAGAGACCCCAATGAGTAATCCAGATTAAATGTGTATGAGAGTAACCTACATTTTGAGGTTTTTCTGTGTAGATGGTTCCAGATCTTTCCAGAACAGTAAATATGGCACTGGGTAGGCTGTGCTGTAGTCTCCACCCAATATGAGGTACTGTGTAAGAGACCATCCCCCTCCAGCAAAGTTACACAGGAGGCAGAGGTGATGTCACTCACAGATGAGTCTTTACAGATTTAGATGGGGGAGAAGGGAAAAAACAAAAAACTTGTCTGGACATTGTTAATTTGATGTAAAGTTTTTAGGAATGTTTTATTTTTATTTGTTTTTGTATTAATCAAGTATTTGCAGAACCTGATAAAAGTGAGATTCTCAAAGTATTCTGGATTATCAGATGAGTGTTGAGAAGTGTATAACATTTGGTTTTATTTTAGAGGATGAAGACGCCACCCCTTTGAGATGTTCTATCTATATGTGACATGGGTTTCTAATGTAAATTTGTAATAAAGAGATATTTTATTATATAGTATGTACAAGACAGGATATGAGGCACCAGTTAAATCAACCAGAAACCACTCTCACCTTCTTGTTCATCTCAAGGAGCGGAGCTGTAGGTGCTCGCTGAGGCTGTAACCTGGCAGAAGGTTAGACGGCCGACATTTACACTCACTCTAGGTACGCTTTTGGCATCGCCCACAATTATGGGCCCATTGGTAGTAGGAACTTTATTGGATCATCGGGTAAGCCAATTGAGAGAGCGAGAGAAGACAGACCTGACAACAAGGGTATATGCAGTCAGGTGTCAGTAAATTGGCTTGTCCCTGGATACAATAATGCCACCACTAGGTTTGTAGCAGCCGGCATGATGTGACATAGGTAAAACTGCAAAGGTACCTGTGAAAAGTGCAGCCCGGCCAGATTAACAGTCCCAGCGACTGCAGAACATACAACTACCCAAGGTAGAAGTGTATAACAATGTGCTCGTGTGTGTAGATCTGTTCTCATGGGGGCCTGAAGCCCGGCCGGTATCTTCCCCACTGCAGACGTTGTGTGTAAGTGACAGGGGAACAGTGTTATCCCAAGTATTGACCTGATGTTTGTACAATGATAAGATGTCAGCAGTTCTCTAGACGTTGGCCCAAAGTTAGTTTGTTTAATAACTGTATTTAAGAAGTGTTGTGGGAATATTAAATTCTGAAGTTGTTTTATGTAAAGTTCTAGACCAGCCTTAGCATTGGACTATTAGAGTCATGCGTCAGATAAAAGGTACAGAAGCGGAATATTCCCATTCGAAAACATTTTTATTTGTTTATTTTTGTTGTGAAAGGGAAATTTTAGAGCAGAGAATTCTGTGCAGTGTATATGTGTATGTATAGATATGTATATAAAGAGGAAGAATCAGTTTGTAAGTTTTAGTTACTGACCAGTGTGAACGTTTAAAATAAATCTGTCATTGTTAATGTTCTCCTTCAAGTTAATTATCTGATTAAGATCAATTACTGATTAGGCTATGAAAAGCTTGTTCTTCACAGGAAGAGTCCAACTGGGAGCGGAAGGCGTGAGAACCAGATTCTAACAGAATGTGGACGGATAAGGGAAGATGAACCGGTAACACCCAAGGCACTCTTGATGGCACTTGCATTGATGGTGTATGACCTCACATATGCCCCAAGACTGCAAGGATCGACGTGGTAAGATCTAATTGGTATGTCCCAGGCTTTACAGCTGATGCTGCTAAATTCTGTTAGAGCTGTTTGATTTGCCTACAGAACAGTCCTGGCAGACCGGTGCCAACCTTATCATACCCGCCTCCCCCGAAGAGCACCGACCTTGAGAGGCCTTCCCAGGTAGAACGAACCAGATTAGAGTAAGAAAAATAGGTTTAAGACACTTGTCAGATAAACATGTGGAATCTGTGTATGTTTCTGTGAGGTGGAGATGTTCTAGGCAATCAGCTGAGATCAAGGTACGAATCCTGCTGAAAGGGTATCACCAAGTGCAAATTAAATGTACCCAGTAATCACACATATTCTAGGTGCCCTGTCCATTGCAGAGAAGTTTTTCCTTATATAAAGGTGTTTGATGTCATTTAAGGGCCTGACATTATTGTATGTACTTAGAACAACGTTTATAATGTATGCGGATGATGTTATCACCAGATTAGTATTTATTTTAACAATTGACAAGAGTTGGGGGTCCCCAGCAAGTGCCAGTAAATATGAACTAAAAGACTTTTAACATGATGAACTCCATCACTGAGATGCGGCAGGCGCAGCCTGAGCCACTACAACGCGTTTATCATGAACTGACGGCAGTGTCACAATTCTAAGCGGCCGCTCAGACAAGTAACTTGCCAGAGGAAGAGTACAGATGCGGAGGGTTTGATAGTCACAATACAACTCCACTAATCCGCCTACGTGGGATCTCACCCCAGGCTCACAACATGAGGTGCTATGTACAGCCTGATGACGTAAACTAAAGGAGACGGTGTCGGACAGATGAGAAGGACCAAACCAAGTCCTGATGACATCAGCAAAGTGAAAGTAAAGACCAAAGACCTGAGTGAATCCGTCAGCAGGATCAAGTGTTTTGATAAGTAAGTGGCTAGGAGGGGGTAATAATAACTCCCCCACTGGACACCAACGTAGTCTGACTCCACAATTGTGTGGGTTACCCTGAGGGTGACAGTCAGTGAAGAGCAGAAGACAGGAGAAGAAGAAGACGATGGTGTACAGGACTGGCAATGAACTGATGGGACCCGAAACCTGAGGGTGATAGCATGAGATTGGTGATAGCATTATGATTATTAGTTGAGGCCCTATTGTTTATAATGTCTGAGGTTTATAATTATAATGTGTGTAAATATGCCACGGTGCTGCAAATTACAATCTGAGGAGTTTTATGTGAAGGTGTGAGGCGAAGGTCACTGTGCTGCCCATGACCTGTCATATCTGCAGGGGTAAAAGTCCCATTAGGATAGTAAGTGACAGTACGACAGTTATTACCATTAATAAAATGTAGACTGGATTAATTATATATACATTACAACCAGCAGCGGTTTGTAGATTATATCAAGACAACCATCCTGTATCCAGAGGAGAATAGGGAAAGTTAGGACCACTCCGACACCTTGGAAGTCCAGGTACAGAGGGGGGTTACTCATCAGGAGTAGCTCGTCTCAAGCTGGTGAAGAAATCCAAAACCCCTACCCGCCTGGTTCGAGTGGTCAGTGGTAGGTTGCTAGGCAAGACTCAGGGAGAGAGTTATAATATTTTTAGGGGGGACTGTTAGGGATCATTACCATGTATATTTTTTGAAAAATATTATCCTCACACATATGTATATACATTTCAGTTCTTTGTGTAATATACTGATATATATAACAAGTTCTTTGTTCATGTCGGACACACCTATGGAAGACAACGCCCCCTGGAATGCAAGAAGAGTGAGTCTGAGAAACTGGTGGGGGCGTGGGCACTCCCACATCTCTGGGGAGGAGGCATGTGTCTCTTTCTGTGTTTCTTTGTTCTGAATAAAAAAAAAAATTCAGTCTTCCTCCTGACAGAGAGGGAAGCTGTACCAAACATCTGTGTGGTGTACTTCTCTCCAGGCATGCCTTCAGCTTTCAATTTACAGAGGTGGTTATTCGGTGTGAAATACGGACCTGACACTGGGATGGGAGTGGACCAGTCCAGTCACCTTACCTCTCGTCACTGATGTGAAGTCAGGTGACTGGACTATGCCGGCCCGGGAGTGAACCAGTCCGGTCACCTGAACGCACGTCACTGTCAGGTGACCGGGCTTGTCCACTCTTGGGCCGGTACGCAACGACCTCACTCAGACTTCCACGCCGTACTTGGCTCCATCCGCCCTTCACCTGCTCCTAAATGTGAGTGAGCAGGGCGAGCAGAGCCAAGGAGGGAATGACACAGCAGTAGCGGCGGTCAGAGTGAGGTCGGGGCTTGCTGTGACGGGAGTGGACCAGTCCAGTCACCTGACCTCATGTAATTGACGTGAAGTCAGGTGACTGGACTGTGTCGGCCTGGGAGTGGACCAGTCCGGTCACCTGACCTGAGTCACCTGAACTCACGTCACTGACTCAGGTCCACTGGTTCACTCTCGGGCTGGAACGGACTGAGTGATGTCGGGCTGGACCAAATGATCTCACGGGCCGCATGGCTGGACGGTCCCCACCCCTGGTGTACAGCATGAACTATTTTCTTTTATCACATGTGCTGTAGTAAATATCAGTCTCTAACTGTATGTTCACACGCTGTGTTTTCAGGCGTTGAGTGTAAACGCCTCAAAAATGCCTTAAAAAAACGGAAGATGAACACCTACAAACATCTGCCCATTGGGAAAACTGTGTTTTGGTCAGACGGGGCGTTTTTTACACGGCCGTTTTAAAAATTGCGCGTAACAAAAACGTCCCGTAAAAAGAAGTAGCATGTCACTTTTTGAGCCGTTTTTTAAACTGTTTTTCATTGTGTCAATAGAAAAACAGCTCCAAAAACGGTTCCAAAAAAACGCATCAAAAAATGTTTGATGCTTTAAAAAGGGCTGAAAATCAGAGGCTGTTTCCCCTTGAAAACAGCTACGTATATTACAGCCAATTTTACTTGAGCATGTGAACATAGCCTTAGGCTTTGTTCATATCTGTGTCGGGGCTCCGTTCGTGGGTTCCGTCGGACATTTCTGTCAGGGGAACCCATGAACGGAACCCAAACTGAAACAAACGGAAACCATAGCTTTCCGTTTGCATTACCATTTCAATGGTATTGTTTCCATTGAAAATGGTTTACGTTTGTCTCCGTTCCATAGAGATTCTGTTTTTTGGAGGAAATAATAGCGCAGTTGACTACGCTATTGATTCCGTCAAAACAATGGAAACCTTACAGAACGGTGACAAACTGAAACCATTTGCAATGGATCTGTCACCATTGAAATCCATGGTAATGTAAACGAAAAGCTATGGTTTCCGTTTGTTTCAATTTGGGTTCCGTTCATGGGTTCCCCTGACGGAAAGCTCAGACGGAAACCATGAACGGAGCCCTGACGCAGATGTGAAGTTGTTCTGTCAACTTGTTAATGAAAAAATAATCTATTCATGCACTTGTTAACTATTTCTATATTTTTGAAAGGAGTAGGACAACCATTATTTCCACCATAACAACTCCACAAAGGTTGCCGCCTATCTTTTCTAGAATCCTGAATAGCATTCTGCTGGTTATGCAACTCTATGGATTTGCCATTAATAAATGTAAGAAAGCTTTAACAGCTACCACTGTGGGAGTTGTCTTTGCCAGAAACAGATATAATAGAAAATGACTTAGCAGAATCAGGGACTAAAGTGTCATGCACATGACCGTAGTTTTGCGGCCGTATACTATCCGCGGAACCACAATTGTGGATAGTATAATACACATGCAACCTATGGGCCAATGCACACGTCTGTGGGGACATACCATTTTACGGTCTTCAATTTCGGTCTGGGCTCATTGAAATGAATGCACATCTTGTGAGTGCACGGTCCGTGATTGCGTACGGCCTGCGGATGACACTCCGCTGCCCGTCCGTGTCATAATCACGGACTGTGCACAAAGATCAAGTCAGATTTTCCAAAAATGAGTGGAGCTGTAGTACTGGCTCTCTGACACTTGCTGGAACTTGCTTCATTAGAGACAATGTTGTGGTAGAAAAGAGTTCTATATTGAATTTCGCTAAAAATGTAAAAATAGTAACACTGAAATGCCAAATAGTGTAGAATATTCTTTTTTTAAGGCGTTCATATAGGTCAATCATTGTATTGCATAAGCTCAGTAGAATAGATGTCACAAAAAGCACTGATCGTTCTGTTTTTCACCTCTCCAGCTCTCTCCTCCTCGCAGCGGTCCCGCTGTAGCGCTGGGCTATCTGTGTTCCCCTGGTGTCACTGAAACATCATCAATTGACCCTGCTGCCATTCTTAAGGCATATTCACACAGGTTGCTGCATAAAAGTACACAGCATATCCGTCCTAGTACCTGCATGGAATTTCAGCCGAACTACCACGCCAATTGTGGTGCAGCTTTCCAGGTGGAATCTCTGCTGCAGAAAACAGTGAATAAAAACTTTTCCTGTGCTATATTGCATTGCAGTTGTGCCTTCCATGCTTCCATCATGAGGTCTTTTAGGTGTGCTATATAAACTAGGCCTGACTCTTTGCCTGAGTGTCCATGTAGTTGCTTCTATTTCAGTTCCTGACTACTGACTCAAGCCGCCTGATACCTGTGGTACTTCTAGCCTGCTCTAGTGTCCAGCTCATCTGTCGTTTCTGTGTCCGGCTGCCAGTGCCAAACTGTTGCAGCCACAAGGATCCACATCACCAGACTTGTGTTAATTTACACTACACCAATTGGGTTTTAAAAGTAAAGGGGTATATACCTTGTACAGGGGCGGATTAAGGGTACCATGGGCCACGGCCACTTTTTCAGGTCTGGGGGCCCCCCCCTCCCCGAACTCCGAAGATGCTGTACCGTATATATTTGCAGATTTCTGTTTAGGCGGCCACAGATCTGGCACGGTTTTAATTTAGCTGTAAAAGCAGAATGAGCCACACAGAAGAGAGAAAGCAGAATACTTTGAGACACTGAAGTGGTTAGGAGCTTTATAACTTTTTTATTTTTACGTCAATGGAGTGGTGTGTGAAGGATTATTTTTTTGCGGGAGGAGTTATAGTTCTTATTGGCACCATGTAAGTACCTTATAATGGGTGAATTGGAAAAAACTGAGATTCCTCCATGGTTTTTTGGATTTAGTTTTTACTGTATATATTTACCTTCTCTTAAGGTAAAAGTGGATTTAACATATACTTTTACCTTAAGAGAAGGTAAATATATACAGACCCAGAACTAAGCTCAGCACATATATACAGCCCCAGAATCAAGCTCAGAACATATATAATAGTACTATACACTGTGCTCCTGAATATAATAGTACTATACACTGTACTCCTGAATATAATAGTACTATACACTGTGCTCCTGAATATAATAGTACTATACACTGTACTCCTGAATATAATAGTACTATACACTGTACTCCTAAATATAATAGTACTATACACTGCGCTCCTAAATATAATAGTACTATACACTGCGCTCCTAAATATAATAGTATTATACACTGCGCCCCTGAATATAATAGTACTATACACTGTGCCCCTGAATATAATAGTACTATACACTGTACTCCTGAATATAATAGTACTATACACTGTACTCCTGAATATAATAGTACTATACACTGTGTCCCTGAATATAATAGTACTATACACTGTGCTCCTGAATATAATAGTACTATACACTGTACTCCTGAATATAATAGTACTATACACTGTGCTCCTGAATATAATAGTACTATACACTGTACTCCTGAATATAATAGTACTATACACTGTGCTCCTGAATATAATAGTACTATACACTGTACTCCTGAATATAATAGTACTATACACTGTACTCCTGAATATAATAGTACTATATACTGTGCTCCTGAATATAATAGTACTATACACTGTGTCCCTGAATATAATAGTACTATACAGTGTGCTCCTGAATATAATAGTATTATACACTGTGCTCCTGAATATAATAGTACTATACACTGTACTCCTGAATATAATAGTACTATACACTGTACTCCTAAACATAATAGTACTATACACTGTACTCCTGAATATAATAGTACTATACACTGTACTCCTAAATATAATAGTACTATACACTGTACTCCTAAATATAATAGTATTATACACTGCGCCCCTGAATATAATAGTACTATACACTGTGCACCTGAATATAATAGTACTATACACTGTACTCCTGAATATAATAGTACTATACACTGTACTCCTAAATATAATAGTACTATACACTGTACTCCTAAATATAATAGTATTATACACTGCGCCCCTGAATATAATAGTACTATACACTGTGCCCCTGAATATAATAGTACTATACACTGTACTCCTGAATATAATAGTACTATACACTGCGTCCCTGAATATAATAGTACTATACACTGTACTCCTGAATATAATAGTACTATACACTGTACTCCGGAATATAATAGTATTATACACTGTGCTCCTGAATATAATAGTACTATACACTGCGTCCCTGAATATAATAGTACTATACACTGTGCCCCTGAATATAATAGTACTATACATTGTACTCATGAATATAATAGTATTATACACTGCGCCCCTGAATATAATAGTACTATACACTGTGCTCCTGCATATACTAGTACTATACACTGTGCTCCTGAATATAATAGTACTATACACTGTGCTCCTAAATATAATAGTACTATACACTGCACTCCTGAATATAATAGTACTATACACTGCAATCCTGAATATAATAGTATTATACACTGCGCCCCTGAATATGATAGTACTATACACTGTACTCCTGAATATAATAGTACTATACACTGTACCCCTGAATATAATAGTACTATACACTGTGCCCCTGAATATAATAGTACTATACACTGTACTCCTGAATATAATAGTACTATACACTGTACTCCTAAATATAATAGTACTATACACTGCGCTCCTAAATATAATAGTATTATACACTGCGCCCCTGAATATAATAGTACTATACACTGTGCCCCTGAATATAATAGTACTATACACTGTACTCCTGAATATAATAGTACTATACACTGTACTCCTGAATATAATAGTACTATACACTGTGTCCCTGAATATAATAGTACTATACACTGTACTCCTGAATATAATAGTACTATACACTGTGCTCCTGAATATAATAGTACTATACACTGCACTCCTGAATATAATAATACTATACACTGCGCCCCTGAATATAATAATACTATACACTGTACTCCTGAATATAATAGTACTATACACTGTACTCCTGAATATAATAGTACTATATACTGTGCTCCTGAATATAATAGTACTATACACTGTGTCCCTGAATATAATAGTACTATACAGTGTGCTCCTGAATATAATAGTATTATACACTGTGCTCCTGAATATAATAGTACTATACACTGTACTCCTGAATATAATAGTACTATACACTGTACTCCTAAACATAATAGTACTATACACTGTACTCCTGAATATAATAGTACTATACACTGTACTCCTAAATATAATAGTACTATACACTGTACTCCTAAATATAATAGTATTATACACTGCGCCCCTGAATATAATAGTACTATACACTGTGCACCTGAATATAATAGTACTATACACTGTACTCCTGAATATAATAGTACTATACACTGTACTCCTAAATATAATAGAACTATACACTGTACTCCTAAATATAATAGTATTATACACTGTACTCCTGAATATAATAGTACTATACACTGTACTCCTAAATATAATAGTACTATACACTGTACTCCTAAATATAATAGTATTATACACTGCGCCCCTGAATATAATAGTACTATACACTGTGCACCTGAATATAATAGTACTATACACTGTACTCCTGAATATAATAGTACTATACACTGTACTCCTAAATATAATAGTACTATACACTGTACTCCTAAATATAATAGTATTATACACTGCGCCCCTGAATATAATAGTACTATACACTGTGCCCCTGAATATAATAGTACTATACACTGTACTCCTGAATATAATAGTACTATACACTGCGTCCCTGAATATAATAGTACTATACACTGTACTCCTGAATATAATAGTACTATACACTGTACTCCGGAATATAATAGTATTATACACTGTGCTCCTGAATATAATAGTACTATACACTGCGTCCCTGAATATAATAGTACTATACACTGTGCCCCTGAATATAATAGTACTATACATTGTACTCATGAATATAATAGTATTATACACTGCGCCCCTGAATATAATAGTACTATACACTGTGCTCCTGCATATACTAGTACTATACACTGTGCTCCTGAATATAATAGTACTATACACTGTGCTCCTAAATATAATAGTACTATACACTGCACTCCTGAATATAATAGTACTATACACTGCAATCCTGAATATAATAGTATTATACACTGCGCCCCTGAATATGATAGTACTATACACTGTACTCCTGAATATAATAGTACTATACACTGTACCCCTGAATATAATAGTACTATACACTGTGCCCCTGAATATAATAGTACTATACACTGTACTCCTGAATATAATAGTACTATACACTGTACTCCTAAATATAATAGTACTATACACTGCGCTCCTAAATATAATAGTATTATACACTGCGCCCCTGAATATAATAGTACTATACACTGTGCCCCTGAATATAATAGTACTATACACTGTACTCCTGAATATAATAGTACTATACACTGTACTCCTGAATATAATAGTACTATACACTGTGTCCCTGAATATAATAGTACTATACACTGTGCTCCTGAATATAATAGTACTATACACTGTACTCCTGAATATAATAGTACTATACACTGTGCTCCTGAATATAATAGTACTATACACTGCACTCCTGAATATAATAATACTATACACTGCGCCCCTGAATATAATAATACTATACACTGTACTCCTGAATATAATAGTACTATACACTGTACTCCTGAATATAATAGTACTATATACTGTGCTCCTGAATATAATAGTACTATACACTGTGTCCCTGAATATAATAGTACTATACAGTGTGCTCCTGAATATATGAGTATTATACACTGTGCTCCTGAATATAATAGTACTATACACTGTACTCCTGAATATAATAGTACTATACACTGTACTCCTAAACATAATAGTACTATACACTGTACTCCTGAATATAATAGTACTATACACTGTACTCCTAAATATAATAGTACTATACACTGTACTCCTAAATATAATAGTATTATACACTGCGCCCCTGAATATAATAGTACTATACACTGTGCACCTGAATATAATAGTACTATACACTGTACTCCTGAATATAATAGTACTATACACTGTACTCCTAAATATAATAGTACTATACACTGTACTCCTAAATATAATAGTATTATACACTGCGCCCCTGAATATAATAGTACTATACACTGTGCCCCTGAATATAATAGTACTATACACTGTACTCCTGAATATAATAGTACTATACACTGCGTCCCTGAATATAATAGTACTATACACTGTACTCCTGAATATAATAGTACTATACACTGTACTCCGGAATATAATAGTATTATACACTGTGCTCCTGAATATAATAGTACTATACACTGCGTCCCTGAATATAATAGTACTATACACTGTGCCCCTGAATATAATAGTACTATACATTGTACTCATGAATATAATAGTATTATACACTGCGCCCCTGAATATAATAGTACTATACACTGTGCTCCTGCATATACTAGTACTATACACTGTGCTCCTGAATATAATAGTACTATACACTGTGCTCCTAAATATAATAGTACTATACACTGCACTCCTGAATATAATAGTACTATACACTGCAATCCTGAATATAATAGTATTATACACTGCGCCCCTGAATATGATAGTACTATACACTGTACTCCTGAATATAATAGTACTATACACTGTACCCCTGAATATAATAGTATTATACACTGCGTTCCTGAATATAATAGTACTATACACTGTACTCCTGAATATAATAGTACTATACACTGTACTCCTAAATATAATAGTACTATACACTGCGCTCCTAAATATAATAGTATTATACACTGCGCCCCTGAATATAATAGTACTATACACTGTGCCCCTGAATATAATAGTACTATACACTGTACTCCTGAATATAATAGTACTATACACTGTACTCCTGAATATAATAGTACTATACACTGTGTCCCTGAATATAATAGTACTATACACTGTGCTCCTGAATATAATAGTACTATACACTGTACTCCTGAATATAATAGTACTATACACTGTGCTCCTGAATATAATAGTACTATACACTGTACTCCTGAATATAATAGTACTATACACTGTGCTCCTGAATATAATAGTACTATACACTGTACTCCTGAATATAATAGTACTATACACTGTACTCCTGAATATAATAGTACTATATACTGTGCTCCTGAATATAAAAGTACTATACACTGTGTCCCTGAATATAATAGTACTATACAGTGTGCTCCTGAATATAATAGTATTATACACTGTGCTCCTGAATATAATAGTACTATACACTGTACTCCTGAATATAATAGTACTATACACTGTACTCCTAAACATAATAGTACTATACACTGTACTCCTGAATATAATAGTACTATACACTGTACTCCTAAATATAATAGTATTATACACTGTACCCCTAAATATAATAGTATTATACACTGCGCCCCTGAATATAATAGTACTATACACTGTGCACCTGAATATAATAGTACTATACACTGTACTCCTGAATATAATAGTACTATACACTGTACTCCTAAATATAATAGTACTATACACTGTACTCCTAAATATAATAGTATTATACACTGCGCCCCTGAATATAATAGTACTATACACTGTGCCCCTGAATATAATAGTACTATACACTGTACTCCTGAATATAATAGTACTATACACTGCGTCCCTGAATATAATAGTACTATACACTGTACTCCTGAATATAATAGTACTATACACTGTACTCCGGAATATAATAGTATTATACACTGTGCTCCTGAATATAATAGTACTATACACTGCGTCCCTGAATATAATAGTACTATACACTCTGCCCCTGAATATAATAGTACTATACATTGTACTCATGAATATAATAGTATTATACACTGCGCCCCTGAATATAATAGTACTATACACTGTGCTCCTGCATATACTAGTACTATACACTGTGCTCCTGAATATAATAGTACTATACACTGTGCTCCTAAATATAATAGTACTATACACTGCACTCCTGAATATAATAGTACTATACACTGCAATCCTGAATATAATAGTATTATACACTGCGCCCCTGAATATGATAGTACTATACACTGTACTCCTGAATATAATAGTACTATACACTGTACCCCTGAATATAATAGTATTATACACTGCGTTCCTGAATATAATAGTACTATACACTGTACTCCTGAATATAATAGTATTATACACTGCACCCCTGAATATAATAGTACTATACACTGTGCTCCTGAATATAATAGTATTATACACTGTACTCCTGAATATAATAGTACTATACACTGTACTCCTGAATATAATAGTACTATACACTGTACCCCTGAATATAATAGTACTATACACTGCGCTCCTGAATATAATAGTACTATACACTGTGCTCCTGAATATAATAGTACTATACACTGTGCTCCTGCATACAAAAGTACTATACACTGCGCCCCTGAATATAATAGTACAATACACTGTACTCCTGAATATAATAGTATTATACACTGCGCCCCTGAATATAATAGTACTATACACTGCACTCCTGAATATATTAGTATTATACACTGTGCTCCTGAATATAATAGTACTATACACTGTACTCCTGAATATAATAGCACTATACACTGTGCCCCTGAATATATGTGTGTGTGTGTGTGTGTGTGTGTGTGTGTGTGTGTGTGTGTGTGTGTGTGTGTGTGTGTGTGTGTATATGTGTGTATAGGAGACAGCATATCTATAGCACTACGCTCAGCACAGTATCACACATGATAGGATTAGATATAGTAGCTCAACAGACAGTATCACACATTATAGTATTAGATACAGTAGCTCAACAGACAGTATCACACATGATAGGATTAGATACAGTGGCTCAGCAGACAGTATCACACATTATAGGATTAGATATAGGGACCAGCTCACTGATATTGCGGTTCCAGCGCTGGACCCAGAAAAGGTAAGTATAAGAATTGTTTTGCTTTTTTATATGTTACTAATTATTTTTGTGTGTTTGTGTTATTTTACAGATTCGATTGTAGGACTACGTCAGATTTTAGGACTATTTCAATGACAGTGTTTTTTTATTCTCAATAATATGGTTAATGAGGGTTGTGTTTGTTTTTTTATTTCAATAAAATATTTTTTCAATGTCCTTGTATTTTTTTAAACTTTATTATTACCGCCTTATTAATAGCTGCTGGCTGATTGACAACATCCATTACTAAGGCAGGGCTTAATGTTAGCAGGCGCAGAGGCTAACACTAACCCCCATTATTACCCTGGTACCAACCGCCACTAGTGGTACTGGGAAGAGCCGGGAACGAACCAGTACCCGACTATCTGTAGTGATGGTCGGGTAGTGGGTCAGCCAGAGGCTGGTAATATCAGCCTGGGAAAGGTCAAAAACAGTGACCCTTCCCCCCTGGTAATGCTAGGCTGCTGCTGTTGTATATGGCGGGGTCCCCCCCCCCATTTTTCATAACCAGCCAGATACAAGAAAGCAGCAGCAGGTTAACATTACCAGGGGGGAAGGGCCACAGTTTTTGGCCTTTCCCTACCTAATAATACTAGCCTGTGGCCGCCCCATTACCCGACCATCACTACAGATGGTCAGGTACTGGATCGTACCCAGATTTTCCCAACACCCCTGGTGGGTACCGGGGTAATAATGGGGGTTAGTTATGACCTCTGCACCGGCTAACACTAAGCCTCGCCTTAGTAATGAACGCTGTCAATCAGCCGGCGGCCATTACTAAGGCAGTAGTAATAAAGTTTAATAAAATAACAAAGACATAGAAAAAATATTTTATTGAAATAAAAACCACCCAGACAACCCTCATTAACCATTTTATTGATAATAAAAACTGCGTTTTCGAAGTAGTCCTGGAATATGACGTAGTCCAACGACCGAACCTGTAAAAAAACACAAACACAACAAAAACGATTAGTAACACATGTGGTAGGCTTAGGTACAGGGCCCATGTGTGATACTGTCTGTCAAGGCAGGCTTAGATACAGGGTCCAGCAGACAGTAATCTTATACAGTACATGTGGTAGGCTTATATACAGGGTCCATCAGACAGGATCACACATGGGCCATGTATCTAAGCCTACCATGTGCTTATGTAAGATGCTTAGATACAGGGCCCAGCAGACAAGATCACACATGGGCCATGTATCTACGCCTACCATGTGCTTATGTAAGATGCTTATATACAGGACCCAGCAGACAGGATTACACAATCTGTGATCCTGTCTCATGGGCCCTCTAAGCCTGCAACATCGTAGGCTTAAAGGGATTGTCCAGTCCCTAAACATTGATGGCGTATCCTCAGGATAGGCCATCAATAGCTGATGGGTCGGGGTCGCAGCACTCGTACGACAGTTGCTTCCCCTTCATTCAGTACCAGGATGCTGTGCGTGGCACATAGCGTTGTGACGTCATGCACTGCGCACCGGAAACAGGAAGGCAAGTACTGTAGTTACTATAGTAACGGGGGAGCTGATTTGAAGGTGTCGCAGCACTCGTACGACAGTTGCTTCCCCTTCATTTCCCTTACTGGCTCACACTGTGAATCGCTGACACGGATTCACAATGTGAGCAAGTGACCGGAATGAAGGGGAAGCACCACCTCTCGTATGAGCGCTGCGGCCCCTTCAAAACGGGTGTTTGGCGGGGGTCCTGGGAGTCAGACCCCGCCAATCAACTTCAAGCAGACAGGGATATTAAACTTACCCTCCTCTTCAGCCGCGGCGGTTGTCCTGACTCTATCCAGGACCAGGATGCTGTGTGCGACGCATAGCGCTGGGACGTCATGCGCTGCACACCGGAAACAGGAAGGCAAGTACTATAGTTACTATAGTAATGGGCCCGCGGCTCCAGTTACTATAGTAACTTTTTATTCATGTAGTGCGGCCCCTATAGCTACACCACTGGTTGGGTGAGAGATCCCGCTTCACTCCGGTTCTCTGAAGCGGCTGTAATTTTAACAGCCGGTAAGGGAGAATCGGGGCAAACTGGGCCCCCTTCCAGCCTCGGGCCCCGGGCACTTGCCCAGATTGCCCTCATTATAATCCGTCCCTGACCCTGTATGCCAGACATTCTTTGCGATTTGTCTCTATGGTTGTGTTTTTGTCTCTCTCGCTTACTCACTCACTCACTCACATTTACATGTATATTACAGTTGCTTAGTTATTATTATGCGCCGTTGAGTATATATACTCTCTAATAATGAACCTAGTCTTTGTAGTACATAAACATGATGGATATTTCTTGGCACTGTCATTGAGTAGTTATATGTTCTAACGTCCTGTGGACCTTACATTTTAGTGCTGATCTAATTACTACCAATGGTACATTATTTACTTTATGTTTGTTCTTAAAATCAATCAGCTGTTACAATGAGTTTTGGCTATGATAAAGTGACTTTGTGCACAAAATATTTCCACTATTTCAGACAGACATAATTATAAGAATGAGATCTGATCACTCCTCTGCAAGCGTAGAAATGTTTTCTATGTAACATTGGTATAGACATATGCCATGGTCTCAAAGCAAATATGTTTTTTTCTCTTTTGTTTGAATATTCCCCATCGAGCAGTAGCAGCAGTGAAATTCCTGTTGATCAGTAATACGTTCAGCATCAGTTTTACAGTCAACATGCTGTAAATGAAGATTCCAACATTTGCCAATGATTAAATATTCATAGTCTGTGTGTTATATATTTTCTTAAACAAAATGGCAACTTTTTTGGCAGCCCTGCACACGATGAACTGAAAGAATTGTTTAACCAGATCGATGCCCCCTCCCTTGGACATGGGTAATATCCTCAACATAGCCCATGGACAAGAGTGCTGCTGGTTTGTTTTTTTTAAAAACTGTTTGTTTTTTTCTGATTCCAGACAATCCCTTTGAAGGGAACCTGTCATATCAAACATGCTGTCCAATCTGCGCGTAGCATGTTCAAGTACAGGAGGAGCTGAGCAGATTGATGTATACTGTCGTTTTCTGGAAAAGATTCAGTATAACTTGTAATTTATTGATTTAATCCCTGCTCAATGTGGGGTTAGGAGTCCAGTAGGCGGTCCTACTTAGTGGTTGTCAGCTTCTTCTTTATGCAATCTTATACAGGGTAGGCTGTCAATCAACGATTAAGACTGCCCACTGGACTCTTCATCTCACATTGAGCAGGGATTTTAATCAATAAACGATAGATTATACTAAATTTATTCCCACTTAACTATTTATAATCTTTTTAGCTTGTCCTGCCCTATCAGATATTGCCAGCAGATTGGACAGCATGTTCAATGTGACAAGTTCCCTTTAAATCTCTAATAATAAAATAATTTGCTAAGCCCTAATATGCTTACCAATAAAAAAAATAAAAAAATAAAAATTATAATTTTGTGGTTATTTTTTATCAAATAAGGTATAATGAATATAGGAACAATTATTCCAACCTGAGCGATTAGTGAGACCTTTATAGTACAACTCTCTCTTATGGCAGTGACTCTGATTAACATTGTGTTTCGCTACCACAGTTGGTTATGTGGAATTATGATAAATGCTCCGACTCTGGAGATTTGTGGCTGGCTCCTAAAAGATTCAATTGTTTTATGTATCTTTATATTAGAAGTCACTGTATTAAATGATAAGGAAGAAGAAAGAAAGCATTATGTGCCAATGGCTTCATCTTGGATATCTCTAAACTATTATATTACTTGAATCAGACAGAACAGTATTCATTATAAGAAATAGAGCTTTGTAAGGCAAATCGAGTCTGATTGAAATAAAAAACAATTAACTGAATATACGACACCAATATAACTGATTGGGCAATATCTGTAATTGTTGCAATTTAATGCAATCTATGGAATATATAAAGAACAATGAATATATGAAAGCAGAAATATTGTACAATAGCTTCTGTGCTTATACTTTATGATGAAGATGAAAGTCTGACATCATGGAAATGTCTGCAGATTTTCAAGTTCATCAATTAAACAGCATGTAAGATTAAATAATTTAAAGTAAGGTTGCATGTATTGGCTCTGCACATTCTGCTTCCCCTGTGGCGAAGTAATAAAGATGTCCCTAATTATTGTATATCTTTATTACCACTGATTTCATGACTGTAATGTAAAACCCTCAGTATCAAGAGAACTATAAAAGTCAGGATATTCTAAACATATAAATGAATAAAGACTGTAATAACATAATACATGATATTCATACATGACCGTCTGCATCCATGATGCAACTCTCCATACTACAATTAGTCTCAGTAAATTCAATAAGTATGGCTTCATAATAATCATAAATATATACTGACTCCAAGGATTAAAAAATAATGTAAATTGTGTGTAATATTGTTATTATTTCTACTACTATGACCATTACTACTACCATCAAGACCATCTCTACAACTGGGCAAGGGGTGTGACCGCCCAGGGCCCCGGCTACTTTGACGTGGGTGGGGGTGCAACAACGCTCACATAGCTTGTCACTGCTGTTCAGTTGCCGGGCCTTGAGTGGAAGCGAGCAGGCATCCAGCTGAACAGCAATAACAGGTCCAGTGCACACAACGTCCTGACACTGCTGGCGCTAGGATCCTTTGTTCATTGGCACCCGGAGCTGAAGAGGAGCCAAGAGGTTAAAGGGAATGTGTTGCCAGCAAAACATGTTTTTTTTTTTTTAGTTAAACAATTAGTGTGTAGGTGATTAAACATTGTTCTAATTTTTTTTATTTTTTTCACGAGTCAGAAAATATTATAAATTGGATTCAATTGGATTCTAATTTATAATATTTTCCATTGCTGGTCACTAGATGGAGCCATTCCCAAAATTGCAGCATTGCATGTGGTAAAGCAACCACATTGCTTTATGCTGCAAAATTGGGTAAAAATCCCTCGCTCTAGTGAGCTCTCAGAATCCCCCCCTCCTTTATCCTGGCTAGTGCCGGGAGAAACGAGGGGTTTACATACAGTAGTAAACACACACTGAAACACAAACATACATAGAAATCCCTTACCTGCTCCAGTCGCCATCCGCTCCGTCTGCTGCCGCTGCTCCATGTGCACAAGTCCGGAAGCCGCGACCGGAAGTAGTAATATTACTGTCCGGCCGCGACTTCCGGTCCACAGGAAAATGGCGCCGGACGGCGCGCATTCCAAATTGAACTGTGTGGGAGCGGCGCATGCGCCGTTCCCACACAGCGGCGTACATGATAGTGGATGGAACAGGCCCCGTTCGCAGTCCCTATGGGACTGGAGCTGCCGTATTCCATGTCTGTATGTGTCGTTAATCGACACATACAGAAATGGAAAAAAAAATGGCAGCCCCCATAGGGAAGAAAAATTGTAAAAATAAAAAAAAGTAACACACAAACACACAAATTAATCCAAACGTTTTTAATAAAGCACTAACATCTTTAACATATTAAAAAAAAAATTGTGGTGACACTGTTCCTTTAAGTATATCGACTAGAATCTTTTTTCTCCAGTCTGGGCCAAATTAAGCTATGGGTCTATTCTGGGGGCCTGAGTAATTTTTTTTTTTCTTATCTGGGGTCTGAATAAATGTAGGAGTCTTGTCTGAGTTATAAAATCATCTGGACTAAGGTCAGAATAAATTTAGGAATATGTGGTCTAAATTCATTTAGGGTTCTGTTGTCTGAATTAGTTTAGGGGTCTAATCTACATCCTGAATTAATTTATGGGTCTGCTCGGTGGTCTAATTTATCAGTCTGGTCTGAATTAATTTAGGGGTCTGGTCTGGTGTCTGAATTAAGTAAGGGGTTTGGTCTAGGTTCTGAATTAAGTTAGAGTAATTTTTGTTGGTCTGAATTAATTTATGGGTCTGGTGTCTGAATCAATTTAAGTGTCTGGTCTGAGGTCTGAACTAATTTAGGGGCTTGGTGTGGGGTCTAATTCATTTAGAGGTCTAGTCTATGATCTGAATGTATTTAAGGGTCTGGCCTAGGGTCTAAGTATTTTTTTTCGCTGGGTCCAAATTTATTTAGTAGTCCGAGTGAAACATTCTGGGAGTTGATGGGGATAAAGCTAATTATTATTTTTTTTCTCCATTGTGTTCACAGAGGAGAATGACATGTCAGGTGAAATGCAGCAAATTGAAATTAATTCTCCATTAAATGTCACCTGTCTAACCCAGGAGGAACTGCAGAGCTGCTTTAAAAAGATTAACCCCTTCAGGACTGAGCCTGTACAGCCAGACTTTGGTACCCGGCAGATACTGAGGCGGCTCTCTTCTCCTAGTATCCGCCTTTCGCTTCATGTGATTGACTGCTTGCAGAATAGAGGACCAGGTTTGCTGCCAGACCTGTAGAAAGTCTCCAAATGCAGAGTCAGCTGCAGGTACCTGGGATGTAGCCGGAACAGGAAGAGAGATTCATGGAGGTTGGTCGTACACAATGTAGAATGGTGTAGAAGCAGTGGACTCACTTGCGTTGTTGTTGTATGAGAACTCGGCCCATGTGATAAACTGTACCCAGTCATCATGCCATGTGGAGATAAAGTGGCAAAGATAGTTCTCCATGATTTGGTTAATCCTCCGGGGAGGACTTTTGTGCGGTTGGCAGACAGGAGGTGATTCCTGAGGGCACAGCTCCAAAATGGCTGGGCACGATTGTGCTCGTAAAACCCGAGATCTGATTGCCCATCATTTCTGGTGGCCCACGCTGCCCAAAGATATTGTGAACTTTGTCTCATCCTGCACTGTATGTGCTTCCAACAAAGTTGCTCACTCCAAGCCGGCCGGTCTGTTCCAACCTCTGCCTGTGCCCAATGGACTTTGTCACAGACCTCTCTTCCTCTGCAGGATGCAATACGGTCTGGGTGGTGGTGAACTGGTTCTCTAAGATGTCTCATTTTTTTCCGCTGACCGGCCTACCCTCTACTTCTCGACTGGCTGAACTCTTCATCCAACACATCTTTCAGTTACATGGCTTGCCTCTTCATATAGTGTCTGATCGGGGGGGTTCAGTTCACCTCTAAATTCTGGAGAGCCCTCTGTAAACTCCTAGAAGTGAAGTTGGACTTTTCTTCAGCGTACCATCCCCTGTCCAATGGCCAAGTCGAGAGGGAAGTCTCTAACTTGCATAGGATTAACATAAACAATACAGATTGGATCATTGATACCTTGCGGAGACTCCACCGTGTCCTCTGTTTTGAATGACCTGGACAGGGCAAAGGCCCTCACATTTTTGTCAGCCGGATGGTAGTGGAGCACAAACTGGAACCGGGTGAAGAGCAGCGACCACCTGGCTTGATGGGGGTTCAGCCATTGGGCCAACTGGAGATAGGTGTGGTTCTTGTGGTCATATATATATCAGGATGGGGTGAGCTGCGCCCTCTAGTAGATGTCTCCACTCCTCCAGAGCCAATTTAATGGCCAGCAACTCCTGATTTCCAATAAAGTAATTGCGCTCTGCGGGAGAAAAAAAAGTCTAGAATAATAGCCACATACCACTGCATTTCCTTTGGAACCTCTCTGGAACAGAAGTGCACCTGCACCAACAGAGGAGGCGTCCACCTACAAATAAAACTGTTGAGATACGTTAGGATGATGGAGGGTTGAGGCTGACGTGAAGGCACTCTTAAGGCTATTGAATGCAGATTCTGCCTCTGGAGTCCACATATTGGCATTCATACTTTTGTGGTGAGGTTAGAGATGGGAGCCGTCAGTGAAGAGAAGTTTGGGATAAACTGCAGGTAGAAGTTGGCGAATCACCAAAAAAACGGTATGGACCTCAGGCCCTGCGGACATGGCCATTCCAGGATGGACTTTACAATCTCAGGATCCATCTTGAAGCCTTGATCCGAGATGATGTAGCCCAGAATGGGTAGAGAATTCTTTTCAAAAACTCACTTCTCCAGCTTGGCATACAGACGATTCTCCCTTAAACGCAGCAGAACTTGACAAACATGCCTCCGATGAGTCATCGGATCTGGAGAGAAAATTTGAATATTATCGAGATAGATCACAACACAGACATAGAGAAGATCTCAGAATATATCATTGTCGAATTCCTGGTAGACCATGGGAGCATTACACAGACCGAAAGGCATCACCATGTATTCGTAGTGCCCGTCTCGAGTGTTAAACGCCGTCTTCCACTCATCACCTTGACAGATTCGGAACAAATTGTAAGCTCCACGCAAGTCTAATTTAGAAAAAATCTTGGCTCCTCGTATGTGGTCAAATAGTTCGGAAATTAGTGGCAACGGGTATTTGTTCCTGACCGTGATTTGATTGAGACCACGGTAGTCAATGCAAGGCCGAAGAGATTCGTCTTTTTTTTTGACAAAGAAGAACTCGGCCCCGGCTGGGGAGGAAGATTTTTGTGTGAAACCCCCTCCAGATTCTACTTGATATAGGCCGACATCGACTGAGTCTCCGGCAAGGAGAGAGGGTATACCCGTCCACCAGGGGGGGATGCATTTGGAACTAGTTCAATGGGGCAGTCATAAGCCCGGTGTGGAGGAAGCGTCTCAGCCTCCTTCTTGCTGAAGACATCCGCAAACTGAGAGAAATGAGTGGGTAATCCTGCCAATGACTGAGGCAGAAGAGGCTGGACAGGATGAATCTGCAACAGACAGTGGCTGCGACATTTGGAGCCCCATTGGAGAACCTCTCCGAAATTCCAGTCCAGGACTGGTGCATGTAGTCGGAGCCAAGGCAGGCCCAGTAGGACAGGATTGACGGCTT